>NC_056036.1:8489863-9110220 GCF_004379255.2 Salvia splendens | reverse complement strand
GTTGAAAGTGAATGTGACTTGAGCATTGATAAAGATCCTATCTCATTCCAACAAGCCATGGAAAGTGACAATTCTGAAAATTGGTTAAATGCAACAAAGGATGAGATGAAATCCATGAGAGATAACAATGTTTGGGACTTAGTAGAATTGCCTACGGGTTTTAAAGCCATTGGTTGTAAATGGATTTTTAAAACAAAACGTGATTCGAAAGGTAACATTGAAAGGTACAAGGCTCGCCTTGTTGCCAAAGGATTCACTCAAAAGGATGGCATTGACTACAAAGAAACCTTCTCTCCAGTTTCAAAGAAGGATTCTTTAAGAGTTGTATTGGCTTTGGTGGCTCATTATGACTTGGAGCTTCACCAAATGGATGTAAAGACGGCCTTTCTTAATGGAGTACTAGAAGAAGAGGTATACATGAAACAACCCGAAGGATTCATGATAGAAGGGCAAGAAGACTTAGTATGTAAGTTGAGAAAGTCAATATATGGACTCAAACAAGCTTCCAGACAATGGTATATAAAGTTTAATGATATCATTGTTTCATATGGCTTTGTAGAGATCATCGTTGATAGATGTATCTACATTAAAATCAGTGGGAGCAAGTTTATCATATTAGTCCTATATGTTGATGATATTTTACTAGCCGCAAATGACATGGGTTTACTACATGATGTCAAGAAGTATCTCTCTTTAAACTTCGAAATGAAGGATATGGGTGAGGCGTCTTATGTGATCGGAATAGAGATATTCCGAGATAGATCACAAGGATTGTTAAGCTTGTCTCAGAAAGGCTATATCAATAAAGTTTTAGAGAGATATAGAATGGATAAATGCTCCGCAGGAATTGCTCCAATTCAGAAGGGAGATAAATTTAGCTTAATGCAATGTCCGAAAAATGAATTGGAGCGTAAGGAAATGGAAAAGATTCCCTATGCATCAGTGGTTGGGAGTTTGAACTATGTTCAAACGTGTACACGACCAGATATCACCTTCGCGGTTGGTATGTTGGGTCGTTATCAAAGTAATCCCGGTATGGACCACTGGAAGGCTGCAAAGAAGGTTCTCAGGTACTTGCAAGGCACCAAAGAACACATGCTTACCTATAGGAGATCCAATCATCTAGAGGTGGTTGGATATTCAGATTCAGATTATGCCGGATGCGTTGATACCAGAAAATCGACGTTTGGATACTTGTTCCTTTTAGCCGAAGGAGCAATATCATGGAAAAGTGGAAAGCAGTCTGTCATTGCTACTTCTACTATGGAGGCAGAGTTTGTGGCGTGCTTTGAAGCCACAGTTCACGGATTGTGGCTGCGGAACTTTGTTTCGGGACTTGGAATTGTCGACACCATAGCCAAGCCACTGAAAATTTATTGTGATAATTCCGCAGCTGTCTTCTTCTCAAAGAACGATAAGTACTCGAAGGGTGCTAAGCACATGGAGTTGAAATACTTATCGGTTAAAGAAGAAGTGCAGAAACAAAGAGTGTATTTTGAGCACATAAGAACGGATATGATGGTAGCAGATCCGTTAACTAAAGGACTACCACCCAGTATGTTTATTGGCCATGTAGAGCGTATGGGTATTATAGATAAAGCCTTGCTATTTTAGTTGTGGACTCATGTATTGTGTAAACACTCTTGTGAATTCAATAAAAGTTGTGTTTCTGCTTGTTTATATGTTATCATTAAAGTTGTATACAGTATGGTTGTTTAGATAACATATGTTGTATTGAGAATTAGAGTACATCTCAATGAAAGGTTTGTTCATATAAAGTTAGAATTGATTTGTGATACATGGAAGGAATCATGTCGACTAAATGAGTGTGTGACCTCCATGATCCAATTGAATCTAACTTTATAGGTATTTAAAGGATATATGAACTTGGTTGTAAAGTGCGCAAAAAGGTTATTAAACCATTGAAAGCTACAAAGGTCAAGTGGGAGAATGTAGGAATATTTATTCCTATATATGACCTATGTAGAGATTGGTTTAATATTAAAGATCAAGTTTAAATGTATCAATTGGATTCTAACATGAAAGACGATACCGTGATGGATCGGTCTCGATAAAAGAGTTAGAATCGGGCGTATTGATAGCCCTCTTCTCTTGCCTTGAATAGATGATACATTATGTGTATATAAGTATGTAAATAAGATGGAAAAGCTGTAGGAAATATGTGGATAAGTCTGATGCATTTATGAAAAGATGTGAACGAACGGACACGACCCTTCGGAATGGTTGTGTGTTTGCCTATAAATACATTCAGAATTTACAGCTTTTAATACACAACAATTCTCTACATATTCTATATACAAGAATAAAGAAAAGTCATATACATATAAGATTCTTCTCCATCAAAAGAATCGAGTAAAGGAAGGCCAAGAGACGATAACATCAACCGCAGCTTATAGGGGAAACATCAAACCGTGGAATACTACCCTACATCAAATTTAAGCTATGGATGGAGGTTGGTAAATCATCTCTTATGTGTTGTATGTGTTATGGTTGAATTACTACGAATCTAGGATATGATCCCGGTATAGAGATCAATAAAGAATGGCTAACAGATCAATCAAGAATCTAGTCCAATTTGTGCCACAAACTAATTTTAGCGGTTGTACATATCATGATAGGATATAGTTATCCTATTGTTAATGGAGCACACGAATTGGTGATGAAATTGAGCAAAATATAAAGGTTTGTTGAGAGTGAGAGCAAAACAGAGAAAAAAAGATGTTTATTCTTATTTCACAACTACTCGATCTAATGTCCTCCTACTTGATTCGGACTTATGACTTGGGAAAGAATCAATAAGAAAACCCAAGAAGATTTGAGTCTACCTTAATTAAATATTCTCAAATAAGTAAATATTCAAAAAAAAAGGAAAATATAAGATATGGTAAATCGGACTAATAAGGAACAAAATCTCCATAACGATTTGGTGGATTCCTCTTCCTTCTCGGACGTCCTTCCTCAGCTGTTCATCGTGTTCCAGCTCTTGGTCCTGCATTTCCTCTTCATCTCCGGACTCCTGCGAGCTCCTATCATAGACTGGCAATGTATCTGTATCGGTGTCCCTATCAGGCCATCTGCAACGCTGTCTCTTATCCGTTTCTTAACCGTCTCTTAAATTACTATTCTTGAGCCCACTGTACTTTTTACTCCATCTCTTAACTAAGGGACGAAACCTGTAACCCTCCATCTCTTATCCATCTATTAACCTACATGATGTCGACCATACTCTCCATAAACCACGTACGAGCCGGGGCTTTGATAATGTTGAAGCGCGCTTGGAGAACCCCGAACGCCCTCTCCACATCCTTGCGAGCAGACTCCTGCTTCTGCTAAAAAAAGCCAGCTTTGCGTTCACAGGCCTGTTGCACGTCTTCACGAAGGTTGACTACTTTGGGTAGATGTCGTCGGCAAGATACTACCCCATTTTATACCGCCGGTTGTCAGCGATGAAGTTGATGGCCGGCGCTTTACCATCCAAAACTTTGGCAAAAGGTCGGATTGGTGGAGCACGTTTACGTCATTGTTCGATCCGGGGACCCCGAAGTACGCATGTCAGATCCATAGCCGGTAGTCGGCAACGACCTCGAGTATAACGGTGGGGTGGGTGCCTTTGTGGCAGCTCGTGTACGACCCCCTCCACGCCACAGGGCAATTCTTCCATTGCCAGTGCTTGCAATCGACGCTGCCAATCATCCCGGGGAATCCGTGCACTTCTTCGTGAAGGTGGAGCAGAAACTGGTGTCGTTCTTGGCTTTCGGAGAAATTCATCGGTGAAGGCTGCCCGGACGCCTTTGCAAAATTGGATCAAGCACATTCTCCCAATGCTTTCTCCAATGTGGAGGTATTCGTCGAACACATCCGTCGTTTGTCCAGTCGCAAGCTGACGGATTGCTGCAGTACATTTCTACAGCGTCGTGTGGCTGGAACGGCCGACGGCGTCGAACCTTTCTTGGAAGAACTCTTCCCGGGCTGCCAATGTATTTGCGATGTGGAGAAATAGCGGTTTCCGCATGCGGAAACGGCGACGGACGTAGGTATCTCCCCAAACCGGGTTATCGCAGAAGTAGTCGCGTACTAACCTTGCGACAGCTTCCTCCCGGTTACGATGGATGTAAGTCCGGGAGCGTCTTTGGGGCGGCGCGGCTTCCTCCGCTTCCCGGCGTCGATCTTCTTCAAGTGATTCTTTCATTATTCGACGCATTTGCTCATATGGATCCATTAGATCTATTAACTTTGGGGGAAGAATAAAAGAGTTGATTTGAGATGAAAATTGGAGTGGAAAGAGAGATGATTTGAGAAGAATAGATGTGTGTTTGTGTGTAAAATGAGGATGAAATAGGAGTATTTATAGAGTAAAAAAAATGTGAAAACGGTCACCGTTTTCAAATTTTAATTTTTTTTAATTAAATAAATCATTTTTAAAATGATTTATTGCGTCAGCGTGACGAAACCCACTCGCGGGCCGACGAGTGGGCGTCACGCATCGCGTCGGAGGGCGCCACGTGGGCGTCACGCTTCGCGTCGGAGTGCGTGGCGAGACAGCTCGCAGGCTGTCTCGGCGGGCTGGGGACGAGACGGGACGCTGCAATGCGTCTCACGCCAGTCTCGTCATGGAGGGACGGGATTTGAGCCACCAGCTTAACGCGTTGCAGGTGGCCTCGTATCATATGTCAAACGAGGGGTAATAGGAGTAATGATTATTTTTTTAAAAGGAGTTTTCATTTAATAATATTCTCGAAACACACATATATGTCTATACTCGAATCATGATACCTTTGGGCCTAACATGTGCTTTTTTCTATTCGTCCAAGAACTCACTGGCCCAGTTGAGATTGCCTTGTGTTTAAGCCCTATGTTGTACGGCACTTTATAGAGAAGTTAAATTAACTTAGTTGGTAAGAATGATTGTCCTTTGGTTAATAGATCGGAGTGGAGGAGTTAGCATAACTACAACCTAATATTAATCCAAATAAATTTTAGTGGATGATTGATTGATCAAATCATAAAATTGCCACTTTAAAATAACACAGACGATTCGACTATGAAGTTATATTCTACCTCATTAGATAATATTTTTTATAATGGAGTACTTAATTAACATTTAGAAACATGTATTACATGAAATTCATTGTCGGAATGTGATATTTCTGGGAATAGTAAAAAATACAGTGTTAGAATACTCTGGAAAAAATAGATTAATATATTCTCTCTTTCTTAATTAACTTTAATTGTTATAACTAATTTAAGGCTTCAAGCCTTCAACCATACTCATTTGGCTCTCTGCTTTTGTGTATATTTTTTGGAGAAATTACTTTTAGTGTGGAAATGTGGATATATGATTCTTTATATTTTTATTCTAGAAGACTCGGCCCGATAACAAAAGGCCCAAATACTTTGCTACATTTATCTCATACTCATGGGCCGGGTCCGTAACCTTATAATCGGCCCTGACAATGACATTCATGTGACTCTTCTGGTTCAACTCATAATTGTAGGAAACAATAAAAATTTACTCCATAATTAGAACTATTGAAATAATAATAGTCACAAATTTTGTTACCAAATTTACCATCAAATCTGCTAAGATTATTGGGTTTCTGTTCCAAATTTACTCTCAAATTCCCAAATGGATAATCAAAGTACAATTACGGCTTCGTTTGGTGATTGTCGGACAATTAATAGAAGCATGAAAGGTCACCAATCAGTGTACCGCAACAAATATCGCAATCGAATTAATGAGTACTTTATAGGAGTAGTATATATTTTTTTGTTAATGTTCAATAAAAGTCATATGCTTAATAAGTAAGATAGGTAATTCAACAAATTTGGACTTTTATAATTTCAATGGTCAAATGAATAGATTATAATGACCTTGACATAAGAATAGGATTAAATGATTAATATTCCGAATACTAACACTGATTTATGATATGATATGATACGATTTGGGGACATCCAATTATAATGTTATCAAAATCTGGTCCCTAATTTCTACCTCAACGACCTAACATTAAATGTGAATAACCAACCCCCTTGGTGTGGTTGCCCGCAGGGGCGTAGCGCAGTTGGCAACGGAGGGGCAGATCTTGCTACTATGAGCCTGAGTTCGAATCTCACTGCTGTCATGTAGTTGCTTCCATCTCTCAGGCACAAGTGTGAGGCATTGGGAAATGAATCTCACTGCTGTCGTGTAGTTGCTTCCATCTCTCAGCCACAAGTGTGAGGCCTTGGGAGATGGGCTTCTGACAACCAGTGGATTAAGGTCTCCCCCTTAACGGGCTACTGCGTACCCTGATTGAACCCCCTCACATGATGTCGGCCGGAGGTTAAGGGGCCGGAGGTCTCTCCCTTAACGGGCTACTACGTACCCTGATTGAACCCCCTCACATGATGTCGGCCGGGGTGTGGGGGCCGTCAAGGCGACAGAATCGCCTTTTTGCTGCAATGAATAACCACCCCACGTGCTATTAGCTATTGCGTTAAAACTTATACTCTCATGAGTAGTATTTTTCCTCCTTGAATAGAGTATAATGAGTTTGTTTTCACAAAGTTTTCCGAATATGATTTATTTCTTTTGTGTGATTCACAGATCATTATGATCCAAAGTGCATCCTATGGTAACGACCGTGAGCTTTCTTTGTCATCGTATCAATATAGAAAGCTCGATTATGATCGATTGCGAGCTTAAATTGATGCTAACATGTTAGAAATTTGTATCTTTCAAAGAAATATAAAACTAACAAAAAACATCAATGCAAAATATTTTTCCCATTAACATGTAATAGTTCCTAGGGCTAAGACTAAGACCATAATTATAACTGACAAAACATATCATCCAATTATTTATTACATTTTTCAATTTAATTAATTTCTCTTTTTTTCTGGATCCTCAATATTCATTCAATTACCTAATTATACATCATTTTAATGGTTTATCAATCTCCACTCAACCACATCATTGTATATACTCCATCTGTCCCATTAAAAATGAAACGTTTTCCTTTTTGGGTTGTCCCATTAAAAATGAAACGTTTCCTAAAATAGAAATAACTTTATCTCTACTTTTCTTTCTCTCTTACTTTATTCTCTCTTCTTTAACTCACAAAACAACACTACATAAAATCTCGTGCCGAAAAGCAAACGTTTCATATTTATTGGGACGGAGGGAGTATATTTTTATATTATTTTTTACTGATAATATAATTACTTTCAATAAAGGTGATCAAGGATTATATTGTTGCAAAATTTATAAAAACAAAATATGACAAAATATAAAATATAAATAAATAAATCAAAAACATAAATTATAATAATTAATATATGAATTATTGAAAATGCATTGATGCTAAACATAAGATGCAATTTACATATTCGAGTACCATTTTTGAATTTGTAGATGAATTGATGATTTGGAAATGAGAGAATGAGTAATTTTAATCTTCTATAGTAAATAAAAGTATAGTACTAAAAAAAGAAAGATTATAGGTGGATAAAAGAGATTTCTGTATGTGTAAAACTATAGCAAATTTTATCTCTGTTATAAAGTACTAGTATGAATTTTGGCATAATTTTACTCCTTTTTAATACTACTATAATATATAAACAAAATGTATGAAATAATTAATACTCCCTCCGTCTCAGATTACTTGAGTCATATTCCTTTTTGGGTTGTCACAAGTTATTTGAATCATTTCCTTTTTTGACTAAAAACAAAACATATAATCTCACAAAACTAAAAACAATTAATGACCATAACTATCTCCTTATCTTTATTTATAATTACTTATAATTACTCTATAAAATAAATATTAGTATTACTATGGTCTCTCTATCCTCAACTCAAGTTAGCCACCCAAGAAAATTAGGTTGTCATCCTCTCTCTACTACTCTCTCCGTCCCACGTTACTTGGCATTTCTTTTCGCCACATGATTTAAGAAAGTTATGTTTAGTGAGTTAAATAAAATAAGACGAGAGAATAAAGTAAAAGAAAGAAGAGATAGTAAAGTAAAAGAAAGAAGAAAATATGTGAGATTAATAATACTTAAGATAGTAAAACGGTTATATCCAAGCTGTCATCAAACAAATTGGGTATATGGAATTTTGTAGTATTATATGATGGAACACATTATTCATCCACATTTAAATCAATGTACGTTTACACATATTTATGATAGTTATTGCGAAATGTAGCTCCAAAATAAGATAATTAAAAGACTTTGTATTATGATATAGAAATTAGTTAAGAAGGCTTAGATCATTGGTGGACGAGCTCGCGGACGAGCGACCGGCGAGCCGCTAGTCCACCATTAGGCGCGGCGAGCAGCTCGAGGACGAGCCAGACGGACGAGCGCTCGTCCGTCGTTTTTTTGCTCGTCCTCGCGCTCGTCCACCACTGTTGGTCCTCGACGGACGAGCGCACGAACGTTCGACCATTTTCGATTTTCTTTTTCAATACTCTATATATACGGCTCGTTGTACTCCATATTCATTTGCACCACTTGTTTTTTTAACGAGCTTCTCTTCTTTCTCTCTACATTTCTCTCTGATGGCTAGTGGTAGTGGTAGTGGTGGGGATGCTGATGACGTTAGGCGGCGAATTAACGAAGAGTTGCGGGCCTATACGTCCGCGGAGATAAATCGGTTGATACAAGCGCAATTGCAGCTGGCACAGCAGGCGGCGGTGGTACCTCTCCCCATCCAACATCGAGCGTATATACCCCGCGACCACGTTGCTGCACACCAACGGTTGTTTGACAACTATTTCTCTGAGCAACCGCAGTTTGGGGGCACGTTTTTCAGGCGGCGTTTTCGGATGCACCGGACTCTATTTATGCGTAACGTGAACGCTTTAGAGCGTCGGTACACGTATTTTCGGCTCAGGGAGGATGCGATTAGCAGACACGGTCACTCGCCTATACAGAAGTGCACTGCCGCAATCAGGCAGTTGGCCCCTCCGACATGTTCGATGAGTACCTCCAAATAGGCGAGACGACTGCCCACGAATGTCTCATGTATTTTTGTCAGGGCGTCATTGAGATTTTCGGGGGTACGTATCTCCGAAAGCCTACCCCCGAAGACTGATTTTAATAGATATGCATGGGTCGGTGTACGGGTTTCCCGGGATGTTAGGCAACATAGATTGTATGCATTGGGAATGAAAGAATTGTCCCACCGCCTGGAAAGGGATGTACACGACCGACTTCAAAGGCAAGAACCCGACGATGATCCTCGAAGCCGTGGCTGACTACCGACTATGGATTTGGCATGCGTATTTTGGGGTAGCCGGGTCGAACAACGACGTCAACGTCCTCCAGTCGTCGCCCCTTTTCAACGAGCATTGCATGCGTGTTGGTCCGGCCGTCAGTTTCATCGCCAACGGCAACGAGCACAACATGGGCTACTATTTGGCGGATGAGATATACCCTAGATGGCCCGTCTTTGTGAAGACGATCAGATGCCCATTAGATCCAAAGAACATCTACTTTGCAGAACGACAAGAGTCGTACCGCAAAGATGTGGAGCGGGCTTTTGGTGTGCTCCAGGCACGATGGGCGGCGGTGAAGGGTCCAATACGTTTGTGGTATGAGAACTGCATTGCTGATGTCATGTACGCATGTATTATCATGCACAACATGATCGTCGAACAAGAAGGTCCAGAACTGACTAATTGGGCTAATGAAGATGTTGTCGCTGCCGGTCCAAGCCATGGCGTGGCCACCGCCAATGTACGAATGGGGATGCCTCATGATGCAGCCGGACGAGTCCAAGCATTTGACGACATGCGCCAACAAGAAGCCCATATTTGACTCCAGAAGCATTTAATTGAAGAGTTGTGGTCGCGTAGGGGTGCACGTTGATAGGAATAATGTAATTTTTTTTGTTGAACTATGTTTTAATTTTTTTAACTATGTTTTTTTTAACTATGTTTTTTTTTATTTATTGAAATTATGAATACATTCCCCCCGTATTCGTGTCGAAATTTAATTCCGTATTTGTGAATTTGTGAATTTGTTTGTTGGGATGTCCTAGTGCTTGTCCACTATTGTGCAGTGGGATGTCTTTATGACATGGCAGTGTAGTGAGATATCCTTATAACGTGGCAGGAGGTGTTTTTGGGATGTCCTAGTGCTAGTCCATGGAGATATCCATAGCACTGTGGATGCTCTTAGAGCATTAGTAATGGAAGGGCCCTCCCAGGCCCTTCTATTTTTAGTTATTTCCACATCATCGAAGGGCCCTCCTATTTTCATTTCATTTCCACATCGTCATTTTTTAATTAAAATATATATATATATGCAAACGGCCTACGATCAGCCCTTCCTCCACAATGGAGGGCCTATCAAAGGCCCTTACTCATCGTCCAATGCCGATATATCGGCCCACATGGAGAGAGAAAGAATGGCCTATCATAGGCCCTTTTTCCATTATGGTTGGCCGATGGGGGCCGATCGGGAGAGCCTCTCCATCGGCTAACCATTGCTAATGTTCACCCTACTACATGTTCCTTACAACATGAAAAAAGGTGTAGTGTATGTACAAACAAAGAGCATAGAATCCAGGATTCCTGGAAATAATAAAAGCATATAAATATATTTGTTGAAAAGACAAGATGAATCGAACGATCAAGAACAAGAACAAGTATTGAGATGAAGAAGAAAAATATTTGTGAGAGAGTTTGAATCCAAATCTTATTGAATGACAATCCGAGAGGTGTTTACAAAAATGAATGAATCACCCTTCTACAATGAGCTAACTACACTACTTATACAATCACTGAACTAAACTAGTGAATGAGGACTTCACTCAAGAAACGGTTGTAACCGAATTACTCAAGACTCCAACGGCTAGTAGCCGTTAGCTCAACTAACTTTCAAACTTCTTTCTCGATTTAGTGGTGTGCTCTCCATCTTAAGCCTCCATGCACTTGCATTGCTATGATCAGCCATTCTTCGTAACAATATTGATGCTTATAAAACGTTTTCATTTACTACTACTATTTTTTTCCTTGAGTTGTTATGCGGAGGGTATTTCATTGTAATTTATTAAGCTTGGAACTATTTTTGCATTTGTGATTTCCTTCTCGTGTAATGAAAATGATCAAATTCACTGAATATTAAAAGTTGAGCCTGATTTGCAACAATGCCCAAAATATGATTAGAAGAATTAAGTATGGCTAACCCAGGCCAGATTAGTGTTTTGGGTTTTGAGCTAATTAATTGCAGTGGTCATTGACTCACAATTCCTTGTATTGTTAGGCCATCCACAACGCTGTTCCTATACCGTTCCTATACCGTTCCTTAAACCACTATTTGAGGGCCCCACTGTACTTTTTTACTCCATTCCTTAACTAAGGAACGGAACCTGCAACCCTCCGTTCCTTAACCGTTCCTTAACCGTTCCTTAAATTACTATTCATTCAATTTCATTTTTTTTTATTTCCAACTCAATTCAATTTAAATAAACACACTTTAAAAAATAAACACACTTTATTAAAAACACACAACATTAAAAAAATTACAACTTAAACGTAAAAAAATAAAAAGCACACAATTAAAATCCTAAAAAAATAAAAGTACACAATTTTAATAATTTCATCCGCCAAAATTTGCCCAAATGTGCTCAATTAGATCATGTTGGAGTTGGGTGTGGGCACTAGAGTCGCGTGTCCTTGCACGAATAGATAACCGTTCTTGTATAGACGGATGCGCTCCACTTCGAGGCGGACTACTTGCGGTTGAGCTTCCGGAGGATTCGTCGTCGAACCAATTTCCCGCCTCGGGTCCTTCGTCTTGGACAATCATGTTGTGCAAGATTATGCACGTATACATGATGTCGACCATGTTTTCCATGAACCACGTACGAGACGGGGCTTTGATGATGTTGAAGCGCGCTTGGAGAACCCCGAACGCCCTCTCCACATCCTTGCGAGCAGCCTCCTGCTTCTGCGCAAAAAGAGTCTGCTTTGGGTTCGCAGACCCACTGCACGTCTTCACGAAGGTAGGCCACTTCGGGTAGATGCCATCGGCGAGATAGTACCCCATTTTATAAAGCCGGTTGTTGGCGACGAAGTTGATGGCCGGCACTTTACCATCCAAAACTTCGGTCAAGAGGTCGGACTGGTGGAGCACGTTTACGTCGTTGTTCGACCCGGGGACCCCGAAGTACGCGTGCCAGATCCAAAGGCGGTAGTCGGCAACGGCCTCAAGTATAACGGTTGGGTGGGTGCCTTTGTGGCCGCTCGTGTAGGACCCCTTCCACGCCACCGGGCAATTCTTCCATTGCCAGTGCATGCAATCGACGCTGCCGAGCATCCCGGGGAATCCGTGCACTGTTTCGTGAAGGTTGAGCAGGAACTGACAATCGGTCGTGCTTGGCCTTCGGAGAAATTCGTCGGTGAAGGCTGCCCGGACGCCTTGGCAGAATTTGAGCAAGCACATTCGCCCAGTGCTGTCTCCGATGTGGAGGTATTCGTCGAACATGTCGGTCGTTTGTCCAGTCGCAAGCTGGCGGATTGCTGCAGTACATTTCTGCAGCGTCGTGTGGCTGGGACGGCCGACCGCGTCGAACCCTTCCTGGAAGAACTCTTCCCGGGCTGCCAAAGTATTCGCGATGTGGAGAAATAACGGTTTCCCCATGCGGAAACGGCGACGGAAGTACGTATCTCCCCAAACCGGGTTATCGCAGAAGTAGTCGCGTACTAACCTTGCGGCGGCTTCCTCCCGGTTACGATGGATGTACGTACGGGAGCGTCGTTGGGGCGGCGCGGCTTCTTCCGCCTCCCGTCGTCGATCTTCTTCAAGTGATTGTTCCAATATTTGACGCATTTGTTCATAAGGATCCATTAGTTTGATTAAATTTGGGAGAAGGAAAATATAGTTGATTTGAGATGAAAATTGGGGTGGAAATAGAGAGGAATAGATGTGTGTTTGTGATTGAAATGAGTATGAAATAGGAGTATTTATAGAGTAAATAAATAAAATAAAAATTTAAAAAAAAAATAAAAAACGGATATAAAAAAAACGGTCTCATTACCGTTGAATTTTTTTTTTTATTAAATTCGAATTTAAAAAAAAATAATGAATTATTGCGTCACCGGACGAAGCCCACTCGCGGGGCAGCGAGTGGGCTTCACGCGTCGAATGGGAGGCCGCCACGTCGCCTCGGCGCGTGGCGGAACGTTCCGTTCCGCGTTCCTCCGGAACGGAACGCGGCACGGCATAGGAATGGCGACGGCACGGAACGGCGACGGAACGCACCCCGCAACGCGTGCCGCCGCGGAACCGTTCCGCCGGAACGGCATAGGAACCGCAACGGCACAGCGTTGCGGGTGCCCTTAGTATCAATAAACAAAGTATCTTAGCTATTAAAATTTCAGAGTGGGTGACATTAATGACAAGATTCCAAACAGCTAAACTATGTCTAAGAAATCTCCAATTAACATAACAGTAACACAGTCAAAAGTCAACTATGTACACTGACTGACATACTGCTGCTGTCTCGTTTTATAATTTTGTTTAATTCATTACTAATAATAGTAATATTTTTCTAATGTTAAATTAGTTAGAGTCAGATCTGTTAATCTAGTAGTGACTAGCTACGGCATGTGTGCCTGGATCCAAACAAGAGCAAATAGTACAAGATCTGATCCATCCTTTAGTTTTAAATTTTGCAGAATTGATAGTTGCAAAATATTTTAATGGGACAGAGATCTATTGATATAAAATAATATTCCCTGTGGGTCATTATAGACAAAATAAAAAGTATCAATATGTATGGCTTATGTGATTCTTTATCTTGCCTTAAAATTTTTTAATTTAATTATCTTAGTAATAGTAGGTGAGACTTACATACATAAATCTTACAAATGTTACTACGTATTAGATTTAAGAAGATGATGTTATTTGGGATAATAGACTAATGTGACCTCCATTTGTCGAATTTGATGTTTAGGGTTTAAACACTTCCGTTAAAAAATTTCAAATAAATTAAGTTACGTTGAAAGACTTGCGAAATATTTGAGTTAACAATAGAGATAATATATACATAAATACGACAGACATTTTTTTTCAATTGGAAGAAGACTATGGAGCAATATTTTATTTTGACTTCTTGATTAAGCCGTTAGGACCACTTAATTTTACGAGGACTTTACAATATTCTATTTTAAGATTGTTTATGAAGAGTGGTGCATCACGGAATTTTGGTTTTTTTTATAAGATAAATAATTAATGATTTGGAGCCTTTAAAACCCGACAGGTCATCTTCTTTTTCTTGAATATATTTTAGTTTTTTTTATCATGAAACTTCATGGTATATGAAATGTGAATTACTTAGTGTTATTACTTAATTAGATGAAAAAAAAATATCTATCTTTATGTTTACACTAAAAGTATACCAAAACCACTTTTTATAGTTTGAGTTATTGCATTTAAGTCCAAATCAATTAATATTTATCAAAATAGATGAAGAGAAGGAAGAGAAATCAAAATACAGAGAAAGAAAAACTTACAGAGAGAAGCAGCGGCGGGATGGAGAAGAAGATGTGATAATAACCTAATCTTATTAATATTTGGTTAGTTATTAAATAGTGGGCTAGCCCATATTAGTATTATTCAACATAATTGGAAAAAAATAATTTACTTGTTATTTTCTTAACAAAGAGCCGTTCCGATATAGAGAAACAAAAAATAGTTAATTTATTCAAATTTATTCAAATAGCCGTTACTTTATGCTATCAAATATAACAAAAAATAGTTAAACATCAGTAATTAAAACGATACATAATATGGAAAGTCTAAAATAGAGAAACATAAGCCAAATATATAATATTTTTTAATACTATTTTTATTGTATTTAAATTTTCTAAATTTTATAATTTATTATTAATAAATAATAGATTTCATATTTAGTTATATTAATTAATAAAACTTATATTATACTATTTAATTTAATTTAAGATATTGATAAAGTGTCATGGGATTAGTGTATAATTTAGATAAAATATATAGGTATGATTGAAAAGTATAAAAAGTTAGTGGGTGAAGAATATTCTTTTGGGTTTGAGTTTAATGTAAATGGTTGGAGCAAAATCAATATTTAGGGTGTCATTTACACTAAAACGGGTTTGAGTATAGTGTAATGGTTGGAGATGCTCTAAGCATGCAAAATTGCATATTATCAGATAATTTCCAAAACAATTCACAAGTCATACATATAAATCAAAACTTACATAGACGGATAGATATTGCACCAATAACCAGAAACAACGATGATATTTTTGTATAAAAATATCGAAAATGCTTAATATTATGATATCTAAAATGGTCGTCAACTTGATTTGATTTAATGACCTAATGGCCCCACCTATCTCGATTAGAGATTTTCGAACGAAATTTTGTTTTTGTTTGCAAGATTGAAATGTCGTCAAAATTAATTTGAGATTCGTTTTAAGGCCAGTGATATTCCATTTTCGTATATACTCCAATATATAAACAAAAGAAAACAGGTTCGTATAAAAACTGCTGCGTGTTTTTGTTGAATCGGATTGATAACCGATTAGGTTGCCATACTCCATTTTACCAAAATATAAAAACTAAATAAAGGTAGAAGAAGGAGAGGAATATGCCAGTTGTAATAATTGGCCTTGTCAGATTTGGTTGGCCACTGCACACCAATAAGGAGAAATAAATTCCTTCCTTTCCTTAAATTTATTTTGTGAGTGCATCACAATTTTTTTTTACTACATAGTACTATTTCGTATGAAAACATCTCCACCTACCATATAAATGCCATTGATATTTATATGTCGATTCTCAATTCACTAACGCCATACTACTATTTAGGTGAAGTTGGAATATAAATTGTTAGCAAAACTAAATAAAATTAAATCTTCAATAATTATAAAAAATAAAAGTTATTTATGCAAATCATAGTTTAGTAGGAGTGCTACTGTGCTAGTAGTGATTAGTTTATTATCTACTAGGTGACATAAAATAAGCAGCGGCGTGACGAGTCCTTCACGGCGGAATAATTAAATTCCGAAACAGCCGAGACCATGAGGGTCAGTTCCGTCATTTACTTCACTCATAAAATTCACAAGCCTATTTCCGTCATTCTCAACCACTTTTTTCTTACTGTGCGCGCCCCCACCCAGGAATGGCTTGCAGGGTTGGCAATCTCTCTCTCTCTCTCTCTCTCTCTCTCTCTCTCTCTCTCTCTCTCTCTCTCTCTCTCTCTCTCTCTCTCAAGTTATATAGGAATAGTTGCAGTAGACAGATAAGGCTTTTCTCTCTCTAGACATCACTCTGTCAGCAGTTACGCTGCTGTAATCCCCTAACCTAATCTCCCCCTCCGCTGTCTCTTATTATTCCCTCATTCAATTCACCTGCCATCATTTCGCATTTCCTTTTTATTCCTGCCTCAACAATTTCGGAGGAGTTCTCCTTTTTCCTGTTTACTTGCGATGCCGCTCCTGAGAGCGGAGGTCAGGAATGAGTACGCGCTTGGAGCGCCGGAGCTCTACAGAGAGGCCAATAAGGACGAACCCAAGGATATTCTCGAAGGAGTCGCCGTCGCCGGCCTCGTCGGCGTCTTACGTCAGCTCGGTGATCTCGCTGAGTCAGTTTCCTTTTATCTTTTCTGCTTCATTGAGCCGGCTTGGGTTCTAGTGGGGGTCTTATGTGCTCATTACGGGAATTTGTGTAGTTTTCGAGTCTTAATTTTGGGCAATTGTTATGTAGGCTCACGATTTGGTTTTTGGTTAAACAATGTGATGCTAGGTTACAAGTGTTGTAAGTTGTGGGAAGGGAGAGTTGTTGCTTACCTTCAGTTAAATTAGGAAAGGGAATAGTTCCCTATTTACCGCAGCTTGGTCAAAATCGAGCTAAGTAATTTTTCTGCAGATTTAGGCTTGCAAGTGTATCTACATTTACGCGAATTCATGGATACGGGTGTATAGGGTAGTGAATTGATTGCATATGTAAATGTCGCATAAATGCAATAAAATCGATTCTAGAAAGAATGGAAAGAAACAATAATGGTTATATTAATAAGTTCCCAAAAGTGTAATATATAAACGAAGCTGATACCGAGACAATGTCTTTGCATCTGGTAGGTTTGCAGCAGAAGTTTTTCATGGGTTGCAGGAAGAAGTGACCATTACAACTGCTAGAAGCCATAAGTTGATGGCACGTGTTCGACGAGTTGAATCTTCCCTTTCTCCGCTTGAGAAGGCTTTACTGGCTCAAAGGAGTCACTTACACTTTGCCTATACGTCTGGTAGTCTTAAATTTCTGGCCTTGCAATTTCTACCCTGTTACCCTTTACTATTTTTAAAGTTGTGTTAAGTGATTTTTAGCAGCTATAAGTCAGCTTCTCGAACTTATGCTCGAGCTGTCTCTTGACGTTTTGTACTAATTTAAAGTTGCATGAACTGATAATTCCTACATAATTGCTCTGCCATTCCTTTGGTCCTTACAAAGATAATCTTCTGTAGGTTCCAATTGGCATACGCGGATCCGATGTGAACAAAATCATTTTATATACAGTGACGTGCCCCAATTCATCACAGAATCTTATGAAGACTGCTGTCACCCACCTTGTTTGCATATGCTTGATAGGTATGGCCAACTCTTAAAATTTTGATATAGATTCCAGTTGTTGGCCATGTGGATAAATCTTGTGGCCTTTTTTAGGTTTGATGCTGGTGGTCCTGGATCATGCTTGAAAAGGTATTCAGATCCAACTTTTTTTAAGAGAGCATCAGTGACATCTGGTGAAGCTAGTATAGACAAGATTTCAAAAGAAAAGAAGGCTCGCAAGGCTAAGGTAATGTGCTGTAATTCTGTAAAATCATTATATTGCTGTAAATAACTATATATAAACATAGTATTTTGCTTTGACTTAATGAATGTGATGCATACCTCTAAGCCTCCACAATTAATCCCTCAATTCAAACTTGATCCTATCTTTTGTGTGCCTTTCAACCTTATATAAGCTCCCAATTTGCTAGACATTGTTGAACGGTTTGATTAGCAGCATGTAGATAACCTTGATGAAGGCCTGTGATAATATTTGTTCTGACTTCTTCTGGTTCATAAATTATGAAGCACATAAGATTGAAAAAACATGTCCGAATTTGGCCTAGTGGCATAAGTGAAATGATGGAAACAGAGTTATTGCCTGATTTTAAATTTAGTTTACTTCATAAAACTTGAAAGGTGACCTGTACCTGTGTTGGGTGGCATTCGATCCAAGTCATTTTGTAAGTACTCGGTACTCCTATAAGTGAACCTTGCGAAGGTTCCAAGAATATACTCTTTTCAAAGTATGTTTGTGAGGATTTTCTAAAATTATCTAAGATACATTCAGATTGTCCTAGTCATCCAGATATAGAAGAACTACGGATGCTTGGCCATTTCTCATGTTTTCCAATTGAACCCGGTGATGATTTTGCACCTGAGTAGGCTTGATAGGGCAATCAAAGTGATGAAAGTTTCTCCTTTTTTATGAGTTGTTTAATTATGTCACGAGGGAGGAAGCTTATAGCTGAGTCATGATAGAGGAAAATGATAGCACCCATTGATTACATAGGCCCCAGTTGTTAGGCTTGATAAGATATGAATGCTATCTGGCACATTCTGGGTGTTTGGTAGCCATGTTCTGCATTCTCGGTGGCCCATGTTCGGCTTTCAGCCCGCTGAAGCCTGCACGGAGCAGTGCCCTTTTTCGATATATGGGTATCGTCTGCATTGGTAACACAATGGTGACAAGATGGCGAAATTACCATTAACCCCTCAGTCATAGCTTTGTCCACCTTTTTACTCTCAGCGAGTTCAAATAGGTTGAACCCTTGGTGGGAGCTGGAGTAGCAGAATTTTTCAGAGAGGAAGGCATCGTGGAACCCTCCTGAATGATCTTGTTTCTTGGTGTGGTCACAGACGCGATCTGTTTGCTGGCGTCAGGCAGCCGTTGGAGCATACCTACATCCGTGTGTCACTTCCGGCAGCTTACAAATCAGACGAAGGCAGCTCTCTCCTCGCTCACTTTTGTGCCGATTGTTTTTATTAAAAAATAGTGGTCGCATTTCAGCTACCATTGAACACAAAGATTGAATGCTCTTGTTGTTTCTGAGTTAGGGATTAGAATTGGATTTTGATTTTGATTTCACCTTTTATGGACCAAAAAAATCTATGTATGACATATGATAGAAATTGTGCGAGGAGAAGGAAGATGAATATCTTGGGATTTTGGGTGTAAGCTAGGCTCTTCACTCTCTATTATGAGCTGTTCAACCAAAAACACACAGCTCCAAGAAAGGGTCGATTAGGTTTTCTTGAGAGCAGCGTTAGAGCAACTTTGATTTTTGAAGCAGGGGTAAAGGGACACCACACGCGTTAAAAAACGAATTAGTTAGGATAAAATGTTCTTTTTTGCTTATTACACACTGCACAGCCACGTTTACCAAACACTTACTTTGGCTACTGGTTTAAGATATCTATGCTACCAAACAGGTGGCTTTTTCAGTTATAATCTGTAACAAAGGTGATGCATTGGTTTTGCTATCATATCCATCCTTATCATGACTCACCTAGCAAAAGAGACCTTAATGTTTTTCAGTTGTGTGGTAATTTGGATCTTTATGGGTATGTAATTCTTGTCAACTGACTTGGCTAGGATTTATGTTTCCTATTGTTCGCTTGAGTAGAGTATATAGGTTTATGAAGAAGTATTGCAATATTAATATAAAGATTGTGCCATGGTGGAAGGAACCAGAAATGCAAAACTACTTAATTTAGATATATTTATACCTTTTGACTTTTGGCGTTGTTTCTTATTCTTCCTTCTCTGTTCACATTGTTGCTTATCTTTTTGTCTTGCTTGCATGTTCTGCTGGAGCAGAAAAGGAGGTCACGTCCCAGGAATGAGGAAATGTCAAGAGATGCATCATTTTCTTGTAACAATACCAGGTAAAAATGTATGATATATCATGAAAAAGAAGGGGTCGGAAGTTGTGGTGAAAGCATGAAAGCCATGTGTGATATACTATTAAAATGAACAATTGTGATTGTCCATGATAAAGACTAACATTATGATGCAAATATTACAGAACACCATTCACTCAGCAGAGCATTGGTGGTGGACATATTTCCCCTACTCAAACAGCATCAACATATGATACTATGATTAGATCAGATTTGGGTGAGCAGTCAAATTTGGATTTAAGAAATCGGTCTGGCTACATTGAAGGTGATTTCCGTCCAAGTTACTCAGTGGAACCTGAATCAAGAGATTCCATTTCTTCTGCAGTAAAGAGGCACGAGAATGATTTTCTAGATTACAGTTTCCTTGAGGAAAAAGTTACAGATGTGTATGATACTATTGAAGTGGGCACTCAAGAGCAGCCTGGATGTAGTTCATCTTCTATCGCTTGGGAAGAAAAGAGAAAATCATTTGAACCTACATTACAAGAGTTGAATATTGATGGCGTGGTACAGGAATATAATCATAATAGACAGTTAGAATCATTTTCTCTGAATTTGGACATGGAAACGCTTGGAGTTGGAGATAAGTGTCCAGATTTTGAAATTGTTGACCAAATGATTGAGCAGTCTTTTAATGAAGCTGATGGTGAAGCAGAAGAAGAATCCGGTAATGTTCATCCAGATGACATAGAAAGTGAAACTGATAATTTTATGGATGCACTTAACACCATCGAATCTGAATCAGAAACCGATTTAGACAGCACAAGAAAGCAAGTTGCAGAGCATCAATCTAAGATGAAGGAGAAAAGAGAAGATGATGATGAGTGTGGGCTCAGAAGGCTCGATTTGGAATGCCAATCTTCATGTCCAGAATCTGATGTTATGGCCAGCAGTCCTCTGATCAATGGTAATCACAGTTCTCATGGACATAGTATAATTCCAATGCCTCAAAAGTCCTCTTATGCGACTGACTTTATTGATGATGCATCACCAGAGGATGATCTTAACTCAGTATCCCTGATGAACAAGGACTTAGAATCATCTCAAAGAAGTGGCGGTTCAGCCACTCCAGTCCGCCCCAAGAGCAATGATGCTCATGGCAATGATAATGTTGATGCTGAAAATTACAATGAAGTTGTTCCATCCACTGTATCATCTAACTATGGAGATGGAAGGCCAGCCCCGATTATTGATGAGACAGCGAAAAGTCTGAAATCTCAAAATCATGGAAGTTTTGAGCTTAATTTGGAATGTCAACCTTCAAGTCCTGAATCTAATGCTGTGGCGAGCAGTCCTCTGGCCAATGGTAGTTGTGGACATACTCTCATCCCAACATCTCAGAAGTCTCTTCATGCAACTGACTGTGTTGCTAGTGAAGCATCGCGAGAAGATGATGTGAACACAATCCCCGAGATGAATAATAGTTTACAATCATCCCAAAGGTCAGAAGATGCTCTGAGTTCAGGCCACCCAAAAAGCAGTGGTTCTCATGAAAATGGTGTTGTTGGTGCTGGCATGTATGTCGAATCTGTTTCATCCACTGTATCATCTAACTTGAGAGATGGAAGGCCAAGACCGGTTACTGATGGAACAAGGAAAAGTTCAGAATCTCACGGACATGTGCCAGAAATTTCTAATGTCACTCCAGTTTCATTCTGGACAAATGGTGGCTTGCTCGGACTCCGGCCATCAAAACCGCCAGATTGCAGTGTACAGAATGCTCTTCCTCAAGATCCAGAGTATAAGAAGGATGTGAATAATAATTCTTCTATCCCGCATTTCATTCGTAGTGATAGTTCAGGTAAACCAGATCAACTAGAGACATCCAGAAGCATTGAAGAGGACCTCGAAATGGATATTTCCAGCCATGAATACCATGAAAGTGGTATGAATGTTAGAAAGGCATCTTGGAAAATATCACCTGCCGACTTAGAAATTAATCTTGGAAAGTTCGGTGATTCACTTTATCAGCACAATGCCAAAACTACAGGATCAAATGTGCCCGCACCTGGAAGTTCTATGCCTGCAAATTCAGCTCATCAAGAAAATAGCACAAACTCATGTCGGATATTTGAACTCAGCAATAGATTGCTTACGAATGGATCTAACCAAAAATCATTGCCTGGTGGGAGTGGCAACACTTATTCTGCAGGCTCCAAAAATGCTAATGATTTTGAGCTGAAAAATTATCGAAGTGTGGAAAATGACATGTTTTCTGGAAGAAGTAAAGAACTCTTTGGTGGTAAATCTCCTATATTATCACCATCGTCATCACCTCCACTGGAGCACATGAAAATATCATTCCAACCAATAAATGGATTTGAAAGTTCGAAGCTGAAGTTGAAATTCCCTGATGGGAAGAATATCAATGGAAGTGGTAGTGACATATACCCTTCATTTCAGTTGGTTCCAGATGTGTCTATTCCTCGGTACAATGTTGGTTCGGACTCTGATGCTGACACATTCTACCGATCATCACCTTCATTGTCAGATGATTGCCAAAGCAATCAGTCAGAATCAAATTCTGAGCAGTGGGAGTCAAGTGAATCTCCAACTAGCAAGGACCGTGATTTATATGATGCCCTTCACCGAATCTCCCTGACAGAATCTGTTTCAGAAGATGGGAAGGCAAACCAGGAAAATATCCCTGCCAACTTGGGAGTTCAATTTCCTTTCATCGATAATGGGGTTCAAAAGTCTGAGTCTTGTCGTTCATTTGATCTTCAAAGTTCAAGTACCATAAATAACTCGTTCAGAAAGGAAAGGATTGATACCAACCCTAAGTACCTTGTGGAGCCACAATTCTTGCCTTCTTCTGCTCTACCGCCTCTCCCTCCTTTTCAGTGGCGAGGTACGACGTCTATGGATGACAAGTCTGATGCAATGCCTGAACGCTCCTACTATGCTCTTGATCTTACACGCTCAGCCTCAACCATATCTCAGCCGAAACCAGCCCCCTTTAGTGAAGATCAAATTGACACCACTAATTTGCAGAAAAGCAAGGTCTGACATCTCTATGTCCCTTCTTCCTCTACTAATTCTCCTTATCTTCTCTCCATTCTTTTGTTCGATGGTTATTTATGATCAAACTATTTGTGCTTAGCAGCTCAGTTCACAAAAGTCAAATGGACAAAGACCAACAAGCCAGAGCAAGAGCACAGATGAAAATGACTTTCTGCACCAAATCAGAACAAAAGTGAGTCACTATTGCTAAACTATTTCTTATGTCATTTCCTTCAAATTTGATTTGTTTGGGAACGTAGTCGTTATTAGATGCAGTTTCAAGCATGCTTTGCAAGTTCAGACACTTAAATTTACCTAAAATATTGGAGTAGTATTATTTAGATTTTGTTGAATTTCACTTCTGTTTGCTTTTTTTGTAGTCATTCAAGTTCAAGTTTTGCTGTGATTTAATATTTACTACCTCGTGTGGATTGTCATCTTGGCCATGGCTGGCTTTGTAATTGTTCATATTGTCTCTGTTTTCATGATATTGGTTTACCTGCATCGTGTGCTCACATTATTCTTAATCCAGTATCCTTGCGCTTAGAGATTCTATTTAGAAAAAGAAAATATGATAGAGAGTTGTACCATAAAACTTAGCTGACTTGCATCTTTCCTCTTAACTGACTTTTGGTTTCTCCTTTCTCTTTTTCCCATTTGATCATTTTGGTCTCAGTCTTTTAGTCTGAGACCAACCATGACGACAAGATCAATCGCACCATCTGGGGCCCCTGCCACTGTCCAAGTCAATGCAATTTTAGAGAAGGCAAACGCAATTCGCCAGGTCTCTCTCTCTCTCTCGCGCGCGCGCGCGCACCACAGACACAGTACACACCACCAATAAGTAGAAAAGTCTTTTTTATGACCTGAAGATACCTCTGCCGATCTCTGTTATTCACTATGTTACTTCTGTTCCCTTGTTCAGGCTGTTGCAAGTGATGCTGAAGATGATGGAACATGGAGTGACGCATAATAATCTCAATTCATGATATAAACTGGAACTGAAACAGTCCATCGGCCATGAAATTTTGATGTAAGAATTCGACAGCATGGTAAATATTTGTGAATAATCCATCTCTGTAACTAGTTTCTAGGTCCTTTATATGTATGATAAAAACATTGTTCCTTTGTTGCTCAAATTATCTTGTGAATTAGGTGGGGAAAAGAAAAAATCTGATGCCGGTTGACTAGTAATTTGCATACATGCTTGGATGTAAATTGCTATACTTTTTATTGAGTCACCTATTTGTTATACTTTGTTTCTTGTTCCAATTCTCAGTTCCCTTGAAAAAGCCATTTTTCTCAGTTCCAATTGTAAATCGGTTTGCTTTTGTTGCAATGCATCAAGTGTCACAGTGATATTATATTTTCTCTTGGGAAACCAGGTCAACTACTACTAATAAATTCAAGCTTGGGTAGTTCACATATTCAGGTAGTTAAGCTCGGCAAGCCCTCGTGCTCAAGCTCGTTAAAAGCTCATGAAAAGGCTTGCAAAATATTCAAAGTATGCCCTTGATCAAAGTATTACTCGAGCTAGACTAAAGAAAGACTCGATCGAAGGTTCAATTAAAGGCTAGCAACCAGCTCGATTTAAGACTCGCGAACAAACTCAAGAAACATGTTTGTGAGCCCAACAAATCATTGAGCTCGGGTTGTTTAGTATTGAGTCGAGCCTTAGGCAATCCTTTTTCAAGTCGAGCCTCAAATTTTTGGGAGCAAAGCATATCGTAAGAAAGAAAACAAGTTTTTGGGAGCAAATCCATGATCCATCTAGTTACCATGTGGCAAACATGATAACCAGTTTCCTGCTATTATTAGAATCTATTAAGCAACTAAAAGGATAATGATTCCACAGTATTATAATATGATGCACACTCCCACCTTTAATCCGCTCCTTTTTTTCCTAGTATTATTATACTAATATTTTATTTGCCTATATCGGATTGGAGATGATTATGTTATTCGATTTCAGTGTTAGGTTGGCTGTGATTTGCATTTCTCTTCCCCTTTTTTATTTCAAAACACGATTTCACGCGAAGAAATTTTCTGTTACTTTAAATGCTTTACCTTATTATATATACTTGAAGAGAAGTAATTATCATTTTCAATTTGTTTTTTGTTTCGTAATTTTGTTTTGAAAATACCAATCTATAAGACTATATTGAAATATTGATTATGAATATTTTAAAAGGAAAATATAATTAATTCCAAAGACCAATTTAGTCATCCGAGGAGTTTTAATTCATTAATCATCCCAGTTTTTCCAAGTTGGGATTAATCTCATACTCCTACTATTTCAAAACTATTTAAAATATAACTTGCTTTGCTTAATTTATCATTTTTTGAATGCGCGAATTTCCCGGTAGATTCTAGAAGTTGTGTTTCCAACTTGGCCACTTGGGAAAATATATTGTGACAAGCACAGCTATTATAATTTTTTGTTAATCCATAAATATTAATCTCTAAATATATAAATTAATAAATACAAAAGGAAGGGGACTTTCTATTATTCTCCTCATTTAAGTTGAGCAAATTTGAATATTAGCCATATGCCCATTCACTTTTCCAACACACCCGGCCTGCTATAAATAGAATATTATTAATGCAACAAGATATTTTTGGGTTTGATTTATTTGAACCTTTTCCATTGAGTTTACTCAAGCTTGGCGGAATAATTATGCCTTTTCTTTATCACAAAAAGAAGATAAACATAATGAATTTAGAAATAATCTTCAAGTTAATAGAAATCGAGGATAATTATGTCATTGGCAAGTCATGATGTTCAAAAACGAGCAATTAGCAAAAAGGAATTAGCCATTTAAACAAATGGATCATGTCCCCCTTTTTTAAAATAAACTTTGGCAATTAAAGAAAAGGAGTAAAGAAATAAAGGGTGTATCTTTCCAACTAAACCACGAAAATGGTTGTTTATGAGTGAGAAAAGATTTAGGCTGGAAATGGAAATGACTACTTTTCATTTATTTAATCTTAAAAGGTGACTTTATTAAAGTATTACTAGTAATACTAACTTAATATAATGAAAATCCACCCGGACCAGTCAACAACATAATTCGTGAATGAATAGTGGGAAAAAAGCAACAGATACCAGATATAAATATTGCACTGCGTTTGGGTATTTACTAGCATATGCTATTTGTAATTTACTCTATACTTACTTCGAAGACAAATCTCGTGTTAAAACTTGCACAAAAACACACCATCCCTAAATTTGACAGATGTACAACTTTGGACTATGGTTGCGCAAAAAATACTCCAATTAATATAAAAGATATTCTTCAATCTAAATTTAAATGATACTTACAAAAACACATCATTCCTAAGGAAGAATCTTGTGTCACGTCGTATAACAAGTCAAATATGACATACAAGTTATTATTCCAATATACTACTAAATGGTATAGTTGATACATTTTTTTACACAAAATTTAAAAATTAATGTTTAAAAAATTAAAGTGAAGAGGAAATATTTAGGATAAAGAATATGAGAGCAAATAAAGTTTTTTGCCAAAAAAAAATAACTCAATTACCTTCAAATAGTCGAAATTGGTTAATGAATTACAACTCAACTACATTAGAATTCTTTCCACGTGAAGGCGCATCAATTCTCCAAAATCATTTTTTTATGTTTTTCTTTCCGAATAACTTGAAATGTAGTAATATAAGCATTTTTAAGAATAAATATATCAAAAATTCAAGCTAGTTCTTTTTGAGGATTTATGCAAAACAGTTTACTTGATCTTGGATTGATTTTATATGTATGATGGAAAAAGGAGTGAACCTTGATTTTAGACGCAAAACAGTTTTACTTGATCTTGGATTAATTTTATAAGTATGATAACAGATAAAATAATGTTTTCAGTTTCTATTTCTCTTATATTGGAGCTTCGTTGCTAAGAATTAAAAGCACATAAGAAAGTACGTCTAACACAAAAGAAAAAAGTACTCCACTAAAAGGGAAAAAGAAAGACGAACATTGATTAGAAAAACATGGAAATGGATACATTTTGGTAATTATAAAATTTAATTAAAATGCTTTATATCCCTTTAATCTATAGCTTTATACTTGTACTTTTTTGAACACCAATCCACCTGTTCCATGGGCCCCACTAACTCAACTAGATAGTGACGTAGACAAAAAGTTCAACCTTAACTTTCCTTCTTTTGCTGCTGGCGGCTCTCTTTGCTCCCAAGTCCATGCACCACACCACACCAGATTCGTTTACCTAATTTACTAGCAGTGGAGCATAAAATAAAGACTAATCTTTTCAAGAAAACATTAATTATGTCATTAATCTAGTAACTTAAATTTGTCATTAATAAGATAATAACGACCATGGGAGTGCATATTTATGTTATGCCTCAATGAAATCAAGAAATTGATGGTGTGAAACAGTGTCATGGATATCATCTTTCACTATTGTATTGTATGTATGAAGAATAATTCTGTTTTGTACGTATTTTAATTTTCAAGGTCTATAGAAAAAATGACATATACATATAAAGTAAACCCTGTGTTTCCGGTTCACTTTTTCGCTTTATTTGAAGCATATATTCACACTTACATTCCAACACAATAATTTTCTTCACCAAGCAATAGCAATCATATAGCATAACATGGCTCAACTTCAAGAACACAACACCCCATTATCAATCAAGCTATTCGGAGCCACAATATCGCCCAAACAAAAATCACAGACAAAGATCGACCACGATCACCAGAAACCCGATCTGAAGCGGCCAGACAAGATCATCCCGTGCCCGAGGTGCAAGAGCATGGAGACCAAATTCTGCTACTTCAACAACTACAACGTCAACCAGCCGCGCCACTTCTGCAAGGCCTGCCACCGCTACTGGACCGCCGGCGGCGCCCTCCGCAATGTGCCCGTCGGCGCCGGCCGCCGCAAGGCCAAGCCTCCGCCCTTTTCCCAAGGTTGCATGTTAGATCCCTCATCGCCCGCGCGACCCACCAACTCGACTTCCACACCGTGGGGGACTGGCACGCCGGCGGATTCCGGCATCTATTCCCCGGGAAGCGCCTCCATTAGTCAAAGTAGTTGATCATGATCTCTATCTTTTTTTTAATTTGTCATGTAGTACAACATAATTGATAAATAAATGTAGATAAATATTTTATTAACTAATACAGCTTCATTAATTTCTGTATTAAACAGTCTGTCGTAGTTTATGATTTTTTTAAAAACTTGATTGTGTTTTATGTCCCCGACCTGAAGTTTTTTTCGAAAAATATTCCAAACTTATGGTTTTTTCTAACAAAACATAATTGATTTATGTGTCACTTACATATATTTTGCCTATGAAATAATGACTCAAGTGGAATATTAATTATTTGTATTAGCATTATAAATTCAAAATAGGGTAGGGGCGGGCCGTAGGGCATACAAGACGTCTTTGATAAATTCTATTGGCATGGGTCATTGCTAATATGCTACTCCATAATGTTTTTTGAATAGTTAATGTAACTAGGGGGACTTTAATTTTTTTTGTACTCCATAAAATTCTTTAATTTAATGAAAGACTAATTGATTGCTGATTATTACTCTTGGTGTTTGATTTTTCAGCATGGTTTCATGACACCGAAAGACAACACTTTTAATAGTAGTGTTAATTCAGCTCCCTTCATTTTTGAGTTAAGGATCCGCTAATTATTAGCCTATCTAATTGAAACATAGATAGTCTACCAAATGAGGCCATCAGGGTTAGTGTGCCTATAAAATGACCATCTCTCTCTCTATATATATATATGCGTAGGTGATAGGTATATAGTATACATATGAATTTATGTCATGAACTAGAATGCTCTGGTTTTTCGATTAGCTTGAATGCTCTGCTTTCTCGATTTAATTAATTTTCTTCCAACTAGGAAAGTCTTTCGATTAATAATAATTCGAAAGATTGAGTAGCATCCAATTTAAAATTGATTGGAGTTGAAATGGGTTAGTAATAGGGCTGACAATTTTTGATTCGACACGAATCCACACGAAAATATTGGGTTTGTGTCAAGCCTTATTGTGTTCGTGTTCTTATTGGATTGACCCGTTAAGAACCCGGAAAATTCGGGTTGGGTGCGAGTTGGATACGGATAACCCATTAAGAAATAATATTATTATTTTTATTATTTATAAAAAAACAATGAGTTACAAATTTGTTGTAAACCAAGATTAAATAGTGCAAAATGATTTTTTATCATATAAATCAAGTTTAAAATTAGGTTAAATCATGTAATATCAGGTTTTAATCGTATAATATCGGGTTCGGGTCGTTATCGTGTCGTGTCAACCCATATTATATCGTGTCGTTAACGGGTTCGTGTCAGGTTCAGATCGTGTTCGGGTATGAGGGTAGCAGGTCGGGTTCGTGTTCGGATTGACAGTTTCCTTAACAAGTTGGAATCGGGTTAGACCTTATTGGATTGGGTCGTTATCAGGTTGACCCGATAACGACCCAATCCGCACGATTTGCCACTCCTAGTTAGTAATATATCAACAAAGTATACCTATATTTAAAATTTTTGTGAAGCATGATAATGGAATTAGGATCCGATCCCACAGTAGAAATAATTCTAGAAGAAGAATCAAATGCCAATAAGGCAAAAGTTGTTCTATCTTCATCAATACGAATTGCGGCAAGATTTTAATACGTACATATGCTGATATGCATGTATAGTTTTGATTCACTTTGTAGTTGAGATTTGTGCAATTTGTAATAGTAGTAAGTTTCTAAAAAGAAATGATGAAATGAAAGCGATTAAGAGATTAAGAGAGCAAAACACATTATACATTAGAGCAATCAAACCGTGACACCATCGGGATCGAGCGCAGGTCGCACCCGGCATAGGCTGACTGAGACTGTTGATGAAGGTGCAATATGGCGCCGGCCAACACAACAACAATTCTTATCAAACTTAGGCATTTTCTCCCCTCTTCGCATTTCGCAATCGATGTATTATTTGTGGCATATATACTTATATTGGTATATAACCTCTCTCCTATTTATTTTGAAGTAAAATTTTAAAAATTTAACCCTTACTTATATTTATTTCTGCGTCTACCGCTGTCCATACATTTAAATAAATTTTTTCAAGCAATTCGATCGATGAATGAAAGTTTTGAATTAAAATTTCAAATTTTATAAGAGTACAAATGAAATAAATTATTTCGCCAATAATTGATAAGAATATAAACAAAAAAATGACAAAAATTTGCAGAAAAAACAAAAATAGAGTCGTCTTCCTTCGGCAGAGAGAATGGGCGCTGGTATGGCACTACTGTCTCTCTCTGATACAATGTGAAGATGGGGCGGAATGCCTCTTCCTCTCTCTCTCCATTCTGCTGACTTTGATCTTACCCTACTTACTATAAATAGTATTTTCGCATACAAATGGCGCCTTTCTCTTGCTCTTACTCTCCCCAATTTCATGCTATTTTCAGCCCTATTTCCACCAACAACAATTTATCTTGCTCTCCTTCCCCCTATTCTTCTTATCCCAATCATTCGCATCGTCGGCGCCGCAATTACCTGAATCTCGCACCCTTTTCCGGTAACGTTTTCACTAATTCCTCTGATTTATTCCCTATGGCGATGAATTTTTCAATTCTATTTTAGCTGAAATGAATACGGAGCCGTGGGGATTTTGATATTGGTGGCGTTTGTTTCTGCAAATACTGTATTGATTCGCGCTGTTTATGCCTTTAATTTTGTTGTTCTTGATTTTAAATCGTGGAATTGTGTTCCGTACTCGACAATGAGTAGAAATGATCAGTTAACTGCCGTTGCCATCTGTTTAAACTGTAATATAATTATGGAGCTCTTTCTGAAGGAAGGAAACGAAAAGATGTTTGTATTTGATAGTATCACTTTTTCATTGAGCTGGTGCTTACATTGGCTCAATCATGAGAACTGTGGTAGGCTTTGATTTGTTAAAATCAACGACAAATATCCTAGACGATTTTCAACATTTTTGGCGCTGAATTTGAGGTCTTGTCGTGTGTAAATCTGTAGGTTAGCTTCTTTTTCTCTCCTTTTTTTTTGTGTAGATTTGAACCATATATTTAATGCTTATCTCTTTTCAGATAATCTTCCCCAAGTTGTTTTATTTAATTTATTCTTTACCTATCTCTGGTAAGTTAGTTTGTTCGCTTAGCTAGTTTTTTTACTGTCCACCCCTCCAGTTTGCTTCCGGTCCTATCCATTTAGTTTGAAATCCCTATTGATAGTTTTACTCTAAGATTACTCTTCGCCTAAGATTCTGTTAAACTTTAATCTGAATAGTAAAACCATGAAGTTTGATATAGCTTTGGTCTCCTAAATTTATGTTCAGAATTGCTTAATTGCTCCTAATTTGTCTTTGAATTCGGATACTTTTTTGCTGCTTTAATTTAAAGCAAATGTTCATGATTCTCACTTCGGGTTTAACTTTTACCAAGCAGGGTTGAAGAATATCTTGACGAATCAGAACCTTACAGCTCAAGCCATGAGTACATCTCAGGGAAACCTGGCTTCGAATCTTGCATCAAAGGTTGCCTCACCACGGCACATTGTAAATATAGAGCATAGACCTGATCATCTTCTTGTTCTTGTACATGGTATCTTGGCAAGGTAAACATTTTCTTGTACATGAAACTTGGTTATCTGAAGTTTTACTCTGTTTATGCAATCACCAGAAATTAGATATCGACATGCTTCCAATTTTATTGATAAAATGTTGTCTCCGAATGAAAATGTCTGCAACTGAGGATAAGACAGAGGTAGAAAGTAGTGATATATATTTTGAGATAAAACCTTGAATTGTTGTCATCTCTTCATTTCATTTAAGGCCTCAACTCCTTGTGTTTCTTTCTCCATGGCATACATGTTTTGCATTATTGACTTCTCTAGATGAGCTAGGCTTTTGATAAAGAAAATATGTCGTAGTATGATTTGATTCCAGAGAATGCACCTTGTTAGGTGAAATGTATTACCATTCCTAAAAAGAGCATTGATGTAAACTTTAATAGGTACCATCTTGAGAATGCTAGTATTTAGTAGTATTACAAATACTATGGACATCTTCAGTTTACTTGGGAAAACCATGATATGAATTCCTAACATTAAGATCTGGTTCATCTAGACTTGTGCTGTATGTAAAATCAGTGGAGGCTTCTCACCACATGAGCTACTAAGAATCGTTTAGGAGTACTTTTTTCATGATAATTGCGCTACTTTCTGGACGAGGCTATTTCATTTAACTCCATCCTCTCCTTACACAATGTTGTAGTCAATAATAATTCACTGGAAATAGAGGGTACTTCACTTACAATGTTGTATTAACATTAATAGAGGTTTCCAACTATTGCAGCCCAAGTGATTGGACGTATTTTGACACGGAGTTGAAGAGACGGGTAGGAAAGAAGTTTTTGATTTATGGTATGTTGTTTATGCATTGCCAAAATATGATGTTCTCTCAACTTAGACAAGATCCAATTTGACCTGTTCAACATTAACCACACAAACACATTGGTGAAATTATTTGGATCTAGTTCCTCTCATATTATGCGCACTGCAGCAGGCAATGCATAAAACATTCTTTTTTTCCCTGTGAAAGTGTGTTTTTTTTTAAAATAACTGAGCTGTGCAAGCATTTGAAAACTTGCTTATTACGTGCAGCTAGTTCATGTAACATGTACACTAAGACTTTCACGGGGATTGATGGTGCTGGAAAACGACTTGCCGATGAAGTAAGTTTTGGGAGGGAATCTGTGTGCCTGTCGTATCATTGCTGGAGTGTCTTAGTGTAGTTATCATGGATGAACTGTTTCACGAGGAGTCAGTTCATATGTGTCTTTTTCTGCTTATGTTAACATGTTCTCAGATCCCCTTCTTCATTTTCCTTTCCAATCTCTAAAATTATTAATGTAGATTCTGCAAACAAAACTAATTACCCCAATAAACAGGTCATTCAGGTTGTGAAAAAGACAGAGGGACTAAAGAAGATATCCTTTCTGGCCCATTCACTTGGTGGACTATTCGCAAGATATGCAATCGCTGTTCTGTACACTCCCGGTGATGTAGTTGGGACTCAGGCTTCGGCATTCCAATCCTCGGGCTCTTCAAATAAAGGTTTGATTGCCGGGATGGAGGCGATTAACTTTATCACCCTGGCAACACCTCATCTTGGAGTGAGAGGAAATAGACAGGTACATTCCTTAGCAGACAACTTAGTTGATTGTCATTGATTTTATGGATTTGATTCACAAACTCTATAATTTACTCAACGATGGCAGCTTCCATTCCTTCTTGGTGTACCTTTCTTGGAGAAACTTGCTGCTCCTATTGCCCCTATATTTACTGGCCGAACTGGGAGTCAGCTCTTCCTCACAGATGGAAAACCCAGTAAACCCCCTCTTTTATTGAGAATGGCATCAGATTGTGAAGAAGGAAAATTTATGTAAGTTCCAAGTGTATAAACATGGGATTTCCGCAAAGTTGAATCTTATTGGCCGACTATTTTTACAGATCAGCACTCGGTGATTTCAGATGCCGAGTCCTTTATGCTAATGTCTCTTATGACCGTATCCTGAATCCTGATGCACCCAAAAAGAGTATTTGAAAATCTGTGATTTTCTCTGTTCAATTAATTATTCTTAACAAACACAGATATGGTTGGTTGGCGCACATCATCCATACGAAGAGAAAAGGAGCTTTTCAAGGTATGTGAAATAATTTTTTTTACTGAGTAGTTGCTTATGAAGACGAGAATGATAATAATCTGTATTTTGTTATATCAGTTTATATTTAAATGTGTTTATTATCGGCAACTGGCAACTTTGTTTCCACAATAAAATAGATGAGTGTCTTCTAGAATCCTTTTTGTTAAAAATAAAATAAAATTGTGCTGAGTGTCAATTTAGATCTAGCAGCTTGCATGATTCAGTTCGAGATGTGTGGATAAAAAATACATGGATATAGATAGTAAATATAATTGCTCTTCTTGCAATTCTGATTCGCTTAAAGTTTAGCCTAAGCTGTAGAAGACTGCTTCTACTCCCTCTCTTTCTTTATGTTGTCTGAGGATTCTATCAAGAAATTAGATAAAAAGTTGACAAGATTCCATGCTATCACTCTTGTGAGGATTTTGAACTTTGACAGCCTCCTAGGCGATCTTTGGATGGCTACAAACACGTTGTTGATGTGGAGTACTGCCCTCCTGTTTTATATGAGGCTCCACATTTCCCACCAGAAGCAGCGAAAGCAAAGGAGGCTGCTAAAAACGAACCCAGCGTACAAAACACAGTAGACTACCACGAGATCATTGAAGGTACATACATATTAAATGGTAACTGAAGCAGCTAGACAAATATCTGTTAATATGAATACTAACTTCTTTCCTTTCTTCCGACAGAGGAGATGATCCATGGTTTGCAGCGACTAGGGTGGAAGAAAGTTGATGTCAGCTTTCACTCATCATTCTGGCCCTTCTTTGCTCATAATAACATCCATGTAAGAACACGAGACTCCTCAAACTTCTCGTAACTCATATGTGTCACTCGCCTCACATGTGATTTGTTAATTCTCAATCAGGTAAAAAACGAGTGGTTTCACAACGCTGGAGCTGGAGTGGTGGCTCATGTTGCAGACACCATTAAGCAACAGGAAACCTCCTCTACGTTCATTGCTGCTAATTTGTAGCTCTACAATTGCAATATGCTTCAATATATGCTAACTAACTTGTATATCTTCTCTCAATATTTGTTAGAACGACATTCTATATAGTAGTATATAAAGATGAGTGACAAGTATACGAAGTTTTTTTAAGATCTTCATAGTTTCATTTAATCTAGAAAACTTGTTGGTTTCTTTACTAATAAAGCAGATGGTATAATGCCTGATAGATTATTATCGTGAATCACCAGCCTTTTTGGTCTTGGAAGATTTGACAACTCTTGCATGATATTTTTCTATTTGATATGAAGATTGTGCTCAGTATTATATTTAGCTAATCTAGGATATTCTTGGATGAATTTCATCAATTAAAAGTGTTGGATATGAGACTTCTTCGATTACAAGTAATTCTTGGAAAGTAGGTAATTTACATATATTAACATATGAATCCATATACACGTATCACTATTATAATAAGCTTGCACAAACTTCATCCCAATATCAGGCTGTTGGATAAGAAGCTTCCATGGCGATGCCACAGAGGCCTTCTGCAGCTCCAACATCCCTCTGCATTCTGATGTATCCATCTTCACCCCAGCTAGTTCCCCACGAGTTCTTGACAATCCAATACTTGGTGCCATCACTAGCCACGCCATACCCAACTGCAGTCACACCATGGTCTAGCTCGGTCCCACACTCTCCAGTGAAGACTCCACTTGAGTAGAACTGGAAGTCTGAACCACTAGCATCAATGGCCACGGATACCGGTTGGTTAACCACTGCTTTGAGGAGTGCTGATTCACTGTTGGATGGCACGTCCTCGTACCCAGTGATCTTGGCTGCGTCAGATGATTCCTTCTTCGAGTTGCACGTGCCATCCACACCTTTGTAAGGGTAGTTGGATTCTGTTGTGAGGCCTTTGTTTTTTATGATATACTGAAATGCATCATCCATAAGTCCACCGTTGCAGCCTTGATCTTCACTCGTGTCGCAGTCTACAAGTTGTTGTTCGGATAAAGAAACAAGTTTCCCTGTATTGATTTGGTTGATACCTTCCGTGGCTGCAACTGCTGAAAACGCCCAACAACATCCTGCATTTTGGTTTTAAACAATAAGTATATATCAAAAATGCAAAGAAGTAATGTTTGAATCATGAATTAGAAATGTGAGAGAGGGAGTTACCACATTGGCCTTGATCCTTAACAGGAGTAACAGCTCCCTTCTTCCTCCAATCAATGCTGGCTGGAGCTGCACTCACATTCACATATCTAAACGGAGACGAAACAGAAGCCTTAGATCCCCCTCTGTATCCATTTCTAGAGTTGTGAAATTCAGCATTGGTGAGATCAGCAAATCTGTTGACAGCAAGCTTGTAAGGCTTTGAAGCTGCTTCGTTGAAGGACTCGATATACTCAACGTTCTCCTTGAATATATTGAATCTCTTCACCTTCTCCGCCTCATCTTTGTACACACGACCGTTCTCCACCATCCATTTCTCATGCCTCTCCATCATCGATGCATCAGGGGCCGTTCGAGCTGCAGCTAGAGAAGCGCAGAGGTGTAGCAGCACGGTTGCTGCAATGAGAAACTTCGAAGAAGGTGCTAGGGCCATTTCTTGAAAATGTGTTGGCTATATTTGGTGAAGATAAGTGTTGGATTTATGAATGAAATGAAAATGGATAGTGTATTTATAGAAGAAAATAGCAAATATGCATTTGAACGTCCATGTCTACCTGAGAAACACGGTGAGCATCTGCATAAATAGATTCAAAACTGTGTTTCGTGAAAGGGAAGCTCCTCTACTTCATTTTAAAGACATGAATTTTGTACTATATCTGTTTATATGAACTAACTACTTGGCTAACTGCTGTTGAATTTTTATGTCAAAATCAATTTAAAAATTAATGGCGTAGCGTCTCAATTCTCAAGCACCAGATCACACTATTGACTCATAAATAAGCTCTGCCTTTTTCAAATGAGATTTCATCATTTGGGCCTTTTACTTGCAGTCTATGGCTTATAATCATTTGGGCCTTTTTATTTTATTTGCTATACAACATTACAGCCCATCCCTATATTGCAGCACTATTTCACAACAAAATAATTAGGTCTTAGGGTTTGGTTTAGGTTAACAAAGAAGATGATTTACTTATAAGAAAAAGGAATGAAACTTTATTGACAAGTCGCACGATTTTACGAAATAATGTGGTTCCGTTTAATATTTTGTAAAGACATTATATGTTATTTTAAAATACTTATATCTTAAAAAATTTCATCGAATTGTTTAAATTTCTAATTACATCACTGACTAGACTAATCATCAACGTTCTTTTTCTTAGCAATTTGAGGTTAAAAATTAGGCCTGGTAAACTGAATCTAGACTCGACAATTCCAATAAGGAGTCCAAATGTTGATGAGAAAGATACCTCTCAACGAATAGTAGCTAAGTCAACTATAAAATATAATTGAAACCCTATGTCTTCATTCAAATTAATTATTGATTATCAAGAATCTGATGTCAAAGTGAGTAGTTTAGGCGGCAGTTGACCAAATATGGTATACTAATATCAAATAATTTCACTTGATTCAACTTCATTTTTGAAGTAGAAAAATTAGATAATGGCTAAAAGAGTATGAAGAGAATACTAATGCTACTAATTCAAAAACAAAAGAATTCACAAAAAAGTATTCGAAGCTTTATAAATATGGATGGTATAAATGATGCTTAAACATTGAGTCATGGACTCATGGGCCATTATTACGCCATCACAATTCACAATTATAATATATAGTTTTAAAATTCAATTTGTAATTTTCTCTTTAAATAAAATTAAAGAATGAGGCCGTATATGATATTACTGGAGTAATTTAACGAGCAGTATTAATCAATTTTTTTCTGCGTCATAGGAGAACTTAGTTGTTTTCAATAAATTGGCAATAGTAGATATCTCTCTATGACATAGGAGTATTGAAATGGAGTAATGATTGAGAGGTGAGTTAATTTTACCAAGTTTTTAACTCAATATTTTGTGGAAATCGACTTGTTTCATTCTTTGAAGATTCTTATATTAGTGACAAGCAAATACTAGGAGTAGTAGATAATTGTTGGAGCAAAAAAAAAAAATTTTACAATTTTCAGTAATAAATCAAAATTTAGTTATTAATCGGTTATTACCGAAAGTGAATCTAATTGAAAAATATTGTATATAATATCGATTATAGGCACAAAAAAATTGGTTTTTACTATTACTCCTTGTTTCGATCAATAACCGATGAACCGAATAATGAACACGTACGTATCTAGTTAACTGCAGTTAAAAAATCGCTGTCTTACGTAACCGATATTAGTTGACATAATTTTTGTATTTTTAAGCTCCAAATGCAATATAAATTTCACACAAAGTTAGGATCTTCGTTTATCCCCCTTGGTTTCTTCAATTTGAGTTTGCAAAAGATTTAGAAATGCAGGAATTCGACACCGTCAACTAGTTCTGCGTCTTCATCCACTTCACCTTCTTGATTTTGTCATCCCTCCTTCATAAAATTAAAGCAATGTCCACGATAATCACAATCCCCTCACTTGCAACCCTCAAAATTCAATCAAAAATGCTTGCTTTCTGGTTTTCCCTCGCCACTCGACCCATAAATCCTATTTTCAAGTTTTTGAAAAAACTTTCATTTTGTGTTGACGCCTATTTTTCAGAAGTTCTTGAAGCTTTATATTAGTGACTCAAGATTTTTACTTTTTATAGTTTAGGGGCTGCTTTGACTCATGAAGCATGTGTTATTTGTGGCATGCTCTGTGCTGATATCTTGGAACGAATATTATTTGTCTTGATATTGAGATTTTTACATTTCAATTTAACTACACTGTTAAGAATCTTGTAGTATGATGCAATGTGAGAATGAGTATGGTTTCAGCATTGAGTCTGATGTGTGTCAGTATCAATCGCTGCATAACTCCAGTATAAATGTTGAAAAACGGGGGTGTTTGTCTACGCCTGTTAAGCAGTCTTTGGTGTTGGATGGTGAGAAGGGGGAGTTAGTCAAGGCTTGTGGGAGAGAGGGGAAAAGAAAAGGGGTTTCGGGGACGAAGACAGTAGAGGCTTTGAGGAGTCATAGTGAGGCAGAGAGACGGAGGAGGGAAAGAATTAATGCACATTTGGAGAGCCTCCGTGAGCTTGTACCGAACAATGAAAAGGTCCATTGTGTTAATGTATAGATGCTTGCTTTTGAATGTTGATTAGTTCTATTGTTGATTACTAGTGTGCTTTAAGATGTAGTTTTAGAGTTTGTTTACATTTTCCATCATTATTGTGGATTGTTTGATTGGTATTACTGACTACTTGTGTGCTTGTTTAGGCCCGTTTTGATGATAGGCTAAATGCAAAGTAGTAGGAAAAGACCGAGTTTTTGATGAACTAGGGATTGATTGTCTTCACGGAATGTGGAAAGTGAGGCTGTACTTTGATGTGAATGAATGATGCTTTTGGTTGGGTGGAAGGCTAACTACCTGCTGATGTGGGTGAGGATTGCATTTTATGTTTAGTCTCACAAGTCAATTTCTACACCAATTATTTGTTTCAGTGCTGATAGAATATGATATATAATATTCATAGTTGGATACGTGAAGACATTTAGTTAAGCGAACTGATTGTGATTATTTGAATTGCACCAATAATTCAATTTAGTCAAATTAAATCCATAAATAGGTTATATACAAACAAATTTATATTTTATGAGAAATCGAAACACAAGAGCTTTGACAGCACAACCTAATTTCCGGCTTTTGCCAAGACTTGACTTTTTATCGGTAAATTCTTTATTAGCACTAAAAACATTGCAACTAAAAAAAGTTAGTATCATATTCACATAGATTACTGTTTTGAATTTAAGTGGAGTAATACTACAATATAAATCTCTCAATCATTATTTAGACAAAAAGAGTTGAATAGAAGTATTGTATAATGTATGTAAATAAACATAAATTAATGAAAGCAAATAAATATGACAAATAGAAAAACTTAGGGTTGAATCAATTAGAGAAGGGAATTATATTGGTATTGATTTTATTGACTTTTTAATTACTTCAATTATAAATGTAACCTCCGATTAAAGAAGGGAATTCTATGGAATTTGTGTGTAAAAATTAATTAACTAATAATATTGGGTTTCCATTAGAGTGATATCCAATATATAATCGGATAATCTAGATTTTTTCGAAATATAAGTATCTAAACCCGATCCGATATTTAAAGGTATCATACACAATACCCATATGAGTTTTGAATCAAATCGAGAAATATCCAATGCTCGATATCCGAATGAATAGCCTCTAACAGAGGCAGTATTTCAACCTCAAGTCTTCAATATTAGTAGTTTTTATTTAAAGAAAATGCATTTCAAAATTAAAAAAAGGCAAAAGGTTTGAAAGGTAGAAGATAAAATTAGAAATAGAAGGGAAAATAGGAGATAGTACTGAATTTCAGGTGGAGGAGAACTACAGTGATTATGGCGGATACTTGTTTGGGACCCCCGCCTTTCATGCCTCCTCATTCTCTTTTAAATACCCCAAATCAAATCCCATTTCCCTTCCTTCTTCTCTCTCATCACCGTTCCTCGCCATTTTCCAGAAACCTCTCTCTCATGGCGCCCTCTTCTAATCCCATTCCCACCCATCATTCTCACTGCTCTTCTGCTTCCACCTCTCCAAAATGCCTCTCTTCTCAGCCCTCTTTGCTTGTCTTTTCGGGTACGTCATCTTTTTTTACTTTCTTGCTTATTTCTTTATGGTTTGTTTTTTGAGGATATGAAGAATTGGGTGTTTTGGATTTCGTAATGCTGGGATTTCAATGTAATTAAGCCTTAATCAATGCCTAGTTAGGATTAATGAACAACATATTTTTTGTATTGTGATTCTGCTCAACTGCTAACCCGTTTTTGCATTTTAATCAACCAATGTGATTTTAGCGCTGCCATGTTAATAAGTTTGAAATAAGAAAATGGGTGAATTGGAATCTAAGGTTCATGTAGTTGTAGTGGAGAATTCGATACAAAACCTGCATTATATCGATGTGAAATCTTTCGGTGTCGAAGCAATATTGAAACTTTGCAGTGTTGCAGGAGGAACTGCCTTCAATGGTGTTGTGGAAGAGCTTAAGAGCTTAACAGTCCATGTGGCTCATGTTCTCCCTGTTTCTGATGATGGAGGGAGCACGGCAGAGATTGTTCGTGTTCTTGGTGTGTTGTATATTGACCCTGTCATTTCGGTTTTGAGGAATCATGTGATACTGACATGGATTCTTGTTTGCAGGAGGGCCAGCTGTTGGAGACATTCGGTCGAGATGCTTGAGACTGTCTGATCCGAGTACATCTGAGGCTCTTGCAGTGCGGACATTGCTAGGTCACCGGTTGCCCCTTGAAGCACAAAAGGCGAAGTTCGAATGGTAGTGAGAGTAATCTTGTTTTAGTGATCCCGTTCCACTGGATCTTTATTTTCCTTTAGGCTATTTTCATCTGAAGTCTTGAGATCTTCTTGTGAAGTTACTGTATGTTTGAACAATGATTTCTTGTCTGTTAATTTGATGATTCAACAGGTATGATATTGTAGAAGGAAACCATTCTCTGTGGACGGGTGTCTCGAAACCATACAGGGAGACTATTCGAGCATTTTTGGTTTATTTCCAGGATCAGGTCCGTATTAGTCCTGAGCATGTTTCTCTTATTAGTTACTATTACTCAGGGCATTCTCAAGCTTGCATATATCATTGTTCTAACTTAGAGGGGGTAGCTATGACTAATTATCATAAGACTATCCATCTAGGATTAAGTTGTGGAATTCAATTTTATGAACCTAACACAATACATATTCAATCATGAAATATAATCTTACAAACCGAACAGCCCCAAAGAGTATTGATTCGAGTTAGCATTTCGTATAATAGCTTTGGTCACTAATTATGTTTTGAATCTTTTGAATAGTATTTCGTTTGAATGATCTGTTAAAATGTAAGGGCTAATTGTCTTTAACCATTGTCTATTTAGTGATTTTATATATGTGCCAAATTTGGTGATACCATCTAATATCCTTGATGCTGTCTTTGGAGTATGCTGAATTTTCTAGAATAAATAGTCCACACCAGTATTACCACGTTTCTGTTTTAGTGGTTTATACAATTATGCTCATTATAAATATAGGAAAAAACTATAATTTGCAGATCCTTAGAAGGTCGGATGAAGTATTCTGTTTCAGCAACGGAAGGTACTCAGTTATTTCTGAAAAATTCCCCAATATGCATATTCTTGTTTTGAATGTATTACTACTGTCTGTCTATCTCTGGATTTCATTGATTGGTAGAGTTTCCTTTGCAAATTATCATTCAATGCAGGATCGAACCAACATGCTGTATATGTGTTATGTTTGCTCTTTTTACTTCAAAACCAAAACGAATATCAGCTCATTCTTCTCTTACTTGCAGCATCGGAAATTTTTTCTTTGCTGGAGCTCGGATATTCTTTCAGTCTCTAGATGCTGCAATTTTCTTGTTTTCACGTGTCTCACAAATTCCAACAGAAAGCCTGGTCCTACCAGTTATATCCACAAATGATAGGCTTACCTTGGGTTGTGAATTATGGGTACGAATACATGTATTTCGCCATAGGATGCTTTCTGACATCACACCATGCCAAGCTTGTGAAATTTAATTATGAGTTGATTTCACAAGTTAAAATCTACACTTTTTCTGATCGATTTCTAGGATGGAACCATAATACGGGGTCAGAATGAAATTTCACATCCAACCAGTGGATCTATGGAGCCTATAAATAAGGTAAATATGATTAAAAGTTCACATATGTTGATATCCCTCTTTAGTTCAACTGGCTGGTAGTGATTATTTAAATCCCTCAAATTTTCGCCAGTATAGCACTGTGTTATCAGTTCATACGATATGAGGTTTTATTATTGGACAGGTCCTGGTCTTATTTTTCAACTCATCTTCTATTTTTCTTTGGTTACTGCGTCACAGTGTAAATTCCTGTATGTTTGATTGAAGAGGTGGTTTCTTCTACAGAGTCACTCTTCAGCTCGAACTCTTCCTTCAAGAATAAAGCGGGTCTTTTACATGTCTAGCGAAGGCAGTAATTTATTGCATGAGGTAGGAGCTCTTTTAACTTATATCATTGGATCAGGACTCATAATTTAAGTTTGTGATTATGCTATATGCACATGTTACATCCTTCTAATAACCAGACTTAAGGCCTACGAATGAATGCGTTCTCAATTTGAAATACTTTCTCTTGATTTTATATGTTTTTTTTACAGGTATTTCCTTCTGCAAATCCATCTGTCTTAGATCAGCTGAACAGCGTCGACTGCATTATCTATGCCATGGGTTCTCTGTTTACTTCGATATGCCCATCTCTTGTAAGCACTTGTCCCTCTCTTGTAAACACCCTCTTTTGGGTTGTTTATATGTTATGCTTAAAATCTTGTCACTATTTGTGATCCTTCTTTTGAGCATTGAGAACATAACTTGAGGCCTTCTTTTGAACTACTTTGTTGCTTGTGCTTCTTTTCAGGTTTTACGTGGAATTGGTGAAAGTATTTCTTCAAGATCATGTCCCAAGGTATTAATACATTTTTAAGCTTGAAATATCTTGATCATGCGTCCTTCATTTTTCTTGCCTAATTAATATGATTTGATATCTTTAATTGACTTTTCGGCTGTGTGTAATGGGTTTTACCATTATTAACTTTTTTTTTGCTATAGACATATGTATATGATTGTATCTATGCTATGTCCAGATGATCTCATCTTCTCATAAGTTACAATCAATCATGTCTTGAATGCTGTCGTTTTTTTTGAAGGTGCTTCTCTTGAATGGTACGCATGATAGAGAAACTGGCGGCTTTACAGCTTCCTGCTTTGTGACAGCTATTGCCGATGCTCTGAACAGAACGCATGGCGATCCCCATAACAGTCTTAACAGTCCTGTAAGTATCCCGACTTTCTTTTATAAAATTGTTTATTTTATTTTTTATTGTTGCTTAGTGTTCTGTGAAACATGAGAAACTCTACTTGAATTTTACTCGACTATCTATGTTTGATTCTACCTCATGTAATTATGTGAGTTGTGCTATTTCGACCCATAAAAACTCAAATATGTTAAACCTGAATGTTTTTGCAGCCTAACCAATACATCAACACAATATTTGTGCCCAAAGGAGGTCAGATTCTCATTGATACTGATAAATTGGCCGCGCAAGGGATCTCTCGTGTGGTATGTGTTCTTTGATGCAATATATACACGTGAACTAAAGCTACTAAACAGCGTTGCTTTAGTAGCATGTGAATTGCTTCCGACGTGTTAATCTTTTGTTGGTTATCTTGAAATTGTAGGTAACTGTTGAATCAGTACACGATGCAGCAGCGGGCATAATCTATGATCCGACATCCCTAATACAGTCTATGGCGAATCTGTTGACTGAATCCACGCCAAAGGACATAACTTCAACTTGATCTAGGTTCAGTTCCAATTTCTTCGCGTTCCACACAGATCATTATCTTAGTTTCTGTTGGGCCTCTTCTGCTGAGGTGAATGCTTCAAACCTCTTCCGTTGCCAGTTATGATTGATGCTTTATTCAGTGTTTTGATTGGAAAAATTTATCTGGATGAAGGTATTGGCTGGAGCTCATTTCTTGATTTTTTTACCGGATGATGGGTGGTATTCACTCAATTCTAGTACAACATTTGTACATGTATTTTTTAAAGATTGAGATGTGGTAGGAAACTGTAGTAGATATGGGTTGATGTAATGGCTAGATTTGCTATACAGTCTGAAACCAAGAATGGGCACTATAGTATACTACTCTACTTCTTATTGAACAATCTTCTTTTAAAGCTCCTTCAATTGAAACAATCAAGCTTAAAGATGGAAATATTTTTGGTGTTGGAGTAGTTTCCACTATCTTAATAGACTAATTTAAAAATTGCCATTTCTTCATTCAAATTCGTTCTTTTTATGAGTCAATAAATCCATTTCAATTCTGAACTACTTTTGTACTATCATAAACTTTGAAATAGTAAATAATAGGAGTATTTATTTCAACGCCCTTTCATCATAAGAATAATTCAAAGCATAAAACAGGGAGAAATTTCAGATCTCATTGGTGACAATGTTTGAAAGCATAAAATTTGAGGTAGATAAAGATGAGTTCAATGAATAAAACATACTAGAAAACATAAAACAAAACTGTCAATGGAATTACACAACAATGCAAAGCTTATAAATATGTCGGACCCTCTCTGCATTTGCTTTACCAAATAAGGTGTTTCCCTCTTTGATTTAAGCTTCATCCAAAAAGCCACGTTGGATTTTCTGCAGTTCTGCAAGAGCTTCTTTCATATTAATCCTTTTATTAGGGGAATGTGCAGAGCACTTTAAAGCTAACTCCAATAAGGATGTTGTCAATTCCACAAATTTGTCACCATTTTCTTCTTCAACATTCATTACTAAGTTGGCATCTATAACTTGATATGTGAATTCTGGAACTGACCTTTCGATCCAACTCTTCAAGCTTAGATCTCCAACAAACATGTCATCACTTGCCCTTTTTCTCGTGAATACTTCCATCAACATCACACCATAGCTATACACATCGCACCTTGTGGAGACTAGTCCTTCTGAACCATACTCTAAAATAACAAAAAAAAAACATACTATACCAGTCAGTAAACATAATTCTTCATTTATTAATAAGTATATACATAATTAATGTAGAATAACAATGTACCTGGAGCAAATGTTCCTAGGGTGTTGGTTAACACCATGCTATCCCAAAATCGCTTACATGGCCAACCATATCTTCATCTAACAACACATTACTTGGCTTCAGGTCGCTTTGAACAATAGGTGTTGAACAGCCATGGTGAAGATACTGCAAAGCAGATGCAACATCAATCATTATATTCAATCTTTCTATAAAATTCAAGCAGTGGTTATGGGAATATAACCAAATATCAAGGTTTCCCTTGGGCATATATTCAAGTACCAATGCCCTGAACTCTTCATTGGAACAACAACTTAAGATGCTTGTCAGACACCTATGTCGAATGCTACGAAGTATCTCACATTCGACATCAAATCTCCTCAAAATGCCTTGTAATTGAAGATTGAACACCTTAACGGCGACAACATTCCCATTGTTAAGAATGCCTTTGTAAACAGAGCAAGAACTCCCAATTCCAAGCAAATTGCTCTCACTGAGTTGTTCAGTTGCTTGCATAAGCTCATAATAAGATATTCTTTCTGGCACAATGGATATGAACTCATCAACTTCTCTAGTTCTCTTATCTTTCCTTTTGCATCTAATTAAGATAAAAGCCAAAGACACAATTGAAACGAAAGCCACAACTCCGAAAGCAACAAATAAAGCGCGCTCCACCTCCTTCCTCTTTGATACATGATTAGAAACTGCAGGGCAAATTGGGACATGGAATCTCGGGATTCCACACAATGCCTCATTGCCCTTAAAGAATCCATAGTAAAGTTTCTGAAAGAGCCACCACTAGGAATTTCTCCACTCAAACTATTGAAAGAGACATTGAAATAGTTGAGGTATTGAAGCTCTTCCAAAGACTTTGGAATTGAACCAGAGAGGTTATTACGGGACAAGTCAAGAGTCACCAAACTGATCATGCTTCCCATGGAAACTGGAATAGAACCTTTTGCCAAATTCTGCAACTTTCCAATAGTGTCGGGAATAGACCCCGACAACTGATTCATGGAGAGATCAATAGATATTGATGCTCCTAAGTTACTTGTCTCTTGAGGTAAAAAGCCAGTTAATGAATTTGAGGACAAATCAAGATTGAGCAAATCTTCAAGGCCCCATAAGTTGGATGGTATACTTGAATCGAACATGTTGGCGTTTAGAAAAACAACTCTTAAAAATGTTTGAACCTGTTGGCGTTTAGGAATTGAACCTGAGAATTGATTTCGGCTAATATTTATATGAACGAGGTTGTATAAATCACATACAACATACGGAAAGGGGCCTTGCAACATGTTAGCACTAAGATCTAATCCTTGAAGGCCACGCAAATGTTTGATTGAGAGGGGAACATTACCAGGTAACTCATTGTCAGGGAAACTCAAGATCGCCAAGCTTGTTAAATTGGCTATTTGAGCAGGAATGGTGCCGTTCAATTTGCAACCACCGGCATAGAATTGTTGGAGTGAGGAAGATAAATTCCCAATAGAAGGTGGAACGACGCCGTACAGAGGATTATTACCTAAAGCCAAACGATTTAAAGACCTGCAATTTGACAATGAAATCGAGGTTTGAAGAAAGATTGTTGCTGAACAGTTCAAGGCGTTGGAGAAATCTTAGGTTGCCGAGATCAGTAGGTATATAACCACTGAATTTGTTTTCATTAAGAGAGAGAAGTCTGAGTTGAGAACAATTGGAGATAGAGTTGGGTATTGGTCCAGAAATGAAATTTTCGCCAACAAAAAGCTCTTCAATGATTGGAATGGCTTCATCTTGGCACAAATTGGGAGGAAGAACTCCAGAGAGGGCATTCCCAGAAAATGAAAGAACTTGAAGAGTAGAAATGTTGAAGAGGGCGTGTGGAATGGAACCAATCAAGTAATTTTCATCTAATGTTGATCTATCCAGTTGGTATAGTTGCTCCATTTCAGTGGGAATAATCCCTGCAAATTAAATTGTACTAGTAATTAAAGATATGGCGGCATGAACAATTAATTAAATTACCTGTAATGTAGTTATGGGAAATTGATAATTTGGTTAGCATTGTAAGATTTCCAACATCCTTTGAAAGATTCCCAGTGAACTTGTTTCTCCATAGTGTTAATTCTTGAAGAGAAGACATATTCATGAAAATACTAAAAGGAAATGAGCCCCCAATCTGATTGTTTTCAACACCAAAAAAAACCATGTTGTGAAGGTTGCCAATCTCAGCTGGTAGTGTACCTGTAAAACAATTATGACTATTCAAACAAATTTTTAGTACATCAATATAGTGTGGTAAGAATAAAAACAATACCATTCAAATAGTTTCCACCGAGGAATAAAGTGTGAAGAGATGTTAAGTAGCCGATTTCCGCAGGTATCTGCCCAGTGAATGAGTTGTAGGAGAGGGACAGCAGTTGTAGCTCTGAACACTTGTCGGAATCGCGCCACTTAGCTGATTTTTAGAAAAATAGATCTGTACAAGAAATGGAAGATTGGTGAACATGTCTGTTGGAAGACTTCCACTCCATTCATTCCCTGTGAACCCTATAGACGACACCAGCTTCGACAGGACAGGTTGAATATCGCTGATGGTAGTATAGCCCCGGAGAGACGATTCCAACTAATATACAGAGAATCTAGATTTTCAAGTCTGCCTACTAACTCTTTTGGAATTTCTCCACTTAGAGAATTGTAATTTAGGTTGAGGAATTCCAGGCTTGTTAGATTTGAGAGGGATTTTGGGATGGAAACCTACAAAGCTGTTGTTGCGTAAATTCAAGTACTCTAGCTCTGGTAGATGACCAAAGATAGGAGGAATCTCTCCTGTGAAGTTGTTAAGTTGGAGAGACGTGAACTTCAACCTGTGAAGGAAAGACAGCTCGTGAGGCAACGCTCCACTGAAGAGGTTGCTGGTGAGGTCGAGGGAGGCGAGGAAGGACAACTGCCCGAGTTGTGGTGGAATGCTGCCTGAGAGATTCATGTAAGAGAGATTCAATGCAGCTACTCTATGGTGACGCAAGCTGCAAGACACGCCAATCCAGCTGCAGACGGAGCTCGAATTAGTCCAATTTGCTGCAAGTGTATGAGAAGGGTCAGAGATGATGTGTTGCTTTAATGAAAGAAGAGCAGTTTGATCAGTGGCAAGGCTCATTTTGGCTATACAAGGTGTTTGAAAGGTTATGGTGAGGAATGCACATGCAGGAATGCAATAAAACTTTTTCACCATGTCTACAAATTGGAAGGTATGGAGAGGGAGATTCTTCTACGATAATATATGAGCCATGTACCATATATATATATATATATATATATATATAGAGGATTGTATTCAATGTCGAACTAATTTTAAAGACCGAACTAGAGAACAAATCTCATCCACCCCTTATTTTAATCTAACGGTTATTTCATTATCAATTAAATCTAATTTTTTTATTTAATTAAACTTGCAAAAGGGTTGTTTAGGAACTCCAAAATTGTAGCGGTTATTTGGTTACCTTAATTCATGCAACTTAATCATGGAAAATATATCAGCATCTTTTTTTTGTGATTCACGATTTTTTTGGAATTGAATCTGTTAATATACTCAATCTCAATCTTCAATCAATTCCATTCAATCACAATCTTCAACTATCGTCTCTACTTGTTCTTTTTATTTGTTATACTTTGATTTGGTTGTATGGATTCTTCAGGCACCGTCTAGAGGTCAGTCCCGGGTTGAAATTCACCCGCAACTCGGCCCCAATGTATTGTGCCACCGCCGCCGCTGCTACAATGTCGCCGTTCAATCACTTCATCTTATAATTACTGTACTTCATCTTATAATGAAATAACTTCATCCGAGAAATGGAAACATGTCGGTTAAATGAACCAAATTTTAATAGTCCAAAACAAATAACTTCATCTTATGATATAATTTCTTCATCTTTTTACGAAATGACTTCATCTTATAATGTAATTAATTCACGGTATATAGTTAAAATGAACCATCAAACAAATCGAAACTCAAATCTTGAAAATCAACTCACCACAAAATACACTAAAAATGAATCGAAATTAGAAATTAAGGTATCCAATCACTTCATGTGGTGAGTTGATTTTCAAGATTTGAGTTTCGATTTGTTTGATGGTTCATTTTAACTATATACCGTGAATTAATTACATTATAAGATGAAGTCATTTCGTAAATAGATGAAGAAATTATATCATAAGATGAAGTTATTTGTTTTGGACTATTAAAATTTGGTTCATTTAACCGACATGTTTCCATTTCTCGGATGAAGTTATTTCATTATAAGATGAAGTACAGTAATTATAAGATGAAGTGATTGAACGGCTAAAGTCAAAAAGGGCTAATATTAATATTCAAGTTTAATATAGGCATTTTATCGAACAGTTTACGTCCCCATGGTAATGTTTGTCGATAGAATCACAAAATTACTCAGTAGATAATCAGAATTCATATAATTTTTAATTGGTGTTTGATTCCAAACAAAATCTTGAAACAGATTTGAATCCAGCATTTCTCGCAGGAGGCTAGGGGTGAGCAAAAAAACCGGAAACCGAATATCGGAACCGAACCAAACCGAAATTTTGAAATTCGGTTCGGTTATTTCGGTTTTTCGGTTCGGTTCGGTTTTGAAAATACAAAAATTTCGGTTTTTCGGTTCGGTTCGGTTCGGGCGAAGAAAAAAACCGAATAACCGAATTATAATATATATTCTATTAATTTAATATATTATATATAATATATAGTATATTCTTTTAATAAATTCTACTATATTATATATATTATATGTATTATTAATTTTATATTATATATAAATATTCTATTAGTATATATAAAATAAAATAAATTGCACACATATATATATTAATATTATATTTATTTTTTCGGGTTTTTCAGTTTTTTTCGGTTTTGTTCGGGTTTTTCGGTTTTTTAAGTTCGGTTTTCGGTTTTTCGGTTTCGGTTTTTCGGTTTTTCGGGTTCGGTTCGGTTTGGATTTTGAACTAAATTCGGTTTTTCGGTTTTGGTTCGGTTTTGACAAAAAACCGAACCGAAACTCGAATGCACACCCCTACAGGAGGCACATGCACTCTCTATATTTGGAATTTAGGATTAATCAAAAAAATCAAACTAAATAAACTATCACGTGAGTGAAATCAAACTAAATAAACTATCTATTGATTTACTCTAAATTCATTTTTACCCAATTACACTCATTTACATAATGACTAAGATACCCTTTGGCTGAATAATTTATTCACAGGATGAATTACGAATTTATGATGTAGGAGCTCTAATCTCAACCACTAAATTAAAATCCATTGGCTAAAATTTAGTCTCTAGTTCTACACTAAGAAGGTGTTGTGGAATAAGGGGACCCTATATATATATATATATATATATATATATATATATATATATATATATATATATATATATATATAGGGATGTATTCATTTCCTTTTTACATATTTCCTCCTTTATTCTTCTTAATATGGGCCGTTAGATCTCATTCATCAACGGTCCAGATGATCTGCATTATTACACTATAATGGTGCATTATTAGTCGGTGTGCATTATTCAACTGAAAATCTGCATTATTACGCTATAATGGTGCATTATTAGTCGGTGTGCATTATTCAACTGAAAATCTGCATTATTACGCTATAATGGTGCATTATTAGTCGGTGTGCATTATTCAACTGAAAATCTGCATTATTACATGACACGTGACATCAATCTAACCGCCGGATGACAAAATCGTGGGGCTGAGATCAAGAAGGAAAAAAGAGAAAATATGCAAAAAGGAAATGAATACCTCCCTATATATATATATATATATATATATATAACTCTTGGACATATATATAAGCAATATATAGTAGTAGCTTGTAAGTTGACATTAATTAAAAACTCCTTGCCAGAGGTAATGAGTTGTTAAAGAAGTGTTCTGTCTTTAGTGCATGTGCAGGACATATATACAAGTTACAACATTATAGGAGGTAACTAATAAGAAGAATTTTCAACGTGAGTTTTAGATTAAGATATTAAATATGTCTTCTTGGAAATAAAGTTGGCTTTACATAAATTATCAAAAAGGGCCTGTCTGTTTATCATCTATTTGTAATATTAGAGAGACTGATCTTAACTCTTAATTAAGCTTTACTAATATCTGATGAAATAACAGCAACTCACCAAGATCTGTTCAGAACCAAAGACTGTACATACACCAGAATTGATTTATAAAAATAATGGAATAAGTACTAGGTTGACTTCCATTGTCATATCTGAACAATTCATCACAAATTAAAGAAAGCCAACACAAAATATAACATATAGGATTGGAATATATCTAGAATAACAATAGTTAAAAGTCAACTTGAAATTAATGCCATTACGTGGAAAGGGATCACAAAGTGACAAGATTGGATATAAATAAATAAACATAAAAATTAATACCATTACGTGAATATTAAGGTTCAATGCATCTATATTAATTGTATCTCCCCTGGCTAGATAAAAAATAGATTTTGATTCAAATCCTAAAGGTGTAGGGAAAATTTTGTTCTCTTCCGTAATGACTCAATTAGTCACAGTTTGTGGACAAAACGGTTGGAATCCATGGTTAGTAACTATAGTCTACAGAAGAATTTACAAAACGGAAATAGAGGTTTGAGATCTTGTAAAATGATAAGTAATCACATAATACATATTCAGTTAGAAGAAAATAATTTGGGATTAGTGTTAGAGTGGACGTCGAAATCATCCTATAATTAAGAATTAAAGATATACTGTATAAAATTAAAGGATTTAGATCCACACCAAATCAGGATCTCAAAAATAGAAAAGGAGAAATAATACTGCTAAATGCTAATAATATGAATCTACTACACTAGAATGAACATTCAACTAACATGGGCAAAAGGCAGTTTAGAGATGTTTAGAGATGTCAATCGGGTGTCTGCTAGCGGTTTTCGGACCAACTCTATTCGGATTGCGGGTTAATCAGGTGTGAGCTAATCAATTTATATTTTTATAGGGTTAATAAATATTTAACTCACCATAGAGTTATGATCAACGTCGAACCAATTTTAAAGATCGAACTGGAGACCAAATTTAGGTCATTAGATTTAGTTTTTAGATTAGATGCTCTGTTGTGTAAATTATTTCGGTCTTCATTACAAGCACATTTTACTTCATTGCATTAGGTTTATTACTTCATTGTATTAGGTTTATTACTTCATTCTGGTACGTAATACCTTGAAACTATAATATGTTTTTACTTACTTTCAATAGGTTTTGAAATGATTCAACACATGCTTCATTCGAATTCATTGACCTGTGTTTTTACTTTATTCACTTTTAAAAATGCATTTTATTCTAGTAGGTTTATTACTTCATTCAGAAACATTATTACTTCATTGGAAAATGTTTTTTTACTTCATTCCATTAGGACTTCAAATGCTTCTACACATACTTCATTCAAATAGTTTATTACATCATTCCATGTGTTTATTACACCATTCAATTAGACTATCATTCCAATTTTTTTCAGTGTCGTGGCGGCGGTAATTCACATTGTAGAGAGAAAGAACGGTACGCGATGGCGAAACCGCCTTTACGTACTGGAATGAAGTAAAACCTACTGGAATGAAGTAATATATTCTGGAATGAAGTTAAATCTTCGTAATATGTTAGTATGACTTATTTTCCCTGGGATGAATTAAAATAGGCTCGTGATGAAGACGAAAATAATTTATAAATTTGAGCATCTCATCCATAAAAAACTAGATCTAAAAACCTTAATTTAGTATGGTTCTGCGATTCGGCAATAAGGAGTGGATTTGCTATAATGGGACTCTTTAACCATAACCCTAAATATTTGTATTCCATGCTAGCCCAACGAGCTAATCGGGTTGCTACCGATAAAATTAACATGTGATCAACCCAATACATGATGAAAATTAGTTATATTTATAGAATGTAAAATATTTAATAATGATAATTTTGAGATATATGCTTGAACTCAAATATGTAGTTCTTCGTCCATCCCTCTGTAGCTGAGTCGTATTCCTTTTTTGGGTTGTCACATTATAGCCGAGTCATTTACTTTTTTAGCAAAAAGTAATACCACATTTCTTCTCTAATTACCCTATACATCTATTTACCTTTTTCCATTCTATTTTATTTTCCCTTTACTTAACTCATTTAAAACAATTCTATGTTGGAAAGAAACGCTTTAGACTAGTACAAAGGAACGGAGGGAGTACTAATTTAAAATTTGTATAGATAAAAATAAAACATAAACATATTTTGAAAATCTTTAAAATGTGTTTTAGAAATTAAAATATGTCTTAAAATTTGAATTTTCTAATTTATTATTATATTTAAAAAATTTAACATATATGTATATTTAATACAATTGAAGGTTCTTAATGTTTATACACTCAAAGATTATTACTAGTATTTACATATTGCATGCATATCAGTTTGAACTAGGCGAAGCAAGTAAAAAAAACTTGAATTTTGTTGGTCCCAATCATTTTTGGCATAAAGTTGACCTAATCAAATTGCTGAAATATATATTTTGTTGATTATAAGAGTGAGTAAAATAAAGGAGTGAAATGATGAGAAAGAGTAGGCTTACCAAAACCTCTCATCAATCCAACGGCCAAGACTCACAAATCGGCAGCGAACCGACGGTGTCTCAGGTAAGTGGGCCATATATAAAAAATAATGGGTCATCTCCATTCTCCAATACGGGCCAAGAATACACCACAACACAGGGGATTAGGGATTATTAGCTCAAGCACCGCAGCCAATTTTATACTACATCATTTCATAGAGATGGAGATGGAGATGGAGATTGTCACGCCCGCATTTCCTAAGGATAGGAAGTACGGTGGACCGCGACTAGGGGAGGAATAAAGAAGCGGGGAAGAAAGGGGAGAACAGGAATATTTGACCCAAAAACATTTATTAAAAAGAAGTTCACTTCAAACATTGTACTAAGAAGACATTACTAAAGTTAATATAAACAGAGTTAAATAAAAACAATGTATCGGATTACAAAGCAGCGGAAAAGACCAAAAGACAGATGATGCCGGGTATGACGACACGACACCATCCAAAAGACCAAGTAAAACACTCATTTGGCTTTCACTGCTCAACATCCGTCATCCCCATCGCCGCTCAACCTGCACATTAAGAAAACAACATGCAGGGCTGAGTACTTATTGCACTCAGTGGACACACGCCAAAATCATAGTTTGTCATGCCACATCAGTGTAACCTTGGGGTTTTAAGTGTAAGAAAATAACCCAAGTACACAAAATATATTTCATAAATTCGACTGCGCAGTCATTTTCAGATATTGCCACCCTTATTCCCACCATCATACACTATCTGATCCAACGGTGACAAGGGGCGTGGCCACACCCCAGGTCAACTAGACCGGCCAACTTGCTCTCAGATGGCTCCCGGTCTCGTGTACACTAGCCTGAGGGTTCGCAGCCCAACAGACCCGAATTCGATTAAACATATGTGGTAAACCACTTCAGATAGGTTTCAAATCAAAACAATTGGCAAGACAAACAGTTCACCTCCATAAACATTTCCGGAACAAAGTCCGTATTTAAAGATAACCCACATAAAAGTAGGGTAGAAAAGCCCACCTCGATTGCTTAGCTTTTAAAACAGTTCCCTTCAACCACACTTTCCTCGTAAAAGATCACCCTTTTGAAAGATAAATAAATATCATAATTAGAGTCAGGGTAGACGATGTTTAACGACAATGCATGATTCCTACTTGGATGACTTCAACATCTAGCACGTTACCCGTATACACACTTAACAACATGTTATAACAAACACACAAAAAAACACGTCCGAAACACACCACGCACGCACCCGACACGCATACCACGTACCCAAGACGCGCACACGACACAAACACAACACTCAAACTCCCGGAACACCCACACCGCACAAACGGCTCACCTGGCTCGGAACAGGTTCGGGAAAAAGGCTCGGCGTCTCGGCCTGGCTCGGTACCTCGGCCGGCTGTCTCGGCCGCCTGTGTCTCGGCACCTCGGCCGACCATCTCGGCCGCCTGCTCGGCACCTCGGCCGACCGTCTCGGCCGTCCGGCTCGGCACCTCGGCCGACCGTCTCGGCCGTCCGGCTCGGCACCTCGACCGACCGTCTCGGCCGTCCGGCTCGGCACCTCGGCCGACCATCTCGGCCGTCCGGCTCGGCACCTCGGCCGACCATCTCGGCCGCCTGCTCGGCACCTCGGCCGACCATCTCGGCCGCCTGCTCGGCACCTCGGCCGACCATCTCGGCCGTCTGCTCGGCCGCCTGCTCGGCACCTCGGCCGACCATCTCGGCCGTCTGCTCGGCACCTAGTTTACACCCCTTTTCCTCTGACCCCCGATTCTCAAACCCTATACGACAAATACACCACGCATTCTACATCCCAAAACACACCCAAACACCTGGGATCATCCCTTCCAGACTCTCCACAAATCTGCCCTAGGCTGAACCCTACAACTCTCGGCCAACACACACGAAAACTCTCGAACCAAACACTGATTCCTCCGAGCCATCTCTTGGCCAAACACACCCACATACATCACAAAAGCACAACACTCAGAAACCCAACCATTGCACATGAAAACATCTCCCAAAAACATACAATTCGTGAATCTGCGCAGTTTACTTGCAAAAATCATAATAAAATCATACGACATCCAATGAAGCTGAAATTTACACACCACACTGAAGACACATCCAAGTTCATACAGTTAAAAATTCGTACCAAAAGAAGATCGTTTGCTCAGTCAAAAAGGGGTCGGAACCCACTGTCAGTTACCATCAAAAACATGCTTCACACAAACACATAATCCCACAACTTATTCAGCATCTAACCCCTCCAAAACGTTCTACATGCATGAATTCGAATTAAACGAGAGTTGAGGCCTTGTGTTACCTTTCCCGGATAGTTCAACGTAGTGAAAAAGCTTTACTTCCTCTTACGACTCCGATTCACGACGAAGGGGGGTATCACCTTGAGGAATCCAAGACGATGATGAGAGGGAGTGAAAGGGGAAAGGTAAACCGAGAGGGAGGAGGGCGAGAGAACTTACCGGTGAGAGAGCAACTTCGCGAAAGAGAGAGATGAGAGATTGAGAGAGACCGAAGAGAGAAAAAGATTGGAAAAAGGGGAATGAATCGGTTAAGAGGGAGTGGGGGAGGTTGAGAAATTAGTGGGGAGAGAGGGAGGGTTTTCGAAAAAGAGAGAGGGAGAGGGAGAGAAAAACCGAGAGAGAGGGGGGGGGTTTAATTTATTAATTAAGATATTAATTTGCTTTTCAAATGACCATAAAACTAAATATTCACACCCATAAATAATATAAAACAAATAAAACATACCACACCATATCTTAAACAAGATATACACAAAAAGCAAACACCCCTTAAATAAAAAAAAACGGACATTACATTCCTCCCACCTTAAAAAAAATTTCGTCCTGAAATTTGTTAGATTACTCAAACAGTTCTGGAAACTTCTCTCTCATCTTATCTTCTGATTTCCATGTTGCTTCTTCGATTCCATGATTCCTCCACCGTACTTTCACCGAAGCAATTGACTTATTCCTCAATTCTTGCACTCTTCGGTCCAAAATGGCCTCGGGCTTCTCCTCATAGCTTAGATCGGGATTTAGGACCATCATCTCTTCTTGGTGAACGATGTGTGTGGGGTCAAACACGTACTTCCTCAATTGTGACACATGGAAGACGTTGTGCACATTTCCGAAGCTTGGTGGTAGGGCCAATCTGTATGCTACCATGCCGACTCTATCCAAAATCTCGTATGGACCGATGAATCGGGGTCTAAGCTTTCCTTTCACTCCAAAACGAGTTATTCCATTAGAAGGGGAAACTTTCAGAAAGACCTTTTCTCCGACCTCGAATTGTAAATCGGTCCTTCGAACATCCGCATAAGATTTCTGTCGATCCTGTGCCTCCTTGATCCTCCCACGGATTTGTCGGACAATCTCTATCATCTCTTCTACAGAGTCTGGTCCGAGAATTCTTCTCTCACCCACTTCATCCCAATAAAGTGGCGACCTACACTTCTTTCCATACAATGCCTCATATGGAGCCATCTTGATAGTCGCCTGGTAACTATTATTGTACGCGAACTCTACCAATGGCAGTACTTCTTCCCAACCCCAGCCTCGATCAAGCACCACGGCTCGTAGCATGTCCTCCAAGGCTTGTATCGTTCTCTCCGACTGCCCGTCGGTTTGCGGGTGGAATGCTGTACTGAAATTCAACTTAGTCCCCAACTCGCGCTGCAGGCTTGTCCAAAATCTAGAAGTGAATTTAGCATCACGATCAGATGTGATTGTCGCTGGAACTCCATGCAAGCGTATAATTTCCCGTACATATACCTTAGCCAACTGATCGGATCCATAAGTGGCACGAACCGGCACAAAATGGGCAGATTTGGTGAGGCGATCTATAATCACCCAAATCACCGTGTTCCCTCGCTGGGATTTTGGCAGTCCTACCACAAAGTCCATTGCAATATGTTCCCACTTCCATTCCGGAATCTCGAGGGGTTGCAATTTCCCATAGGGCCGTTGGTGTAGCGCCTTTACTTGTTGACATGCCAGGCATCTCTCCACAAATGCCGCAACATGCTTTTTCATACCGTTCCACCAAAACTGTCTTTTCAAGTCTTGATACATTTTGGTGCTCCCTGGATGAGCAGCGTATGGGGTTTCATGTGCTTCTCTCATGATTTCCATCCTCAGGCCTTCATCCTTAGGCACACACAACCTTCCCTTGTATGTGAGACCATTATCCACTGCCTCACGAAAATTTCCGAGTTCACCCGTCCTCACTTCTGAGCGAATCTTTTCTAGTAACGTATCTCGCCGTTGAGCTTCCACAATTCTGGCTCTTAAGTCGGGTTCCATCATCAACGTGGCTACTATTTCTTCCACAGTCTCGGGCATTCTCACTACTTCCAACCGCATCTTACTGAACTCTTGGATTAAACTCTCCTCGATAGTAAGAAAGGTGGCCAGCTGAGATTGAGACTTCCTACTAAGAGCATCGGCCACTACGTTTGCTTTTCCCGGATGGTAATTTATACCACAATCGTAGTCCTTCACCAACTCGAGCCACCTACGTTGGCGCATGTTCAACTCCTTTTGCTCGAAGAAGTACTTTAGACTCTTATGGTCCGTGTATATTTCACAACGGACTCCATAAAGATGATGTCTCCAGATCTTCAAAGCATGTACCACGGCTGCCAGTTCCAAGTCATGCGTCGGATAATTCAGCTCATGGGGCTTCAATTGTCTCGATGCATATGCAATCACTTTCCCCTTCTGCATAAGCACACATCCAAGTCCCACCTTCGACGCATCCGTATACACCGCATAGTCAGTCTCTGGCTCTGGCACGGCTAGGATTGGTGCGGTGGTCAATTTCTCCTTCAACAACTGAAAGCTCGCCTCACATTCTGGTGTCCAAATCATCTTGACTCCCTTTTTCAGTTGTTGCGTCATTGGCCTTGCTATCTTCGAGAATCCCTCGATGAATCTTCGATAATAGCCCGCCAGTCCTAAAAAGCTTCGGATTTCGTTTTGTGTAGAAGGTGACTTCCACTCCTGCACCGCTTCCACCTTGGCCGGGTCCACACGAATTCCATCTGAGGTTACTACATGTCCAAGAAAATTTACTTCCTTGAGCCAAAACTCGCATTTACTGAACTTGGCATATAGTTTCTCGTCCCTTAGAGTTGCTAGGACGGTTCTCAAGTGCTCTTTGTGCTCCTCCTCGTTCTTTGAGTAAACAAGCACATCATCGATGAAAACTAGGACAAACCGATCCAGAAATGGATGGAACACGCGGTTCATAAGGTCCATGAACACTGCCGAGGCGTTCGTCAGTCCAAAAGGCATCACAACGAACTCATAATGACCATACCTTGTTCGAAAGGCTGTCTTGGGTACATCTTCTCGCCGAACCCTCAGCTGATGGTACCCAGACCTCAAATCCATCTTAGAGAAGACTCCTGCCCCTCGAAGTTGGTCAAACAAGTCGTCTATCCTTGGTAGTGGATACTTGTTCTTCAGCGTCAGTTTGTTTAGCTCCCGATAGTCGATGCACATCCTCATCGTTCCATCCTTCTTCTTGACAAACAACACTGGTGCTCCCCATGGCGACACGCTAGGTCTAATAAATCCCAATTCCAGCAGCTCTTGCAGTTGCACCTTAAGCTCCTCCAACTCTTTTGGTGCCATTCTATAAGGTGCTTTGGATATTGGTGCCGATCCGGGCTCCAGATCGATCGTGAATTCTACCTGCCTGTCGGGTGGGGGTCCCGGCAATGCATCAGGGAAGACATCGGGATATTCACTCACTATCGCCACATCTTCTATCTTCCTGTCTTTCTTCTCCTCCCCATTCAAATAAACAAGGTACGCTGGACATCCCTTCCTCATCATTGTAGTGGCTTGCAGCGCAGAGACAATGGACTTGCGTCGGCTCAATGGGATTCCGTGAAACTTCGTCGGCTCCTTTCCGGGGGTTTCAAACGAGATTTCCCTTTCTCTACAATGAAGGGTAACGTGGTTCTCCGCTAACCAATCCATACCCAAGATTATGTCTACGCTACCCATCGTCATTATTTGCAAATTATGAGCCAACAAACTGAGTTCACCTATTCCAAAGTTCACACATGCACAAGATCGGGATATATCTATAGTCCCGCCTACCGGTGAGGTCACACTCATAGTGGGTTCGGTCTTAACAGTAGGTAATTCCAAAGTATCCACACAAGACGTTGATATAAAGGAATGCGACGCACCCGTATCAAACAAGACAACTATAGGCATATTGAGAAGTGTGCCCATACCTGCCAAGTTTCCTTGCCCAAAGGTTTCTTTCCCGTTTGCCGGCTGCTTCCCCTTCAAGGCGTAGGCCCTTGCTTGCGATGGTAATCCTTGGCGGCGTTGTTGCGGTGGAGGTGCAGGTAGTGCCTGAGATTGTGGACGGAAGCCTAGCTGGTTCTGTCTCGTTCCCGTTCCCATGTTCTTATTTGGGCAATTTCGGAAGAAATGGCCACTTCCACCACAGTTGAAGCACCTAGGGTCTCGACACTCCCCGGCGTGGTACTTGAAGCACCTTCCACATTGAGGGTTCCTCGGCGGAAAGTTTGCACTCGGTTGGAAAGTATTTTGTCTCCCGCCATTGTAGGGTGGGTTCCTCATGTGTTGTGGCCTCTTACCACCATACTGAGCCTGGTCACCATCCCACCTCCTCTTCTCTTGGTGGCCTGACTGAGCTTGTAGGGGTGTCGCGTTTGTTGTTGCCACAACTCTTGGCTTAGGGAGTGCATCTTCCACGTCCAGTGCACAAGTCAAGATCTCCGAGTAGAAGAGTTCTCCTCGACAGGCCAATGCGGCCTTTATCTCATCTCTGAGCCCGGCCCGGAACTTCACCGCCCATTTCTCATCGGTGTCCATCAACTCGGGCGCATATCGTGCCATCTGCGCGAGGGCTCGGTCATACTCGGTTACAGTCATTCGACCTTGGCTTAGCGTGTGGAATTCTACCACCTTGGCCAGTCTGTACGTCTTTGGGACATACTTGTTGTCGATCTCTACTTTAAACTCCTCCCATGTTAGCGCTTCCAGGCGTGCAGGATCCATAGTTCTCTGCCGAGTCTCCCACCAGTAATCGGCAGCACCTGATAATTGAAAGGTAGCGCCAGCAATGCGCTCCCTATCTGTGCACTCCATGACCCTGAAAATACGCTCGAGACCGCGTATCCACTCTTCCGCTTTTGATGGATCTCCTTGTCCATCAAATTTTGGGGGATTCTGCCTGGAGAACGTAACTATGAATCTTTCTTGTTGAGGCGGGGGTGGAGGTGGTGGTGGCGGTGGTGGTGCCTCCACGTTGGATCCTTGTCGTGGTTGGCGTGCACGTCTTGGCGGCATTCTGATTCAATATCCAAAAAGTGCTACTACAATTCTCATCCAAAATTACCACTTTCTCAAAATTTTCTTATAAAATCTTCATGTAGTATAAGATGCAACACATAGGATATATATATCAAAATCCAAATTCTCATTAAAAGAAAGGAGGTCAAACGTTGTTCTCAAGAGCAGATCGTACTGAAAACAAAAACTGAAAAGACAACGAACTATTCTAATTCTCGACTACGACTCTATCATCCTCATCCATAGGCCCTTCCTCTGGGTCTTCGTCATCGTCCTCCTCGGGGTTCTCTTGCAGAGCCACCTCGGGATTCTCTTGCGGAGCCTCCTCGGGTTCTTCCCCGTAGTCGCCTTCAAACCCTTGCTCATCCTCGTACATGCTCACATACTTGTCCTGATACGCAATCCTCTCTGGCACATCCTGTGGGGGCTGTTCCTCTCGGGAGTCTACCAGTGCACAATACACGGCCTTCCGAAAGCCAGCCATGTCACCCACCATGTCATCGGTAGCGGGCTCATGCCACGTATACCTCCTCGCCGTTCTTTCGGCCCACTCTTTCCAGCTGTCGGGGAGCAATTCTATTAGCTTCTCAATGCCGTCATGCTCTGTCACTCCGAACTCCTGAGCTGCCCTCCAGAGGGTATCGAAGTGTGCCACGAACTCGATCAACGGTACGTGATCCTTCTTCTGGTACACTCTATAATCTCTGAGCACCCTCTGTGCCCTAAGTCTATCGCGATCACTCCGTCGCGGGGTTCGGAACATACGCGCCATCTATAGAAAAACAGAATCAACCGCCTCGCGTATAAAAACAGAGTGCATAACCGAAAAGAGGGAGATATGTGTATGCAGACGTATCGATGTTCTAAATCCAAGCCCGCTGGTGTTCGAAGGCCAAAAGTCCTTGTCTACTATAGGTCCAAAAAGCACTAGTGAAATCCTATCACGTCTAAGTTCAAACATTCAAAAGGCCAACACATTCTCCCATAAAAGCTCACATCAACATTCACGTCCTCATATCATCATACATCAGCTACATGCTTTCAAGTACATTCGACACACAAAAACAGTTCATGACCCACAATAACAATTCACCATTCAAATAATTTCCAACTTTTCACACCAATTTGCACCCTTTTACATGCGTCAATATTTACTTAAACTTTCCAAAAATCATTTTCTCCAAAACAACCCACACACAAAACCATTCCACACTTTTTCAAAAACTCAACTCTTTACATCCACGTTCCAACGAAACCCAAATTCACAATTCCCTCCACTTACATATACTTTCCAAAAATTCAAAATTTTCATTACCTCATTTCAGGTTGAGTGCGATGAGTCGGATGTTGAGCCAATGACACTTTTGGAAACTTACACAATTATTTATTTTGACACAGGGATACAAACTAAATCAAGACAGAAGAGACTCTTAGGTCCAGAGCAGAAAGAAAACCTAGGCTCTGATACCACTCTGTCACGCCCGCATTTCCTAAGGATAGGAAGTACGGTGGACCGCGACTAGGGGAGGAATAAAGAAGCGGGGAAGAAAGGGGAGAACAGGAATATTTGACCCAAAAACATTTATTAAAAAGAAGTTCACTTCAAACATTGTACTAAGAAGACATTACTAAAGTTAATATAAACAGAGTTAAATAAAAACAATGTATCGGATTACAAAGCAGCGGAAAAGACCAAAAGACAGATGATGCCGGGTATGACGACACGACACCATCCAAAAGACCAAGTAAAACACTCATTTGGCTTTCACTGCTCAACATCCGTCATCCCCATCGCCGCTCAACCTGCACATTAAGAAAACAACATGCAGGGCTGAGTACTTATTGCACTCAGTGGACACACGCCAAAATCATAGTTTGTCATGCCACATCAGTGTAACCTTGGGGTTTTAAGTGTAAGAAAATAACCCAAGTACACAAATATATTTCATAAATTCGACTGCGCAGTCATTTTCAGATATTGCCACCCTTATTCCCACCATCATACACTATCTGATCCAACGGTGACAAGGGGCGTGGCCACACCCCAGGTCAACTAGACCGGCCAACTTGCTCTCAGATGGCTCCCGGTCTCGTGTACACTAGCCTGAGGGTTCGCAGCCCAACAGACCCGAATTCGATTAAACATATGTGGTAAACCACTTCAGATAGGTTTCAAATCAAAACAATTGGCAAGACAAACAGTTCACCTCCATAAACATTTCCGGAACAAAGTCCGTATTTAAAGATAACCCACATAAAAGTAGGGTAGAAAAGCCCACCTCGATTGCTTAGCTTTTAAAACAGTTCCCTTCAACCACACTTTCCTCGTAAAAGATCACCCTTTTGAAAGATAAATAAATATCATAATTAGAGTCAGGGTAGACGATGTTTAACGACAATGCATGATTCCTACTTGGATGACTTCAACATCTAGCACGTTACCCGTATACACACTTAACAACATGTTATAACAAACACACAAAAAAACACGTCCGAAACACACCACGCATGCACCCGACACGCATACCACGTACCCAAGACGCGCACACGACACAAACACAACACTCAAACTCCCGGAACACCCACACCGCACAAACGGCTCACCTGGCTCGGAACAGGTTCGGGAAAAAGGCTCGGCGTCTCGGCCTGGCTCGGTACCTCGGCCGGCTGTCTCGGCCGCCTGTGTCTCGGCACCTCGGCCGACCATCTCGGCCGCCTGCTCGGCACCTCGGCCGACCGTCTCGGCACCTCGGCCGACCATCTCGGCCGTCCGGCTCGGCACCTCGGCCGACCATCTCGGCCGTCCGGCTCGGCACCTCAACCGACCGTCTCGGCCGCCTGTTCGGCACCTCGGCCGACCATCTCGGCCGTCCGGCTCGGCACCTCGACCGACCATCTCGGCCGCCTGCTCGGCACCTCGGCCGACCATCTCGGCCGCCTGCTCGGCACCTCGGCCGACCATCTCGGCCGCTTGCTCGGCACCTCGGCCGACCATCTCGGCCGTCTGCTCGGCACCTAGTTTACACCCCTTTTCCTCTGACCCCCGATTCTCAAACCCTATACGACAAACACACCACGCATTCTACATCCCAAAACACACCCAAACACCTGGGATCATCCCTTCCAGACTCTCCACAAATCTGCCCTAGGCTGAACCCTACAACTCTCGGCCAACACACACGAAAACTCTCGAACCAAACACTGATTCCTCCGAGCCATCTCTTGGCCAAACACACCCACATACATCACAAAAGCACAACACTCAGAAACCCAACCATTGCACATGAAAACATCTCCCAAACATATACAATTCGTGAATCTGCGCAGTTTACTTGCAAAAATCATAATAAAATCATACGACATCCAATGAAGCTGAAATTTACACACCACACTGAAGACACATCCAAGTTCATACAGTTAAAAATTCGTACCAAAAGAAGATCGTTTGCTCAGTCAAAAAGGGGTCGGAACCCACTGTCAGTTACCATCAAAAACATGCTTCACACAAACACATAATCCCACAACTTATTCAGCATCTAACCCCTCCAAAACGTTCTACATGCATGAATTCGAATTAAACGAGAGTTGAGGCCTTGTGTTACCTTTCCCGGATAGTTCAACGTAGTGAAAAAGCTTTACTTCCTCTTACGACTCCGATTCACGACGAAGGGGGGTATCACCTTGAGGAATCCAAGACGATGATGAGAGGGAGTGAAAGGGGAAAGGTAAACCGAGAGGGAGGAGGGCGAGAGAACTTACCGGTGAGAGAGCAACTTCGCGAAAGAGAGAGATGAGAGATTGAGAGAGACCGAAGAGAGAAAAAGATTGGAAAAAGGGGAATGAATCGGTTAAGAGGGAGTGGGGGAGGTTGAGAAATTAGTGGGGAGAGAGGGAGGGTTTTCGAAAAAGAGAGAGGGAGAGGGAGAGAAAAACCGAGAGAGAGGGGGGGGTTTAATTTATTAATTAAGATATTAATTTGCTTTTCAAATGACCATAAAACTAAATATTCACACCCATAAATAATATAAAACAAATAAAACATACCACACCATATCTTAAACAAGATATACACAAAAAGCAAACACCTCTTAAATAAAAAAAAAACGGACATTACAGAGATGGAGATGGAGATGGAGATTAGAGAGAGACTTCATTTTTTTAGGATTGGCTTATAGTGTAAGATACTTGTGAACAAATATAATTGTCCTAAAAAAATGGAACAAATTATAAGGCCCGACCCAAAAAGGAAAACATGTATTCACCTCCCGCTCTTCTGAAACTAGTACTATATATATTGCTCAGTTCATTGTCAAATTTTCATTTATTTTCAAATAATTAAATATATTTGGATCGCAAGTTAAGTGTATTAACAACAAATCTGCATATATCCCATTTTTGAAGTCTATACAACAACAAAAAATAAGCCATTTTCTGAAGCTGAGTTTGCTACAGAATCAGCAAATAAATTTCCGTTGATGTTGATTTTGGCACAACTGAAACTTGTCCCTCAGTTCTTGAAACGCCTTCATGGTCTCCGCGTCGAAACCCCCAGCAAACTGAGAAGAGAAAATATTAATCTCCGCGACGAAACCCACAACCATAAAAATATTCTTACCTGATGAACTCGAAAGGCGAACTTGACGCCTTGGACTATGAGATCCTCTTCTTCAGGAACACCGGTTACCATTCCCAGCTCTGCCGTTACTCTCTTCATGTACTTCATTGCCAATTTCACTGATGCCAGTTTTATCTGCAAAGTTCAAATGCCATATAAATGATAAGAACAAATTGACAGATCTCTCTTGTTGAAAATGTGGCAACAACATCATATGTTATATTGCATAAATTTATAAATATCAGTTTATAACAATCAACATAGCAGCAGAACATATACAAATCATGGTAGGTAGAAATAAAGAACCAGATTCCCTCCCAACTGATTACTAAAAAAAGTACTACTACTGAGAAGCACGTGTGGACAATACAAAATTAGGCTTAATAAGACAAAAAAACTTGTCAACCCCATTGTCCTCTCTACCTAAACTGAATCATTCACACCCTTTATTTAATTTATTCTTAACACATGTTTTGCCTAAATAATTACCAATTTCCTCTGTTGTGCACACACCACTAATAAGTTGCAAACAAGATTCACCTGACTCACAAAGCCGGTTTCAAGCATCCAATCCATCGGAATATGGTGAAGTTTGTACCGATTAGTAGCCACTTCTCTCAACCTCGACAAATTGTAAACACTGTGCTCCAATCTGCATTAAACAATGCACCAAATTTGAATTACTACTTGCCATCTTATAACCTTCAAAATTTTTAAGTGGCATTTTACATACTTGTCGAAGAGGGACTGCATTTTCTTGAGAGCAGGAGCACAATGCAGCCTAGAATCATCGCGAAACGACAAAACTTCAAACTCCAGCTTCTTCAGATCAGAGTAGCCAAAAGCAGCTTCTCTCAGTGCATCAGCCTTCTGCTCCGGCCAGTTGAAGTGCTTCAGCACAGCTCTCTCATCAACCAGATGTGAGAGCTCATCATCAAGCCATTTAACAAACGGGACAACATCTTCAATGTCAGTGAAAGCAGCATTTTGAACTTCTTTGATCAAGAAACTAATGAAATCTCCTTGGGTCTCCACATCTGTCTTGATCTGCAATCAATTCATGGGAGAACATTAGTAAATATAATTAAATCAAAATGGTTGAATTTAATTAATAGAGTCATAAAAGACCACATGGTTTCATTCAATATGGATTTTGAATTCAACCCCTTTTTATCTTCAAAATGAAATTGACAAAATCCAGTAGGGAAAAAAGCATTGCAGAAGTCCAAAAAAAGACAAACAACATAACCCGTGTCCGTGAGAATGTGACATGTTAGTAAATCTATTTTAGATAAGTGGCTATTTTTTCATAAAAAAATAGTACTAATAAAAATAAGTAAAAAAATTTACCGCAAGTAAATGTGAAGAGCGGTTCTCAATTTCTCCAATCATATCCTTGGCCGCAGCTCCGGCCAATATCCCATCGGAGGAGGCACCGGAATCGCGTCTAAAGCTCGAATCCCTCCGCATCAGCGAGTGGTAAAACTCAACAACCTCCGGAACTCTCCTGACCTTTGCCAACGCCGCCTTCGATTTACCCCCCTTCGGAGGTGGTGGAGGAGGAGGAGGCGCAGCCACCTTGGATTTCGCCGGAGGCGCTGGCGGAGGAGGAGGCATCGCAGTACCCCCCTTCGGAGGTGGTGGCGGAGGAGGCGGCGCAGCCACCTTGGACTTCGCCGGAGGCGGTGGCGGCGGCGGAATGTTGGAAATCTCCGCCAATGTGCGGTCAGCTGAATCAGCAAGAGAGGCGGATGAACACTGAGACGACGACGGCAGCGGTGGCGGCTTCGGAACCCGCGGCGCGCGGGATCGAATCGCGATCATCGCTTCGGAAGTTCCGTGAATCTCCTCGGAATCGAAGCGGGAACTCCGAGGCCGCTCGGCGTTCTCCGCCGTACCTCCAAGATCATCCTTCTTCAGGCTCGCGACGGACTCGCGGAAATTCGAGGCAATGTTACTCTGCGTGACGCATTTTCGCAAAACCTTGGCAGAGAAATTGGATTTGTGGTAATTATTGGTGACATCAGCGAGATTCGGCGGAGAAGACGAAGACGAAGAAGACGTTGTTTCCTCGTGCTCGGCGAATGCTCGTTTAATATCGCACAATTCGGCCTGCATGTATTTGATCTTCTCTTCGTAATTGTGATTCTGGTTGGTCAATTCGATGTGCAGAAACTCGTTGTCATTCCTGAGCCGCTCATTCTCCATCTCCAGGCACTCGATCTTCTTCCTAAACCGCTCAATTTCACAATCCTTGTTCGAAATCTCGCTCTCCAGCATCGGCAGGATCGCGACGGACTCCTTCAGCAGCTTGTGCTCGAGGAGCTCCGTCTTGAGGCGCGACTCGCTCTCGCGCAGATCCTCGACCAATCGGATGAGTTCGGAGACGTCCGGCGGCCGCGGCTGGACCTGCGCGGAGGAGCGCGGGAAGTAGGCGCCGAACGAGCGGGAGAAGCCGTTGCCGGAGCCTTTCTGTCCTGTCGGCTTGCCGGATCCCGGCGGTTTTGGCGAGGCGTCGGGCTTAGCCTTCGTCCGAGCAGGCGATTTCTGCAGTCCCATCGCCGTTTTGACTTTTGCGGCGACCATTCTGTGTTTCTGGTTTCCAAAAACTGGGAGCAGAGACGATGTTTGAATTGCGTAAAATTATTTACAAATTGTGAATGGAATGGGAATGTGGAAAGAGTAGGACGAGAGTAGATGGGTCGTTTTCGTTATGACTGTATTTTGTAGATTGGTTATTATGGCGTGGTCGTGAAAGCAGAGCAGAGAGAGAGAAGAGTGAAGAGAGTAAGGGTTTGAGATGGAGATGGAGATGAAACGAAACGGTCTTCTTTTCTTGGATCCTGTCTGATAAACAGAATTCAAATTTTGATTGATCCACGCGCTCGACTCTTTATTCGTATATGGAAAGTAAAACAGCTAATGGTACACTATATAATGACAATCGTATAAGAGCATCCACAACCGTGCTCTTGCCAGCGGCACGGTTGTGGGCCCGGGCGGTACTATTCATGCCTGCTCTCTGGCAAGAGCACAACACCCACAACTGTGCTCTTCCGCAAGGACGAGCACAATTAATATAAAATTCAATTACACAAAAACATTTTCATAATACTAAAATTCATTAAAAAAACCACAATAAAAATAACAAATTACAAATAAAATAAAAAGACATAATTAAAATCCTAAAAATTAAAAATTACATAATTAAAATACTAAAAATTAAAAATTACATAATTAAACTCCTAAAAATTAAAAATTACATTGGCTAATATAACCCGAGGAAGACTACGCATCCGGCGGCACCAACCCCAATTGTTTTTGGAGACCCAATATCATGGACTCGTGCGTTTGAAGTTGCGTGGGGGTCATAGTTGACCTATCGGCCATATTGAGTTGGGCCAAAAGGGCCCACAACGAGTTGTTCGGGGGTGGAGGTGGAACATAGGGTGCGGGTTCGGGAGCAGGGGTAGATGGAGTCGCGGCGCGACGTCGTTCGGCCGCCGCCTTCTTCCTACCTTGCGGTCGGCGTCGGGAACCGCTTGGTTGGGCATCGGGGCTACCCAAGTTAGCTTCGGCGAGTTGGCTAGCCACTTCTTCGCCGGCGTCGGATAGGGATGCCGACCGTGAGCGTTTGGAGGAGCCGCTAGAGGAGGATGTTATGCCTCCCTTATACTTCGGGTGCGTCCGCGTCTCCTGCCAAACGTTAAGATATTTGAACGACTTACCGTTCATGGATTGGTAGGTGCTCAGCGAGGCGGTGATGATGTCGACCTCGCTTCGGCCGCTCCCGGCATTCCGGGACTCCTGGATGAAATAGCCGTTGAACTTGCCAATTTCTTCGTTGGCTCGGCCGATGCAGTTGCGCACCATACTCTCGTTGCGCTCGATCGTTCCCGGCGGCCGGTGTGCATTGTACCGGCTAGAGACGCGCCACCAAAAGTGATCGCCGGATTGGTTCGTTCCAACCACCGCATCTTCGGAGATTTCCAAGTACGCCTTGAACAATCTTTCCATCTCCGCCGGTGAGTACGGTGTGCGGACACCGGCGCGAGATGGAGGATTCGGCATTTGGGAAGGGGCGCGAGGCCTAGGCTCCGGTGTCCACCCGTAGCGCCCATCGGAGGCACCTTGATCGTTGATTGGGTATGGCCGGTAGCCACTCGGAACGCCCGAATCTTGGGTGAGAGGAGGGGCCGAATATTCCGTTTCCGGACTATGAAACGGTTGCGAACCGAACCATTCGGGGTTCCAACCGTGAGAGCCGCTTGGGTTGTCGTCGTTACCGGACATAGTGGTGTTGTAGGGTGTGAGAGGAAGATGAAAATGGATATGAGAGATTGATGATGAGAATTGTGTAGTGAAAGTGTGAATTTTTTGGAGTGAAATTGGGGGTATTTATAGATGAAAGTGTGTATTTTTGGGGTAAAAAAAATAAAAAAAAAATTAAAAAGTGGGGAAAAACGGTTATAAACGGATATAATTTTTTGGGGAAGTGAAATTTTTTTTTTTTTTTTTTTATCGATTTTTTAATAAAAATCCGATTTTTTAAAAAAATAAATAAAAAAATGTTTGAAACCAACGGCTATGCCGTTGGCGAATGGGAGACCGCCACGTGTGCGTCCGCTGGCACGGACGTGCTCGATACATCGAGCAGCGCCGTGCCAGCGGCGCGGTTGCAGCGGTGGCGGTCCTTCGCCTTGCCGCTGGCACGGACGGCGGTGGCGCCAACCGCCACCGCTGCGGATGCTCTAATGTTCTTTTAAAAATTACTAAAAATTAAAAAAGAAATAGTTTTACATAAGATTTATAATATAAATTAACTGAAAGTTATTTTACTACTAGAATAACAAAAGGAGCAATTTATAGTATTGTATTTTCACGAAAAATTTAGTTAAGTACTTCAAATATACCTTTTTTCTAATTATCAACTTTATTTAAGCAAGAACAATGTTTAATGCAATTCTTAACTTGCGCCATAGTATTCTCCTGGAAATGTGTTTAATTGGATTTGTTGCCTTATTAATTAATATTAGGATCTAGTGATTTGATACCCCTCAAATGGAAAATAAACTAATACAGTAGAAAAATATTTTACCTATTCAATTTTAAAATATAAATAATTCACAGATATACATAAAATAAAAGTAGTGCTTCTTAATGGTAAGCTATTACCACGCAATTTTTTATTCATTTTTTCTATTATTTTCTTTTTTCTAGATTGTACGAAAACATATTTAGCACTTACTATGTTGATGCGTGTGAAAATCGGTATTAGAGATTGAAGAACTTGTAGGGGTTGAAACTAGAGAATTAAACGTACATTAATTGTTGTAAAAGATTAATTTGTAAGAAGGAGAAATGCTAAAACGAGGAAGAAAAAAGTTTTATATACAATGAATATAAATATAATTTTAAGTTAATTTATTGTGTTGTGCTAATTTTATATCTATTCAATTTTAAGAAAATATGCTCAATAAACTGATTGTGTTGGTGTACGGGGTTAGGGTTAGTACAACATGCGTAATGTTGGTTAAACAGTTATGCTAATATAACATTCGAAACAACTGGAATATAATGCCATAAAATGTTATTAATACGATGTACTCCCTATAACACATTATATTACTTAAGCAACTATAATATTCATAATTAATAAATTGTAGTTAAGAAACTTTATAATTTCGTATATATAGTAGATTATTATTTAAGTAATTAAGTATTACTGTTTTTTTATACGATGTACTATATCTCATACACATCTATTAGACCATCTGGGTAGTGATAAACGTACATAATTGTACGTACATAATCAAATTTTTTAACATTTTACATTGAAAATCGGTTTATAAACATTAATTGATTTAAAATAAATTTCATACTAATCATTTTGCAACACTTCTAAAAAATATTTAAAATTTTTACTTAAATATTTGTATATTTAAGCAAAAAAAATATTTTCTTACTGAATATTGTATAATTAATTCAAATCAAGCTCGAAATCATGTTACGATTCGGCATAAAATTTATAGTATATCACTTCTTTCTTATTACTACATATAATACAATAAATAACAAAATAAATTTTTAATTAAATTCACTTAAATTTAAAAAAATTAAGAATATTATGTACATATATAATATATTTAGATTTATCTTTTCTCCGTCTGTATTATTATCAATGCTATAAAGTATAAACTAATGCATCTAGATATGGTAAAACTTCTTCATCCAGATATAATAATAGATTATAATATTCAGAGTTATTATAACTTTGTGTTGTCATGATGTAAGTATTTTTAGCAAGATTCGAAAAATGATAAGAGTAAAGGTTAACAGTTAATGGACGTCAGATTCGAAATTAGTATCTCATCTATTAATTCCATCTACCCAACGTTATTCACACGCGCTGGTGCCGTTGGTGGTTCTCCATTCTCAATTGTTTCAGTTATTGGTTTTTTGGAATTTGTGAGATGAAATTCAAATTTACTGTTGGCAAAAGTAATTTAATAGTAGTAAGTACTATTGCATTAAAAGTTTGAAAGTTAAAAAGCGCCAACGGTCGGCTTATCTTGAGATCTTGAGATCTTATTTTGGTATACTATTCTTTGCGGCTTAGAGAGGGTAATTTGTTTGAATTAAATTCATATCTGCTTTTCCATAATATAGATTAACACAACTCTTTTATCATATTGAAGCATAAATAATCATGTTCAAGTCCAGAATGGCAGAATGTTTGTCGGAAGCAAAAACTATATTGTTTTTTAATTAATCATAAAATTGTTTTAGATATGTATGAACAGTGTGATGTTTAGATATTTTAAGTTGTTGTTTCGTATTTAGAGCATCTCCAGTAAGACTGGACGTCAAATAGCCCTCACATAGCCTTCACACTGCCACATCATCAGCACTACAATTCTCCTGCCACATCAGTTTGCCACATCAACTGGACATCAAATAGTCCTCACATAGCCTTCACACTACCTATCCACATCACTAATAACAATTATATAATTTAATTTACACTCGTATCAACATACGGAATTTAATTTACGAGACAAATACGGAAAATTCGAATAATAATATTAAAACTTAAAAAGTACATTAATTTTTTAAAAAAAAGTACAATAATTTGGGGGCGTCTGAGACCATCCCCCGGGAGTCACTGGAGTACCTTCGTAGTTGTTCTCCATTGCTCGTTATTGATCTTGAACAGAAAGTAAGGTAGAGAGAGTACTCGTTAAAACAAGTGGTGCGAATGAAAATGACGTTCAAAGCGCGTATATATAGTGTTTTCAAAAGAAAAAAAAATTAAAAAAAATCTGACGCCGGTTTGACGCCGATCCGGGACCCACAATGGCGCTGTGAGGATCGGCGTCGGAACCGGCGTCATCGCGCGAATCGGCATGGCCACGCCGATTTTGACGCCGATTTCGCCGACGCCGGTTCCAATGGTTCGGCGTCAGAACCGGCGTCGGCAAAAAATCGGCATCGCGATTTTGACGCCGGCATTGGAGATGCTCTAAACAGAAATAAAATCTTAATTACAAGATATGTTTGCAAATATCTAATCTCAATTAATAGAGTTTATAGCACAGACGAGTCTGGAGTCATTTAAAAATACAATCTAAATATTAGTTTCTTCTGTAAAATATAATGAATTTAGGTGAAATTTATATTTTAGTCACCAATCGAGAATTTGGCCATAGACCACCCCCAACGGAGTGTAGGGGCCGGGGCCGTGGGGATAGCGGGCAACACGAGAGCAGGGTCACGCCGTCGGGGTGGGGTCTATTTTAAATTTTATTTTATATTTCAAATTCAAAATAATAAAAATATAGTAATTCTTTTGTCCCAACTAAATTGAGTCGTATTCTTTTTCGGGACATCCCAATAAAATTGAGTCATTTCTTTTTAAATAAAAAATAAAAAATTCAATCATTTCTATTTTATTTCATCACTTATCTTATTTTCTTATCTTTCCTACTTTTTTCCCTATCCTGATTTATTTTACTTTAATTTAATATGTTCAACACAATTTCTTAATCTCCGTGCCCATAAGTTTTGTAAAAAAGGATTTGTCGTCCATTTCTTTTTGAAATTCACTTCCTAGGGACGGGAACACTGAGAGGCTGACGGAATGGGAAGTCAACACATATGTTGTACTCCTTTATTTGTTGACGGGGTCGAACAACAATCATTACCAGTTGTTGGTGGTGAATACTAATGACTACGAGGTTAGGTAGATGGAGATGAGGCTAGGCCGGGGGAGGAGTGAAGGCAAGAAGTCGGTGACTGGGCTAGGGATGAGCTAAAAAGGTACGTCGTACGCATCAACAACCAAAAGTTCCAGATATTTTGGGAACGGGCTTCCGAGAAGTACAACGTAGGTAGGCCGAATGATGCACACAAGCGTGATTGCCATGGGCGGATCTACCAATAGCTCATAAAAGGCATTTGACCCGCCTCATATTTTCCAACCATATGTATATATATTACCAACTAATTTATTTCTTTTAATTTCTCACTAAATGTCCATCCTCAAATTCTTAAAATTCCTTCATATGTAAATTTGTCCCCCTCCCTACAAATTCTTCGCTTCGCCCCTAGTGATTTGAACATGCTAAGGCAGATTTGGTCCACGATGTAAATTTGTCTCCCTCCCAACCAATAGTTTGCTGGCATCTTGGCCAACGACGACTACTCCACGAGTTGGGGAGGTGCATTCATACGAGGGAAGAACCAACCTCGTCTCCAAACATTTAGCGTCGTCCAATGGGGACTAAGACAGCAAAGAGAAAAGTGAGAGGAAAGCCTCCGACATATTCGATCACTGGACCACCCTCACCCCTATATATCCAACCCGAATCTAGACTGAGTTGTTTAGTCGATAGGCGAAATGAGTCTTACTAAGTGGAACGGCTGATCCAGGGGACTGAGGCCACCCGCAACGCGTCACGCGGGTGGCCCGTAATCCGTCACGCCGGGACGAGACGGCGGCGTGACGCGTTGCAGCTCCTCGTCTCGTCCCCAGCCCGCCGAGACAGATGGCGAGACGTCTCGCCACGTGCCAGCGCAATGTGGCGTTCCGGCGCCATGCGTGACGCCCATCGTCACGCTAACGCAATAAATCATTTAAAAAAATCGAATTAACAAATAAAATAATAATAAAACGAAAAACGGTAATATTACCGTTTTTTTTATTTTTTTACTATATAAATACTCCTAATTCATCCTCATTTCACACACAAATACACATCTATTCTTCCCAAATCATCTCCATTTCCTCTCTAATTTTCATCTAACCTCTCATCATAAAATGTCCGGCGACGGAAACTCTGGCGGTGGCGGCTCCGGCGGGTTCGACATCAACGCGTTCGGCGACTGGAGGGCATGTACAATGTCCTGGGTGGTGGTTCCGGTTCGTCGACATCGGGGGATACCAACCACCCCATTTTGATGTGGATGCATACGCCCGTCCCTCCGCGCCGAGGTATTCCCAGGGATTATCCCATATTCGGGAGGATTATTCCGTTGAACCCACTCCGGAAGAAGGCCGAGGCGGTGGAGGAGGCCGAGGCGGTGGAAGCTCCAGGGCAGAGGTGGAGGCGGAGGCGGACGAGGAGGAGGAGGATCTAGGCCGGCATCCGTACAGTCCCAAAGAAACGCTGGCGGTGTACAACGCCTGGATCAGCGTCTCGTACGATCCCATCATCGGGAATCAACAATCCCGGAAGTGCTTCTGGGAAAAGGTCACCGAGGCCTACCACGAGATTAAGCCGAAGGGGTCCCGCCGCCGCACATATAAGATGTTCCGCGCTCACTTTGACCGAGTCGACAGAGAGGTCAAAAAATTATGCGCCATCTACAAGAGTGAAGCGGCTCATTACCAAAGCGGATCCACGGAAGCCGATATTCTGAAGTCGGCTTTGCGAGTCTACTTCGACGACACGGCCAAATAATTCAAACATGTCGATGTTTGGGAGGTCGTCAAAGACGAGGAAAGGTGGGCTGACGGTGTCCGGTCCAGCTCGGACTCGACCTCGAAGCGCACGAAACACATGGCGGGTGTCCAATACTCGTCTAGTGAGGGCAATTCGGGTAGCGCCGCACAAGAGTTTGCCTCGCAGGAGGTTGAGGGCACGGCAGACGATGCCGAGGGTCCTACCGTGGGCGCCGTCGGCCGCAAGGGAGAAATGCCACGAAGGCGGCTAGAGGGAGGAGGGGCTGAGCCGAATCAAGCCAGGCGGGCTCGGGGGCACGCTCGAACTTTCTAATGTCCATGTACATGACCGCCACAATGGCGGACACTTCCCGCATGACGCCTCCCCAATATCAAGCCTATCTTGCTGGAATTGAGTTTATGGCAAGACAACTTGGTATTCCGTCTCCAGGTGGCTTCAGTGCACCTCCACCGCCTTCGGGGAATGATTCGTCGGCGGAGTAGTTTTTTTATTTTTTATAAAATTGTATTTTAAATTATGTAATTTTTATTTTTTTAGGATTTTAATTATGTGTTTTTTTATTTTTTTGAATTTTAAGTTGTATTTTTATTTTATGTTGTAATTTTATTTTATTTTATGAAGTGTGTTTTTATTAATTGAATTTGGTTGGAAATAAAAATAAAAAATGAAATTGAATGAATAGTAATTTAAGAGACGGTTAAGTCCAGAGCCTTTGTCCTAGCGGCAAGGAGCTTAAACATTATTACATGAGGCGCCGAGTTCGAGCCATCTTGACATCAGTAGCAATTTCCTCCTATCTATAGTATATGAGTTTATTTGTAATTTCCTCCCTTATATAGGAGTTAATTTTTAAAAAAAAATTCAGAGACGGTTAAGGGACGGATAAGAGAGTTAATTTTAAAAAAAAAATTTAAGAGATGGTTAAGGGACATACAAGAGATGGAGGGTTGCAAGTTCCGTCCCTTAGTTAAGAGATGTAGTTAAAAAGTACAGTGGGGCTCATGAATAGTAATTTTCCTATCTATAATATAGGAGTTTATTTGTAATTTCCTCCCTTATATAGGAGTTAATTTTTTTAAAAATAATTTAGAGACGGTTAAGGGACGGATAAGAGATGGAGGGTTGCAGGTTCCGTCCCTTAGTTAAGAGATGTAGTAAAAAAGTACAGTGAGACCCATGAATAGTAAGTTAAGGGACGGATAAGAGACAACGGCAGTCAACGGCAGCACTCACCATTAATCACCATACTCATAGTCCACATTAGGTAAAGTAATTATGAAAATTGAAGTGCCATTATTTGTGGATTTTCAAGTACCATTATTTGTGAATTTTTCAAGTGACATTATTTGTGGTAATTTAGGTGGGGATGAATATACAACTAAATTTACAAATTAAATAAGAGATATTGATATATCACTATCAACATAAGGGGGGTCTAGTCTAAATGAAATGCCAATGGCCAACCCTACCCTTTCTTTTTCACATCTGTGTTGTCTTAACTTGCTTTTGTCCCCTTTGGACAACTATATATCTAAATGATAGTAGTACATTATAAAATTAATGCTGATTGTTTTGGGATACCCTTTTTAAAAGATTATATTACTATTTGTTCATTGCTTATCTATTTTAGCGACGAGGTACACTACAAAACAAACGCAAATTAGTGACGGAATTAGTGACATCAGCGGAAATTTCAAGAAGTAGTGATGGATAAGTGACTGAAAAGCGTCAATCACTAATTGGTGACATGATAGTAAGTCACTAATCCGAATTTACCATGGCGGCCTCCTTTGATTTCCGTCATTGTAACTTTTGTGACGGATTTTTCCGTCGCTAATATTTTTTACTGACAAACTTTGTATTGACGGATTTTGTTGATACCTAACTTGTCACTAAATCTGTTAAGTGCCTAAATATAGCGGATTAGTGACGGATAATTCCGTCACTTAATTTGCGAGGTTTTTGTAGTGGTAAATCCAAAATGAACAATGTATAGATGAATACCTATATCGTATATATAGGAGATGCATGAATATAATTTGAGAGAGCTAGAATTAGGAATATTTAATGATTATGAAAAGTGTTAAAATTTTGGCCTCTGGATGCGTTGATAGATGACATGCATGGTATGAAAACTGATGCACTTCAGTGTAAGTATAAATTTAAAACTTCAATTAAGAGGTAGTATAATTTTTAAGATACAGTCTATTTGTGACATTTATGAAAATCAAGGATTATTATTATTACTGCTGTTATTATTATTATTATTATTATTATTATTATTATTATTATTATTATTATTCCCTCAATTTTGGAAAATATGATATACTTAGTGAATGACATAGATATTAGGAGGTGTACAAAATAATTGAATGTAATACTCCTTATATAGTAAAACGGTGATTAGAGAGAAAAAATAATTAAATACATTTATAATGATTTATTTTTTATAAAAAAGAAAATGTGGCACTGATTATAGGGAAAAAAGCGTAACAATTTTTGTGGGAACGTATTGAAAAATAAGTAGCGGTGTAATGTACAAGAACAAATTGTGTATTGCCAATGAAATGTGATTAACTTTCTTCATTAGTAGACAATGATTAATTACCAACTAGAACTGGGCCTATTGGCCGAAGCCGAATATTTGCTTGAACATTTTTACCCAAAACAGCAAGACGTGGTTCTGATAATTAATCATCAATGGCGGATGAAATTTGGAAATTAAAGATCATTATTTGAGAGAGGTGATAGACAGCATTGGGAATAAATGGTTGGCGGTCCTTTGATAGCTCCTACACATGCAACTATGCAACATCCTTACATATTACACCTACAAACACATGCAACATCCTTACCCTTGCAATTAATTTGTTTGCTGGATTATATTATTGTATCAACAATTACTCCTTTGGAATAATTATAAAAAAAATTAGATGAGTCTATTATTGTCTATATATTTCTCCTCTATCACATTATATTCATGCTCTCAACTTCCCTCTCACACATGGTGATACGAGTATATCTTCGAAAATATCTCTCATATCTCTATTATTATGTTATCATGTCTTTTCCATATCGTTATTATCTTGTTTGCCTAGTTAGGTTATTCATAGGAGTATTATAAATAGGAATATTGTTATTTTCTGCGACTTTATTTATCTTTTTCACTTGATAAGGGTTTTTCCCTTATCAACTGGTGCTTTTATTGAGAGCTCACCATCCTGACTTCCAACGATGAAATCTATCTATCTTACCTATGTGACCAGATATTGGTTGTCTGCAACAGAATACACAAGAAGCTGGACAAGTATGACGAGTTTCTCTCGCCGAATACAACTCTGGTGATTTCCTAGCACGAACAACTTTCTTGGCATGTTGCAACTGATGTCGTGCAGCCGCGACCTCCACCAGGCCTGCCTAACAGACAGCCGTGGAACTACGTCCAGTCCGGTCCCGACCAGCAAGTCCCGACCTATGGTCTCGTGTCGGTGTATGATCCTGAGCTTTACCGCCACCAGTTCAACCCTCCCGCAGCCGCCCTACACCTACACGAATTCGTACGCGCTGCTGCGAATTCCTTATGTCGGACCTCGGAATCTACCGCTGCCTCCGTACAAGCCGGACAGAGACCAATTGCACCATGGCCACCAGCCCATCGCCTATCAACAGTCACCGCTGACAGCAGCTGCCGCCACAAACATACCCCACCAAAACTACCAGCCCGTTGGACAGCAGCGCTGCACCGGGAAGCCCCCACTCGGCTGGCCACAGCCACCCCCGCAACACTCACCGTCCTGCTGGTGTCCACCGACAGCCACGCCGCTGCCTACTGTTGCTGTCCCGATCTCAACCACTGCCAATGGGTTTGTTGAAATCCAACATTTGCCGCGTCCGCCGCAGCATGCCCAATTTCAGATTTTCGCTGAACCTATCTCCGATTCCAGTGACGTAGAGATGTCGATCATGGAAGAGGTTCGGACAGAAGAATTGCCTTCGATTGAGGTGATAGACAAGGAGGATGGCTCAATTGAGGATGGATTTGATTATTCCACCGAGAAGATTCTTGATTCTTCTGCTGGTTTTTGTGGAGTTGAAAGGCTGAGAAGGAGCCGAAACCCAGTTAGGATCACAAGCGTGAGGAGGACCAAGTTCAAGGGCAGTTTGAGTGCTCGTTACAACTGAATGTTTTTCCAATCAAGGTTCTTCAAGCTAAGGTTGATTTGGGTAATTCCATGAGGTACAACGTGTCAATGGAATTATTGAGTGATTCATCACATGTTAAGAATGTTGCAAATATGAATCATCGATTAACATCACTCGATGCCGATGCCTGGTTGATTCCTCCGCAAAATGACACTCTATGCTTGAGCATTCATGGACGCATTCACAAGATTTTAGAACTGAATTATCATGTCCATAAGGGTCATCCTTTGTGATTTTTGATGGAGATGATGCAGGGAGACGCTCAACTATTCGGTGTATGTTTGACCCAGGAGGATTCCTCGACACTTATCGTTGCTTCATGGTTCCCACCTTGAGGACGAGGTGGATTTCAACCGTGGGGGAGTTGATACGAGTATATCTTCAGAAATATCTCTTATATCTCTATTATTATATTATCATATCTTTTTCATATGGTTATTATCTTGTTTACCAAGTTAGATTATTTATAGGAGTATTATAAATATGACTATTGTTATTCTCATTATTCAATCAATGAAATTATAATTATTGTCTTTTATCTTTATTTAGTTTTCCGTTTAGAATTTCCGATTGTCGACAGAGCACGATTTCTCTGCGACTTTCTTTATCTTTTTCACTTGATAAGGGTTTTTCCATTATCACATGTTAATTCACTTGTGAACAAATAACCATGTCACATTTGTGTTATAATATTTCCCTTCTTCAAGTTCTTCAATAAATTCAAAAATTGACATATTTGAGGTCTTGTGAAATAAGTAATCGCCCCAATCTGGAGAATTAATTAATGGTCCTTGTGTAAAATGGTTTGGTTTTTCCTTCATTGGCTAAGAACAAAGCTAGCAGATCATCAAATCAAGTACACAGTGGATTAGTCTATATAAAAATTAAGTTGATATATACAAGTGTTTTTTGGCATTATAGATTAATCTATATTAAATTTAGAATTTTCCTTCACTGATAAAATTAACTTTCATTTGTACTATGCGCTATATTATTTATCTACAGTAAATGTAATTTCAATTGAAAGAACAAAAAAGAAAACGGAAATAGGAATAGTAATTTTATTAGATGTGGAATGATTAGATATGCCCCCACAAATAATGATGATTTAGCGAATTTTTGATGGGAATAAATGCAAGTAATAAATGAAGATCACAACACTGAAAATTACGTGGTTCGATTTACTGAGGTAAATCTACGTCCACGGGAAGAATAGAGGGCAAATTTGTATTGCTTGATCTAGCTTACAGATTACAATACTGATTTGCTATCTGAGATTCAGGATCTAGAGAACTTAACCCTGGTCTATCTGATCTAAGTTCTATTTATACATTCGAACTAAGATCGTGGTTTGCAGCCCTGGTAGGGGGGTTGATAACTGCTTAATACCACTAAATAGATCGTGGGTGTAATGGAGGTCGTGGAGATCCTGCATGGGTCCACTATCTCCTTGTTCGGTCGAATACTGAGACCGAACTGCTGAACTTTGCCGATCAGCTTTTGCCGATCTGAGAGTTGAGCTCGATTGGTCGGCTTTTACCGAGCTATAGGCTGTGACCGAACTCTTTGGTTGTGCCGAACTGATACTCTTTCTTGGGTTTTGGGCTGATGGGCCGTCACTGCTATTGGGCTCGCAATTATTGTTTAGTTGTTTAGTTCGTATCCCATCACCACCCCTCCCGAAAAGCGAAGTGAATCACTTCGGCATTTTGGATAAGTGTAAGGGGGAGGCTGACGTCAGGGGACGTGCTCTGCACGTGTCTGCATTAAATGTGACAGCAAATCCGGCCAGAGAATCCAGAAAAAGTGGGATTTGAAACGGTGCGACGAATTTGAAACTCCTCTGCGAATCTGATAAATATTTCCTTTCTTCATCATTGGAACACTTTTGCGATTATTTCTTCTGCATTCTCTCTCTTTTTCGTAAAATTTTCTTCCGCTTCTTCAAGAATTTCTTCAGAGACTTTCGACCATCAAAGAGTAAGAATCATGTCTTCTTCTTCTGAAACTGTTTCTGAATCAGGTAGTGATGATTTAGCGAATTTTTGATGGGAATAAATGCAAGTAATAAATGAAGATCACAACACTGAAAATTACGTGGTTCGATTTACTGAGGTAAATCTACGTCCACGGGAAGAATAGAGGGCAAATTTGTATTGCTTGATCTAGCTTACAGATTACAATACTGATTTGCTATCTGAGATTCAGGATCTAGAGAACTTAACCCTGGTCTATCTGATCTAAGTTCTATTTATACATTCGAACTAAGATCGTGGTTTGCAGCCCTGGTAGGGGGGTTGATAACTGCTTAATACCACTAAATAGATCGTGGGTGTAATGGAGGTCGTGGAGATCCTGCATGGGTCCACTATCTCCTTGTTCGGTCGAATACTGAGACCGAACTGCTGAACTTTGCCGATCAGCTTTTGCCGATCTGAGAGTTGAGCTCGATTGGTCGGCTTTTACCGAGCTATAGGCTGTGACCGAACTCTTTGGTTGTGCCGAACTGATACTCTTTCTTGGGTTTTGGGCTGATGGGCCGTCACTGCTATTGGGCTCGCAATTATTGTTTAGTTGTTTAGTTCGTATCCCATCACCACCCCTCCCGAAAAGCGAAGTGAATCACTTCGGCATTTTGGATAAGTGTAAGGGGGAGGCTGACGTCAGGGGACGTGCTCTGCACGTGTCTGCATTAAATGTGACAGCAAATCCGGCCAGAGAATCCAGAAAAAGTGGGATTTGAAACGGTGCGACGAATTTGAAACTCCTCTGCGAATCTGATAAATATTTCCTTTCTTCATCATTGGAACACTTTTGCGATTATTTCTTCTGCATTCTCTCTCTTTTTCGTAAAATTTTCTTCCGCTTCTTCAAGAATTTCTTCAGAGACTTTCGACCATCAAAGAGTAAGAATCATGTCTTCTTCTTCTGAAACTGTTTCTGAATCAGGTAGTGGTAGGAAGGGGGGTAAGGGATCTTCTGGCCGGAAAAAGTCCGGGGAGAAGACGGTAGAATATTTTCACAGCATTTTGAGTAAGGATACTGTGATATCCTTACACAGAAAATATTTTCTTCCTGGGGGGTTAGTGGTGATTCCCGACGACACTCATAGGGCTAACTCGCCGCCGGAGGGTTATGCCACCGTTTACGAAGTCTGCTTAGAATGCGGGCTTCGTTTCCCTCTTCCCCCCGCCTTTGTAGAGCTTCTTGATTTTTTCCAACTTCCTTTAGGTCAGGTGACTCCAAATTCTTGGAGGCACTTATCGGCCTTTGCTGCCGAGCTGCGTAGACTAGAAAAGGATCTGTCTCTGAGGGCAATCCTTAATTTCTTTCAGTTTAAGAGAAAGGGATCCTGGTTTTACTTGATCACTTTACAGCCCTTTAGAGCCTTCTGTAAAACCAAATGGCCGATGTGGAAAAATCGCTTCTTTTTTTACAATAGGACAGCGGCTCCGGACTTTTCCTGGAGAGGGCCGAAGTCCGTAATTCCTCATCCTCGGGTAGAACCGTTGGACGAGCTCGAGGGCGGGCTCAATAAGATTCCCATGATTAGGAAACAATATTTGGAATCTGAGCTCGTCAAGGGTGACTTCGTGTTCGACTCCTCGTCTTCGGACGAAGAGACTGAGGGTGAGGATTTCTTTTTTATGCTTTACTGCTTTAGCGGCGAAAACTAACTTTGTTTTCTTGCTTTTTGGCAGTGAACATGCAAAGCAAGCTTGGTCGCAAATCCTCCGAATCAAAGGAGCCGGAGAAACAGAAAACCACCAGCTCGGCGTCTGATGCCGAGAAGAATTCGAAGAGGCAGAAGACCTCTTCGAGTCAGTCTTCGGATCCAAAAAAGCCGGGATCGACCTCGGCAAGGGGGAAGGCGAAGACTCAGAAACCCCCAAAAGCGCCAGAGAGAGACATTGTCCAGGGGGGTTATGGATCAGGAGTGGTTACGGCCACTTCGGAACATATCTCTGAGTCCTTTTTATGGCCAAAGGACTTTGTAGAGGTGAATTTTCTTCTTGATTTTCTGGCTTTGCTTCTTTCCTATATTTTTTTTGTGGCCCCTCTGTTGACTTTTTCCTTTTTCCATTTTCAGAGGAACAATATGCTCTGCAAACTCGTCACAGTTGAACTCTCTAAAGCGTCCAGCGATTATGATGAGATGCAGAGGAATTTGAATGCTGCTCGTCACCAGGCCGAACAGGCTCGGGCAGACTTTGAGAGGGCAAGGGCCGCTATGATCTCGGCTCAGGATGAAGCCCAGCGTGCCAAAGACCAGCTCATCATCCAGAGAGAGCGGTCGAAACAGAGGGAGGCGGCTGCCGTGGTTGCTCAGGGGGAGGCTCTCCGTGTTTACACGGAGAAACTCTTTTTGAGCAATCAATTTTCGGCCCTTATCGGTGATCTGCTGAAATTGATGACCGATAATGTTGAGCAGGAACCCGAAGTCGTCTTGCCGCTGTATGGTCGAGAGATTGCAGCGCGTCTCCAGAGTCTGCCGCTCCTTGAGGAGCTTGCGTCTTCATCGGTCCTACTTTCTGCTGAACGAGTCCGTAATTGCCGTGCTGACCGTGACGAGAACATGGAGGCCATCTTTGCCTCCTTGGGGCCTGTTTCACCCGCTTCAATTTTCAAAGAAGAGGGTGAGCAGGAAAATGAGGCCGGCAAGGAGACCGAGCAGAAGGATCAGCAGACCGGCGACGGGCACGCCGAGCAAGAGGTGCAGCAGATCGGCGATGGGGGCGCCGAGCAGGAGGGAGGCCGAGGCTGAGACCGAGGTCGACAAGGAGAAAGAAGCTGAAACCCACAGGGAAGCCGGAGACGAAACTGGCGGAGTATGATTTCGTCTCCCTTCTCTTAGTTTAGTTTCTTTCTTTCTATTTGTAAAATGGCCTTGAAGCCCTCCTTGTGTAAATTTTTTCTTGTGAATGAAAAAAATTCTTCTTTCTACACTCGTGTCTTCCTTATAGCTTTTCTTAATCTCTTTTACTCCTATTGTGGTTTACTGCCTGCTCGGTAAACTGAAATGCCGAACTGACATAGCTGCTTCGTATTCTTAACTCTAAGGAGCTGGAGGTACTTCACTGGAAGCGGCTATACTCTTTGGCTTTAAATGAAGCTGAGAAAAAAGCTATAGATGACCAGATGAAGTATGATGAACTCTTGGCTCGTTTAGTGGAGCTGGAGTCCAACAATAAGGACTTAGAGTCCATAAAGAAAGATCTGGAGGCCGAGCTGAATACTGTCATCGCTGAGAGGACTGCATATGAAGATTTCATCTGCGGGCGCGGGGGAATGACTATATCTGAAGTTCAGAATCAAGTTGATGAACTGTGGGAGAAGCTTCATGTACTCCGGAAGAACAATGTGCTGGAGAGCTCGGCTTGCCAACAAGTTGTGAAATCATTGCGGCGCTTGGCTTCTCTGTACGACATCATTCTTTCCCGGCGTCCCTCAATCGAGAGATTCCTTAGCCGTTTCCCACTAACAGATGCTCACACTCCAACTCAAACCTCTAATCCACTTACTCAAAATTCTACTCCAAATCAGCAACGGACTCAGGAGCAACCGGAAACGTCAAGACAAGAACGCCCTGAAGTTCGTAGAGGAGTTGTGAATATGAGTGAGCAAGATCAGCGAATGCTTCGTGAAGAGACTCTTCGCCGCCGAGGTGCTAGAACTTCCCGGACTCAGGGAAGAGGCGGTAGGTCGATCAGAGCATCTCGTCCACCTACTTATTCTTCAACTGCTCGGAACGCCCGAACTCAGCATCATGAGGATTTTTCGGATAGGTGGCTCAACTTTAGCAATCGTAGACAGTAGAATAGTCCTTTGTAATGGTGTAACGCATTCTCGTAGGGCAGCGGAATTGTATGCCCCACAAGACTTAGTAAATGAAATTTTTTCATTTCGCTTCTATCACTGCGTATTTACAGTTCAGCGATTTTTTATTTCATTTATTGTACTCGTCCTCGATCTTATGAAGTAAACTCTTCTTTGACCGGACTTAGTTAGTGTCCTTATTTGGCGAGTTTTATCGCTTGGATTGGACTTTCCCTAGTTAACCGGAGTGGTTTTCGGCTTATTGCAGTTCGTTTCAGACGAATTGCTTGTTTCTTAAGCTGAATTGTGGAATCTTGTATCTTCCTTAGAAGCTTGGACTCACAATTGTCTTTAATACATGATCTAAAAAAAGGGGATCAGCCTTTAAGGAACAATATACCTTAGTAACATTTATAAGAGACAAAACGCACATAGAGAGACAAAACGCACATAGAGAGACAAATAAAAAGGACGAAAAAGATTTTAATCTTTTAAAAAACGACAAGTATAAAGAACAATAAAAATATGAAAGCACATAACCCTAGGACCGAACTAGACACAAGACTGACCGGACCTTGTCTCTTACAAATAGAACTTCTTGAGGTTGGAAATATGCCATGTTCGGGGTACTTGTTCTCCTGACATGTGAGTTAATTTATAAGACCCTTTTCCCAGGACTTCTGACACCCGATACGGACCTTCCCATGTGGGTTCAAGTTTGCCCAGCTTTTCTGCTCGGCTTACTTCATTGTTTCTCAATACGAGATCTCCCACTTGAAACTGCAGCTTTTTCACCCTTTGGTTATAATACCGGGTTACTTGCTCCTTGTACTTGGCTTCTTTTATGAAGGCCAATTCTCTTCTTTCTTCGGCAAGATCTAGTTCGGCTCTCAGTCCGTCGTCATTCAGTTCTGTTGAGAAATTAAGGGTTCGGGGGCTGGGTATGCCGATCTCAACCGGAATTACGGCTTCAGTGCCGTACACTAGACTGTACGGAGTTTCACCGTTGGAGGTTTTTGGCGTAGTTCGGTAAGACCATAGGACTTGAGGAAGATTTTCTACCCATTGTCCTTTGGCTTGTTCTAACCGAGTTTTTAATCCTTTCACCAAAGTACGGTTTGTTACTTCCGTTTGTCCGTTTGCTTGTGGGTGAGAGACTGAAGTGAACCGCTGTTGAATATTCAACTCTTGGCACCAATTCTTGAATGTTTTGTCAGTAAACTGAGTCCCATTATCTAAAATGAGGATATGGGGTATGCCAAATCGGCAAACTATGTTCTTCCAGACAAAATCTAATGCCTTTGAGCTTGTTATCGTAGCTAATGGTTTAGCCTCCACCCACTTTGTGAAGTAATCCACGGCAACGATCAAGAATTTCATTTGCCGGGGAGCTTGTGGTAGTGGTCCTACTATGTCTATGCCCCATTGCATAAAAGGCCAAGGGCTTTGCATAGCACATAGATCAGTCTGCGGCGTCCTTGGGATATTTGCATGGATTTGGCATTTCGTACATTTCTTAACTAGCTGTACTGCTTCTTGTACCAAAGTTGGCCAATAATATCCCCATCTCAGAACTTTTTTAGCTAATGCTCTAGCTCCGATGTGGCTACCGCAAGATCCTTCATGAACTTCTCTAAGGATGTAATCCGTCTCTTCTGGTCCTACACATCGCAATAACGGTTGAAGGTAGGACTTTCTATATAGGACTCCTTCATGAAGTTCATACCGACGTGCTCGGCATGTGATTTTCCTTGCTTCTCTCTTATCCTCGGGCAGTTGTCCTTGATCTAGATACTTTAATATTGGCGTCATCCAGTTTGGTGAACTGGTTACTGAGTGTACTTCAGCTTCATCAATGCTTCTGTGCGGTAATTCCTCCACCTTTGAGCTCGGATATGAGGCCAACTTACTTAAAGTATCTGCTCGGCTATTTCCCGCTCTGGGAATGCGGATTATCCGAAAATAAGAGAAATTTCGGCTAATACTTTGCGCTTTGTCCAAGTATTTTTTCATCCTTTCACCACGGGCTTCACTTGTACCCAGCATGTGATTCACTATGACTTGTGAATCACAATGAATTTTGAGAGATTTGACAAGTAGACGTTGCGCTAACTGAAGTCCGGCAAGAAGGGCTTCGTATTCGGCTTCGTTATTAGTGGTTGGGAATAAGAACCGAAGTGAATAAGTTACTTCGTGTCCGTCGGGAGCGATAAGTAGAATACCAGCTCCACTTCCTGTCTTATTCGAAGCTCTATCTACGAATCCAATCCAACAGTCCGGCGGCTCTACTTCGGGTTTCTGGGGCTGTGTTAGTTCATCATTGGTAGGATTTTTCTGTTCGGCAATAATAGGGATTGCCTGATCGAACTTTGCCTCTACAAGAAAATCTGCCAAGGCTTGTCCCTTGATGGCTTTCCGAGGTAGATATTCTATTGAATGTTCTCCCAACTCTATGGCCCACTTGGCAATTCTGCCTGATGCTTCTGGCTTAGTCAAAACTTGCCGAAGTGGAAGATCGGTTAAGACGCATACTTTGTGAGCATAGAAATATGGCCGCAGTCTCCTTGCTGCATTTACTAATGCCAGAGCAATTTTTTCCAGAGGTTGATACCTTGTTTCGGGACCTCTTAATGCTCGGCTTGTAAAGTAGATAGGACGCTGTTTTAGGCCTTCTTCTCGTACAAGCACCGCGCTAATGGTTTGATCTGATGCTGCTAAATATAAGAATATCACTTCGGCATCTGTTGGAGCAGAGAGAATAGGAAGTTCGGTTAAATAACTTTTGAGTTCGTCAAAAGCCTTTTCTGTTCGGCTCCCCACTCAAACTTTGGTGCCTTCTTCAAAACATTGAAGAACGGCATTTGCTTTTCGGCTGCTTGGGAAAGGAATCTATTCAGTGCGGCTAGACATCCAGTTAGCCTTTGCACATCATGTATGGACTTCGGCATTGCCATGTTCTGAACAACTTGAACCTTTAGGGGATTTGCCTTGAGTCCTTCCTTTGAAACCCAACAACCCAGAAATTTTCTCGAATCTACCAAAAAGGTACATTTTTGGGGATTGAGTTTGAGGTTGGCTTTTTTGAGCACGTCGAGAGTGGATTTGAGATTGTTTTCGTACTCCGAAGTGCTTCTGCTTTTAACAACTATGTCGTCAACATATACTTCAACCTCTTTTCCGACCAGGTGCCGAAATAGCTTATCTACCATCCTTTGATATGTGGCTCCGGCATTCTTTAAACCAAATGGCATCTTTTTATAAGCAAAAATACCGAAGTCAGTAATGAAAGCCGTTTTTGAAGCATCATTCTCATCCATTAAAACTTGGTGGTATCCTTTATACAAATCAAGAAAACAGAAAATTTCGAAGCCTATCAGAGCTTCTACTTTTTTATCTATGTTGGGAAGGGGGTAGCAATCTTTAGGACAGTGCTTATTTAGATCCGTAAAATCTATGCACATCCGCCATCCTCCTTCTTTTTTCTTGATCATCACAGGATTGGCCACCCAAGAAGGATATTTTACTTCAAATAATACATCCGCTTTCAGTAATTGGCGGACTTCGTCATGGATGACTTGATTTCTTTCTGCCGCAAAGAGTCTTTGCTTCTGTTTTATAGGCCGGACTGAAGGATCAATATTTAACCGATGTGTAATTACCTCGGGAGACACTCCAGTCATGTCCAACGGAGACCACGCAAAGACATCTTTGTACTCTTTGAGGAGCTGGATGGTCTTTTCCCGGAGTAGAGGTGTTCCCGCGAAACCGATCTTGACCGTTCTGGATGGATCATCTTCGTATAACTGAACTTTCATCGAGTTCGGCTCCGGTGTGACTTCGTTCATTTCGCCTGCCTCTGACTCCGGCTGCTGTGATTGCTATGCTGGATGGTGCCGATCTGATTGTTCGGCACTTTTAAGCGCAATCTGCAAACATTCTTTTGCTCTCTTTTGATCACCTCGGATGACTGCTATCCCTCCTTTAGTGGGGATCTTGATTGTGAGGTGATAAGTAGAGCAAATGGCCCGAACTGTGTTGAGCCAGTCTCTTCCCAGTATAATGTTATACGGGGATCGAGCTTTTACCACAAAAAACTCGATCACCGTACTGGAGCTCGTAGGCGCTCTTCCTACCGTAATCGGAAGGCTGATAATACCTTCAGGGCGGGTGTCCTCCTGGGCGAAACTTTTCAGAGGAAGTGGGGCCGGACTGAGCCGAGCTGGATCCACTTCCAGTTTATCAAAACATTCTTTAAAAAGAATGCTAACCGACGCTCCTGTATCCACAAACACTCTGTGGATCAGTTTGTTTGCCACTCCAGCTTGAATGACAATAGCATCTTGATGAGGAGAAATGGCCGGGACGGGATCTGCATCTGAAAATGTAATTACTTCCTCCTTCTTCAGCCTTTTATGTGTTGGCTCCTCTCGATTGAAGCCTCTGCGCTCTGATTTTAGAGACGATTTAGTCTTCCCGGCTGGGAGAGCGTCAATAGTCTGGATCACTCCATCATATTGCGGCTCGTCATCGTCTTCGGGATCCTGTTGCCTTTTAGGATCCTGAGGAGCGCAGTTCGCACTTCTCTGTTTCTTATTCTTTTTCGGCGGCTTGCTTTGGTATTTTTTTAACGTCCCTGCTTTCACAAGAACATCAATATCTGCTGCCAAATTTCGGCACTCCTCGGTATCGTGACCGTGGTCTTGATGGAAGGAGCAATATTTATCCTGACTTCGGCGCGTGGCCGATTTCGTCATCGGCTTTGGTTTTTCGAACATATCAGAATGCAGTTCGAAAATTTCCGCTCTCGACTTGTTCAATGGTACGAACTGAGCGGGTGGTTTCTCAGGATTGAGACGTGGTCCCAATCTGTCTTGTACCGGTGCCCTTTGAATTCTTTCAAAAGGAGTTCGGCGAGGATGTCCCTGATCGCTATGATCGGGCTTCCTCTTGTCTCCTCTGGAAGAGCTGTCTAAAGACCGTTTTCGACGGTCTGCCTCATCAGCACGAGAAAACTGGTCCGCAATGTCCCACATCTCTTGAGCTGTTTGCGGACTGCATTCAACGAGCTTTCTGTAGAGAGCTCCTGGCAGAATTCCATTTTGGAATGCCGAAATGACAAGTAGATCATTGAGATCATCTACTTGTAGGCATTCCTTGTGGAATCTTGTCATGAAGTCGCTAATCTTTTCATCGCGACCTTGACGTATAGAAAGCAGCTGAGCCGAAGTGATTCGGGTTTCAGCTTTCTGGAAGAACCTCCTATGAAAAGCATCCATTAGATCTCTGTAAGATCTAATGCTGCCTTGAGGGAGGCTATCAAACCACCTTCTTGCGTTCCCGATGAGCAGCTCGGGAAACAGCTTACACATATGAACCTCATTGAGACCTTGGTTCGCCATATTATACTGATAGCGTCCCAGGAAATCATGAGGATCCACTAACCCGTCATAAGTCACTGACGGAGTTCGGTAATTCTGTGGCAACGGAGTTCTGGTGATATCATCCGAAAATGGAGTCTTCAGCGCTCCATACATAGCGAATCCGACATCTCTACGGTATGGTGGAGATGGAGTTCTCCTGTGATTTCGGTAACAAGGAGGAGAAGGAACATATCGGTGGTGAGGATTCTTTCTCCTGGAAGATACGACACTACTGCGGTAGTGACTTTCATGTCTGGAGGGGGAGGGAGAATCCGCCGTTTTCTTCTCCGGCTTCTGGCTCTTTTGCAGGAATGTTAAGAACTCATCCTGCTTCTCAGCCAAGAACAACTTGACAGCCTCATTCAAATCGAGCTGCTGGGGAGGCTCGGTGCGATGACTTTTTGAGTGGTTTGTTCTTTCACCGTGAGAACTGGAGGCAGATTTCTCCAGAGGCTGTTTTCCAGACCTACGGGCTGGACTAGCTTCCTCACGTTCATCACGGACGGAAGTATGGGTATTATGTGATCTGGTACGCATTTTTTGGTGGAAGAGGATCAAAAACTCGCTTTTATCACAGTTTTGGTTTTCTGTGTTCCCACAGACGGCGCCAGTGATGATTTAGCGAATTTTTGATGGGAATAAATGCAAGTAATAAATGAAGATCACAACACTGAAAATTACGTGGTTCGATTTACTGAGGTAAATCTACGTCCACGGGAAGAATAGAGGGCAAATTTGTATTGCTTGATCTAGCTTACAGATTACAATACTGATTTGCTATATGAGATTCAGGATCTAGAGAACTTAACCCTGGTCTATCTGATCTAAGTTCTATTTATACATTCGAACTAAGATCGTGGTTTGCAGCCCTGGTAGGGGGGTTGATAACTGCTTAATACCACTAAATAGATCGTGGGTGTAATGGAGGTCGTGGAGATCCTGCATGGGTCCACTATCTCCTTGTTCGGTCGAATACTGAGACCGAACTGCTGAACTTTGCCGATCAGCTTTTGCCGATCTGAGAGTTGAGCTCGATTGGTCGGCTTTTACCGAGCTATAGGCTGTGACCGAACTCTTTGGTTGTGCCGAACTGATACTCTTTCTTGGGTTTTGGGCTGATGGGCCGTCACTGCTATTGGACTCGCAATTATTGTTTAGTTGTTTAGTTCGTATCCCATCAAATAACATTAATGCAACATGGCAACCTGAAAGGGAAACTTCATGTACAAGTCCATTTTTATGTCACTATAATCCTTAATATAAAACAAAATATATTGATCATTCAAATGTTGTATTTTGTGACCCCTTAACGGCATAACCAATGTCCTTTCAATTTTGAAGATGTGTACTTTTTCAAAATTCCCAAACCCCAACACGGTATACATCCTTTTAATTTATTTAAACAATACATTATGTGTAAAATTGGAACAGTGCATGCTGAGTTCATTTGTTCTATACATATAAATCTGAATATTCATATGACATATTTTAATTAAATTGTAATGTTTACAATTAGATATGAATAGGTTCAATATTGAATATTCAAATGATATTCTGTGCAATATAGTTGGATGTAGATTCAAAAGGCATAAGACAATTATAAAGCCCAAAAAATGCTGAAAGTGTTGGATCAAATGTTTTAAAATAAGCCTGAATATAATGCTTCACATTTATGGCCCAGCCTCTCCAAGTTTCTTTTTTCCCAGTCGAAAAAATTAAAAAAGAACAAAATAAATTTTGTTAATATTCTTGCCAATTAAAATATTCTTTCACATCACTCTAAAAATAATTAAATTTGGAAAAGCTTTTTCGAGGATGGACATTTGAGGGCGAAATTTTAATACTCCTAGTATTATTTTGTCATAAAAAATACTTTTATTTTTTTCATATTCTTACATGCACCAAAATTAGTCTTTATGAATCTATACTAAATTTCTATATAATTAGTCTTTATGAATCTATACTAAATTTCTATATAATGAGGTAAGTATTATATTAAACTAATAATATTTCAATCAGGTTCACTCTCTATCTATCTTATATTCTTATTTTATCAATTTCGTATTAAAATTCATATCGTCCCACTTCGAATGCTATTTTTTGTGGACGGAGAGTCGGAGATATTATGAATTACTAAAAGAGTGATCATAAATATGATTGAAAAGCAAATTCAATTACAATAAAAATTTTATTTTTTGTAAAGAACTACAAACTTTTAATATTCTGAAATTACACCGAATATATGATTTTAATCCAAGACTACGCATATTATGAGAGTTGATAGATTAAATCAATTTGGTTAATATATTGTTTCTTTGAATCATAATTTTATAAAGGATTAATCATAAATGATCCATTTGATAGGGGAAAGTAATTTGATTCCCAACTTTTAAATCTTATATTTATTTGATTTTTTAAAAGTTATGGAGTACTACAAATCTTAAAATAAAATAGGTAGTGTAGTTTGTGAAGGTTTTTTTAATTCCCTAGATTTACTCGGATTTTTTTTTCCAATTTCAAGATTTTCCCTGGATTATTATTAGAATAAAAAAAAATTTTAACTTAGAATTTAATAAGTAGAAGTTAAAACTTTATATTTTTAGAAAGCACATTCCCATAATAATAATTTTAATGGGCGTAAGGGCCTAAAGAGTTTAAATGATTACTACTACATGTTACTACATTTCTTTTGTCTTACATTAGTATTGACTCGTTTACTAAATTCATGAAACCATGATGCATTATTGGAGTAGTAAGTGAGCAATCAATTATTGAGCCATATGCTTCACACAAATACAATCACAAAAAAAAAGATCAAATTTAATGTGATGAATCACAATATAGGAACATTGAGATTCAACATATAATGAATGGAATGAATGTAAAAATAAAACACCAAAATATATCTAACAAGGAATCTGCTTGGTGAACCACTTGATCACAGAAAACGGAGCCTTAATCAGCCCCAACGCTAATTCTACGATCATCGTCACGCACAGGCAACACGGACACACGATGCTCAACAAAATCCTGCATTCCACAATTTACACACCATAAATCCTCCATCTCAAATACTAGTTGACTACCATTTTTTACTCAATTAATCTTATCCACCTAAATTTGAGCTAATTAGCCGGACACAGAGACAGACAGAGACAGAGAGAGGTACCCGACGATCCAGATGACGACGCCGACGAGGGAGAGGATGAGCGCGACGAAGGCGAAGGGGAGGCCGAGGAGAAACCCCAAGGGGCGGCATCTGCAATCGTCGTCGTCTCCGCCGCACATATTTGAGCTCAAATTGGAGTAGTGGTTGATTCAAATTTTGAAGAATTTTAATCAAGTTGTGATATTGTAGAGAGAGAGAGAGATGAGATGATTTCCAAATCGAAATTGAAGAAGTTTCCGAGTAGACGTCGTGGGGTCACAGACGGCGTATTTGGCCACCAAAACGTGTTGTGCGGAAATATCTATGCTGCCACGTGCCGTTTCATCATACCTATCGATTCCCGAACCAATTATTCATTTTCTTTTATTACCTTAATTAATCTGAAATATACTCTTCAGATTCAAACACACAAAAATAAGTTTATTATTAAATCTGCACCAAAATCTCTTCCAAAACCGTCATATTTATTTGTTTAAATAATTATTTAATTTTCATTATTTTCATATTTTGGATATTGGATTCCCTTATTATAAATTGGACACATAAATTTCATTTAGACCAAGCCGTGCTATTGTAGTTCGAATTTCAAATGCATAGGAATAATCTTTTTTTCGACTCGAATTGCCACGACAAAAATCAAGGACAATCCTTAAAATATGACCATGATCTAATATTTCCACAATCCACCAAAGAAAGTCTATAAGACAAATTTCATTTGTACCATTTCTTTTTTTTTCATGAAAAGAAATTTATATTTAAATGTTGAGTAGATAAAGTATAAGAGATATTAAAATATAAAGTAGGAGGGAGAATATTTTTCTTTCTGAAAAAGAAAATAGTGCAAATAACTTGAGATGGTCCGAAATGAAATATAATAGTGCTATAAATTATTTGGGACGGATAAAGTGATAAAACAAAAAAGCTATTTTATGAGTTACAGACCTTTATGAGTTACAGACCTTTATATTTAAATGTTGAGTAGATAAAGTATAAGAGATATTAAAATATAAAGTAGGAGGGAGAATATTTTTCTTTCTGAAAAAGAAAATAGTGCAAATAACTTGAGATGGTCCGAAATGAAATATAATAGTGCTATAAATTATTTGGGACGGATAAAGTGATAAAACAAAAAAGCTATTTTATGAGTTACAGACCTTTAAGTACAAAAAATGGGAAATGGATGCATGAAAGAATAAATTCACAAAAAAAACACACGATGTATAGTTAAATTCATGGAGATCCCCATACATATTCATGTATAACTAAGCATATTTATACAAATACATATCTTGATTTCTTTTCATGAAGACAAGTTGCGCTGGCGCGCAAGTCAAATGCTTCTGCCAATATTCCATGACGCTCGTCATTTTTTCTTTGACAAAATCTACAAAATAGTGTGGGAAAAAAATAATAGATTTACATAAAAACACAAATAAAATAATTACTAGCTAATAATTTTAGCTATGACAAAATCTACAAAATAGTGTGAGAAAAAAAATACGATTTACATAAAATTACTAGTGTGAGCTGATGGTTGGGCGAATTTTTGATGGTAGTAAATGCAGGTAATGAATATAGATCACGACACAAGGAATTACGTGGTTCGATTTACTGAAGTAAATCTACGTCCACGGGAAGAAAGGAGGGCAAGATTGTATTGCTTGATCTGGTTTACAGCTTACAAATACAGCCTTGCTATATGTTATTTGATGTCTCGAGAGCTCCTTTTCTATCTGATCTAAGTTCTATTTATACATTGAACTAAGATCGTGGCTTGCATCACCACTAACTAGGTCGTGGCTTGCATCACCACTAACTAGGTAGTGGATGTCGTGGAAGTCATGAGATCCTGCATGGGTCCACTATCTCTTTGTTTGGTCCGCTATCCTGCATGAGATCCTGCATGAGTTGACACCACTAAATAGATCGTGTAGTGGAGGTCGTGGAGGTTCTGCATGAGTCCACTATCTCCCAGTTCGGTCGAATACTGAGACCGAACTTCTGAACTATTGCCGAGCAGCTTTTGCCGATCTGAGAGTAGAGCTTGATTGGTCGGCTTTTACCGAGCTGTAGGCTGGGGCCGAACTCTTTGGTAATGCCGAACTGATTGGTTGGCTTTTACCGAGCTGTAGGCTGGGGCCGAACTCTTTGGTAATGCGGCTGGGGCCGAACTCTTTGGTAATGCCGAACTGATACTCTTCCTTGGGCTTTGGGCTGATGGGCCGTCACTGCTATTGGGCTTGTTTAGTACGTACCCCATCACTACCCCCCCCGAAAAGCGAAGTGAATCACTTCGGCGAAGCGAGTCACTTCGGCATTCTGGATAAAGGTACGGGGGAGGCTGACGTCAGGGGACGTGCCTTGCGCGTGACTGCATTAAATGCGACAGTAAAATCCGGCCGTTGAATCCTGAAAAGGTGGGATTCGAAACGGTGCGATGATTTTGAAATCTTCTCCGAATCTGATAAATACGTCCTTTCTTCATCAGTTGAACACTTTTGCTATTGCTTCTTCTGCATTCTCTCTCTTTTGCGTAAAAATTTCCTTCCGCTTTCAAGAATTTCTTCAGAATTTCTTCAGACTTTCAAAGAGTAAGAACTATGTCTTCTTCTTCTTCTTCTGAGTCAGGTAGCGGTAGGAAAGGGGATAAGGGGTCTTCTAGCCGGAAAGAATCCGGGGAGAAGACCGTAGAGTATTTTCACAGCATCTTGAGTAAGGATACTGTGATATCCCTACACGAAAAATATTTTTTTCCTGGGGGGAAGGTTGTGATTCCCGACGACCTTCATAGGGCTGACTCGCCGCCGGAGGGTTACGCCACCGTTTATGAAGCCGGCTTGGAATGCGGGCTTCGTTTCCCTCTTCCCCCTGCCTTTGTAGAGCTGCTAGATTTTTTTCAACTCCCTTTAGGTCAGGTGACTCCGAACTCTTGGAGGCACTTATCGGCCTTTGCTGCCGAACTGCGTAGGCTAGACAAGGATCTGTCTCTGAGGGCAATCCTTAATTTCTTCCAGTTTAAGAGGAAGGGATCTTGGTTTTACTTGATCCCTTTACAGCCCTTTAGAGCCTTTTGTAAAACCAAATGGCCGAAATGGCAAAATCGCTTCTTTTTTTATAATAGGACTTCGGCTTCGGACTTTTCCTGGAGAGGGCCGAAGTCCGTTATTCCTCATCCTCGGGTAGAACCGTTGGACGAGCTCGAGGCCGAGCTCAATAAGATTCCCATGATTAGGAAGCAGTACTCGGAGTCTGAGCTCGTCAAGGGCGACTTCTTGTTCGACTCCTCGTCTTCGGACGAAGAGGCTGAGGGTGAGGATTTCTTTTTTATGCATTACTGCCTTGACGACGAAAACTAACCTTGTTTTCTTGCTTTTTGGCAGTGAACTTGCTAAACAAGCTCGGTCGCAAATCCTCCGAATCTAAGGAACCGGAGAGGCCGAAAACCAGCAGCTCGGCGTCTGATGCCGAGAAGAATCCGAAGAGGCAAAAGACCTCTTCTTCGGATCCAAAGAAGCCGGAGTCGACTTCGGCAAAGGGGAAGGGGAAGACCCAGAAACCCCCAAGAGCGCCAGAGAAAGACGTGGTCTTGGCGCCTCCTTCGGAACATATCTGTGAGCCCTTTTTATGGCCCACGGACTTCGCCGAGGTGAATTCTCTTCTTGATTTTCTGGCCTTGCTTTTTTCCCGTATTTTTTGTGGCCCCTCGGTTGACTTTTTCCTTTTTCTATTTTCAGAGGAACGATATGCTCTCCAAGCTCGTCGCCGTTGAACTCTCCAAAGCGTCCAACGATTATGCTGAGATGCAGAGGAAGTTGGCGGCTGCTCGTCACCAGGCCGAACAGGCTAAGGCAGACTTTGAGAAGGACAGAGCTGCTAGGATCTCGGCCCAGGATGAAGCCCAGTTTGCCAAAAACCAGCTCGTCATCCAGCGAGAGCAGACGAAACGGAGGGATGCTGCCGCCGTGGTTGCCCAAGGGGAGGTTCTCCGTGCTTTCGCGGAGAAACTCTTTCTGAGCAATCAATTTTCGGCCTTTGTCGGTGATCTGCTGAAACTGATGACCGATAATGCTGAGCAGGGACCCGAAGTCGTCCTGCCGCTGTACGGCCGAGAGATAGCAGCTCGTCTCCAGAGTCTGCCGCTCCTTGAGGAGCTTGCTTCGTCCTCGGTCCTGCTTTCTGCTGACCGAGTTCGTAGTTGCCGAGCTGACCGGGACGAGAATATGGAGGCTATCTAATGGATGCTTTCCACAGGAGGTTCTTTCAGAAAGCGGAAGCCCGAATCACTTCGGCTCAGCTGCTTTCTACACGTCAAGGTCGCGACGAAAAGATCAGCGACTTTATGACGAGGTTCCACAAGGAATGCCTACAAGTAGATTATCTCAATGATCTACTTGTCATTTCGGCATTCCAAAATGGAATCCTGCCCGGAGCTCTCTACAGAAAGCTCGTGGAATGCAGTCCGCAAACAGCTCAAGAGATGTGGGACATTGCGGACCAGTTTTCTCGTGCCGATGAGGCAGACCGTCGAAAACGGTCTTTAGACAGCTCATCTAGAGAAGACAAAAAGAAGCCCGATCATAGCGATCAGAGGCTTCCTCGCCGAACTCCTTCCCCACCAAAGGAGGGATAGCGGTCATCCGAGGTGATCAAAAAAGAGCGAGTGTTTGCAGATTGCGCTTAAAAGTGCCGAGCAATCAAATCGGCACCATCAAGCATAGCAATCACAGCAGCCGGAGTCAGAGGCAGGCGAAATGACCGAAGTCACACCAGAGCCGAACTCGATGGTGTACGGCACTGAAGCCGTGATTCCGGTTGAGATCGGCGTACCCAGTCCCCGAACTCTAAATTTCTCCTCAGAAATGAATGGTGACGGACTGAGAGCCGAACTAGATCTTGCCGAAGAAAGAAGAGAATTGGCCTGCATAAAAGCAGCCAATTACAAGGAGCAAGTAGCCCGGTATTATAACCAAAGGGTGAAAAAGCTGCAATTTCAAGTGGGAGATCTCGTCTTGAGAAACAACGAAGTAAGCCGAGCAGAAAAGCTGGGCAAACTCAAACCCACATGGGAAGGTCCATATCGGGTGTCAGAAGTTCTCGGCAAAGGGTCTTATAAATTGACTCACATGTCAGGAGAACAAGTACCCCGAACATGGTACATTTCCAACCTCATGAAGTTCCATTTGTAAGAGACAGTCCGGTCAGTCAGTCTTGTGTCTAGTTCGGTCCTAGGGGTATGTGCTTTCTTTGTTTTTTACTTGTGTTTCATGTTTGTCTATGTGCGTTTTGTCTGTCTATGTGCGTGTCGTCTCTTACAAATGTTACTGAGGTATCTTGTTCTTCGAAGGCTGATCCCCTTTTTAGAACATATATAAGCCAACGATTGTGAGTCCAAGCTTCTAAGGAGGATACAAGACCACAATTCAGCTTAAGAAACAAGCAGTTCGTCTGAAACGAACTGCAACAAAGGGAAAGTCCGATCCACGCGATAAAACTCGCCGAATTAGGACAAGGGAAAGTCCGATCCACGCGATAAAACTCGCCAAATTAGGACACAAGCTTAGTCCGGTCAAAGAAATTTACTTCATAAGACCAAAGACGAGTCCGGTCAAAGAAGTTTACTTCATAAGACCAAAGACGAGTCCGGTCAAAGAAGTTTATTTCATAAGACCGAGGACCAAGTCCGGTCAAAGAAGTTTACTCCATAAGACCAAAGACGAGTCCGGTCAAAGAAGCTTACTTCATAAGACCGAGGACGAGTCCGGTCAAAGAAGTTTACTTCATAAGACCGAGGACGAGCACGATGAAATTTTTTCGCTGAGCTGTAAATACGCAGTGATAGAAGCGAAATGAAGATTTCATTTATTAAATCTTGTTCGGCATACAACTCCGCTGCCCTACGAGAAGGCGTTACGCTATTACAAAGGACTATTCTACTGTCCCTGGTTGCTAAAGTTGAGCCATCTATTCACAAAATCCTCGTGAAGCCGAGTTCGGGCGTTCTCGGCAGCTGAAGAATAAGCAGGTCGACGAGATGCTCTAATCGACCTACCGCCTCTTCCCTGAGCCCGGGAAGCTCTAGCACCTCGGCGGCGAAGAGTCTCTTCACGAAGCATTTGTTGATCTTGCTCACTCATAATCACAGCTCCTCTACGAACTTCAGTCCGTCCTTGTCTTGACGTTTCCGGTTGCTCCTGAGTCCGTTCTCGTCTTGACGTTTCCGGCTGTTCCTGAGTTCGTTGCTGACTTGGAGTAGGGTTTTGAGCAAGTGAATCAGGGGTTTGAGCTGGAGTGCGACCATCTGTTGGCGGGAAATGCCTAAGGAATCTCTCGATTGAGGGACGCCGGGAAAGAATGATGTCGTACCGAGAAGCCCAGCGCCGCAATGATTTCACGACTTGTTGGCAAGCCGAGCTCTCCAGCGCATTGTTCCTCCGGAGTACGTGATATTCTTCCCACAGACGGCGCCAGTGATGGTTGGGCGAATTTTTGATGGCAGTAAATGCAGGTAATGAATATAGATCACGACACAAGGAATTACGTGGTTCGATTTACTGAAGTAAATCTACGTCCACGGGAAGAAAGGAGGGCAAGATTGTATTGCTTGATCTGGTTTACAGCTTACAAATACAGCCTTGCTATATGTTATTTGATGTCTCGAGAGCTCCTTTTCTATCTGATCTAAGTTCTATTTATACATTGAACTAAGATCGTGGCTTGCATCACCACTAACTAGGTCGTGGCTTGCATCACCACTAACTAGGTAGTGGATGTCGTGGAAGTCATGAGATCCTGCATGGGTCCACTATCTCTTTGTTTGGTCCGCTATCCTGCATGAGATCCTGCATGAGTTGACACCACTAAATAGATCGTGTAGTGGAGGTCGTGGAGGTTCTGCATGAGTCCACTATCTCCCAGTTCGGTCGAATACTGAGACCGAACTTCTGAACTATTGCCGAGCAGCTTTTGCCGATCTGAGAGTAGAGCTTGATTGGTCGGCTTTTACCGAGCTGTAGGCTGGGGCCGAACTCTTTGGTAATGCCGAACTGATTGGTTGGCTTTTACCGAGCTGTAGGCTGGGGCCGAACTCTTTGGTAATGCGGCTGGGGCCGAACTCTTTGGTAATGCCGAACTGATACTCTTCCTTGGGCTTTGGGCTGATGGGCCGTCACTGCTATTGGGCTTGTTTAGTACGTACCCCATCATGAGCCAAATCCATTAAAAACACAAATTACTTAATTACTAGCTAATAACTTTAGCTATGATAAATCTACAAAATAGTGTGAGAAAAATGATTTGAGGCTAGGAATAAAAATTGACTGCTGTTAGAAGGAGTCAAACACGAGACTTCGTGAAATTAAGACTTGTTTCCAAGCCAACTGCGCGATTAAACTCTTTGCTAAGCATGAATGCATATATTATGTATGAGATGTATTCATATTCATATGGTAAATATTGTTTAAAAATAAAATATTTGTAGTCTATTGGATCTTATGATTTAACGATTGGATTAATGCCACGTGTCGTATAATAATGTAACTTAGCTAATAATGTACCCCTCCGTCCCATGGTACTTGCACTATTCCATTTCGCCTCGTTACAAACTACTTACACTATTTATAGTTTAAGTTTGAATTAATGTATTTAATTAATATATTAGATTAAGTTAAAAGCTCCTTTATGAAGTGATGTCTCATTACACTTAAAATTCTAATTTAATTACACTAAAAAATCAATCCCAAATTTACGGCATAAAATGAAAAGTGCGAGTAACATGAGACGGAGGGAGTACTATTTAGTCAAATAATGTACTAGCATTTTATTCTAATAATATAACATCTTAGTCTAATAATGTAGCTTATCACAATCATCAAATCCAAGGATCCAATGACTGTGATTAGGCCTGTCAAAATGAATATTGGGTATTGGATACCCGATATCTAAACCCGAAAAAGTCGGGTAATTGGATACCCGAAACCCGATTTTTCGGTATTGGATCGGGATCGGGTAGTGAGAATTTTGGATGATCGGGTATTGGGTATTAGATTTTAAGAATTTCTGGATCGGGTATCCACGGGTACCCAATTTGACAGGCCTAGCTGTGATTTGTGCTGTGTTTGATACTAAAGAGGACCCTAATACACTCCTGTTATGTATAGTTACATTTGAAATGACTCGACCAACAAAAAGTCAACAACCCATAGTAACCACCACTTCAAAGACCCGCTTCATCAAATGACAATATTTTGCACTTAAACGCAAGTACACATGGCTTGCGAAAGATTGATGGGTGAGAATGAAAATGTCACTAGTGAAAAATAGGAGGTGATGAACATTAAATTGAAAAAAAGGATTATTGGTGACTAATATCACTAAACTTTTGAAAATTTTAATATTTTTTACGAACTTTACGCTTAGAAAAAAAAAAGTTGCGAACTTAAATAGATGTGCTAATTTCCCATATAAATATAATAAGTGGGCCGTATATTCAAACTATCTCTTTCATATTTTAAAAGTAATAACTGGGCCATAAACTATTACTATTAACGTTTAATTAGTAGTATTAAGTTTGAAGTGGTGGGATTTTAAGGAAAGAAAGCTTCATCCGAAGAATAATTACGTTAATTAGTTATTGGGCTACGTAGAAGAAAAGCATGGGCTCAAAATGAACAGATAGGAGGCCAAGCCCATCTATTGCGCTCTTGCAAGCCAGAAGTCGCGTTTTAACTACAGCGACTAATTATGATTGGCAGAGTTGATTAGTAATCTAATTGGTGCATAGTTGTGAAGCAAGGTGGTTTTCCTTTCCACACAACGAATAGAAAAAGAAGAAAACATAGTCAGCGAAAGAGGAGGAATTGCGAGAGCTGGAATCACATGGGATGCTGTTTGGTTTGTGGGACCCGGCATCCCTACCTCACCCCCACCCCCACCACCACCCTCTCCTCTCTCTCTCTCTAATTGTGTTCTTCTTTTTCTTTTCTCTACCGACAATCATAACCTCTCAATCATCAACGCAAAAATGCTGCGCAGATCGCAGAGTTGAAATCTCGTTTTACGTTCTAATTTTTTTTAGGTTTTCGCCTTTCGATTTGTTTGCGGGAATTCTGCTGTTATGTTATGGCCGACGATAAGGTTATTTTTTTATTCAGTATTTTATTTAGTCATAGTTCCGGAAACGATAGATCTGCATTTCACTTATTTATTTTATTTTTCTCAATCAGTGAACTCCGGCGTTTAATTTAGCTGATTTTTATAGTTTTGGTGCTTGAGGTTATTGTTGCTTGTAATCGTTCTGCAGTACCTCTCGTCTCTGTTCTTCTTGTGTCTGAAAACTTCAATTTTATAATTTGCCTAGGTTATCAATTTTAGACGAGCTAAGAGTATTTTATTTCATTTGAATTGGCGGTTAGATTGATCCTTTATTTAGTGTTAGGCTTATAGAAAGTTATTTTATGTTTATCTACTTCAATTAAGTTTCTATGACCTTGGAATATGTCGATGCCTTAAGCCGCAATATTTCTTGCTTATTGGAAGTTCCTGCTGGCTGATTTAGTGAGTGGATTGTAAATTAACGGTTTCACATTAGTTCCTGAATTATGTTCTTAATCTTTGCTAAATTACATATTTGTACGTTGCTACATGATCTGCTAGATTGTGTATTCTAGCAAAATGTGCATATATATAGGAAGTTCTTCCATAGCTGATCTTTAGTACCAGTGAGTAATGTGGTTTCTCTTCTAATATGAGCATTTATCATTTATACAGGAGATGTCTGCTCCAGTGATGGATGGGAATGGCACAGTTACTGGTCACATAATTTCGACCACCATAGGGGGAAAGAATGGGGAACCTAAGCAGGTAAACCTATTGTCTGAATGTTGGTCTTGAGTCTTGACTGAATGAGTTAATAACTACAGCTTAATTTTGCTTAAGTTGGGATGTTGGCCATTTGGGTTGTATGAAGCAAACAGACTTGACCTAGTTTGACTATAGTGAAGAATCTTGAGCTGTCAAGTCTAGCTCTTGAAATTAAGGCGGTCTTTAGTGACCTGTAAGTGAGTCAAATAGAAGTTTGGGATGAACTGGCAAAGACAAGGGTGAAGAGATTAAAATTGGTTCTTACACCTCAATTTCTCTGCAATGAGAAAAAACCCAGGAAGAAGGAAAACCTTGGTTTCTGGAGTTTCTAATTTCTTTTTTTTGTACTATGCAGACAGTTAGTTACATGGCAGAGCGAGTTGTAGGGACCGGTTCATTTGGAATTGTTTTTCAGGTATTTACATCTATAGGCCACTAGTGTTAGTTTCCTATTTCTTGTTGTCAGTTCTCAAGAAACTTATTTGCTATATGTTATTATGCTTTAGGCAAAATGCATTGAAACTGGAGAGACGGTGGCTATAAAAAAGGTCTTGCAAGACAGAAGATATAAAAATCGTGAGCTGCAGCTCATGCGGACTATGGATCACCCGAACATTGTTTCCTTGAAGCATTGTTTCTTCTCAACTACAAGTCAAAATGAGCTTTTTCTCAATTTAGTTATGGAGTATGTTCCAGAAAGTATGTTTCGTGTTCTGAAGCATTATAGTGATGCAAACCAGAAAATGCCACTCATCTACGTGAAACTTTACACATACCAAGTAAGTGAAATAACTTCTTATAAAGTTCTTTCAAGCTTAATGTTTCTTTGTTTTCCAAAACGATAATTAAGATATATTATGCAGATTTTCAGAGGGTTGGCTTACATGCATTCTGTTGCTGGTGTCTGCCACAGAGACTTGAAGCCCCAAAATGTCTTGGTAGGGATGAGTAGTCTTTGCACTCACATATAGAAGAAAATGAGTGTTATTAATACTGATATTGCTTTCTCCATCCCTGTAGGTTGATCCAGCCACCCATATTGTCAAGATTTGTGATTTTGGAAGTGCAAAAGTATTAGTAAGTGATCTTTTTGGAGCTCCTTATGATTTGGAGATAAATGGAGGACGTTAGCTTCTTAGCTTCCATATTGATTCTTTTTACTGAAGTTATTTGCAACTCAAATGTTTTTTCTTGTACTTATGATTGCTTGACTTTTATTTTTAATAGGTAAGAGGTGAAGCAAACATATCGTACATCTGTTCTCGATTTTATCGGGCTCCTGAACTCATTTTTGGTGCAACTGAATACACTACTTCCATTGATATCTGGTCAGCTGGTTGTGTCCTTGCTGAGCTTCTTCTAGGTCAAGTGAGTTGCCTTGCTAATTTTGATATACGCACATGCTTGTCACCTTCATTGGCTATTAGCATGTTCACTTGACCTAATAGTACATATTGTGCAATGTGTAGCCTTTGTTTCCTGGGGAAAATGCCGTGGGCCAGCTTGTAGAAGTCATTAAGGTATCATTAGGTCATTATTTCAGAGGGCATGTTATGCATTAACTTATCTCCTGAGTTATATTGTTTTCTCTTTAAGGTACTTGGAACTCCAACACGTGAGGAAATCCGTTGTATGAATCCAAACTACAATGATTTCAGATTTCCCCAAATTAAAGCACACCCTTGGCACAAGGTATACCTTCAACATTTCAAGTTTTGTATGATCCATTGCTGGAGCTATGTATTGTGGTCTTTTTCTTGTTCTCCATTGCTGTTGCAATCTCTGATACTGTTTGGACTCTTACAGTGCTTTTGACCCTCTGAAATTTGGTAATCTAGAATTGTCATATCTGAGTTGGGGAAGGTTGACAAGAATGGGAAGGGTAGCATGGATTAAATACATACTAGAGTTGCATTTTGTTTTCTCTTATAATTAGAGTGCTGAGCTTCAAAGGTGGCGAAGTCAAATCTTTGACATTTATTCACCTCTTTACCCATCTTTGTGCTCAAATGATGATGCAGTGGTCATTGACATCATTGTGCTCAATAGTGTATTTGTTCTGAGTTGTACTGAGCTTAGCAAAGACTGGTCAATATCCATTCAATTGCTAAGTTTGTCTCAAGAATGTGTTGCTTTGGATTGTCATGATGGAAATCTTGGTGAATCGGAGAGGACCTGCTGTCCAGTGGTGCTATACTAATATGGTACAATGTACATATAAAGTAATGTCTAGCTATGTCCCTACAACCTCAAATTTCAATACAAGAATAAGTCTCCTTTTGCAATCCCCTTAGTTAAGCTTAAACGTGCACAATCATGCACATTATCCAACCCCATTATACAGTCAAAGAAGGGGAGGAATGGGAGAAGGAAAAACACTTGTGAGGAATCTAAGTTATGCAGGTAGTCCTGTTGTATTGTGGAATAGTGCAGATACTGATGTATAGTGCATGTATTCACTCTTTGGTCTTTGTTCTAACCTTTGAAAATATCTTTGTGAGGATCGTGATTCAACATTGCATGCTTTCCATATGTTGATCTGCCCCTTACCCATGGCAACTTCAGGTATTTCACAAAAGGATGCCTCCAGAAGCAATAGATCTTACTTCCAGGTTGCTGCAATACTCTCCAAATCTTCGTTGCACTGCGGTGAGTTTCTTCTATATTTTTTGCAGTCTGTTTGGAAAAATGATGCGTCTTGGTTGAAGTAAATATTATCTGATTCTTGGTTTCATATTTGCTGCCTACATGCTTTCCAAATATATATGCCGTTGTATGCACATCCTTTAAATTAATGCTTCTTCGTGTAGCTTGAAGCATGTGCCCATCCTTTCTTTGATGAGCTACGGGAACCTAGTGCACAGTTACCAAATGGTCGCCCATTGCCGCCTCTGTTCAACTTCAAACAGGAGGTGCGTGAATATTCTATCATCATCTTGCATTTTTGGTAAAGAATTGATCCAAACTAGCATGTCTTTAAAGTGAACCGGAACATATTATCAGTCATTAATTTTCTTTTGAAAGGAAGCTTCTCTGCTATCACAGTGCTTGACTTGTGTGCCATTAAACCTATATATATTTGGACACTAGCGAACATCTCAAAGCTAATTATGCAAAATGAAGCAAATTTCCTATTTCAATGGGGTATATCACCTCTAATCTCTTCCCCCTCCCCCCCCCTCCAAACAACCCTGTCTCTTGCTAGATTGGACGGTGTTATTAATTTTTTTGTTTTTCTATGTTATCTTTTCTTCTACTAACGTAACTTTCTTCTTTTGTGCATATAGTTGTCTGGTGCATCTCCAGATCTTATCAACAAGCTGATACCCGACCACGTGAAAAGACAGATGGGCCTCCAGTTCTTTGCATCCTATGATGGAATGACGTAAAATAGATTATACCTGCAAGTAATAGTAGTTAATGGGTTGAAGAACTCTTAAAACGGTTTGTAACACCTCTAACTGAGAGGGGTTAGCTGAACCAACGGCATCTGTGGATCTATGAGGACCAGAACAGAAGGGGGTGGGCAATAATCCCACTGCAGGCTCATCTGGATTGTGTCTTCCATGCAATGCTGTTTTTTCCCCTTTTCGTACATAGTTGCCTGTTCGGCTGTGTGTTCTAGCAGCAGATTTTCTGGAAGAGGAGAGATCCTTTTTGTGTATATGTTTGGTTACCCACAAGGAAGAATGCATAACAGGCAACGATATCATCAGAGTGTATGAATAGATGATGTCCTATAGGAGGCTGCCTGAAACCAAAAATGGTAGGTTCGATTCACTTTCCTATTTTTCTTCTGCTTCACTTCGTGTTTCTTCTTGTTACAGTTGTCCTCTCCTTTACATGTGAAAGAAAATATGTTGCTTATTTTGTACCATTACTTATTTGCCCCTTGATTTCAGCAAGATCTCCATAAGTATTTTACTACTATGAGCAAAAACTAAAATGGATGGTAGTAAGTGTTACTACTACTGCACGAAATAAATAGACCACCCATCAATCATCATAATGCTACACGGCATAGCATCATAGCTCACACACAAAAATACTCGCTCCCCCCGAAAACAAAAGACTTAAATTTCGGGTATTTTCTAATTAATTTTTTACCGTCTAAAGTCCTTTTTGTTAACTCCTCTATACGACTATACCTATTTTTTTTTGTTAATATTCACACTTTTTTAGATCTTTGAATATTACCATGTCTATGAAAATAACTAGTTATTTTTCTTATCCCTCTGCACTTATGTTATTTTACTGTCATTGAACTTCATTAAGCTAATTATATGGAACTACCAAAATTGTCTAAAACTGTAAAATCCCAACCAAATAATATTGCTACAATACATACGTAAAGTAGTAGAAAGGAACTGTCAAAGACTCTGAGAGATAAGTCTACACACGCCATTACTATTCTCATCTTGGAAACAATCTAGAGAGAGAGAGAGAGGGAGTTGAGTCAACTGGGCAGTCCACTGACGGAGTTGAAGGAACTCTAAATGATGTCAATTTCGTCAACCAATTTTCGACCCCTAACCAGACGCATATGTTTTTCCACCTTCCCCTTTAATCACGTCTACCTATTATTCTCCTCCTTCAATCTAGTAGTATATGTATATCAATTCTTACCTCTCCAGTTTCGTACATATACACGGTTATTGTGTTTAATGGATGACCAACTGCAAGCGATCAATCAGAGAGCCGACGATGATATATCAAATTCAAGCAATAAGGAGACTAGGAAAATGGACGGGGAAAGGAAATGTCCGTCGCATGTAATCGACGTGACATGCGATGAATTTTTGGTGGAAAATCAGAGAGAGTGTAGAATATGCCATTTGAATGCCAAGGAGAGTGGGGGGAATTCGGTGGAGTTGATCGAGCTTGGCTGTGGATGCAAAGGGGAGCTCGGAGTTGCTCATTTGCGTTGCGCTGAGGCGTGGTTTAGAGTGAGAGGATATAGGTGAGAGCAAAATAACTGTTGGATTTTTCTTCAATCTTCTGATCCATGGTTGTGTGTGTGAAATTCTGCTTAATTTGATTAAACTCAAAAGTTGTGATTGAGCTTAGAGGTTAGGCTTGATTAAAAAAAAGGTGGAATGCACAATTTGGGTTGGATTGTGAGAATTTGAAATCTTTTTCATGAGTTGTTCAAAATAAGTTTCTTGCAAATCTTGATATCCTTTCTTTTACCCTTTGTTCTTTAAATCTGTGGACTTTCTATGTGAATATCTCTTGACTATGTTGTTGGCGAATACTTATTGTATCTACAAATCATAATTGATTATCAGCCAAATATGTGATAAACATGGTTTGCTTTGAAAAGCATACTTATTGTGCAAAGTTGATGCACATTATTTAAGTTGGTTTGAAATGATTTGTCTTCCAATCTTGGTTGCAGAATGTGTGAGATATGCAGTGAGACTGCAAAGAACATCACCGGGGTGGGAGACATCCAGTTCATGGAGGAATGGAGGGAGTCTCAAAGCCCAACAGGAGGGAGCAGAAGGTGGTTGAGCGGGCAGCTCTTGTGTAGCTTCTTGATGGCGTTTCTGGTAATAGCGGTCGCCCTCCCATGGTTTTTTCGCGTAAATATCTTGTGACGACACGAAACTGAATCCTCAATTTTGACAAATTTTTGAGTTATAGCCATGATCTCACACTCTGCTATGCAAGTTTAAGTTCTTTGGCATATGGTTCTTGTCGTAGATGAAGTAGATTTTGTTACTTAGTATTTTCAAGAAACGAGTTTTCATCGTGTAATACATATATCGATTGTTCAGATGACTCTCTTTGCTTAACTAAGCACTAACAATATCTTTAAAAATATGATGATAAATAATGCAACATTCTGTTTGCTACAGACTCTGTATTTGCATAATTTAGAAATTTCTTCCAATCCCATATCTGACTTGAAACACATATTAAAGTATGAAATTAAATACAACCAATAAATCCGTTGTAGTCTAGTTGGTTAGGATACTCGGCTCTCACCCGAGAGACCTGGGTTTAAGTCCCGGCAACGGAAATATTTTTTAATTTTATTTCTAATCACATATTACTAGTTTACTACTTCGATAATAATAATATCATGCATGTAAGTAATAAGAAGTCTTGGACTACCAACGGTAACAACAAGCTAGTACTGTACTATCATCCATTAATAAAATACGAGTAATATTTGCTACAACAAATATTTTAAATTTATAATCATCTTCTACGTAAATAATATATCAAGCCTAACGTCACTACTAAGTTTATACTGAGAATTTGTCCCACTGGAAAAATAAAAAAAAGTTTATACTGAGAATTTATCTACGAGAAAAGTATCTTGGATATATTCCGAATTCCGGAAGAGATCACCTCATACATTTGCATACTACATTTTATAATACACTACTAAATATTTGACAAGTGTATTCCATATTATGGTAAAAAAAAGTTATTACTAAAAATTATTTCCTTCACTTTCTTACTACCATATTTAATCAAAGTAGTTTTGTTATTTCATACACTTTTGCTTATTATATTTAATCAAAAAAGTTACGTAACTGTTGTTAAAAATATTTAATAAGTCAAACTTTATTTACTTCACAATATTTATATAAAAAGATTAAATTTTTATGTATTCCAAAAAATTTAAAAATTTATTTATTTTCTAATTTTATTGAGATTATATAATTTTTAATATCTGTAAAAGATGTCAATTTTATATAAAAATGTAATTAACTAGAATTTTACCAAATTTCATATTTTATATAGCTATTATCGAAATACAAAATCATATACAAAATATAGTACTCCATCAAAATAATTGTAAAATTTTAATTAATTAAAAAAAGTTTGACATAATTGGTTGATTCTAGTATAATGAGACTGGATTTTTAAAAATATAGTCAACTAATTATGTCAACTTTTTTAACTTAATAAAATTTTTACAATTATTTTTATAGAATATATAGTTATATTATTTATATTAAGATAATAGCTATATAAAACATAAAATTTGGTCAAGCTTTAGTTTATTTTATATAAGAGAGACGTTCTTTTTATATAAATTTTTTAAAAAAGTAAATCATCATAATAAAATAAAATAAAAAATAAAAAGGGAAATTTTGACATTTTTATATTTTTTAGAATATGTAAACGTACACTCTTTTATATAAATCTTTTAAAAAAAGTAAAATTTGACCTATAATATTATTTTAACAAGAGTTAACAAAATTATTTTGATTAAATATGGTAGCAAGAAAGTGAAGCATATAATTTTTAGAAATAACTTTTTTAAGCATTAAATAGAATCCACTTATCAACTATTTAATGGTGTATTATAAAATGTAGTATGCAAATGTATGAGATAATCCCTTCCGCCCAAACTCGTAGGCATATCCCAAAGTTTTGGTGTCAACATATTCAAATTTCAACGCTCTTTTATTGTTTTCGTATTAATGCAGGTGGCAATTCCGAGCATGATTGTCCGATTCAATTAAAAATTAGTAATGATACCAACGGGTCGCAGCGTAGTTGGCAACGCGGAGCTGTGGTGACCTTGAGGTCACGGGTTCAAACCCCGCCACCTGCTGGGAAACTTTCGGCCTTAATTCGCAAGCCCAATCGAGCAGGATTAATCGGATTCGGTACACCTGTGATTAACAAAAAAAAATGGTAATGATGAAAGCAAAAGCTCTGGGGTGATTATTAGTTAATTTATTATGGAATATTTATCATATTTGACCTTCAACGTCGACAGTAAGATCAACTTTATTAGTGCCTCTCTTTTCTCAATTTCAATTAAAATAAAATAAGAACAAGGTCTCTCTCTCCTAGATCTTGGCCGACCGAATATGTAAATGAGACTAAATACTTTCTTATACCATCTTGGATGATACACGATACACTAAAACCTAAAATCAAATAGATAATTAATTTTAATAATATTTCAAAACAAATATCATTTTTACTTTTTGAGTATGACAATAGTATCTAAAATAAGTTTATATTAAACCAAAATAAAAAACTTTTACAAATTTTGTGAGTTAAAAAAGGCATAATATAGAGAATATTCTTTTAAGTTTGAGTTTCGTGTAAATGGTTAGAGTAAATTCATATTTGATGTGACATTTACATTAAATCGGTTTGAGTTTAGTGTGAATTATTAGAGATGCTCTTAATCAATTTATTTTATTGACCAATGAGGTTGTGCCATTTGTCACAACCTCATTTGGCCAATAAATATTTCATTTGGTATTCAAATATCTTTTATATATTCATTACAAAAATATATACATAAATAACGGAGTATTAAAATTCATAAAAAAAATATAGATCTCTCTAATTAGATGAATTTAACACTTAGATTGTATAAAATGGTAAAGGAAGCTTAATTACTTCAATTCTAATGTTGCGGTAGGATACATTTAGTATGATATACTTCGTGCGAATGGATGATCTTTTAAAACTGTTTTGTGCTAAAATTGTCTCATTTTGCCATCAAGGTGATTCTACGTACATAAGCAATGAGTGTGCTAAAAATATAATCTCACCCTCTAATTAAAATCATATTTTTAGATGAATTCAACAAAAAGCAAACATAAAGAGAAAACCAAAAATTAAAATAAAAGTATAAGTCAGGCTAAGCATGCTTTCTAATTTACCAAAAAAAAAGTTTAAAAAACTTTGTAGACTTTTTTTTTATCTTTTGTAGTTGAATGAACAGACGGGTTATTCTAGAAAGAGTGAACTACAAAAATGGTCCCTGGACTATGGGTTTATCTCGCCCATAGTCCATGGACTTTAAAAATATCGCCAGACATCCCTGAACTGAGGGTTTATCTCAAATTTGGTCCTTTTGCCAATTTTTGAAACGAAAATACCCTTTTGAGCATTTGGACAATTTAGTCTTTTTACACTTGTAACATTTTAAATCTGATATTATTTCAGTGATATACTAAATCTGATATTATTTCAAAATTATCATTCTTCTTCCCTTTTGTCATCTTTCACTTTGTTTCTTTATTTATATTAGATTTAATTTTATAAAATTAAATTTTTAAATTTTGATTTTTAAATATCAATAAATTTTTATTAATTATTAAAATTATTAAATAACAAAAACCAACAGTTTTAATCAATATTTGATAGTGTCTAATATTTAATCAATAAGGTATGCCGACGCCAGCTTAGTTTTAATCAATATTTAATAGTTTTAATCATAAATAGATCATATAACACGATTTATTCTGAAATAAATATGCATCTAATGTAAGACTAATATAATTTTCGTTTATTTATTTGAAAACAATCAAAAGTAACTAGAAAATTTCAACAAAAATACTCCTATATAAAATTTCTAGTAGTATCAAATTTTTAGTCAATTTCATAATATTTAATCACAAGCAATTATAACAACCGAACGAAGGCTAAATAGAATAGCTCTTATTTTTCCATCATAATTAATATTATTTTTTTGTACTTCTTCCATTCAGCTGAATATTATATTAAATAATAAAAATTAATAGTTTTAATCAATATTTATAGTGTCCATGAATTAATAGTTTTAATTAAAAAAATTTATTGGTATTTAAAAATCTAAATTTAAAATTTAATTTTATAAAATTAAATCTAATATTGAAATAAATAAACAAAGTGAAGGATGACAAACAGGAAGAAGAATGATAATTTTGAAATAATATTAGATTTAGTACATCACTGAAATAATATCATATTTAAACTGTTAAAAGTGTAAAAAGACCAAATTGCCAAAAAACTCAAAAGGGTATTTTCGTATCAATAAATAGCAAAAGAACCAAATTTGAAATAAACTCTTACCCCAGAGATGTCCAGCGATTTTTAAAGTCTAGGGATTATGGGTGAGATAAACTCATAATACAAAGACCATTTTTATAGTTCACTCTTCTAGAAAAAACTTTTGGTTGTCGAACCGTAGCCTGCTGCTGTAGCTACAACTTGAGCATGTATTTTCTCCCAGTAACAAAAGGCATATGCTTCATATTTCCTAGGGCATATCCCACGAAGGCACAAATTCTTGCCAGCAATTTTAAGCAGAACCTTTTTTTCTTTTCTAGCAAATATAGTTTCATATTCATATACGCGGCAACTCGAGAACGATTTTTTTTTAAAAAATCTTAGATTAATAATGTATTAGTGAACATTCATGCATGCACATATGTACTTATATTCCCCAAAATTTTATGTTGTAATATTCGTTTTTTTCACTTTCTAACGCATCGATTTCTGACTATTTTTTTCAATATAATATCACTACATTTATTTATTTTTACTTGATACTATTGAAAGTGAAAGGATTTGTATTTTTATTGATGATGGAAGATAACCAAACTCCATCAATTTATAGGAGTATTGGTGACTGTTAGGATACCACAATTAATACATTCTAGGAACTAGACATATTTTGAAACAAGGTATTAATCCTTAATATGTTTCTTGGAAGTCTTGATGCATTAAACTAACAGATACACTTATTTAATACTCCATCCATCTCATATAAATATGCGCATTTTCTATTTTCATCCGTTCCATAAAAATATGGGCATTTCCATTTATGGAAAGTGATCCCAATTTATTACCATTATAGATTAAGTTATTTAAAACTATACCACCATTAAAACTATAATAATGATGGGAGTCTCACTATCCACTAACACTATTCTAACTATTACTATTTTCTTCCTCTCTCTTTATAAATTTTATTTTAGTTTCCGTGCTATATCATATGTCCCATATTTTTATGGGATGGTGGGAGTATTTTTTTGGTAATGGCACGAGACCCAAATTTTGGCATCAAAATATCCAACATGAGACACTGATATGATAAAAGACTAATTCGACAGTGTCATGTATATGTACAATTTTGCGTCTTGAGGTATTTTTGAAAAATGTTGAACCTACTTATTGGCCAAAACTTAAAAAGGCACGACATTGTTGAAAAAGGGTAGTACTAGTTTTTATGAATAATGAAAGCAAGGGTGATAGATAAGAAGACGACTGAATTTACCTCAAACATGTAATTGTAGAGAAAGATTGTAGTATTTATTAAATAGCATGGGCAGAATTACCGGGCAATTCTCCTTTGGCAGTGAGCTATGTGAAAATAATTTAACATATAATTTCACAAATGACTATATATGCTACTGCCAAGGGAGTAAATGCCCACTAATGCATCCATACTCATGATTTTAAACTGTGTTTTGATGACCAATATGCACTTCTTAGAGTATTTATAGGTAAATTTCTGAAAAAAATGAGCATTGTAGGATATTTCTTACATACTTATATAACTAATAATATTATTACTACTACTATTTTTTTAAAAATATTTTCTCATTTGTTAATTTAATCCCAAACAACATTACTTTCATCAGTGAATTACAAGGTGAGCAAGGAATGTCACATCTATCATATTCATAGTAGTATTTAATTTCTCAAATAAAGGAATTTCATTAGGTGTTGCTATTTGCAAACTATGGCAACAAAATGTAAATATACTCGGTCCTAGACCATTGTAAAAACACACACTCTCTGCTCTAGTTTAACTCACCTTATGAAAATAAGAATTCAATCAAATCATCATCACATGAAACGCCTAAAGCCCTAAAAATTAAATGACATGAATATAAAGCATTTTACTAATTGGATTATGCTTCATTATTAAGAGAAATTAAGTAAAAGTCCATAAAGTTGCAAAATGCTGAACAAGACAAGAGTCAAATCATTTTTTGTAGATTCAAAATTGCAGGGCAGAGGGGGGAAGGGAGACAGATGTTGCAGCAAAACATTGAAATATGAGAAGAAGAAGAAGTAGGAGGAGGTACAATGAGAGTGACAACCCTTCCCCACCTCAAAAATGAAGCCAAAATCTTCAAAGAGTGATTTAAGGAGGTGTGTAGCTGTAGCTGCTAAATTCCAATTTGGTTTTCTCCTGCTTTTTTGTATTTGTACCCTTCCTTTCCTCCTCCTCTTCTGCCATTTTCAAGCATGCTTCTCCTCAATAAATATATTGAATTATTCAAGTGATAAATCTCTCTCATCATTTTTCTAATTTTGTTTTCTGCATTGAAAATGATATTTCTATTTGTCTTTGCCTTATATCAGTACGATGAAATGATCCAAAAAATTAGGTTACATTTTGTGATCATCTAATGTATCATTGTGCAACATTTCCTGTTAAATCTTGCTGACGATGGACAATGAGAAATACTTAAGTGTGTACCCAATTTTTTTCAATTAAAGAAAAAAATAAATGAACATTTTCGATCAATAGTTTCACCTATCTTTCGAAAATTCAGAGAATCATTCACTTTTTTTTGCTCTCGAGGTCGAGGTAAATGGAAGAGATCATATTTAATTTATGAAATCATATCTTAATTCAAGAATTTTATCTGACAACTATCAATTCCAATAATACTGTAATTTCTTTGTAGTATTAATATTCTATTTTACACATCTCTCTGAATCATTATTTTCATTTGATTTGACTTTGCTTTGGTAAACTAATTAAAATATCTAGTCTATAAATGCTCGTCACAAGAATATATTTCAGATAATATTCCAAAATATTGAATGCTTCCAAGGAAAAAATTCAGGTAAGAGTAATAGACTCAGGCACTACTCAGCTTTAGCATAGTATTTTACTAATTGAATAGAATTGATAAATTTAAATCGGTTGTATACGAGGAAATATAGTATACGAGTGAAATTACATGTGCATATAAAAAGAAATGGTTGTGACTATACTGAAATGCTCCACAAGGATCGGTTCGAGGATACCATTTCCAACTATCCTCTTAATCTTATCGAGGCAATCTCCTATAATTTGATCAATAAAGATTTCATTCAAATTGAAATCTCAGCCTTTTCACCTTGTCCTAATAAATAAAAATGATATTTTGATAAGTAACACTAGCTTATTTGGCCACATGGAATTTACAATAGAATATGTTAGTATTCCTAACTTGTTGGCAAAATCATGTAAAATTTAAAGTTTTAAAGTTATTGGATATTTTTTGTATGTTAGCAAACTTTAGTAATTTATACTCTAATTTCCCTAATGTGAGAATTTCCAAAACATATATGGGAAAAAATCTTATACATAATTTTTCCTATATAACGACTACTTTGGTTCTTGGTAAAGAACTTTTTTTTGTAGCATAGAGTTTGTCCAAAGTGTTAGATTGAATAAAAAATACTAACATCTTTTGCCATAAAACAAACAGTAACAAATTTTGTACAAAGTCAAATAAAATTCAACATGTGAATAGTTTCGTACGGTTTAGCAGGCTAAATATGTTGACCATATCCAATTTTTTACATTATTTTGGAAAATATCCCTTCTGTAAGAGAGTTTTCAACTTTTATCATAATTCAGATAATATATAAAAGTGTATTATTATAAGTATTCTATAACCCTATATTAATTCAGTCCCATCTGACGGATTCCACTGCCATCATATTTTTTTATTTCAGTATTATTATATGTACGAATTTATGTATTGATGAATTTTGTCATTTTATTGGAACGGGAGTGTGGTGGAAATTCTAAAATTGGAAATGAAGTGGGAATTTTGTTGTCGGTAAAATAAACGAATGTAGACTGTCTAATTAATTAGGTGAATTTGACTACAATAGGGTATAAGCTCGCAAGTATTATTCTAAGGCCATCCGCAATGGGCGGACGATGGCAAGCCCGATGGCACGCATCGTCCGCGCCATTCATCGTCCGCCTCCACTGTGGGTGTGTGGCATAGGCCGCGGACGATAGTCGCGGCCTATGCTTCGGGCGCGACTTAAACCGCGGACGATGACCATCGTCCGCCCATTGCGGACGTCGCGGACGATGGCACGCGGTTTCGTTTTAGTTGAATGGTGTAATTTTTTTTTATTAAAACTTCGCCGCTTGTTATTTAATCGTTTTTTTTACTCGTTACGTGTTATTTGAAAACAGTTAAATTAATTAAACAAAACAACAAAATAATGATGTGGCGCGTCATAGGGCGCGCCTTAGGGCGCCCCACTGCAGGTGGAGAAGGAGGAGGATAAAAATGCTGACGTGGCGCGCCATAGGGCGCGCCTTAGGGCGCCCCACTGCTAATGGTCTAAAGAGGTGGAGTAATATTAACCAAAGACATATTAAGGAAAGGAAACATATTTTTATTTAGAGTTAGTGTGTATGGAGTAGTAGTACTAGTTTTGAAGGTGCATTGGTGGTCCATGAGATAGGATCTGTTGGCGGTTGGGCATGTAATAAAGAATGTCGATCCTAAAATAATTTGATTATTATTTCTGTCCTTAGATAGCAATGATTATATAGTGATTAGTGAAAAAAAAGAAGAGTGGAGTACTTTTTAAATTTATTACACATAATAATTCAAGAATGATGACAAACTGCATGTCAGTACACATCTCAACATTCCGTGACTCCAAAAGCAATCGTCATTCTTTTAGTCTCTATAAAAACTCACACCCCTATTTTAATTATCAGTATTTTCACACACACACACACACACTTGAGAAAAGATGGCAGCTAAAACGCAGAGGAAAATGGCACTGCGAAAAAAGCTTCACATCTTGAGGACTCTAACCAAATCTAAATCGGTAACTTTAGTAGTAGTAATAATTTTGTTATTATGATATAGATTTATTTGATTTTTGTGTTGTTGCTCTTTGAATTGAAGGTGAAAAGGAGTTCCATTATCATGGATGCTTTTCTCTACATCTACAAGTTGAAGCTCCAAGTTGAAGCCATAAAAAAAGAGTACCAATACCTAATCAACAATATCCAAGTAACTACATCTCTTGTTATAACTTTGAGTATAGTACTACTATTTTATTTCTTGAAATTATACTCCTATTTTTTAATATAGTATTCACTAAAAAACACAGCAAGTGAAGGTGGAGAAGGTTGGGACAGGACATCAAGTAGTAATGGTGACTTGCAAGAAAGGAGAAGAGATATTGGTGTCAATTCTTGAGGCATTTGAGAAATTAAATGTGAATGTGGTGCAAGCTAGGGTTTCTTGCAACCACTTTTTTGGGATGGAAGCCATTGTTGAAGACACCATTGATGCCTCAATCTTGAGGGACGCCATTGTCGAGCTCATCCAACGACAAACTCAAAAATCTATGTTTTGAATTATTGTATTAATTTATTCTTTTTTGGACTTTTTAGTTTGTATTGCTATCTTATTAGTACTCCTACTACGTTGTAAATGGGCGCCACTTTCAATTTTGAGGTGTGAAGGTGCCTTCCATTGTGCTGGAAGAAAAAACAAAATATGAGAAATTAATTACATTATTAGAGCAAAACAAGTATTCACGTGTTATGTCATTGATAGTACTAATGTGCATCAACAGAAAATGCGATATTTTTGGGAAATAGTATTAGTATTTGATTGCACGATAGATGGAGCTTACATTTTGTCATCAAAATCAAACAAAATAATAGATGTACAGTTACAACTTACAACTGAACCGTAAAATTCAGAAACTTACAAATAGAGTGTGCAGTTTGGCCCACCATCATGCCAGAGCAGAGATTACAATTCATTCTCGAACTAATGAGAAATCAAACACACAAAAATGGAAATTTGGGTGGCAAAGTGACAAATTGATCTATATGTAAGAAAACTTACGTATCCTGCAGATTTTTTTTTTCTATCTTACATATCTGAATTCACCCTCCAATTATGTTTCCTACGGAGCACGTTGATGCATTTTTTAGCTGCATTACAATAAATTATAAGTGAACATGTTATTCTTAGGGACAAAAAGGTGATTCGCTCACCCCAGGCGCCCCCATAACCCGGCCCGACATCGCTATGGAGGGGTTCAAACACGGTACCTCAGCGGCCCATTAGGTGGGAGGAACTTACACTGGTAACCAGCACACAAGGAGCCACCACAGTGGTGAAACTCCCACACTGCGGCTGCCAGCATTCGATCCTGTCTGCTTAGGGACAATCTACCACCCAAGAACCAACTGAGTTAAGCCCGTGCGGGCAACATGTTATTCTAATATAGCTAAAGGCAAGTGATAGTATCGAATCAAAGGGACAAGCAAATCTTATATGCTAAAAAAAGAAAATAGTACTCCCTCCATCTGCTATTAAGAGTTTCGGTTTATCATTTTAGTTCGTCTGTCATTAGAAGTCTCGGTTCACTTTTACTATAATGACATGTAGACTCCACTTTTCACTAACTCATTCCACTCACATTCAATTATGAAACTAATATACTATAAAAATGAGTCAACATTCCACTATCTAGTCTCACTCACTTTCTTTTAGTATATTTTTTAAAACTAGTTTCGAACTGAAATGAAACTCTTAATGGTGGACGAATGGAGTAATTGACAAAAACTATTAAACAAATGGATTAATTAAAATCAGACAAAGAAGAAAGTTATAGGATGTTGATGTCACTTACTCTTATTTATTGGAGTAGTTTTGAATTAAGATATCTTAAAGCAACACTAGCATGTTATGTATTCTAGATATCATCTTGAGAAACTAAAAAATTTATATTATGAGAAATTTATAAATTTGCATGGACATAACACCCATCCTACTAAGTGGGCCTGGGTTGGGTAGTATGCAAATTTATAAAATGAAACTTAGCCCATCCCAACCTGCTTTGAAGATGGGCCTGGCGCATGATGGGCTGAGCCGGCCCAACACATTTGACAATTTTAAAAAGTAACCCATGATATTTATTGCTAATCCATTTGACAAATCTAGGTCAAAATCCATAATGCTTATATATTGCCATATTGGCCCATGTATCTCTTTAACCTTGCCAAAGATGATGGATGTTGGGGGACAGATAGGATAGGATAGGATCCAGTGTCACGCAATTTAATTATTTGTGTGCCACTGTGATCCACTTTTGTACTATCTAATAATAATCATACTTGATTTTAATTCAAAACATTGATGTTAAAAAAAAGGGTAAATTGCTTCAAAAGTTGTCAACTTTGCAAATAGTTTGGTATTTCCCGTAAACTTTAAAAGTTGCATGAAAAGTCATGAACTTTACCGGTTGTTGCAAATTTCCCGTACGACCCGACCCGGGACATTTCCGGCAAAAACTAATCCTACGTGGCTCGCCGGAGGCGTGACATGGCAAAGGCATTGCAAGTGAGTGTGCTATGCAAGATATTCTAACGGAGAAAGTCCATTTGAAAGAAGTTGAATTTGAATCACTCCAAATTGTGGCTGAAAATTTGCGTCGACAGAATCGGAACTTGAAGTATGTCATTTGTTGTTTATGTGTTGTGGTCTGTGTTCTTACGTAGATTATAATAGTCCAAATATGTAATAGCCTAATGTATTTCAGCAAAGCCTAGGATATTACATTGAAGTTCTAGTGTATCCTAAAATTTATTTTCACTGGAGACCGTATGCAATTTTCAATGCAGTGACTACTTAATTAAAATTTATCCTTCTTGTTCATGTCATCATTTTGTATATATGGAATTGAATACAATAGCTGGTGATCCATGAAGCGACAAGTGAAAAACATGGAATTTGAGTACAGTAGATGGCTATTGCTCAAAATTTTTGCATATATAATTTTGTAGTGGTAGTACAGTAGCTGTATTGCACAAAATCATGCAACTGTACAACTACTTAGTCTAATTAAAATGAGTAAAACTTAAATCTCAATCAACCGAAACTTGCAGCAGATTAGTTAACAAAACACACCAAATATATCTCATCAGTTAACATAACACACCAAAAATTTCATTTATGATTATTGTTAGGGCTTTACTACAAACTTTATACCAAAGCTCTCTCTACTTATACTACAGAATGTGTACATAACGTGATATCTATATACATAACCACACAAGTCAAATATCAGTTCGTGAAATCACTATAAATGAATCTGAATCAATTAATAATAAATCCCTAAAATGAAACGGGAAATTGCCGTCGAATGTTCACGGGAAGTCGACATTTAGAGGCAATTTGAAGTCATGAAAAGTCGACATTTAGAAGAAGAACTTACGCGGTCGGTGGCGCCATCGGATGCAGAGGTCGTCGTCGTCGCCGCCCCGTCACCGCCCCGTCACGCTAGCCGTAATTCAAGCTTGTCGTCACGCTAGCCGGATGTTGTTGAGAAGAAGTGAATTGGAGTTTTTTGAGCAGTGAGTTTGGGCGTGAATTTTCCCTAGCCAAATGGGGCGTGATAGTTTGTAATTTTCCCTAAGTGTTAAAATCCTTTAGTTAGTAAATTAGGGGAAGGGAAATGAAAATTAAAAAGAAAAAAAAAGTCATTTAATGCATAGTCAGCATCCTAATCATCCGCCACTTCAGCATAAAATTTACACGTCAGCACCCGGATGGCCGGAATACCCGACACGGGAAATCGGCACCCAAATGTAAAGTTCATGACTTTTCATGCAACTTTTAAAGTTTACGGGAAATATCAAACTATTTGCAAAGTTGACGACTTTTGAAGCAATTTACCCTTAAAAAAATGTACACAGTCAATCCTAAAATAAATTATAAATTAAATATAAATTTTTAAAAATATTTATCTACTTAGTTGGAATAAATAAAATAAAATAAAATTAATTAAAGATAGGAAATTGAAAAAATAATGAGTCAAAATCTATATAAATGAAAGTAAAAATCTATTGCATATATAAATGAACTCCACGTGGCAATTTGTATGGTCAAAGTCAACATATAGAGTCGAAATTGGTGATGATGTACCAGCTTGTGCCAAGTGACCAACCATCTTATTTAATTAACCCAATAGTTTCTAGTAATTTATGTGGCTTTTCAAATTCTGTATTAATTTTGGAAGTTGGAAACATAAAGTTGAACAAACCAAAAACTAATAATGGTATGCACGTTGAAAGAGTCTCTAATTGCCAAATATGTAGAATAAAGATCACAAATATACTCATGCATATGCACATATATAAATATAGATCCACCATTTTTCTGTAAGCTCGTTGTCTCATACCCCACCTTCACAACCCACCAAAACACACCATCTTCTTCCACCTTCCATCTCTGAAAAAAATGTCCATCTCTGAAACCTCATCCTCTTCTCCCGATCACCAAAGGATTCAACTTGTCTCAAAATCAGTCTCCGACCGACTCCTCTCCAAATTCTATGACATCTCCGAATACGGCTTTGACTACACGCAGAGCGGCTTGTGGTCTCCTCCGGTTCAAAGAAGCGCGTTTCTTGACTCTCCCGGTCATATTTTCACCAATAATGATATGGCCGTGAAGCTGAGAAGCGCGCTCGAGATGCATGAGAAACGAAGATCTCGTCTCTCGTTCAATGTACGTATTTCACTATTTTTCTTTAATTAATTTTGTGTTGGGGAGTAGGAAGGCTTTGAATCTTTATTTTATTTTTGTTTGAAATTGTGCAGGCTTGTTTGTGCTCGCCGAAGAGGTTCTAAGAAGTTGGTGTTTGAAATTTTTATTTTGGAAATGGTAGTTCATTAGTTCTTGTGAATGGAATTGTACAATGCTAGTTCTTTTCGTCATGAGTTATAATTATTGTTTATGATATTTTGTTTTGTTTTGTTTCATTCTTTTGATCGATTGATGAGTGAAGTCAAAATACATAAAAAAAATAAAAAGAAAAGATTGTGCCTATCTATATTGAAAACTCGTTCTGAGATTGTTAAAACACGTCAGCGGCTAAAAATCGAATACAAGTAGGGTAGACTTGTGACTAAAATTGAGTTTTATAGTATATTAAATGAAACCAATATCATCGCATGTGGCTGAGATTTTTTATAATCTATTAAAAATGCAGATATATAAATATAAATTAGATTGGCTTGTAGTTATAGATATTTCAAGCTCTCCTGTATTTTGAAGGATCTTAAATTCATTTTTTTAGCACCACGCATATTAAAATCCTCATCATTGTACAAATAAAATCGTGTAATATATTTTAATAAAATATATACCAAAAAGAAACAAACAGGGTTTAGAGTAGCTCCCTAAATTAACAACGACAAGTCATACACAAATTGTAAATGAATATATATATATATATATATATATATATATATATATATATATATATATATATATATATATAGGCCAATGTACGGCAGTACTGCCACTCAAAGAGAAACCGTAAGACCATCCACAATAGGAATAGCTCGGCAATAGCCCAGCCATAGCCTAGCCACGCCACATCATCAGCACTAAAAATCCTCCTGCCACATCATCAAAACAAGCAAATAGCCCAGCAATAGCCCAGCCATAGCCTAGCCACATAATATCCACATCACTATTAACAAATATATACATAATGAAATAATTAACAATCACACAATATACGAAATTTAATTTACGAGACAAATACGGGAAAAGTTTAATAATAATATTAAAAATTAAAAAAGTACACATTAATTTTAAAAAAATACAATAATAAAAAGGAGTGCCAATTCACTCCTCGTCTCCGTCGTCGCCGCCTCTGTCGCTGTCGCCACCATCGCCGCCGCATGCACCGCCGCCGCCGGTCTCCCTCCGTGCCGCCTCCAACTCGTCCTCCAGGCTCATGAGCAAGGTTTGAAGCACGCTCTTCTCCACGGGATCCGTCGCCACCCGCCATTCGGCCATCGTCTTGATCAACTGAGCGCGCGTTTGGGCGCGAGCGAAGAATTTGAGATCCTCGGTGGATTGGCCAAGGGGGGATGCCGACTGGACCTCCTGGGAAGCCCCGGCGTTCCCCCTCGCCTCCCGCTGAGCGCGCTTGGGGAACTCCTGCGTCGTCTCGGGGAGGTCGTGGGAACCACCGCTGCTGCCGCTGAAATCGCCGGTGTAGTTCAGTCGTTGCTTCTTCGGCCAGCCAGAGTCGACACCTACTCTGAACTTCTCGGACTCGTTCAGCACAAGATAGCAGTTCCAGTAGGTGAAGTCCTTGTATACCCCCTTCAGTGGGAAGGCTTTCTCAGCTATACTCCTGCAGTCCTCCTCCGTTTGGCCACTGCTCATCATGCGGAGTGCGTTGGTGTACAAACCCGAAAATCGGGAGACCGCACTCCTGATTCGGTTCCAGGCCTTCCGGCAATCCTCCCCGTTGCGTGGCCTCCCCTCCGGGCAAAATCTCATGTAGGCTGCTGCTATCTTGCCCCACATGTTGACGATCCTCTGCTCGTTCGAAACGAGAGGATCGTCGCAAACACGCACCCACGCATTGCAGAGCGCGACGTTCTCCTCGTTCGTCCACCTTTTCCGTACCTCCTCCTCACCCGGCTGCGACGACTCGCCGACCTTCTTCTTGCCCTTCTTCGCGGGGGCGCCACGCACCCGCTCTGCCCCTCCCCCTTCAACGAGAGTTTCCGGAGCTCAGGGAGTATCAAACACCAAGTCATCTAAGGAGAAACTATCAAACCCCAAGGGCGTTTGGGTCGATGTGTGTGATGAACCAGTCGAAAAATCTAAACTGGGGCGATAGACATCCCCCGCCGTCGCCGGGGACCCCCCATAAGTCCACTGTGTAGCCGGTACTACCCCCGGAGTCCCATGTGTCGGCGGTACCCCCCGGGCATCATCTGCATCCCGGGTGCCCATCCCGGTGGTGCCCATCCCGGTACCGTCGGAAACCCCCCCGGCGGACTCCCCCCCGTTGGCATCCCGGAATACATCTGCTGCCACGGGTACATGTTGTAGTACCCGGGCATCTGACCCCATCCACTTCCCACGGGGATCGACGGAGTTTGTGACCCGCTACTCCCGGAACTAGGCTCGTTGTTGAGATCCATTTCCCTTGTTGATCTTGTACAGAAATTAAGATAGAGAGAGTACTCGTTAAAACAAGTGGTGCGAATGAAAATGACGAGCAAAACGCGTATATATAGTGTTTCGGAAAAAAAAAAATTTAATTTCACGCTAGGCGGTGCGCTGGGCGATCCGGGCGCTGCAATAGCGCCTAGCGGACTGCCCGCTCGGCTGGGCGGTCGGCTGAGCGGCATTGTGGATGGTCTAAAGGCAATAAATACAAAGATTACTACTCCTATTGTTTTGTGCAATTACTATCAGGAATATTTGTCCTAGTCATAATTTAGAACTCACCAACAATCTTTTGATTTGTTGCAATCACAATTTTTATTCAAATAAATGCTCATTGTTTAAAGTACTATTTGAATTGTGTAAACAAAAAATGAGTTTTTACGGATATAGTATTCACTAGAATTCTAAATTTCTAATGTGATTGCAACCTTTAAATAATATCGACCCTAACTATAAATCGAAAGCATAATCTTTTTCTTCTTTTTTTAATATTTAAAAGTAGCATAATATCTAGGAGTAGAATCTGGGAAGGGCACTGCATATTGCAGAACAGGGGAATATATACAATGCTGACAATGTCGACAGTAACAGTCTGCAATGCTTCAACAAAATATTCACATATACTTTTTCATAAATTTTATAACAAATTCAAAGTTTTGCCAGCCTTTTCATTTCATGAGATACAACTGTCAATTCTTGCTTGCAACTTTACCCATATCTTGTACTCCCTTTGTCGCACGGAGAATGACCTATTTCTTGGGTGGAACGAGATTTTATGCAACTTTAGTTTATGTGCTAAGTGGAGAGAGTAAGTAAGAGATAAGAAATAAAGTAGAGATAAAAGGTGTTTCCATTTTTAATAATGAGTCATCTTAATTGGTACAACCATAAAAAGAAAATGGGTCATCTTTAATGAGACGGAGGGAGTAAGTACTACTACTTACCACTACAACATACATTTTCAGTTAAGTCCATGCATAAAAAACAAATGTTTCTATCTAAGATTCAAATTTCATTGTTCTCCAAGACACTAGTCTAAATTATGAAAATAAATCTTTTGACCAAATTTTGAGAGAGAAGTTTGGGTTGGATTCAAGTCAAAAATTCAGTTGTATCTTTGTCTTTGTGTATGGAGCAGCTTTAAATCCTTGGCCCAGCTGTCCCATCCATTGAGGTTCCTAATAATCAGCGCGGGAAATAGCTTATAAGCCCGCTGGTAGACATCCTTAATAATAATAAAATCAGTTGTATTCTGCTGGTTGTAAAAATAGATATTATTATAAATGATTATAATTATTTCATTATGATAATATACTAGTAGTGAATATATGGGAATAATTACACTCTATATACAAATTTTTTTATTGATGTCCCAAATTAATGGTATAAAAAGTTTTTAGTTTATATAAATCATACATTCTCTCTCAAATTCCTCGCTTCAGTTAACCATTTTTATATTAATTTAAAAAATAATGAAAAATTTTGTATAATTTATATGGATGCAAACCTTTTGTACCCCTTTAAAATATTTATGAAACATATTATATACAACAATTATCCCAAATACTACTAGTATATAGTTTTGTCCTTTATCAAGGCCCGGTAAATTAAACTACGAACAAGGCCCAACCCCAAGTAGAAGACCTTAGAGCATCCACAATGAATGTCCTAGTGGGCGCCCTAGTAGTTGCCACATCAGTATTTCTTAGTCCACCCCTTCTTTCTGCAATGGTTTCACCCTAGTGTCCGCCCTATCAATTATCCATTTATCATTTCAATTTTTATTTTTAACATTATAAATAGCAAAATTAGATATTAAATTAAAGAACTAGCAAAGCATACATTACTTAATTAAAAAAATTACAACGGAAATACTTAAAAAAGGTACAATTTCAACGAACCCTACGTGCCCAAACTTCTTCAACCATGTCGTTCATGAGTTGAAGATGGCTTGTCGGTTGCGCATGTTCTCCTCTGCTTGTAATCTCTCATTGACTCCAAAGGGTAAACCTCGAATGACCAGCGGGGTTGCATGACCTGCGCTCGATTCGACTTCTTCGTCGGACCAATTGTCAGCTCTTGGACCTTTCATGAGGCTCGTTTCATGCATTTGTTCTGTGATAAAACTACACCTATTTCTGTTAACTAACGTACAATTGTGAGCCAGGTGTGTGTAAAGTCTGCCATAATCAAGAGCTGCATGGATCAACTGGGCAGACAGACTGATCAAGAAGAATGGAGTCAAATTTTGCTGCGCTGAATGGATCAAGTGAGATCAAACGGAGGTAGCCGGAGCGCCTATATAGAAGATTGAGCATAACTTAAAGACCCCCAAAAGCTAAGGGCAGAAAAGATTTTTCGAGAGGATGGTTACCCTAGGGATCAGAGCCCTACCCTTCTCTATAAATAGGACGCGAGTAAGGGGAGATACACACTTAGAGATTCAGCTCTCTTCTAGGGTTGAAACGGGAGCTCACTACACTTTACATTATCGTGTCGTGTCGTGTCGTTATCGTGTCGACACGAAAATGACACAACACGCACGATTTTCCCCCCTAGCGTCAACAACGCCCTCACAAAATTAGGCCAGACAGTCTCGGTCAGTTATATCCCTCACGTGAAGATACTCGTCGAACATGTCCGCCGAGGTGCCGTAGGCCAACTGACGAAGCGCAATGTACACTTCGTAAGTGGGGATAGACTGATTCTGTTGGCCGCATCTTGCCGCTGCTGGAAGTACTCGTCGCGCACCTCTATCGCGCGAGCAATGATGAGAAACAGTTCTCGTCGCAACCTAAACCGTCGGTGAAAAACCGTTGGTCCCCACCGTGGTTCATCGGCGAAGTAGTCTTTGAACAGACGTTGATGAGCTAGGCCATGCTCTCGACGGACGGATGTCCGGTGGCGGATGGGCCTCAGGACCTGCTCTTGCTCTTGTATTACACGAATACCTGCGAGAATCTAGTCCCCTAAAGCAAACATTATGCGTTTCATAGCCCGATTTGGATCCTCACCGGGAAACATTTTGGAAGAGTGAGTGAAAGAGAGATGTTTGATTGAGAAATGTTGTGTGAAGTTGAGAGATGTGTGAGAAATGAGTGAAAATAAGGTATATTTATAGATAGAAATTTAAAAATAAATAAATAAATAAATGAAAACGCATCACTCGTCCTCGGGCTCGATCGGGTGACGCGTTGCAATGGGTGCACGATGCATCGGGCGACGCGTTGCAATGGAAGACCGATCTTGCCCGAGGACGAGAACGCCCGATCATCCACCCGATCTCGCAACCATTTTGGATGCTCTTATCACATGGACTCATTTAATAATCTTAGTATAGTTTCAGATATAATGTCGATAAATTTTTCTGCAATTATCAGACAAACATGTACGACAAAGATTAAGAAGAGAAAACCTGAATTTTCAGTGACGCAGGCTTTAAAACTTTCTATTTATTTACCATTTAAAAAAATGATTTGGAACAACGGGATCAACATCGAAAACAATATTGATTTAGACCAAAATTATAATGTATCTATTAATTTGAGATTTAGACAACGATATATAGACGGATTGGACAGAAGTGGCGGTGTCAATTTTTTCTACAGAAGTTAACAATTTCGATATTAGATTAAGAAAAAAATATCAGAAAATATGTGTATTATTGATAGTATAGTTTAAAGTAATTTAGATAATTTACAAATAAGAACACTAATAATTATCATTTATTGGGGAATACCCAATAAAATAAAAATATCTTAATTATTTGATTTGTCTGATGGTGAGTGGAGCCACTTGAGAGCATGCACAGCGGTGGCGTCCGTCGCCACCGCCGTCCGCCCCGCTGGCACGGCGCTGCTCGATGTATCGAGCACGTCCGTGCCAGCGGACGCACACGTGGCGCGCTCCCATTCGTCAACGGCATAGCCGTTGTGTTTAAACATTTTTTAATTTTTTTTAAAAAAATCGGTATTTAATTAAAAATAATGATAAAAAATAAAAAAAATATTTTCCAAATCCCAAAAATATGGCCGTTTTTTCCCGTTTTTTCTGAATTTTTTTGATTTTTTTTAATTTTATTTTTCCAAAATCATCTATAAATACACACATTCATCACTCATTTATCACATCAATTCATCTCTCATTCATAATTCTTATACAAACTATCAACACATTCAACCTTCACTCAAAACATCAAATGGATTTCACTCATCTCATGGCGGAAGCGGAGCGCGAAGAACAAGAATACTACGAACAACATCGTGCCGCTTACGAAGCATATGTAGCGGCGAATACCCCCGCTCATCCTCCTCAACGCACTAGATCAAATCGCCGCTACATCCATCGTGACCGGGAGGGAGCCCACGAAAGGCTCGTTGCCGACTACTTTGCCGACCATCCGCGGTTTCCGGCAGATTACTTCAGGCGCCGTTTTCCCATGTCAAAGCGCTTGTTCATGCGAATTGTCAACACATTGTCCGCACGTGTTGAATACTTTCAAACAGGTGTAGATGCAGCCGGCCGGCAAAGTATCACGGCGTTGCAGAAGTGTACGTGTGCCATCCGACAACTAGCTACTGGGCAAACGGCCGACATCTTCGACGAGTATTTGCATATCGGTGAGTCCACTGGAATCCTTTGTTTAAAGAATTTTTGCGAGGGCGTTCGTTCTGCTTTTGGGGATGAATTCCTTCGAGCACCCACCACCGATGATTGCCAACGGTTGCTTCGTCTTCACGAATCAGTCCATGGCTTTCCCGGAATGCTTGGCAGCATTGACTGCATGCATTGGAGGTGGAAGAATTGCCCGACTGCTTGGAGGGGGCAACACTTAAGCGGTCACAAAGGCGGCGGCCCAACACTTATCCTTGAGGCGGTCGCCGACTATCGCCTATGGATTTGGCATGCATATTTCGGCGTTGCCGGATCCAACAACGACTTGAACGTGCTCTATTCTTCACCACTCTTCAATGATGTGATGAATGGTGTAGCACCGGCGATCGACTTCACCATCAACGGAAATACATACCGCATGGGTTACTATCTCGCCGATGGTATCTACCCAAGGTGGTCGACGTTCGTGAAGACGCTCCACAACCCGCACGACCCGAGACGGGTTCTTTTTGCGCAGTGTCAAGAGTCAGCGCGGAAGGACGTCGAAAGAGCCTTCGGGGTCCTTCAAGCTCGATTCAACATCGTGAATGCCCCGACTCGGCTGTGGTACGTGAATAATATCGCCGACATCATGTTCACGTGTATTATATTACACAACATGATTATAGCCGACGAAGGGCCGAGGGCGGCTAGCTTCTACGACGAGGACGAAGCCGGAAGCTCAACAGCGAGGTCTCCCCCACGCCGAGGCGAGCATACGACGGTTGGCCAGAGGATCGAGACAAGACACACAATGCGCGATACTCGAATCCACAATCAACTACAAGAAGACCTAATCAACCACATATGGGCGAAATTCGGCAACGAGTAGTGGTTTTTTTAATTTTTAGGATTTTAATTATGTAATTTTTCATTTTTAGGATTTTAATTATGTAATGTTTAATTTTATTTGTCATTTGTAATATTTATTGTGGTTTTTAAATGAATTTTAATATCATGGAAATGTTATTGTTTAATTGAATTTTAAATTAATTGTGCTCGTCCTTGCGGAAGAGCACAGTTGTGGGTGTTGTGCTCTTGCCAGAGAGCATGCATGAATAGTACCGTCCGGGCCCACAACCGTGCCGCTGGCAAGAACACGGTTGTGGATGCTCTGACATGCTGTTAAGGACTCGCTCCTCAATGATGATCGGCGGCTCGATGGCTCGGCGATCCAAGATTTTTCCGGCGTCCCGTGGAGAGGGATCGGCGGTGATGCTAGCGGCGGCTGTGCGCGGAGGCTCTCCGTCGGGCAGCGGCAAGCTAGAGTTTATAGGAAGAACTCGTTCCTTGTGGGCAAATAGATGTAATTTTTATTGATGATTGAATTAATGAACATAGCCCTATTTATAGACTAAGGACCCTAGGGTGGTTCGACTCCTAATCCTAACGCATCTCGGGAAAGAACCACAAAGAAAACCCGAAATAAATAATTAACCAAAAATAAACTAATTACCAAAAATAAAAGGATAAGATAAAAAAAGGAAATTAATACTCCTAACTACTTCGGGACGTAATCCCCGAGCAAATCGGGCGGACGCCGGTTCCTCTTCGCCTTGGTCGTCGCGATCGACGTGTGCATGTCTTTCTCTCCCGATGACGCGGCGCTCGGCGTTGGTTCCACCGCTGTCGCCGTCGGTGTTTGCCTTCCCGCGGCCGGCTCTGACGTGGGGTTCGTATCAACTCCCCCCTCCATAGCAACCTCCTTGTCCTCAAGGAGCACATTTGGAAATTTCCGCTGCACCAGTTCAAGAGGCTCCCACGTAGGAGAATCGGTTCCATCGGACCAGCGAACCAACACATGCTCCACGGGTCTATCGTCGTGCCATAAAACCTGTTTATCCAATACCCGAACCGGATAAACCACCGGCATGTCCCCACAGAACTCCGTCGGCAGCGCTAACCCTGCGTTGCCGCGAGCCACGAATTCGCGAAGGAGGCTTACGTGGAAGACGTTGTGAATCCTACTCCCCTCCGGTAGCCGCAAGCGATACGCGACCGGTCCAATCCGTTCCAGCACCTCAAATGGCCCGTAGTAACGTCGCGCTAGTTTGGCGGACTGAGGACGAGCCACCGAATGCTGCCTATAAGGTTGGAGTTTCAAAAGAACCAAGTCACCCACTTCGAACTCCACATGGCGACGGTGTTTGTTGGCTGACTCGCGCATACGCTGCTGGGCGCGCTCTAAATTCCGCCGTAACTCCACCAACAGCTCCCCTCGTTGGCGGATCAAATCCGCCGCTTCTGGAGGCGTTGCCCGTGAAGGGGCGGCATAAATCAAGTTTGGCGGCTCCCGTCCATAGAGCGCTTTATAGGGAGACATTCCCAAGCCTGCATGATGAAAACAATTGAGAGCAAGCTCAGCCCAAGGAAGAAAATTCGCCAATTTGGATGGCCGATCGGCCGTGAACGCGCGCAAGTACTGTTCCAATCCTCTATTTCGCACTTCCGTCTGACCATCCGACTGGGGGTGGTAAGCCGTCGAGAAATTCAACTTCGTGCCACTAAGCCGCATTAATTCCTTCCAACACAGGTTTAAGAATACTGAGTCCCTGTCGGAGACCAAGGTTTTTGGAAAACCGTGGTGGCGCACGACCGTATTGATGAATAATTGAGCCACGCGTAACGCATCAAACCTCGTTGGCAACGGAGCAAAATGTGCGTACTTTGACAAGCGGTCTACAACCACCATTATTACCGTGTAGCCCCGCGAGTGAGGTAAGCCCGTAATAAAGTCCATGGACACGTCTTCCCACACTTGGGATGGAATTGGCAGGGGCTGTAGCAATCCGGCCGGCTTTTGGGTCGAGTATTTCGTCGTCTGGCACACGATGCACGCTTCCACAAACCTCTTAACTTCTTTCTTCATGTTGGGCCAGTAAAAATCGGCAGTCACGCGGCGCAACGTACGCTCGAACCCTGGGTGACCCGCCGATTGCGAGCAATGATATTCCGTCAAAATCGGCGTCCTTGCTGACGACCGTGAGCTCACAAATAAGCGCCGGTTGTAGTACACCAGGCCGTCTACTAAGGTCAAATGAGGTGGGGCCCGACCTTCCTTGATGTCGCCCATGATCTCTCGCATTTCTGGGGACGTCGCGGTTTCCCGCCGAAGTAACTCTAGCAGCTGCGGGATAGGGTGTGCCGCGGCTGCCAGGAGTTCACCGTTGCGCGCTGCCCCTGGCTCGTCGTCGGCGTCCGGGGGCGCTACTGCGTGCGCGCCGTCGGAAGGTTCGTCTGCCTCGCGCCGTGACAGTGCGTCGGTTGCGCGGTTCGTGATTCCCTTTTTATACTCGATAACGAACTTATATCCCATGAGCTTACGCACATATAGCTGTTGCTCCGGCGTCTGCACTATCTGCTGGAGCAGTTCTTTTAAACTCTTTTGATCACTCCTAATAATGAACTCTCTTCCCAGGAGATACTGACGCCATTTTTGTACCGCCTCGACAATCGCGTACAATTCTTTGTGATAAGTAGAAGCGACTCGGCGGCGAGGCCCAAGTTTCTTGCTAAAGAAGGCAATCGGGTGAGTTTCCTGTAGTAATACTGCGCCAATGCCTGTATCCGAGGCGTCCGTCTCGACGCAGAAGGTCTTCTCAAAATCAGGTAGACGAAGTACCGGGGCTGTCGTCATGGCTCCCTTCAGATCCACGAAACTAGAGTCCGCCTCCGGGGTCCATACAAAGGCGTCCTTCTTCAACATATCGGTCAATGGTGATGCAATCAGTGCGTATCCTGCCACGAAACGACGGTAATGCCCGGTGAGCCCCAAGAACCCCCGGAGTTGCTTAACATTCTTCGGCTTCGGCCAAGCTGTCATCGCACTAATTTTATTGGGGTCGGCCATAAGAGAACCGTTACTGATCAAGTGTCCCAAATATTCCACGGTGGAACTGCAGAAAGAGCACTTGGGCAATTTGACGAAGAAACTATTTTGTTGTAAAACTTTCAATACGGCGGACAAATGCTCCCCATGATCTGCCAGTGTCGGGCTATAGACCAGTATGTCATCGAAGAAAACAATGACGAACCTTCTTAACATCGGCTGAAAAATTGCGTTCATTGCTGCCTGAAAGGTCGATGGGGCATTTGTTAACCCAAAAGGCATTACCAAGAACTCAAAATGGCCGTCATGTGTTCGAAAGGCCGTTTTGAATACATCTTCCTCTTGCATCCTGATCTGATGATATCCTGACCGCAAATCTAGTTTCGTAAACACCCTGGCCTTTCCCAATTCATCAAAAAGCTCATCCGCCGTGGGTATTGGAAAATGGTCCGGTACAGTGGTCGTGTTCAGCGCACGATAATCAATGCAGAAGCGAAAAGATCCATCTTTCTTACGAATTAGCAGCACTGGGGAAGAGAATGGACTGTTGCTTCTCTGAATAATCCCTTGATCTAACATATCCTTGACCTGGCGCTCTATCTCGTTCTTTTGAAAATAGGGGTAGCGATACGGCCTGACATTGATCGGTTTCGTGCCCGGCAGCAGATGTATGCGGTGATCATAAGGGCGCGATGGTGGCATCCCGGCCGGCATGCTAAAAACCGGCCTGTAAGATTCTAGAACCGCAGCTATGGGTGGCGCCAGATCCGCCGGGAATTCCTCTCGGTTCTCGGGCAGGGTAGTGGTTGGTTCTGGATCCAAGAGCATGATCTCATATACCTCCAAACCTCCTGAAGGGGACATCAAAGCTGCCAGTGATGCGCCATCTATCTTGCGGGCGGGTGGCGTAACCCCCGTCAACTTAATACGGTTCTCCCCGTGCACGAATTCCAATGTCTTGCCCGCAAAATCTGCGGTCACTTTCCCCAACGATTCCAGCCAGTCCATTCCTAGAATCACATCTGGCCCGTGAATAGGTAGAATATGGAGATCCACCAAAAAAACCGTGCCCTGCACCTCCAATTTAGTCTGTCTGGAGACGTGTGTGCAAAGAAGGGCCGCCCCGTTACCCACAATCACCTTGAATGGTCGAATAGGCGATAGCGGCAAGTGCAATGATTCTGCAATCTTCGGGTGGAGAAAATCCCGATCGCTCCCTGTGTCAATTAAGACACACACCTCACGATCGTGTATAACCCTCACGACTTTAATCGGCCGAGATCGACGACCCCCATCCATTGCGTGAACATGCGACACGTCTGTTGGTACCGTCTCCTCACCCGAAAATCCATCCGCCTCCTCATCCTCCTCTGCTTCGTCCTCGGCGTAGCATAGTAGTCTTTGTTTGCACACATGTCCGACGATCCACTTTTCGGGGCAATAGTAACACAAACCCAAACGGGCGCGCTCCGTCTTTTCGGCTTGGGATACCCGAATGGCGCCGGGTCGCAGCCTTTCCCCACCGCGGCTGACTGGTCCCACTGTCTGGCCCCCCGTGGCTGGGCCCGCTCCTGACGTTGGGCCTGCCGAGGTAATAGGTTGGCCTCGGCCCTCACGGTTCTGCCAAGGCCGACGTTGTGTCTCTGAAAGGGCCGGTTGAGGCCCGCGCTCATACGGAACATCTGTCCACTCCAAAACCAAGGCCATTGCGGCTGATAGGGACCCTGGTCTGTGCAACCTTACGCGTTCCTGGACGTCCGGCTTGAGGCCCGCTACAAACAAAGTGAACAATTCTGATTCCGGGATCCCTTGGACCCGATTCAAGTATTTTTCGAACGTATTGTGATATTCCAACAGTGGTCCTGTTTGCGTGAGTTTTGCCAATAGACCAAAATAATTCTGAGAGCTCCTTCTATCGAAGCGATGGCGAACATCCTCCAAAAAGTCGTCCCACGTGACGAACTCATTGTTTGCACAATAATTAAATACCCATTCTGCCGCTGGCTGGTCAAATAACATCACGGCATAATGTAATCGTTGAGCTTCGGGCATCATAAGGTGATTGAAGTAATATTAGACTCTAGAAATCCAGTTTGTCGCATCCGACCCGTCGAATCGCGGGGGATCCATCCTTACCCCTTGCTGCCTCTCGAAACCCTGGCCACCCCCCTGATATCTCTGTGGAGGGTCCCAACATGTTGGTGGCCGATTAAAAGAATGATCGACCCCCCAGATGATTGCCTCGGAATGCGATTGCCTTGTGTTGTCCATTCGGGCCAATTACGACCGATTGTATCGCGTCGTGCCTTAGCGTCCTGCGGACCCTCGTGAAAACCCCAAGTAGGGTTTCGTCCGCCAGCGGCCCAATCGCCCGATCTCATGCGACGCGTCTCGTCGTATCCCCAGTCACCTCCGACGCCAAAACCCGAAGGTTGGTCCGTCTCCCGTGACCCAGAATGGTCAAGATTGTCGGCATGACGGGCTGTATCATTTCTCTCTGTCTCGAATTTACCCAATCTCTCTAATCTCTCCAATCTTTCCAATACAAGATCTAGGGTCGCGGGGCTGGTTTCCTCCATTCTCGGCTCCTCCGGTTGGCGACTCTCGCCGTCGCCGTCGTCCCCATGTGGACCCCGAAACCCGCCATTCTCGCGGCGGTTTGCTCGCGGCTGTCTCCCCCCGAATCGCGTCGCCGGATAGGCGTCGGGGCGGCCGGAGCTCCAAACGGCTTTGCCGTTGTTGTGATTATAGTTGTTGTTCTCAAAACGTGGCATGAGTACTGGATGAAAGCACCAGATGTTAAGGACTCGCTCCTCAACGATGATCGGCGGCTCGATGGCTCGGCGATCCAAGATTTTTCCGGCGTCCCGTGGAGAGGGATCGGCGGTGATGCTAACGGCGGCTGTGCGCGGAGGCTCTCCGTCGGGCAGCGGCAAGCTAGAGTTTATAGGAAGAACTCGTTCCTTGTGGGCAAATAGATGTAATTTTTATTGATGATTGAATTAATGAACATAGCCCTATTTATAGACTAAGGACCCTAGGGTGGTTCGACTCCTAATCCTAACGCATCTCGGGAAAGAACCACAAAGAAAACCCGAAATAAATAATTAACCAAAAATAAACTAATTACCAAAAATAAAAGGATAAGATAAAAAAAAGGAAATTAATACTCCTAACTACTTCGGGACGTAATCCCCGAACAAATCGGGCGGACGCCGGTTCCTCTTCGCCTTGGTCGTCGCGATCGACGTGTGCATGTCTTTCTCCCCCGACGACGCGGCGCTCGGCGTTGGTTCCACCGCTGTCGCCGTCGGTGTTTGCCTTCCCGCGGCCGGCTCTGACGTGGGGTTCGTATCACATGCTCTCACTTTTGACGCCGACAATCTAGGCATTTTAAGACACATGCATCCCACTATTTTCTAAATTCAAAATCTTATGATCCCAAGTTAGGAAGGATCTCTGATAATTGGGATAATTCATAATTGTGATAGAATACTCAAACATAAGACTTTACGATGGCAATTTTTGTCACACTCTCTCGATAAATTCTTTGCATTGAACAGATGTGATTCGGCGGAGTGGCTTAACACCATTACATGACTGGATGAAGTTATTATAACTAACTAATAAATTTAATTAAATCTTAGTGTAACTTACTAAATATGAGTACTATTTTTTTAAAATTTTTAGTGAGTTAAGTAATACTATACATTGTTTAGAGATTTTTTATTTAATGGGATACATTTGACTAGTGTAGTGAAATTTTATATTCTATTTTATGACAAAATTGCATAATTTTGTTATAAAATTAATTAAATTATGTTATTGTTTGTATCAACGATATGGTAATGCCACATAATTAAGCTGCCATCTGAATAGAGTATCTTTTAAAAAATTTGCGGGAAAAAATACCAATTTTTAATGTTTTAACTGAATATTATTGCTAAACATCATGCATTCATATTGTTTAGTTTTTATTTTTCCATTGATTATTAGAGCATCCACAACCGTGCTCTTGCCAGCGGCACGGTTGTGGGCCCGGGCGGTACTATTCATGCCTGCTCTCTGGCAAGAGCACAACACCCACAACTGTGCTCTTCCGCAAGGACGAGCACAATTAATATAAAATTCAATTACACAAAAACATTTTCATAATACTAAAATTCATTAAAAAAACCACAATAAAAATAACAAATTACAAATAAAATAAAAAGACATAATTAAAATCCTAAAAATTAAAAATTACATAATTAAAATACTAAAAATTAAAAATTACATAATTAAAATACTAAAAATTAAAAATTACATAATTAAACTCCTAAAAATTAAAAATTACATAATTATTGGCTAATATAACCCGAGGAAGACTACGCATCCGGCGGCACCAACCCCAATTGTTTTTGGAGACCCAATATCATGGACTCGTGCGTTTGAAGTTGCGTGGGGGTCATAGTTGACCTATCGGCCATATTGAGTTGGGCCAAATATTCCGTTTCCGGACTATGAAACGGTTGCGAACCGAACCATTCGGGGTTCCAACCGTGAGAGCCGCTTGGGTTGTCGTCGTTACCGGACATAGTGGTGTTGTAGGGTGTGAGAGGAAGATGAAAATGGATATGAGAGATTGATGATGAGAATTGTGTAGTGAAAATGTGAATTTTTTGGAGTGAAATTGGGGGTATTTATAGATGAAAGTGTGTATTTTTGGGGTAAAAAAAATAAAAAAAAATTAAAAAGTGGGGAAAAACGGTTATAAACGGATATAATTTTTTGGGGAAGTGAATTTTTTTTTTATTTTTTATCGATTTTTTTAATAAAAATCCGATTTTTAAAAAAAAAAAATAAAAAAATGTTTGAAACCAACGGCTATGCCGTTGGCGAATGGGAGACCGCCACGTGTGCGTCCGCTGGCACGGACGTGCTCGATACATCGAGCAGCGCCGTGCCAGCGGCGCGGTTGCAGCGGTGGCGGTCCTTCGCCTTGCCGCTGGCACGGACGGCGGTGGCGCCAACCGCCACCGCTGCGGATGCTCTTATGCTTGACCTCGTTGCATGACGTACGACAGGAGTAATAATTTTTTTTAAAAAAATTGATAAGTCAAGAGTTGCACTATTTTGGGGCTAGAGCCCAAAGTCCAGTTAAAATTATGGCAGGCCACACAAGAATTTTTAGTATATAAATTAAATGATAATTCCAATGAATGCTCAAATTCTATTTAATTGTTGTATTTTAATATTTATTAATAATTTAAATTTTAAAGTATATTCTATAAATTTTGAAAAAAAACTTTGACGGAATATTCATAATATACTACATCCACAAATAATAGACTAGTTTTAACATTTTGGGTTATCCACCAAAATTAGACTACTTTTTAAATATGGAAAGTTGTAAGCATTTAAATACTAGTATTAATAATGTGCAGTACTCTGCAATCCACTAACACTATTCATCGCTTATTTTTTTCTTCTTTCTCTTATTTTTTCAATTTTATATTAAAATTCATGGATCTACCATTATGTTTATTTTTAGTTGATTGAGGTAGTGTTAGAATTATATAGTATCACTCATACCTCAATCCACTAATGTGTCTTGATTGCTTATGAAGTCGAGGTTCTTAATGAAGGGCTATAAAGTTTGTGCACAGATGCACAAATTAACTACCACATGTGTGGGTTAATTTGATATGTTTGTGTCTATGTTTGAATTAGAAATTTTTAATTTATGAATTATAAAAATTAAGAAGAATTCATTAATTTGCGAAATAATTCTTACTTCTAAGTTCAAAACCTAGCTAAATTGAAGTTTTTTTTTTGGGAAAATTTATTATTTTAATTATAATTTCATCATTTTTCACAATTCACAGTTTACAGAGAATACGAATATTTAAGTGTAGTTCCTCATAATACTTACCCAAATAAAATAAATAATTGTCAACGAGCATTTCAATCGCCAAACTTGGGGCGCCCATACTTGTTGGATCATGTAGGATAGGATCTACAAATATATTAGTAGTACAAGACTTTCGGAAAATCAGATAAAAAAAAAGTATTTAATACATTTAAACTTGTGTAGTCTAGTAATGAACTATCGTCATAGACAGATTAGATATAATACTCCGTACTTCAATATTTACCAATCACTGCATCTTCTTAATTTAAATAAATAAATCGATACACAAGTGAGTTGTTTTATACGAGTATCTCTCTTATTCTTAATATCTTTAAAACAAATTTAAACAAACAAAGTAATTAGTCCGGAAAATTGTCAAGAAATAAATTTGATTGAATCGAACTGATGGTATTTAACTTATTAAGTACTGTACTGTTTTTCAATTACCTGCACCCGATTAGGAAACAAGCACAAAATAATTTGGTTTAATGTTCTTTAGAATAATTCACCTTACAAAATTACTTTCTCTAAAATTTACTTCTCCAAATAGGTGAAAACATGCCTATTTAATTCTAAATAACCTTACCTCAATTTGTCTTTATACTTTACATTTATCCAAATATAGGAGGACAGTGATGGATGGTGCGTGGAGCAAGACATTAATTTAGGACGTATTTATGACTGGTCGTTTTAGAGGGTACGTAGTCTAGAATTAGATGTCTGTAGATACTTAATTAACAAGAGTAATTGCTACCTAGAGGTAGTTAATCTACGTCAAAAGACGTCAGATCAAGTGTAAAAGCATAATTATTAGGCTGCATAGATGATCACCGGCCCCTACTACAAGTGTAAAAATACAAAATTGATCTTCTAGTGACGTCAATCCTCTCTTTATCAATTTAAAAGGATTGTACAACTTATAGATTTGAGCAAAGTATAATATTATAAACATCATATTCGGGTCAACTCTACTCAAATCGTGGGTTAATTTGATTATAATTTATTAAGTTAGAAATTTTCAATCATAATCCTAAGTTTAGATTTTACGCTAACCTAACGGACTAATCATGATTCTAAAATTAACATATAATCAGTCAAATACATAATAATAAAAATTTATCATAAATGCTTAAACTCAAACCTTATGAAATAGTAAGTGTAAAAAGTATGGCATATGATTAGAAATTTAGAATGACCATGGATAAATTTTGAGTTATTGAATGACTTATGACATCGAAGATCTAATTATTTCCAAAATTAAAATAAAATATATAAAATAGATTTCAAAAAATGTCAAAACATGTTTTTAAATTTAAAATATTTCTTGTAATGAATTTAAAATTTTCAATTTATTTATCTATTAGTATTATATATATATGGAATCAGAAAAACCACGAACTTTTACGAAAATCTAGTATTTTCCACAATCATTGAAAATGATCTTAAAAATCACCAACTTTTTTGAATTGTGTGAATTTCCCACACTAAATTTTTTGACATAAATTTTGCCTGTGTGGAATGCCGAGACTAAATTTAGAGCATGCATATCATCATCAGTTTCATCTTCCCCACAAGATGAAATGTAACCCTGACTATTACACGTAGGTTTTTTGGCATTTCACGCAGGCAAAATTTGAGTTGGAAACTGTAGTATGAGAAATCCGCACAATTCGACAAAGTGATGATTTTTAAGACCACTTTTAAATATTAGGGAAAATGCCATATTCTTATGAAAGTTTGTGGTTTTTTCTGGCCGCTTTTCTATATATATTAATATAAAATTAAAGGTTAATTTTTTATAGTATTAATATTATAAAATTTACCATTAAAGTATCAAATTAATTATCAAATAAACTAAAGAATAGATAATACACTTAGGTTCAACTAAAGATTCTAAGTCAAATCTAGGTGTAATTAAATACTATAGTTGAAATTAGTCAGAAAATTGGCCGGCAACTTATCCCACTCGTTTTCCTAATTTATGCACATGGCTCACAAACTATTTCCAACATGCACACCCTTATCACCAAATCATATTTTTATTTAAGAACCATTAACTTTAATTTTCAACTATGCATGATGTGGACCTGCTACAACTATTTTAATCATTAATTTTAAGCCTCTCAAAACTTCAATAGTATGGATCTACCTTCATAAGGTTCAAGAATGATCAATTTTTGGCTTGAATGTTGCTGTGTTAATATGAACCTATATTAATGGCTTGCCAAAGATTAAAAAAAAAGAGAGATAGACGTGTTATCAAAAAATTTTATATTTATAAAATAATGGTACTAAATTATGATCAAAATCCTACGTTAATGGGAGGTACTATGTTGTAATAAGTGGTTAGCTTAAAATAACAGTGTTACTTACGAGTGTTAAGTTCGTTATCATTGCAAATTTTCCACCTATTAGGTTACCAGATCCCTTCCACTTTCATCGTGTCCTTTATTTATTTATTTATTTATGTTGCTATAAAAGATCTGAAATATACTATGCTCCAATTTTAATGCTGACCATCCACAAATTATACATGTATAAATGAAACTAGAAAATAAAGAAAAAAAATGCTTCCAAGTTTAAAAATTTGATAACTTAATTAGTGAGATATCGTAATTAATTTGAAAGGGAGGGGAGGGGGTTTTGGTAGGGCTGGCAAATCGTGCGGATTGGGTCGTTTTCGGGTCAACCTGATAATGACCCAACCCAATAAGGCCTAACCTGAACCCGACCTGTTAAGGAAACTGTAAATCCGAATACGAACCCGACCTGCTACCTTCAAATCCGAACACGACCCGCACCCGACACGAACCCGTAATATGGGTTGACACGACACGATAACAACCCGAACCTGATATTACACGATTAAACCTTAATTTTTAACCTAATTTACACAATTAAAATTCATTTTATACTATTTAAACCTAATTTATAAGAAATTAAAAAATTAAAGTAATATATATTTTTATAAATAATAATAAAAATAATAATGTTATTTCTTAATGGGTTACCCATATCCGACCCGCACCCGACCCGAACCCAACCCGAAATTATCGAGTTCTTAACGGGTCAACCCGATAAGGACACGGATCCAATAAGACTTGACCCCAACCCAATAATTTCGTGCGGATTCGTGTCAGATTATCGTGTCGTGCCGAAAATTGCCAGCCCTAGGTTTTGGTACTCTATCATAATCGCCTTTTCCCAATACAGCTTAGACAAAAATTAAACTAAACTCTTCCTCACCATGAATTCTAGTAAAGAAGTTGTTATTTTTATACATCCGTCCAAGGTAATTGAGTTGTACTATTCACTTTTTTATTGTATTAAAGTAGTTGACTCATTTCATTTTTTTTAACAAAAACTTTATCCTCTCTTATAGTATTTTATTCTATTTTCATTCATCTTACTTTATTTCCTCTCTTATTTTTACTCTCACTACTATAACTTTTAACAGTATCAATTTTTACATTTTGTGTTCAAAAGAAATGCCTCAACTACTTTGAGGCGAAGGGAGTACAAACTACTGCATTAAAAAGTAAAAATGACTAAAGTTTTCTTTTGAGGTACGTACTACTAAGTTAATAATTGATGTAGAAAAGTTATTTTTATAAATAAAGGTCACAATATATTATTATTATTATTATAAATAAAAAGTGACACTTCTTATGATTAATATTGACGGAAACAGTTATTTTTTAAAATAAATCTGACTCGGATCGGATTATATTTGTGCATATACTAGTAATTTACCTTATTCTATAGCTAGTAATTGAAAATTTCAATTATATTGGGTAAAAATGAAATTGTAGAGGCTTAAACGTCTACTCAAATCTCCACTACGTAAGCATTCGTAAATAAACCTATTCTCCTCCCTTTTTCAAGGCTTAAAAAGAGTGATATAACATCACATCTTATCTTGAAATGGATAAAGTTTCGTATTTGATCAAATCTACCTCCCTCCGAAAAATAGAATGAATTGATGATCATACTATAATGGTAAACGCAAAATAGGGCAGTAATTAAGCTTAACCACTACATTACGGATAAGTAGCACAAATCTCGGTTAAATTAGTTGGATCACTCGCCGCCGCCACTCCAAAAATGAAATTATAAATAAATAAATTAGTGTAAAAAAAGAGGAAGGTGAGTTCAAATTTGACTTTGTCCAACAACCTTGAGTCCCAAGATCTTTTCCCTCTCTCGTTGTGTATATATATATACATATCTCAACACACCCTTCATTGATTTCTCTCCTTCTTAATCCATCTCTCTCTTTTATAAGCTATAAAGATGACTCCAAAATCATTCATTTTCGTCTCTCTTCTTCTCCTATTCTCAACCCTAATTTCCTCAACAAGCGGTAGAAAACTGCTGGCGGCGGCGGTGGAGGGCAGCTTGTACCTGGCGGCGCTGCCGAAGGGGACCGTACCGAATTCCGCCCCGACCAAGAGAGGGCACTCAGACACCATCGACGAGAAGCTCATCGCTCGCCATCTCGCCGCCGTGGATCGGATTCTCCGCTCCGTTCCCAGCCCCGGCATGGGCCACTAGCACTCATCACCGTAGATATATTGATTAATGCCTTTTCTTTTTTTACGAAAGAATATAGTTTTATTTTTTTTATATATTTTCGATTCCATCTTGACCGAAATTTCGGATCGTTTTGTTGATCACGAAAGTTTTTTTTTTTTTTTGAATTAGTAATAGGAATTTTGGTATCATAAAACTGTACAGAATAATCAATTTTTAATTTTTTTCTGTGTCTATGAATTGTAGTGAAAGCTTATTCTTTAAATGGGTGGGACAGAAAGTGGTTAGCTCATGATGACCACTTGAAAATGATGAAATTGTAGTTACTGCTGTGTTGAAATATGCAATAAGTATGTTTTGTGTGATTTCGGAAGTTGAGTCTAAAATTTTGGTATTTATTTATTGATTTGTTTGTGAATATGGAGTATGAGTGTTGAAGAAGAGAATATTAAAATGAACCCATAAATGAGACTTTTTTTCCCATCTCTATATGTTGTCGGTAGCTTTTGTAAAGAATTGCTCAAATTGAACTTTTATCGAAGTATTTAGTGCAATTTCCGGGCCACAAACACATTACAACTTATTAGTAGGTGGAAAGATGCTTTAAAGAATGTTGTTCTCCAATTATATATAGTGGATGCAACTATATTCATTACAATCGTTCTCAAAGTAAAAAAAATACTAATACGTACATAAATTTCGCTTAATTTATAAAATAGTACTTCTGAAAGAAAAGTTCGATATGCATTGATCTACTATAAATTTTTTCGATTCGATATGCACATGGATCTACTATAATTATTTTTTTGATTCGATCCCGTTGGTGTCAATTGAAGTCGTGAAACTCACTTTCCGGCCACCACAAGATGAATTACGCTACAGTTGGTTCTCCTAGGCACCAACGAATTTGATAGAATTCCAGAAATCGAGAAAACAATTCGATCGTCTAATTAAAGATGTGTGTGATGCAAATCTCATGAGCTTTGAGAGAGAGCAAGGGGAAAGAGTTATTGTGTTATAAAAGTACGAATACAATATGTGTCTCTTTCAAAGGTCACATATATTTTTAAGGCTGGCCAATACGCCTCCTCATCAATACATCGACATTTACAACAACTTAAAGATGAAAGGCTTTGTCCATATGAAACACCAATGACTCACCATTTATATATTGGCCCAGATTGGTTAGATCCATACAAAGCTCAAACCAAGTTTCCAACAAAACCCCATGACACATGAGAAATAGGGTACTAAACTTTTTTTAAAAATACATAAATTTTTATTTCCATACAGTAGAATGTTAAATATGTGTATTGACAGACAACCATGCATTTCAATTCTTCCTTGTGGTGAAGCAAACCATATCCCACATCGGAGAATGGACAAGAGTTGTAAGCATATAAATGGGCTACCCCAACTCCATTAGTATGAGGCCTTTTGGAGAGTACCCCAAGAGCAAAACCGTGAGGGCTTTTGCCCAAAGCGGACAATATCATACTAATGTAGAGTTCGGGTGTGCACCATGATGGTTGGGCGGATTTTTGATGGTAGTAAATGCAGGTAATGAATATAGATCACGACACAAGGAATTACGTGGTTCGATTTACTGAGGTAAATCTACGTCCACGGGAAGAAAGGAGGGCAAGATTGTATTGCTTGATCTGGTTTACCAGCTTACAAATACAGACTTGCTATATGTTATTTGATGTCTAGAGAGCCCCTCTCCTATCTGATCTAAGTTCTATTTATGCATTGAACTAAGATCGTGGCTTGCATCACCACTAACTAGGTCGTGGCTTACATCATCACTAATTAGGTCGTGGCTTACATCATCATTAATTAGATCGTGGATGTCGTGGAGGTCATGAGATCTTGCATGGGTCCACCACTAAATAGATCGTGTAGTGGAGGTCGTGGAGGTTCTGCATGAGTCCACTATCTCCCAGTTCGGTCGAATACTGAGACCGAACTGCTGAACTATTGCCGAGCAGATTGGTCGGCTTTTACCGAGCTGTAGGCTGGGGCCGAACTCTTTGGTAATGCCGAACTGATTGGTCGGCTTTTACCGAGCTGTAGGCTAGGGCCGAACTCTTTGGTAATGCCGAACTGATACTCTTCCTTGGTCTTTGGGCTGATGGGCCGTCACTGCTATTGGGCTTGTTTAGTACGTACCCCATCACTACCCCCCCCGAAAAGCGAAGTGAATCACTTCGGCGAAGCGAGTCACTTCGGCATTCTGGATAAAGGTACGGGGGAGGCTGACGTTAGGGGACGTGCCTTGCGCGTGACTGCATTAAATGCGACAGTAAAATCCGGCCGTTGAATCCTGAAAAGGTGGGATTCGAAACGGTGCGATGATTTTGAAATCTTCTCCGAATCTGATAAATACGTCCTTTCTTCATCAGTTGAACACTTTTGCTATTGCTTCTTCTGCATTCTCTCTCTTTTGCGAAAAAATTTCCTTCCGCTTTCAAGAATTTCTTCAGAATTTTTTCAGACTTTCAAAGAGTAAGAACTATGTCTTCTTCTTCTTCTTCTGAGTCAGGTAGCGGTAGGAAAGGGGATAAGGGGTCTTCTAGCCGGAAAGAATCCGGGGAGAAGACCGTAGAGTATTTTCACAGCATCTTGAGTAAGGATACTGTGATATCCTTACACGAAAAATATTTTTTTCCTGGGGGGAAGGTTGCGATTCCCGACGACCTTCATAGGGCTGACTCGCCGCCGGAGGGTTACGCCACCGTTTATGAAGCCGGCTTGGAATGCGGGCTTCGTTTCCCTCTTCCCCCTGCCTTTGTAGAGCTGCTTGATTTTTTCCAACTCCCTTTAGGTCAGGTGACTCCGAATTCTTGGAGGCACTTATCAGCCTTTGCTGCCGAACTGCGTAGGCTAGATAAGGATCTGTCTCTGAGGGCAATCCTTAATTTTTTCCAGTTTAAAAGAAAAGGATCTTGGTTTTACTTGATCTCTTTACAGCCTTTTAGGGCCTTCTGCAAAATCAAGTGGCCAAAGTGGCAGCATCGCTTCTTTTTTTATAATAGGACAGCGGCTCCGGGCTTTCCCTGGAGAGGGCCGAAGTCCGTGATTCCTCATCCTCGGTTAGAACCGTTGGACGAGCTCGAGGGCGAGCTCAATAAGATTCCTATGATTAGGAAGCAGTACCTGGAGTCTGAGCTCGTCAAGGGCGACTTCGTGTTCGACTCCTCGTCTTCGGACGAAGAGACTGAGGGTGAGGAATTCTTTTTTATGCATTACTGCCTTGACGACGAAAACTAACCTTGTTTTCTTGCTTTTTGGCAGTGAACTTGCTGAACAAGATTAGCCGCAAATCCTCCGAATCTAAGGAACCGGAGAGGCCGAAAACCACCAGCTCGGCGTCTGATGCCGAGAAGAATCCGAAGAGGCAAAAGACCTCTTCGGATCCAAAAAAGCCGGAGTCCACTTCGGCAAAGGGGAAGGGGAAGACCCAGAAGCCCCCAAGAGCGCCAGAGAAAGACGTGGTCTTGGCGCCTCCTTCGGAACATATCTGTGAGCCCTTTTTATGGCCCACGGACTTCGCCGAGGTGAATTCTCTTCTTGATTTTCTGGCCTTGCTTTTTTCCTGTATTTTTTGTGGCCCCTCAGTTGACTTTTTCCTTTTTCCATTTTCAGAGGAACGATATGCTCTCCAAGCTCGTCGCCGTTGAACTCTCCAAAGCGTCCAACGATTATGCTGAGATGCAGAGGAAGTTGGCGGCAGCTCGTCACCAGGCCGAACAGGCTAAGGCCGACTTTGAGAAGGCCAGAGCTGCTAGGATCTCGGCCCAGGATGAAGCCCAGTTTGCCAAAAACCAGCTCGTCATCCAGCGAGAGCAGACGAAACGGAGGGATGCTGCCGCCGTGGTTGCCCAAGGGGAGGTTCTCCGTGCTTTCGCGGAGAAACTCTTTCTGAGCAATCAATTTTCGGCCTTTGTCGGTGATCTGCTGAAACTGATGACCGATAATGCCGAGCAGGGGCCCGAAGTCGTTCTGCCGCTGTACGGCCGAGAGATAGCAGCTCGTCTCCAGAGTCTGCCGCTCCTTGAGGAGCTTGCTTCGTCTTCGGTCATGCTTTCTGCTGACCGAGTTCGTAGTTGCCGAGCTGACCGGGACGAGAATATGGAGGCTATCTTTGCCTCCTTAGGGCCAGTTTCACCCGCTCCAATTTTCCACGGAGAGGGTGAGACCGAGCAGCCTGATCAGCAGACCGGAGACAGGCTGGCCGAGCAAGAGGTGCTGCTGATCGGTGATGGGGGCACCGAGCAGGCTGGGAGGAGCAGGGAGGCAGAGGCTGAAGCTGAGGCAGACAAGGAGAAGGAAGCTGAACCTCACCGAGGAGCCGGAGACGAAGCTGGCGGAGTATGATTTCGTCTCCCTTCTCTTAGTTTAGTTTCTTCCTTGTTGTAAAATGGCTTTGAAGCCCTCCTTGTGTAAAAATTTTTTTCTTATGAATGAAAAAATTCTTCTTTCTGCACTTGTGTCTTCGTATAGCTTTTCGTACTCTCTTTTACTCCTGTTGTGGTTTACTACCTGCTCAGTAAACTGAAATGCCGAACTGACATAGCTGCTTTGTATTCTTAACTCTTAAGGAGCTGGAGGTACTTCACTGGAAGCGGCTGTACTCTTCCGCTTTAGACGAAGCTGAGAAAAAAGCCATAGCTGACCAGATGAAGAATGACGAACTCTTGGCTTGTTTAGTGAAGCTGGAGGCCGACAATAAGGACTTAGAGTCCGAAAAGAAAGATCTGGAGGCCGAGCTGAACACTGCCGTCGCTGAGAGGACTGCGTATGAGGATTTCATCTGCAGGCGCGGGGGAATGACCATCTCTGAAGTTCAGGAACGAGTTGACGAACTGTGGGAGGAATATCATGTACTCCGGAGGAACAATGCGCTGGAGAGCTCGGCTTGCCAACAAGTCGTGAAATCATTGCGGCGCTGGGCTTCTCGGTACGACATCATTCTTTCCCGGCGTCCCTCAATCGAGAGATTCCTTAGGCATTTCCCGCCAACAGATGGTCACACTCCAGCTCAAACCCCTGATTCACTTGCTCAAAACCCTACTCCAAGTCAGCAACGAACTCAGGAACAGCCGGAAACGTCAAGACGAGAACGGACTCAGGAGCAACCGGAAACGTCAAGACAAGGACGGACTGAAGTTCGTAGAGGAGCTGTGATTATGAGTGAGCAAGATCAACAAATGCTTCGTGAAGAGACTCTTCGCCGCCGAGGTGCTAGAGCTTCCCGGGCTCAGGGAAGAGGCGGTAGGTCGATTAGAGCATCTCGTCGACCTGCTTATTCTTCAGCTGCCCGGAATGACCGAACTCGGCTTCACGAGGATTTTGTGAATAGATGGCTCAACTTTAGCAACCAGGGACAGTAGAATAGTCCTTTGTAATGGCGTAACGCCTTCTCGTAGGGCAGTGGAGTTGTATGCCGAACAAGTTTTTATAAATGAAATCTTTATTTCGCTTCTATCACTGCGTATTTACAGCTCAGCGAAAAAATTTCATCGTGCTCGTCCTCGGTCTTATGAAGTGGACTCGTCCTCGGTCTTATGAAGTAAGCTTCTTTGACCGGACTCGTCTTTGGTCTTATGAAGTAAACTTCTTTGACCGGACTTGGTCCTCGGTCTTATGAAATAAACTTCTTTGACCGGACTCGTCTTTGGTCTTATGAAGTAAACTTCTTTGACCGGACTCGTCTTTGGTCTTATGAAGTAAATTTCTTTGACCGGACTAAGCTTGTGTCCTAATTCGGCGAGTTTTATCGCGTGGATCGGACTTTCCCTTGTCCTAATTCGGCGAGTTTTATCGCGTGGATCGGACTTTCCCTTGTCCTAATTCGGCGAGTTTTATCGCGTGGATCGGACTTTCCCTTTGTTGCAGTTCGTTTCAGACGGACTGCTTGTTTCTTAAGCTGAATTGTGGTCTTGTATCCTTCTTAGAAGCTTGGACTCACAATCGTTGGCTTATATATGTTCTAAAAAGGGGATCAGCCTTCGAAGAACAAGATACCTCAGTAACATTTGTAAGAGACGACACGCACATAGACAGACAAAACGCACATAGACAAACAAAACGCACATAGACAAGCATGAAAAACAAGTAAAAAACAAAGAAAGCACATACCCCTAGGACCGAACTAGACACAAGACTGACTGACCGGACTGTCTCTTACAAATGGAACTTCTTGAGGTTGGAAATGTACCATGTTCGGGGTACTTGTTCTCCTGACATGTGAGTCAATTTGTAAGACCCTTTGCCGAGGACTTCTGACACCCGATATGGACCTTCCCATGTGGGTTCGAGTTTGCCCAGCTTTTCTGCTCGGCTTACTTCGTTGTTTCTCAAGACGAGATCTCCCACTTGAAATTGCAGCTTTTTCACCCTTTGGTTATAATACCGGGCTACTTGCTCCTTGTACTTGGCTGCTTTTATGCAGGCCAATTCTCTTCTTTCTTCGGCCAGATCTAGTTCGGCTCTCAGTCCGTCCTCATTCAGTTCTGCTGAGAAATTAAGAGTTCGGGGACTGGGTATGCCGTTCTCAACCGGAATCACGGCTTCAGTGCCGTACACCATCGAGTTCGGCTCCGGTGTGACTTCGGTCATTTCGCCTGCCTCTGACTCCGGCTGCTGTGATTGCTATGCTTGATGGTGCCGAGCTGATTGCTCGGCACTTTTAAGCGCAATCTGCAAACACTCGCTCTTTTTTGATCACCTCGGATGACCGCTATCCCTCCTTTAGTGGGGAAGGAGTTCGGCGAGGAAGCCTCTGATCGCTATGATCGGGCTTCTTTTTGTCTTCTCTAGATGAGCTGTCTAAAGACCGTTTTCGACGGTCTGCCTCATCGGCACGAGAAAACTGGTCCGCAATGTCCCACATCTCTTGAGCTGTTTGCGGACTGCATTCCACGAGCTTTCTGTAGAGAGCTCCGGGCAGGATTCCATTTTGGAATGCCGAAATGACAAGTAGATCATTGAGATAATCTACTTGTAGGCATTCCTTGTGGAACCTCGTCATAAAGTCGCTGATCTTTTCGTCGCGACCTTGACGTGTAGAAAGCAGCTGAGCCGAAGTGATTCGGGCTTCCGCTTTCTGAAAGAACCTCCTGTGGAAAGCATCCATTAGATCTCGGTAAGATCTAATGCTGCCTTGGGGGAGGCTATCGAACCACCTTCTTGCGTTCCCGATAAGCAGCTCGGGAAACAGCTTGCACATATGGACCTCATTGAGACCTTGGTTCGCCATGTTATACTGATAGCGTCCCAGGAAGTCATGAGGATCCACTAACCCGTCATAAGTCATCGACGGAGTTCGGTAGTTCTGTGGCAAGGGAGTTCGGGTGATATCGTCCGAGAACGGAGTCTTCAATGCTCCGTACATGGCGAACCCGACATCTCTTCGGTATGGAGGAGATGGAGTTCTCCTGTGATTCCGGTACCGAGGAGGAACAGGAACATGTCGGGGTTGAGGATTTTTCTTCCTGGAAGACACGGCACTACTGCGGTAGTGACTTTCATGTCTGGATGAGGAGGGAGAATCCACCGTTTTCGTCTCCGGCTTTTGGCCCTTTTGCAGGAAAATTAAGAACTCTTCCTGCTTCTCGGCCAAAAACAACTTGACAGCCTCGTTCAAATCAGGCTGCTGGGAAGACTCGGTGCGATGAGTCTTTGAGCGGCTTGTTCCTTCTCCGTGAGAACTGGAAGTAGATTTCTCCCGAGGCTGTTTTCTAGACCTGCGGGCTGGACTAGCTTCCTCATGGTTACCACGGACGGAAGCACGGGTATTATGTGATCTGGTATGCATTTTTTTTTGGTGGAAGAGGATCAAAAACTCGCTTTTATCACAGATTTGGTTCTCTGTTTCCCACAGACGGCGCCAGTGATGGTTGGGCGAATTTTTGATGGTAGTAAATGCAGGTAATGAATATAGATCACGACACAAGGAATTACGTGGTTCGATTTACTGAGGTAAATCTACGTCCACGGGAAGAAAGGAGGGCAAGATTGTATTGCTTGATCTGGTTTACCAGCTTACAAATACAGACTTGCTATATGTTATTTGATGTCTAGAGAGCCCCTCTCCTATCTGATCTAAGTTCTATTTATGCATTGAACTAAGATCGTGGCTTGCATCACCACTAACTAGGTCGTGGCTTACATCATCACTAATTAGGTCGTGGCTTACATCATCACTAATTAGATCGTGGATGTCGTGGAGGTCATGAGATCTTGCATGGGTCCACCACTAAATAGATCGTGTAGTGGAGGTCGTGGAGGTTCTGCATGAGTCCACTATCTCCCAGTTCGGTCGAATACTGAGACCGAACTGCTGAACTATTGCCGAGCAGATTGGTCGGCTTTTACCGAGCTGTAGGCTGGGGCCGAACTCTTTGGTAATGCCGAACTGATTGGTCGGCTTTTACCGAGCTGTAGGCTAGGGCCGAACTCTTTGGTAATGCCGAACTGATACTCTTCCTTGGTCTTTGGGCTGATGGGCCGTCACTGCTATTGGGCTTGTTTAGTACGTACCCCATCACACCACCGATACCCAACATTCCTCATCCAACTCGAACTATTTCATTCCTATCTACTTATCCTTCTTCACTTTTTTTTTCTCTTCTGTTACTTTTCTCTCCACGACCTCCCTTCATATCCTCCACCGCAACCCTATTGACACCAACCGTGCTCTTCCTGGCTCAACCTTCCTGTCACATCCTCGTCTCCTTCCAGCCCTAGTCCATCCTCTTAATCTGCGATATCGACCTCTTCTAGATTTCCTATTTTACCTGCCGTCTATGTAGGCACCGTGGCAGATATTTTTATTGTTTCATCTAAAAGCTTTTAGGCAAACAAAATTTTTCTTATTTTTCTTTTCTGAAATATTTATAGAGGTTTGCGTAGCAGCCTTTCAAATTCGCTGTCTTATGTGATATGTCCATTTCAAATTTTTTTTAAATGAGTATGTAATTGATCTTTAAAAAAATTCATTTTCACTTCTCTAATTACCACAAGAATTAAAAACATTTTCACTTTTATTACTCTAACGCAAGATCGATACACCAAACGCGTCACGACGTCCATATTGTATTACAATTTGAACACAACAACTCACTTTTTAATCATGTGTTTGATGTCCTCTATGCGACGGACCCGACGGAGGAACGCCGTTACCCGCCAACCGACGATTCCGAATATTCTTCGATGGTTCATTGAGCGTTGCAGAGGAGAGATGAATGCTGCCCCACGATATACTTATCATCAACAACATCAATATGATTACCCCAGCAAAATAGTAGTTCAACCTGCACTCATAAACAAATTTGATCACCATCATAAATAAATATAGTAGCAAAACTAAAGGGCACCCTATGATTATTGCACAAGTCACAACCATATCTATTAATATAGTTAAATTTTTATTTAAAAAAATTATTCGTTAATCAAATGATCAATTAAGAGAATGGCCACGTAACTAAATGTCACACGGACCTCATCGTCCACTGGATTTATGTCAGAGTTGGTGTAGTAATTATAGATGTATTAAAACGTGGCATGAACTTAATGGATATTATCCATCTTTAATGAATCTCTCATTTTCTACAGTACTACTTTATTGAAGTTGCGCTTTCTTCTATTTTTGTCTTTTTTATATTGCGGTACATATTATTCAATTAAGATCACATTTATAAAATATAGTCGGAGTACGCATATTCAATATATAGTACAAGAATTTGTTTTTAATTGGCAGTAAGTCCAATCATCCTTTTGCAGTTCACTTAGGATTCCAATATGTCTGTCTTCTTTTAAATTTTCATTTGCAACCTATGTATTATAAATTGTTTCTTCTGTTGATTACTGATGCAATGTCTTTTACCTGCAAATACTACCGCAAGTGAATAGTAGTAGTAGTAGTATAATTATAACATTAAACTAAGGGTGTCATATCTACAGGGATTAGTGAATCTAGACCTAAGTATTATAGACTAAAATCAATCTAGCTATATATATATATATATATATATATATATATGGAGGGTTGTGATCAATTGAGATTTTTTAGCCTAATTGAGAAATGAGGTGCATTATCAGCCACTCATTTTTATTAAATGAGTGGTCCAGAATTTGCCACATGGAAAATATTTTTAGTTTAATTAATTATGAAAGGGCGTAATGGTAATTTTATGTTTAAATTGGGTTTCTTCCGCTTGTGTTCTCCATCTCCTTCCCAAATCCCCGCCGCAGATTTCGATCTCAGCCCCTCCGCTTCTCCGCCGCCCCCCAAAATCTCTGCCACAATCTCCGTCGCCGACAAGCTTCCTGACGCCACCCTATCCTACCTCGACGCCTCCGACGAGCTCCAGACCATCTCAATCGCCGACATCACCACGAATAAGAAGGCAATTTTGGTCGTGTCCTCCATCGCCGCCTCCTTCATCCGCGCCATCAGCGACGCCGCCATAACCTCGCTCTCCTGAGCCAATCTCTGCCACATCAGCTTCCTCCTTCTCCATCCTCCTCACCCATTCCTCCAGGTCCATTTTCCTCCACCCTCTCTCGAGATCTCGTCGTCTCTCTGCTTCGGTAGAGACTGGATCTTTGAATCGTAACTCCTCACCAGGAGCGTCGTCTGCCGCCGCCGCCGCTCATATAGTGCGATTCTCAATATGTCGTTCTGTTTCGGTTGACGAAATTGCAATTATTAATTACTCTGTTTTCTCTTCAATTTGACAGCAACAAATGGTTGTTTTGATTTACCTGTGTATTGAGGTAGTGTTCAATCTCGATTCGTTGTGATTGAGGATTGACTAGTAGCAATTTTCCATTGACACGCTTCAAATCGTTGCTGGAGATCGTCTCCGACGAGATCTGCAACAAGGCGAGCTCGTGCGCGCTGAAGCTGCTGATGCAGATACTGGAGGCGTCGAAGAAGTCGAGGCTGAAGGCGATCAAGGCCGGCGCGATCTGCATGTTGGTGGAGCTGCGGCCAGAATCGAGCAGATCTAAATGCGAGAGGATTATGCAATTGATCAATTTTGCTTTTGTTACGGTGTTTGTCAGTTGTTGACATTTGATATATAAGCTGGTGACACTATGACAACTATGGTGCATATCGTGTCAACGGCACATACATGTCATGTCAACTACGGTACATATCGTGTCAACTACACATACAAGCCATGTCAACTGTGTTACAAGCCATGTCAACTACACGTACAACCATGTCAACTGCACATAGAAACCATGTCAACAACAATTATAAGTCATGTCAACTAGACATAAAAGCCATGTCAACAATCCGACACATTAAAACACGAAATGACACTTATACCCCCGTGTTGACATAATGTGATAGCTGTTGACATTTAGTTAATCTTGTGGATTAGTGGCTGATATTGCATCTCATTTCTCAATTTAGCTAAATAATCTCAACCTAACATGACCCTATATATATATATATTATATATCTAGATTCAAAATTAACAATTACTATAAGATTGTTGACTTAAGACAAAATTGATAAATAAATGTAAACTTGGAGAATTAATATCGTGTAACGAATCTTTAAGGCTTTAATTTGATTGATTACTAAGTTAATCTAATTAGTTACGTCTAATGTGTATTCTAAATCAAATTTCATTAGGATGATCACTAATATATATAGTCTAAACCTTTTTTTTTGAAATTACTAGCATACAACTTCTAATAGTTTTTGCACATATATGATATATCCTCACACTTAATAATTATATTGAGTTAAAATTTAAATTATTTACAATCATGTACCACGAGAAGCATTAAACACGGAATAGTCAAAACAAAAAAACAGCATTAAACATCAGTACTCTCTAGCCCTATGATTCTCGAAAATGAGCTTGCTTTAATTTTCTAGTGCTAATTAATAATCTTGTTTTAATGCGTATATAGATTAGGGTAAAACAGTCTGAAAAATCAAACTAATCAAATACAAAAAAAAACCAATATTATGAGCCAGTGCATGCGTTTCATTTATCGTAGTTGAAGAATGGACTAATATCTTTTGACTCAAAATTTGTGTGCTTCTTATCAATCCATTAGTTTTATAATAATAAAGGTCTCTTTATTGCCATCTTTATAAAAGTGGTTTATACCTTTCAGGTCATGCAATAATCCTATTTAGCCATTAATAGTCTATGGATAATATAGAACGGCCATAATTATTTAATCTCATTTTTGATATTTTAATTTATATTATATATTGTGCAACTCGCCACTATTTTCTCATAAAAATGTAATATAAATGAATACAAATAATTTTTTAAATAAAAATCCAAACATTGGTTGATGACTTTTTGAATAATAATTTTGTTAGAAAATAATTGATGAGACTGGTATAAGTTTAAAATTGGGATATTGATCTCTAAAATTGTCGAACTTTGGTCAAAATTTGGTATTTTCCAAGAACTTTAAAATTGGTCTAAAATATTAGTACAAACTTTATATTTTGTTTATTATTTCCCATGGCAGTTCAATCACCATATCTGACCAACTTCCGTGCATTTTTTTTTATCTTATTTGGCACTACTAAATCAACGTGATTTTCTACCTAACTTTTCATCCTACTTGTCACGAACTTAAAAAATAAATTAAAATATTATAAATATTTCACGGTTGTCCACGTATGATAAGATTTTTGTTGAATATATCGTATTTGGGTTGGGTTGGGAAATAGTAACAAACAAAATGTAAAGTTTATGATATTTTAGACCAATTTTAAAATTTGTGAAAAATATCAAAATTTGACTGAATTTCACCATTTTTGGAACCAATATCCCTTTGAAATTTTATCCAGCAATTATAAAAGTTTAGTCTCATATGTGCATGCACATATATCGTTCTTAGTAGTAGGTGAATCTTTGAAAATAATAGTTATCTTAATTCCAACCTGTCAAACTTAATTGAATATATTATTTGATTTAATTTCTTCCACTTTATGTTCCATCAGTGAAAATTAATATAAAATGCTTGCGTAGAATATTTTTAATTTACTGGGCACTAATTATTAACTTGGACAAATAAACTAAGATTTTATTGTAGAACACCATAAACTAAGATTTTATTGTAGAACACCATCACAACCTGTGAATGGGTGGAACTCATGAATAGACAAAGTTCAGAGGACTCATTTGCAAATATGAGAAGTATTTTGAAAGGTAGTTAAAACGGTTATGAAGCTGATTTCAGAAGTTGAAGAGCTCATCACCGTGGAGTATAAGAAGGGGATTAACTGCTGCATCATTATCAGATTCTCATCCCCCATCAGTTACAACAAGAAAAGAGAGAGCACTTTCATTGTGAGGCATCTTTCAATCTTAGGGTCTTCATCGGTTGTGATTACCATGAACTCTTGTGTATGTGGAAGTGTTTGAGTGCTTGTATTCTCTCGAGTGTTTGTGTTGTAGTTACCGATTTGTTTCTGTGAATAAAGTCTCCGATCACATTTTCTCTGTGGACGTAGGTGGTAACACCGAACCACGTAAATCCTTGCCTTGTTCGTTTCTTTAAGCTCATTTGCAACTCGATTTGTCGATCAATCTTCTAACAAATTGGCGCAGTCTGTAGGAAATGAGGATCTTGGGTGATTGATCGGCGCAATGGCTTCTGCAAAGTTCGAGATTGAAAAATTCACCGGCAAGAATGATTTTGGATTATGGTGTCTCAAGGTGAAGGCCATAATGATGCAGCAAGGTCTGTGGGAGATCTTGAAGGATGGGAAGGAGCTTCCGCTTGATAAAGCGGATGAGAAGGAGGATGCGAAGGTGCAAGATCTCCAGAATAAGGCGTACAGCACGCTGATCCTCAGCCTCAATGATCGAATGTTGAGGGAAATCTCAAAGGAGGAGACTGCAGCTGCGGTGTGGAAGAAGCTTGAGTCACTCTACATGACCAAGTCTCTCGCGAACAGACTTCATCTGAAACAAAGATTGTTCACCTTCAAGATATCGGAAGGAAGGAGCATCTTGGAGCAACTTGAAGAAATAGGTAAATGTGTAGATGATCTTGAAAACATAGATGAGCAGATCAAGGATGAAGATAAGGCGTTTATGCTACTGAATTCTTTGCCGAAGTGCTATGAGCAATTTAAAAATGCTATTCTTCTTGGTAGAGATTCAAAGATCACCTATGAGGAAGTATATTCTGCCCTCAAACTCAAGGAGTTCCAGAAATCAGCATTCAAGCCACTGGATCAGGCTGCAGAAAGCCTGAACATCAAAAGTTCATTCTCCAAGAAGCAGTCCAAGAAGAAAGGAAAATGGAAGCAAGTCCAAGCAAAGTCAGTCTAAAGAGGCTGAAGCAAAGTAAACTCGAAGTTGTCACTGGTGCAAAAAGCCGGGGCACATCAAGAAAGACTGCTATGGCTGGAAGAGAAAGCAAGCTGCTGAGGCTGAGAAGGGTGCCAACACCGCTGATATCACTGAAGAGGTTGAAGAGGCAGAGGCCCTCAACATCACTGAGAAGCACATCATGACTTCTTGGGTGATGGATTCCGGATGTAGCTTTCAGATGACTTCCAAGAAGGCTTGGCTTACTGACATGGAGGAATCCAGTGGATCTGTACTGCTTGGGAACGACCACATCTGCAAGGTGGAGGGGGTGGGAAAGATCAGATTCATCATGCATGATGGATCAGTGAGAACTCTCTCTGAAGTGAGGTACATCCCTTCCATTAAAAGAAATCTAATCTCTCTTGGAATGTTAGAAAGAAAGGGAATGAGTTTCTCTTCCTCCGAAGGTTACATGAGGGTTATCAAGAATGGTAAGGTTGTGATTAGAGCAAAGAGGACTAACAGCTTGTACTATCTTGAAGCCAAGGTTGTGGTCAGTGAGCTTAACATGGCTGAGAAGTTGAGTCTGAAATCTTGACATCTCAGATTAGGCCATCTTGTTGAATCTGGTCTAAAGGAGCTAGGCAAGAAAGGGGTTATCAAGCTTAATGTAGATGAAAGACTGAGCAGCTGTGAGGAATGCATCTTGGGAAAGAGCAAGAAGCAGCCCTTCAAGTCAGCTAAGCACAATTCTGGATCACCAATGGACTATGCTCACAGTGATATCTGGGGGCCTTCTTCAGTCCAGAGTATAGGTGGAGGCATGTACTTTCTTTCTATAATTGATGATTATTCTAGGAAGTTAAGGATTTTCATTATGAGAGAGAAGTCAGAGGCCTTCAAGAAATTCCAAGAATGGTGTGCAGAGGTTGAACTGGAGAAGGGCAGATGCTTGAGGTGTCTCAAAACAGATAACGAGTTAGAGTTCCTGTCATCTGAGTTTGATCCGTTTTGTAAAGAGAAAGGGATCAAGAGGCATAGGACTGTTCCCAACAACCCACAGCAGAATGGAGTTGCTGAAAGGGCCAATAGGACAGTGTTGGAGAGAGTAAGATGTATGCTATTCTCATCTGGGGTGGCCAAGAGTTTCTGGGCAGAGGCTGCATCCACAGCTGCAGTGCTTATCAACAAGTCTCCATCATCAGCTCTTGATTACAGCATACCTAATGAAAAGTGGTATGGATCTGCAGGAGATTACTTAAAGTTGAGGACTTTTGGTTGTAGAGCTTATGCTCATGTCAGACAGAGCAAGCTGGAACCTATAGCTGTCAAATGTGTGATGATAGGTTACCAGAAAGGGGTGAAGGGATACAGGCTGTGGTCCACAGAGCCTCAAGGTTCATAGGTTGTTGTGAGCAGAGATGTAGTGTTCAGAGAAGAGGAGATGCCTTTTCTAAAGAAGAGCAAAGATACTACTCAGTTTGAGGTGGAGCTACCAGAGAATGAAGATGAAGCTGTTGATGCTGGGCATGAGGAAAGATCAGCTGGAGTTGACAATAGCCCACTGGATCAGAATGAAGCCCAGACAACAAGAAATGACCCTCCACTCAAAGCCAAATCAAAAAGGCAGACTAAGCTTCCATCCAGATTTAATGACTATGACATGATGTATTATGCATTGTGTGTAGCAGAAGAAATAGAGTATCATGAGCCCTCAACCTACAAAGAGGCAATGAGAAGTCATGAGAAGGATAAGTGGATAAAAGCAATGCAAGAAGAGATTGATTCACTCTACAAGAACAGAACTTGGGTATTGGTGCTGAGGCCACTGCATCAGAAAGTTGTTGGCTCCAAGTGGATTTTCAAGAAAAAGATAGAAGCCTTCCAGAATAATAAAGTCGGATTTAAAGCAAGATTGGTGGCAAAGGGCTATACACAAAGGGAAGGAATTGATTATAATGAAGTGTTCTCACCGGTGGTAAAGCATAGCTCCATAAGAATCCTCTTGGCCATCATTGTAGAAAGAGATTGAGAGCTTCATCAATTGGATGTGAAGACCGCTTTTCTGCATGGAACTCTGGAAGAAACCATATATATGGAGCAACCCGAGGGCTTTGAGAAGCCTGGGGATGAAGGAAAGGTTTGCATGCTCAAAAGGTCACTGTATGGGTTGAAACAAAGCACTAGACAGTGGTACTTGAGGTTTGGAGAGTATATGCAGAAGATAGGATTTGAAAGGTCTTTATATGATAGCTGCGCTTTTGTTAAGAAGCAAGGTGGAGTTACTGCAGCTTATCTACTCCTATACGTGGATGATATGCTAGTGGCAGCAGCCACAGAAGCTGAAGTGCAGTTAGTGAAGAAGCAGCTGGAAGTTGAGTTTGAAATGAAAGATTTGGGGCAGGCTAAGCGCAGACTTAGCATGGATATAGTGAGAGCAAGGAATAAGAAGAAGCTCTAGCTCACTCAATCAGATTATGTCAAGAAGGTTATAGCCAAATTCCAAATGGACTCTTCAAAGGCAGTGAGTGTTCCACTGGCCCAACAATTTAAACTGAGCAGAGAGCAGTGCCCAAAGATAGAATCAGAGAGGAAAGAGATGGATAAGATACCTTATTCAAGTATGTGGGGAGCATAATGTACATTATGGTGTGTACTCGGCCAGATCTCAACCATGCAGTGAGTGTGTCTAGCAGATTTATGTCAGATCCTGGGATTGAGCATTGGCATGCTTTAAAATGGATTCTGAGGTATTTGAAAGGCACAACTGATTATGGGATTGAGTTTGGGACTGTAAAGACAGATCAAAAGGAGGCATTGATAGGCTTCTACGATTCATATTATGCAGTGAGTATTGACACAAGAAAATCCCAATCCGGTTATGTTTTCTGTCTTTATGGAAGTGTGGTGAGCTGGAAATCAAGTTTGCAATTTGTAGTTGCATTATCTACTACGGAGGCTGAGTATATTGCTATGGCAGAGGCTGTCAAGGAGAGCTTTTGGCTCAAGGGAATTCTGACTGACTTTGGCGTTGAGCAAGAGTCTGTGGAGATAAGGTGTGATAGTAGCAGTGCCATCTGTTTGTCCAAGCACCAAACGTTTCATGAGAGCAGTAAACTTGTGGATGTGAGATTACATTTCATCAGGGATGAAGTGAGTAAAGGGTCAGTCAAGATTGCCAAAGTTTCTACAGAAGAGAACGCGACGGATATGCTCACCAAGACATTGCCAAGCTCTAAGTTGAAGTATTGCTTGGAGCTGATCAACCTGGTTCAATGCTGTTGAGATAAATGAGAGAAGTGGTCAGAGGCTATTCATGGGATCCAAGGTGGAGATTTGTGAATGGGTGGAACTCATGAATAGACAAAGTTCGGAGGACTCATTTGCAAATATGAGAAGTATTTTGAAAGGTAGTTAAAACGGTTATGAAGCTGATTCTTGAAGTTGAAGAGCTCATCACCGTGGAGTATAAGAAGGGGATTAACAGCTGCATCACTATCAGATTCTCATCCCCCATCAGTTACAACAAGAAAAGAGAGAGCACTTTCTTTGTGAGGCATCTTTCAATCTTAGGGTCTTCATCAGTTGTGATTACCATGAACTCTTGTGTGTGTGGAAGTGTTTGAGTGCTTGTATTCTCTCGAGTGTTTGTGTTGTAGCTACCGATTTGTTTATGTGAATAAAGTCTCCGATCACATTTTCTCCGTGGACGTAGGTGGTAACACCGAACCACGTAAATCCTTGCCTTGTTCGTTTCTTTTAGCTCGTTTGCAACTTGATTTGTCGATCAATCTTCTAACACAACCGACCGAAAAACATTTCACATTTATTTACTGGGTGTCTCAAATAGTAGAATTTTTCAACATTATTACAAATTAAATGCATTTTAAAAATCGCACATGGTTTCGATAATATTATTATTGAGCTTTATAGACAGAGATATAATTATTCGATTAGCGAACTACAAAAAGTCACGTTTAATTTGCATGTTACGGGACCTAGTAAAAATGATATCATCAGAAATTTTTAGACAAAAACTTAAGCACATTTAAAATAATTTTCCACTAATTTCGGGGTTTTATCACCTTTTCTGACTTGAGAGCTATTTTAGTCATTAAATTTAGAGATAATTGTACATAATTGTACGTACATAATCGAACTTTTTTCAACATTTTACATTGAAAATTATTTATAAACATTAAGTGATTAAAATAAATTTCATAATAATCATTTTGCAACAGTTTTTAACTATACAGTAAATAATGTACCAATGGTATCAAATAATGTGTACGGATCAGTGAATAATGTACGGATTGAAGAGAATAATGTTGAAAGTAACTTGAGTTCATGCCCTTTGGATTTAACAGTCCATGGGGCTAGGTTGTAGTACCCACTCACAAACGGTAACCATCACAAAGGGCAGAGAGTTTGAATAATTCCCCTTGGGTTTAGCAACCCATGGGGCTAGGTTATAGCACCACCACATGAATTAAATTTTATTTTTTAATGCGTTTAAGATTTGGTACAGTAAATAATGTACCAATAGATCGTCATGTGAAGTAATGTACAAATAGATCGTCATAATGTAGCATTTCTATCAAAATAATGTACAGAAAAACATATCCCATGTCAGCAATATCTAATGTACCGCACCATTACCAACTAATGTACATCTTTGGCTAAATAATGTAATAGAACACGATGTACATATCTAGCTACATGATGTAACAGAACATGATTCATAAAAGGAGAATCAGTTAATGTACTGATCTATCTAAATGATTTAACAGTGAAATAATGTATCGATTTGTGTAAATAATGTATATAGAGTTGTAATGTATGAGCATCAATTAAATAATGTAGCAAACCAAAATCGAAATCCATCACCAAACCAAAAAATGTAAATTGACAGAAGTGTTGATTTACAGAAAAAAACTTAACAACAATGAACACGAAGGGCTGATTTACAGAGAAAACCTAACAGTAATGAACACGAAGTGCTGATTTACTGAAAAACCCACCATAAACACTTTGCTAAAAACTTCGAAGCTTCATCACTTACCCGAAATCGTCGGCTTTGGTTCAGTTTCCACCGGATCTGGACTGCCAAAGCAACCGTACAACGACAAAGAAGGCTGAAACGACTGAGAAACGTAGAGTCGGAGACTTTTCCGGAGAGAAACGTCGGGGAGAACTGTTTTTTTGGTCTCTTTCCGGCGGCTAGGGTTTTGAATGAGAGCGGAATTGGGAGAGACGATTTTGGAATGACAGAGAGATAGTGTGAAATGGAATATCAATCGGTTTCCCCAAAAAATCACGCTTAATTCGGACTTGGAGTTTTGAAACGTGTGATATTAATGATTTGTTTATATTTCTACCCCTATAATGTACCAATTCCAACTAATAATGTAACGCGGACCATGATCTCTCCTCAGCATCTAGTCCGTCCAACATCTTAATCTAATGGTTAATATATATATACAATGTTCTTTTTAATCACAACCCTTGGATCCTTGAATTGGATGGTTGTGATGATCTGCATTATTTGACAAAAAAATTGTATTATTAGTCGGTGTGCATTATTCAACTGAAAATCTGCATTATTAAATTACACGTGGCATCAATATAACCGTCGGATGACAAAACCTTGGGGCTGAGATTAAAAAGAACAATAGAACAAAATATACAAAAAGGAAATGAATACATCTATATATATATAGGGTTATTCTCATATTCATCCCTTAGATCCTTTATTCTTTTTAATATGGGCCGTTAGATCTCTTTCATCAACGGTCCAGATGATCTGCATTATTACACTATAATGGTGCATTATTAGTCGGTGTGCATTATTCAATTAAAAATCTGCATTATTACACTATAATGGTGCATTATTAGTCGGTGTGCATTATTCAACTGAAAATCTGCATTATTAAATGACACGTGGCACCAATCTAACCGTCGGATGACAAAATTGTGGGGCTGAGATTAAAAAGAACAAAGAACAAAAGATACAAAAAGGAAATGAATACATCCCTATATATATATATATATATATATATATATATATATATATATATATATATCGGGTTGCATTAGTGTGCTAACTAATTTACAGTAATAACTAATAACTTTCAATACTATGTATTAAAATTATCAACACAAAGACATAATTATATCAATACAACATGTAAATTTAAATATCAACACAAAGACATAATTTATCAACACAAGAAAAATTGATAAATTTATGTCTTTGTGTTGATATTTTTAATATACAAAATTGATATTTAGTTATTAGTTATTACTATAAAAAGTTAGTATTTGATCACACACCTATATCTATCTATATATCTATATATCTATCTAGGGGTGTGTTAAGGTCCTTCGCAACTTTTCAGTCCAGGCTTCTTTTTAATCACAGCCCTTGGATCCTTAAATTGGATGGTTGTGATTATCTGCATTATTACACTATAATGGTGCATTATTAGTCGGTGTGCATTATTCAACTAAAAATCTGCATTATTACACTATAATGGTGCATTATTAGTCGGTGTGCATTATTCAACTGAAAATCTGCATTATTAAATGACACGTGGCACCAATCTAACCGTCGGATGACAAAATCGTGGGTAGGGATGGGAAATTATACCGAAATACCGTAATACCGGACTTACCGTATCGGAAAAATACCGAAAATATCGATTTTTCGGTATACCGCAGTTTCTGGTACGGTATGATACCGTACCGGAGTGTTTCGGTACGGTAACGGTATCAATTTTTTTATACCGCGGTATACTGAATCCACGGTATACCGAAACTTCAGTATATACCGAATCCACGGTATACCGAATCTTCGGTATATATACACACATATATATATATATTATATTAAAAAAAATTTAATGCATCAATTAATACAATAAAATTAAACATTCAAATGATAATTTATTCAAACAAATTCAAAATTAACCTGAATTATTTTTTTTATCAACTCGTCCTATTAAATATAATAAACACAATAGCACATAACACCGAAAGAAGATTGGAAATACGATATCGGGAATATGTTTCAACAGAGCACATTTGAAAGAATTTGTATTAACTCACACCATTTAGTATATGATTCTTTGTGTAATGTCATGTTCCAAATATACAAAGTAATTAAAATTGTTGTTTTATTCTTCGTCTCACATCATAAAATGTCAATTAAAAATATGTGCAGTTGAAAATGAATCAAATCATTTAATTAGTGTTTAATTCATTGTATGCTATCTTATTTTATATACTACTTAAATTGAAGGATGAATAAATAGGATATTGATCAGTCATTCTTAATTCTTAAAGAGAAATAAATGTCCAATTTAAATTACTAACTAGTGTCACGCCCGTGCGATGCACGGGTCATTTTAATTTCTTCATATTTATTTCATTATGCGAAATAAAAGTTGTGATATGATAAACAAAAGAATATTCGACATCCTCTTACTTTGGATTATACTTTTTCAATCACATTAACCCCACATAGCCACAAGAGTGCGTTTAAATGCTACATTTTCTTAAAAATGTCAATACGATCACATTAAAATTTCAACACATATTTGTGTTGACATTTTAATAAATTGTCTTGACATTTAAATATCTGACTTAAAATTAAAAAGCATTTTAAATCTGTGAAAATATGAAATAAACGTTGAGTTATAACTGCAGGAGCAAGTTTACGTTGCAATAATTAGGTGTTTTGATATATGGATGTTACACTCCATACATTTCTTTTGGTTTGGTTGTTTGTGTATTCTGATTATGCTCGACTATTAATAAAGGTTATCAAATGCAGGGTCATTTTCAATGATTTTTTGTGGAATTTTGAGAAATGAAGACAACGTGGTTGCAAGAAATGAAGATAATGTTGTTGATCATGACTTCATAAATTGTTTTAGATTTGAATGTTGAAGTTTTATTAATTGTTTTTAGATTTGAATGTCAAGACATTTTAATAAATTGTCTTGATATTTAAATATCAGACTTAAAATTAAAAAGCATTTTAAATATGTGAAAATATGAATTAAGCGTTGAGTTATAACTGCAGGAGCAAGTTTACGTTGCAATAATTAGGTGTTTTGATATATGGATGTTACACTCCATACATTTCTTTTGGTTTGGTTGTTTGTGTATTGTGATTATGCTCGACTATTAATAAAGGTTATCAAATGCAAGGTCATCTTCAACGATTTTTTGTGGAATTTTGTGAAATGAAGACAACGTGGTTGCAAGAAATGAGGATAATGTTGTTGATCATGACTTTATAAATTGTTTTAGATTTGAATGATGAAGTTTTATTAATTTGAATGCTATGAACAAGATTTGATTGTGATGAAGTTTTATTATTTTGGGTTTTTTTAAATAGTTGAACACTTGAATTGTTATTTAAATATTTTGGACACAATAGGTTTTTTTTCGGTATACCGTACCGTGTTTCTAATAACGGTATGGTAATGGTATCAAAAAATATCATACCGAATTTCCGGTATACCGGAGGTATCGGTATTGAATTTTGTCATACCGTACTTTCCGGTACGGTATGCGGTATGGCACGGTCGGTACGGTATACCGTACCGATCCACCCCTAATCGTGGGGCTGAGATTAAAAAGAACAAAGAACAAAAGATACAAAAAGGAAATGAATACATCCCTATATATATTAATTTTATAATAAAATGTGATTAGAATAAGTTGATGGAATGTGAGGACTACTTACCATTTATGGTAAAATTGAAATATGACTCTTATTGTGGGACGAACGAAAATGACAAGTAGGACTCTTATCAGGGGACGGATGAAGTATTAATAAATTACAATTCTAAAACATAATTCCCAAAAACTCACTTTTCCTGTTTAGGTGTAAACATTATATGCCGAATAGTCCATTTAGTAATACTGATAATATAAATAGTGCATACTATACTTACAAGAAGACTTTTTAGAAAGAATTGCATAAAATTCCTGAAGGAAATTACACCTAAATATTTTTACCGGCATAGTACTAAACAACAGTAAATTAATGGCCTAGATTTTAGTAGTACAACTTAATTAGCATTTCGGCGGAACTAAATACACCTGGGTTTGCACCACTGTGTGCCCGAACCGAAACCCGGGCACCACCGTAAACGCCACCCTCAAATCACCAACTGCCACCGCGAACACATCGTGGAACACATTTTCCATGTACACCTCCGAAAATCTCGAATTACTCTCCGCTTGAAAAACCCCAACTCCACACCCCAACGAAAATGCCAAACAATGAAGTAGCCAAATTCTTCTCGACATTTCAGCAAACATCTTGAAGAACTCCGTTTCCGGAAAATCCCCGCCGTTCACCATCTTCCTCTGGTTTAAATTGCCGAAAAACGAGAATTCCATCTTCGGATGTACCAAGTTAAGATACTTCGATTTCAAAAAATTTCCGAACAACGAGCTCGGGTTATGTTTGACGAAATGCCTCATAGAGACTGACCTCAATTTCGTGAACTCCTCGAAGAAGAAAATCCGGAGCCGCTGCTTCTCTGAATTATCGATTTTCTCGATTCCGAAGGTAGGATCGTTGAAGCCGCTGAAAATCTCTCTGCAAACAAACGATTCGAACACTAAGCCTCTGTGATCCTTTCTGTTTAATTTAACGCCGCCGTGAATCGCGTTGACAGCGGCGTCGATATTCCAGCTGGCGGATTCCATTTCGCGGATCAACTGTTTGGCAAAATGCCTCACAGATCTCAACGCGTATTTATGCACAACGACGAAATCACTAATGCTTAAACTATGGAACGACACCGTTTCGAGAACTGAGAAACTTCCAGTAGCGCTAATTGTCTTCTCCAATAACCTATTATTCCGGTTTGTCTCCTTCAAACTTTCCCTCAGCGAAGAAATCCGCGACGATTTGAGATCAATTTCCCGCTGCATTTTCCTCATCGTGATTTCATACGTCTTCATCAGCGACTGCTGCTCCTGAATCTCCGCCAGCATCGCCACCACGTGCGGCGGTGACGAATCAATCTGATTCTTCAAAAACTGACGCTTCAGCTCCGACATAGCGCGCAGCTCGTCGACGACGGCTTGATCCGCTGACTGCACTGCCGCGTCGTCGTACGGAAGCTGCGCCATCTGCTGCGCGGCGTAGGCCGCCTTCACGGAGGAAACCGCCGCGAAGAGCTTCGCGATGAAAGCTTCCATGGCAGCTCTGTCTCGCAGCTCCGCCATCGCTTCTTCGCCAAACTTCTTCGACTCGCAGCATTGCAGCTTCTGCGGCGCGATCGGAATGCAAATTCCGGCGCGACTTTTTGTGGATTTTTTTGAATGAGTTAATTTGGAAAATGTTTTCGCGAATTTGCTTCTTGTCGGGGATGATCGGATTGCAGAATCCATGAATTCTTCAAAATTAGGATTTTAACTTGATCAGAGCATGCGAATTTAAATTTTTTTTGAAAGAATTTGAAAAGGAAGGGCAAGTGTTTTGACTCTTTTTGAGACAAGAAGAAGATATGAAAGAAGATTTAAATTAAATAAATGTGGCAATTTGCATGCGCGCAGGTGATATAGCGACGAATTATGAACTTGATGAGCATATTTTTTAAAGGGGTGGGCCCACCATTCAGTAGTCTTTAATTTAAACTTTTAAATGTTTTGGTTACTTTTCAATTTTTGTAACTACAAGTCCCATAATTTCTCACTATAGAGTTTTATTATAACAAGTTGCATACAGTATATATAAGGAACTACAAATATAAAACTGAATGCAGTATGATTTTTTTTGCTTAAAGATTATAGTTGCATAGGTGGTGAACATTTACGTCAAACTACAATAATTACTTATTATAAGGATACGATAAATTCTAATTAATTAAACAAGTGAAATACAGACAACTGGCGACAACCATATACTATGATTTAGTGAAATGAAGAAACATAATAGTACCACCTAAATTATTGAAGGGAAATATTCACAATGTTGTGTGTTCTAACTTCCCCACTTTTCTAAATACCCAAATATTTGGATATAAATACAATAAATCAAAGTTCAAAAAATGATTTGCGTTGTTTTTATATATAATGTAAATCCAAATATAGATATTGATTGTTCAAAATAACATCCGTTTTCTTTGTATTGAGTTTTAGTGTACCACTAGGTATAGTCTAACATAATAAATTTTTGCTCTTTCTTGTATTTTATTTTTTGGAGTCATGATCAGACACTTTATTGAACTTCTAATTTGTTTGAGTTTAACTTGAATGTTAAGCAAACACGCATCACGTGGAACCATAATTAATTTACATAACTAATATGGGTAAAGCTTAAACAAATTGGTATTTTTATTTGATGATGTGTAGTATTTCATTGTTCCATCCATCTAGAACCTCGACCTCTAAATTTTAAGATTTAAGAATAATATAGGTCGTATTGCTAACTTTAACATACTACTCCATAAAACTAGTACGAAAAAACAGGCCAACAGAATATGAGGCGTATTTTGTGGACTTTAAGGTGTGAATTCTGCAGGCATATAATTTTGACTGTGGTGTGTGTTGGTGTCAAGCTTTCAATATTTTTGTCTTTTAATTCTCATCATCTTAAACTTGATTTGGTATAATAGTAGTAACAAATACTATAAAACACAGTTGACATAGCATCGTTCACTAGCCATTCATTCTACAGCTAGGAATCCAAGAAAACAAAAGAATGAGTTTGTGGGATGTCAGAGACAGACAGACAGTTGCCTGAAAAATAGGGTTCAAAAAATGGAATGAGATTAAAACAAGTGAGTGCCACTCTGCAAACATTATTTGTTACTAGTATTGAAATCAAATGTGCAATGATTGATTGATGACCCAAAATATGTTACTTCTAGCTAGTAGTAGTACTGGATATTTTTTGCTACATTAATGGAGTATGTGACATGTGAGTAGGGGCTGAGCAGTGAGATGGGTAAGAGTATTTTCAACAGATTTTGGTGGTGGCCTGAAACAGATGCAACAGCATTTTCACATTCAAATTTAAGAACTACCACAACCATCAATTTTGTGAAAAATGAGAAATGCAGGGGCCCTTCCTTCCCTATTGGATGATCCAAGGAGACGGGTAAAACAAAGTGGATGAAACGGTTTTATTTTATTTTTGTAATCATTTTAGATTGGTCTTACTAAATAGGAAGAGTATTAATCTTCACAGTTATGACGAGACACTATAGTTTTTCTGGAACTGCCAATATATTCATGAGTTTGGCGTTATTTTTAGTGATTGTCACTCTGTATATCTCTAATTTCTATCATTCATCATCTAATTATTTCTCGGTCATTACTCATCTATTGTTCTGCCAATATCGCACACTCACAATAGTACCTCTAGATGAGTAATAATTAACTACTAATATTATCTAAATTTGAAATCGGGCTAATACATGTGGGCCGGCCCAATTCGCTCCATAAAAAACGGGTTAATATACTTCTACTGTAGTAGTAATACTTTTTTGTGTTGCGTTGTTCTACTTTAAAGTGTTAATATACATTTTTTTTGTTTCACATATAAAGAACGCTATTTAAACGTTTCATATCATTGAAATGTGTTGGCGGGAGTAGTGTTTATGATTACTTATTAATAACCATACTTTATAGCTAAATCTAAAACGTATTGATGGATTGTAACTTAATAGAACAATTTACTTGACCTACTAGACTAGACGATATCAAGGGTAGCAAACTAACTACCAATGTGATTAAAGTTGTGTCTTGTGTTTGATATTTAATTAAATTTATAATTACCAATTCTAAGTGACTTAATATTTTAATTCTACCGTGCAAGTTCATTGAAAAAAGTTACTTATTTATCGATATACATTTCAGATGATATTATTATATAAATTATATTATAGACGCGACTTCATTATCACTCTTTTATTGTTTGAACACAACACATGGCAAAGGGGCATTTGTTACGCAATACGCGTTGTTAAGTAATCGATCACACCTCCGTATAATCAGTAGTTAAATGGACACGTATCGTATTAATTTACCGTAATTTTGAAAGGTAACTCGATATTTTGAATCTAGATTCACAAATATTAGTAATTTAACTATTGGATCAAGGAAAATAAGTATTTTCAAAATTTTCTATATTTCATTAACGAAACTAAAATCGAATTAATTGTTTCGAAATTTCTAACCTTTTTTTTTTGCCGCTTTCCCTAACTATTTCTCTCTATTATGATTTTGACCCCAAAATCAGTGAAATATTTTCAATCAAGCCCATTTACCAGAAATTTTTACAGAGTCGTTGAAAAGTGATGGACTCTCAGCTTCTCCGCACAAATACATGTACATCATTCACTCTTTCTCTCTCTCTCATAGTAGCACACAGTTTCGACTCAGAGAGAGGGGAATCTTTCTCGCTCGCTCTACGTATTAGCATCGTTATTGAATTCAATCTTCGAGCTCGAGCTGCTGGCACCTGAATCAATTGAGCTGTGAGGAGATCGCCGATTGCGTGTAATTGCACGCAATGGGTTGCGCTGGATCGCGGGAGAAAGGAACTGGTACTCTTTTTACTCAATTTCGACTTCCAATTGTTTGAATTTCGCTTACCACCAATTGATTGTTTTTACAGAGAAATATTAAATTTTGCGTGATTTGTGTGTTTTATTAGGGATTCATGAATGTCTCTACCTCTCTATCAATATCTAATGTTTATCAATTTAGGTTTTCCGTTTTCATGAATCGATCTGTATTAAACCTAGGTTTATGGTTCAATATATGGAGCTGTTTGAAGATTCTATGATTACTGGTTACGTATTTCTAGCATCTGCGTATAAATAAGGGGAGATTACATGAATAAGGAGTTTGACATTGAGATTTTTTGGATGTTTTTGTTCCATTTAATGTGAAGAAATCTGGCTCTGAAATATTCAAAGTGTGAGGCTTCACTCTGAGGTTTTTATACTAGGAAAAAAGGAATGTATAATTGAGTGAGTTAAGCTTCACTTATTTTCTGGAACAAAGTTGATTCATATAGTATCGAGTTGCCTTGAGTAGGTGCTTGTACGTATCATAACTTTGTTGCAGCCATAGTCGACTTTTACATCCCCTGTCGCTATGCAACAATGTAAGTCGTGCAACTGATGAATGTGGGATCGGCATGCTGTCACCAGTGTGCTGGCTTACACATGATTGTATAAGTAATAGACGAAATGTTAGCTGGAGATTGGAGTTGTGATATTTTCTGTTACATTGTTCTTATTATGAATACTGGGGAACTTTCGAATGAACTCAATTGTGTCAGGATGCAAATGTTTGTCCAATCCAGAAAGTAAGTCTCTTGAGTCTTGATGATATAAGTTTAGCTCCCATTCTATCTCTTCATGGAGAAGATGAGCCCCGAATTTATAGCTCTTCTCTTTCGGTTCCGCCTTCTATTAATTGGATGCTGAATCCTTAATGTTGGGCAAACCAAAAGCCACAGAGAAGTGAAAATAGAAATAATTGTATCTTCCATTTCTTCTCTATGGATATCATCTTCTATGACTCACTTATAGTATAGTTTATGTGTTCACAGATTTATACAGTGTTTGACCTCTCTTGTATACTATCAGTATGTAAACATGCACTGTATCATTAAACTGTCTGAACTTAAGAGGCACTGTTAGATACTTGTCTTGTGATAGTTATCGCTAAAGCTGTAATTGTCTGTCTTCTAGAGTCAAAAAAGATACGAAAACCCAAAGCATGGAAGCACTCAGAGCCAATAACTCGAGAGCAACTGACACAGATGCGTGAGGAGTTCTGGGACACTGCTCCACATTATGGCGGCCGTAAAGGTTTGATATTTGGAAGTACGATTTCTTTTTATATGAAAGCAAAAGGATATGTAAGTAATAACATATGATCAATGTTACCTGGCATTTGAAAGAAAAGAACCTACTGTTCTGAAATCATAAATGAAGATTTGTCTAAGTATCTAAGGATTGCTGTCTTTTCTCATTCTTGACAGAAATCTGGGATGCTCTCCGAGCAGCAGCAGAAGCCGACTCCACCCTTGCACAAGTAATCGTGGACAGTGCGGGTGTCATTATTCAAAACCCCGACTTGACAATCTGCTATGATGAGAGAGGTTTGCTCTTGATTTTGGTTCTCAAATACATCAGAATCTTGATTTTGGATGTTGGTGCAGGTGCTAAGTATGAGCTGCCCAAGTATGTTTTGAGTGAGCCTACAAATATGGTCCATGAGAACTGAAACAGAACCTCTGCTAAGACTGTATATTTTGTAAATTGGTTTCTTTGTCCTTTTATTTCAACTTCTCTTTTTCTTTTTCTTTTTTTTTAATTTTTGTTGAATCATACAGTATGAAGCTGGTTAGAGTTATACTACTACTTTTAGTTTTTGATTAACCAACGACAGCATCTAATACTGTGTAAACATGGATAGATATATGAAACCTGTATCATACTAATCAAAATGATTATATGTGACTATGAAGGTGGTTTCTGACCTTCGATTTTTTTGTCAAAAGAAAAAGGACTCCGCTGGGATTTAGATAATTTAGACAAGATTAAAGGCAAGATAAGATTAGAGGCTTCAGCTCTTAATTAGGTTAACGACTTGAGTTTAATTTTTTAAGTCAATTGAAAAACAAATTTTGACTATCTTTTAAAAGTTTATGGAAGTAAAGAAAATTTAAAAAACAGACTAGACCTTTGAGGCTCAGATTAATTTCAGATCAACTATATTAGGTATGTGCTATTTGGTGGTGTGTAAAGTTAATCAGGTTGTATTTGACTTGTATTTTTTTAGGGCGGTAAATTTCTAGAGTTCAACTCTATCAAATTAATAAGATCTTCTGGTTCAATTGACATCTCCAAATTAAGATAATATGTGATATTGCTTCTCAAGTAAAAATAACTCTTTCCTTTTGTAGATTGCAATAATTTGGTCACAAACTTTCAAGAAAATTAATACTCCTACATGAAAAAGTAACAAAATACTTTTCTTCTTAGGTACATCAATTAGGACAATTTAATCAAAATTAATTGATTTGATTGTACTACATTTTAAGGGAAAAATCATACTACTATGAAATTAGTAGTTTGACACCGTGAATCACTCGGCGTAGCATAATGAAGTTTATGGTAAATCAATTATACTCATATATGAAAGTATATTGTTTTTGCAGCATGGAAAAAGATTAATCAATCATCACAAGTTCGATTGACAACTTTTAAATAGTTTTGGTATATAAAGTTAATTTTTATTCTAAAAAATTATTCATGTTTTTAATAATCTTACTTTAAAAAAATGGTTTTGGGGCTACTGTACTATGAAATGCGGTTGCAAACAGTATAACCTTATTTTCTTCTGCAATAAATACACATTTAAACATAATCATAAACTCATAATTACTACATTAACAAAGATAGATATTTATGATTTAGCAAATTATAATATTTTAGCAAACTTCGATTCACTACCAATACAGTGTCAGTATCATCCAATCTTTACAAAATCCAATCTTTCTATCCTCAGCAAATTATATTGATTGGGAGTAACAAAAGTTTAAATGAATGAAATCATGAACTATTTTTCATTCATATAAATTTTTTTTTTTTGTTATGTGATTAGGAATACATTTTCTTTTATTTGTATATCTTATTCTATTTAGTTCGTGTATATCCTTATTTGTTATTTTTTTATGGTGCTACCCCTGTATTTGATATTGGAAATTGTATATTTTAATACTGTAGTATGCCGAATATGAAATGTTTCATTACATAATGTTAAGAGAATTTCAAATGTATGTTTGTTGTTGTTTATAATATATTTAATTATTTATAATCTTATTAATACTATTTTTAATTAGTTAATATTTGTCTTTGTGATTTGTTTTTCTATTTGATTTACCTGTAAAACAAAAGATTGTTAGAAGTATATTAACGAATTTCTTAAATCCAATTAAAATCAATATAAATATTTAATTTTTAAACCTATCTATTGTAATTGAGATATTCTCATAATTTGTTCATCAATCAATTTCAAATTTTTGGTCCAAACATTTCGAGCAATTTTGCATTTCTGCAAAAAAAATCACAATTGTTAATAATATACTGTACATGCTTATTTTGAGAATTCCTACTGATGTCTATAGACATCACATTTTCTGAATCATAATCGATCTGCTTTTTCGGATAATTAATTTAATTTTGAAACTTTCATTGATTGCTCAACTAAAAGCAGTCAAAATATGAATCTATGTCTTACCTTGGTTTGAAATCCTTCGATTTATTAAAGAAGCCTTTGAATTATCCTTCTTCTTCGTACGTTGTTGGATTTCTGTGAATCCTTCTTCTCCAATTCCTCTCTTTCTTCTTCGCCGTCTCTTTGAACACCGATCTGTCCCATTTTTGCCGATCAATAGAATTTGTGGTGGATCGTTGATGTCGATGGGTTTTGCCGATTTGAATCCTCTATCGGCGATTGTGCTGGGCAATTAGATGTCGGCATCGGCGTTCTTGATTTGATTTTTGCCGGTGAGGAGTAGATTTTGGTGTTCTCTGATTGTTAAGGCATTTTGGATTAGGGCTTTTGGGATTCTGTAAGTGTGTTATTTGACTTTGGTTTAAGGCGACAGAGATGAGTGTGTGATTATGTTTTTGGCCGTGCTATGCACGGGACAGAGACAATTAATCTACTTGATTGTACTCAAAATATGTTTGTACTAATATGATTAATGATCATTAATCTTTTTTTACTTTTATTTAGATACAATTATTAAAGTTTTCTTAATTTAAATTTGATTTTAATGCTAACGTAATCTATTTGGGTGAAAAGGTTTGGGCCGTTTTTCTTTATTTTATTTTCAATTGTTGGGCTTTCCATTTCATTTCATTTCATTTAGCCTACTCTATAATAATGAATTTGATCAGTTCATAATAATTTAGTTGGCCTAACATAATATTTTTGTTAGTATTGAATATGAAGTTTTAGATTTTAGTTTGTAAAGATGAAATTGGTAGCCGTAATGATTTTACTGTTAATATAGTGTATAAAGAAGTGTTTCAAACTTATGATTTTTTTTGTTGTTGTGTTAATTCTAAGTGTTGTTTCTACATATGAAAATGTATGTTTTCGTCCCCCAAACTTATGAACTATTTATTTATTTCAAGTCTTAGATTAATAAGTGTTGTATGATTTTTTTTCACAAATAAAAAATGTACTTCGCATTAAATTGTGTGAGATGTGGAAATCCTTTTTTTAGATTAGTTCGAGAGGATCATGCTTCTTTTTAATTTAGTAGTACATTTTCCTTTATTCATATATCTTATTTTATTTCATCTACACATCTCTTTTTTTTATTTCTTTTATTTAACATTACTACACTCGTATTAGATATTAAGATTGTATAAATCGTATGCTAAGTATGAAATGGTTCATTTATAGTATTTTGAGATAAGTACATATTTTTTTTGTTATTGTTTATAATGATATGAATAATTGTATAAATCGTATGCTAAATATTAGAAATTATAATCATATAAATCATATGCTAAATATGAAATCGTTCATTTGTTTTGTTGATCGAATTTATAATGAACTATTTACTTTTTTCAAATAATTTTATTTATTTACTTTGGTATTTAGTATTTCTCAATCTTTTGTTTGTATATCATATTCTATTTCTATTTTTTTCCACATGTCCTTTCGTTACGGTGGATTGATAAATTGATAGATATAGAAGTAGAAGCACGTTTTTTAAATCTTTATAATCTTATGAATACAAAATTTAAATAGTTTTTATTCTTGATTTGCAATAATTTTTACATTTTTTCTATATATTTTTTAATCGATTTAATTTCATTTAAATATATTTTCTTATTTTTTGAAAATCATTTGGCCTGTGCTATACTATAGTCTTTACAAAATCCAATCTTTCTATCCTCAGCAAATTATATTGATTGGGAGTAGCAAAGTTCGATTCACGACCAAAACAGTAAAAAACGCAGAGTAATCGCGTTTCTAGCTAATAAACTTTCTATCAGCAAACGATTCACTATCAAAGCTCGATTCTATTCCAAGACAGTAAAAAAAACAGAGTAATCGCTTTTCTAGCAAACCCCACTCACTCATCGGACACTCCAATTCTCACCCCACACTGTCACGGTGTCACCCCTCTGAGTCTGTTTTAATGTATCCCAACATTTTGTGATTAAAATAACTACACATATTCGAGCTGTGTTCCGTCGTTTTCTACAGAGCCCTCGTGATGAAAGAGAATTCAGAATAGAGAGGAACAAGTAATGAGGGTAACGGGTCGCTTGCTTAGAAAAAAGCGGTTGTCTCTAACTCCAAGATTCAGGTGAATGTAGTTATCTCAACTCCCCTTTTTTCCTCTCTCATAAACATTTCCATGCCGCCAAACTCTTCTTTAATTTCTTCCTTCAATAATTCATTTTGCAGTTGATAAAAAATGGTGTTTTATTGTTCACATTCCAAACCCTTTTACGTGGCGCCGAATTCTTGAATTCGGAGTGGGGAAGTTTTGGATTTTGAAGTGTATTTGACGTGGGTGTTGGCTGATTGTAGTCCAAGGATTAAAAAATGGAGCTTTCTTGTTCGAATTCCACACGGTGCAGTACCTTTTAGGTGGGTGGTGGTACATTCTTGAATTCTAAGCTGGAAAAGATTGAATTTTGAGGTGTAATTGGTGTGGATTTTTGAGTTTTTGGAATTTTGTGGTCTATTTTTTTAGCTCATGTAGTTGTGAAAATGATAGTGTTTCTTAGATGGTGGTGTTGATAGAGTAGGCAACTGGTGTATTTGAGGGGGGCAGATATTTCTGCCTAAAAATAGATTATGCTATAATCTGTGATGCAATACTCTTTAAAGTTTTTTTTTGTTATAAATTAAGATTTGTGAGGGTGGAATCATGACTATGGCAGTCCGAGATCGGATTCTTAAAGATGTGAATGGTAACATTAGTGATCATGTACGCAACCACATTCATTTGACAAACTGCATTCATTTGAAGAACCACATGCATAAGAACAGCCCCATCTTGGTGGATAGGCTGCTCCTGAGGGACCTCGTCGTCCTTCAGAGGTCAAGGTCGTTGAAGGACCCGTCTGCTAGCCCGCCCTCATCTGCTGTTGATGCTCTCTTGAGGAGAAGGGAAGGGGAGGATGTAGTTGGTGGAAGGCGTAGCGTTGGGATAGAGCATGGTACGGTGTCAGGGAACTCGCCTGCAATGGCTGCTGTGAGCAGCTGTGGTAGTAAGGAAAGGAGGGTCATTGGAAATGATGAATGTGAAGGAGATGGGGAGGATTTGGTTGGTGATCGTGTTTTGGGGGGCTCGTCTCAGTTGAGGGAGAATAGCATGGACATGAGGCGAGGGTATAGACAAGATAGACAGGTTAGGACGCTCTCGGACCAGTTGAGGAACGTCCAGATTGGGAGTGATGATGTGGTCTTGTCTTGTTATCGTGGAGATGTGAGACGCGTCTTCCATTCGGAAAAGTATCCTGAGGAAGCAGGAGTTAGCATTCGGCATAGGAGTAGTCTGAATAGGAGGAGAAGGCGTATGTTTCGTGGTGGGAAGAGAAGTCGGCCTTCTGTAGCTGTTAGAGATGGTGGAGATGCACGAAATGAGAGGTCGGTGGCGTCTCATTCGTTTGGTGAGGGTCAAGCTTCTCAGAAATATCACGGGGAGGAAGAAGTCCAGCAACTCTACATTCAAAATGTCAACGGTGATCAGAGAAACGAATGTGGTATACCGTGGAACTGGTCGAGGATTCATCACCGAGGGAAGTCGTTTCTCGACATGGCTGGCCGGAGCCTCTCTTGTGGTTTGTCTGAATCAAGGTCGAAGAAAGGTGGTTCCAATACTCAAGGGATGGATATCCCTAACATGCCAGTGATGTCATCTAGTTCGTCCACTAGATCGGATGCAGAGGCTTTGCCTCTATTCCTCGATCCTTCTGGTATTCGTGAACACATGGATCGGGCTGGTTGGTTCCAAGATTACTCGGAGGAGTTAGGTACCTACGCCGATAATATGGTTAAGCAAGAAACTTATTGCGACCTTGCATCGGAAGAGAGATCACGTGAGCAGCATAGATCTCGGAATCAAAACAATGAGAGGCATCAAAATCTCACGCAAAAGTACATGCCGAGGACGTTTGGGGATTTGGTCGGACAGAACTTGGTCGTGCAGGCTCTCTCGAATGCTATCTTGAAAAGGAAAGTCGGGTTACTCTATCTGTTCTATGGACCTCACGGAACAGGGAAAACTTCATGTGCTCATATATTCGCTCGAGCATTGAACTGCCAGTCGATGGAACACCCGAAGCCTTGTGGCTTTTGCAACTCCTGCATTGCACAAAGCAATGGGAAGTGTCGGAACGTGTGGGAAGTAGCCCCCTTTAGTAGCATGGACCTCGAGAGTATAGTTGGCCTGCTCAGGAATGTGACGTCTTCGTCATCTTCCCAGCTTCGATCTCAGTACAGAGTCTTCGTATTCGATGAGTGTGATACGGTGTCTTCTGAATGCTGGAGCACGATATTGAAACTCATTGATCGAGCCCCTAGGCGTGTCGTTTTTGTCCTTGTTTGCTCAAGTCTTGATGCCTTACCTCATATAATCATATCCAGGTGCCAGAAATTCTTTTTTCCGACGTTAAAGGACGCAGACATTATACATACGTTGCAGTGGATAGCAACGAAAGAGGACCTGGATATCGATAAGGACGCCCTCAAGCTCATTGCAACAAGGTCGGATGGATCTCTCAGAGATGCTGAGATGACTTTGGAGCAATTGAGTTTAATCGGGAAGAGAATATCCGTCTCCCTCGTTCAGGAACTGGTATGTTCATTTCTTCATTTGTCATTTGACACGGACTTAACTTATCACAAATGGATACTTCTTCGTTGGATGAGAAATTATGTATCCGCATACAATGAATGGACTTTTTCCGTTGTTTTGTAGGTTGGGCTTGTTTCTGATGAGAAACTGGTTGATCTTCTCGATTTAGCATTATCTGCTGACACTGTCAACACAGTCAATAATCTGAGGGATATCATGGAATCGGGAGTTGAGCCATTGGCATTGATGTCACAGCTTGCAACGGCCATAACTGATATTCTTGCTGGAAGCTACGATGTCACCAAAGAAGGGCCTCAAAGGAGGTTTTTTCGGAGGCGTGAATGTAATTTTTCCCAACTTCATGCTTATCGTGATCAGTGATCGTATGTTGCAACTTAGATTTTGCTTTTTTGTGCTTTTCTCTTTACAGTATCGAAAGAAGATATGGAAAAATTGCGTCAAGCGCTAAAGACATTGTCCGAAGCAGAGAAGCAGCTGAGGGTGTCGAACGAGAGGATAACGTGGCTAACTGCTGCACTGCTGCAACTGGCTCCGGATCAACAGTATATTCTGCCAGCCGAAAGGAGCTTGAATCACAGTCCTTTGGTTTCAAATGACGCTTCTCTAAGAAACGGGACTAGGAAAAGCAATGCAGAAATGCTCGATTTTCAAGCTGAAAGTTCTGGTATGGCTGGAAATGAACACAACGAAGGCGAGGTCATCTCTCAACAGGTACAAGCAGTTTATAACGAGAAACTGGAGGCGATTTGGTTGGACGTGCTGCAGAAGATCCCGGTGAATAGCATTCGAGAGTTCATGTATCAGGAAGGGAAGCTCGTCTCTGTCAGTTATGGTGCAGGTACCATTATTTTGCTCTATGTTGCACCAATTTGGCTGCATCTTGTCGTTACTTTTAGTAGTTTCGTGTGTCTTCTTATACTCAACGCTTCTGAAATGCGGAAGAAATGTGCGTTAGGCCTAAAACTCGCGCAACTTGCTTCTCATGCAATTTTAGATGCTCGTGCCTGAGATTTATCGGATACGTTAGGCTTCTTTTTTTTAGGGTTGCCAAAGAGATCTTTACGAATTCGCCTATTCTGCAGCTCCGACCGTGCAATTGCTGTTCAACTCACAGCTGACGAAATCCAAGGCAGAGAAATTCATATTACATGTCTTGCAAGCATTCGAGTCTGTTCTTAGATGCCCGGTGACAATTGAGATCAGATCCGAGTCGAAAAAAGGCACCAACCGGGTACCAGTTCTGCTACCGGCAGCTCAGAATCTGCCTCGTTTGGATGTGAATCCGACCACAAACACAGGTAGTTGGATGCCTAGGGCGAGTCACGATGATATGCCATCTTCTGCAGCCAATAGGAGAGAGATTGTCGAAATTGAACCCTCACCCAGAGAGTATAATGGTAGTGTTAAGCGTAGAGACACCAAAGTAGACTCTGATGGGCGGAATATAGAAAATGCGGGAGTGACATCTTCACATAAGATATCGACCGTGTTAGGTGAGAAAAACCAGTGCCGTACCCTTGTTAAAAGGAAGGTAACCCTTGCTCATGTGATTCAGCATGCAGAACATAGTGGATGGTCGAAGCGCAAAGAGGTTTCAGTTGCAGAAAAACTCGAAAAAGAAAATTTGTAAGTATCGCGTTCGTGTGTTTATCTTTTTTGCATATGGTTTTAACTACAATAGGCATCTTACAAGTGTATTTTTCTCACTTGTTTTGGTGTATTTCTCTTTCTGCAGGAGACTAGAAGCAAGTTCGAGGAGATTGCTATGTTGGAACGCTCCGAAAATGAAACACCACAAGGTAAACTGAAGTATCTATTTTGAAAATGGCTATGTTTATACATATAGGAGAAGTTTAAGCGCCAATACCTTGTAGCTTATACTTCTCGTTATACTCGTCGTAGAGTTCTATTTGCAACTCGTTTTCATTCTATCTAGACGATAAACATTCTGTTGTTTGCAGCTTTCGCGTTTGAGGATTAGATCAAGGAAGCCACGGGCTTTGCTGAAACTCGTCTCTTGCGGAAGGTGCCTCTCCGATAGGTCCCCGAGGCAGTCGTAGCCATTTTCATCGCCATAAAGGACATCAAGGCGTGTTAGGGTTACTCTGTACCTGCTGTTTCATCAGACTAATCCTAATTCTTCAGAATAATTTAGAGTAGAGCGGGTGAAAGGTTAGAGCTTTTGTCATTAATCTTTGTATTGCTATTTTTTTGTAATTTATTTCAATATAAGTCTCATAATGTTAATCCCTCACTATAAATAATTGCTTCCATTTTATTTTAGATGGTAAATATTTGATTTTGTCTAAGTCTTTTGGCGTTTTTACAAAAATGTCTCAACTTGATGGTAATAGAGGTGCGAACTGTCCAGGAACAGGCGGTTACGGTTCGGAACCGCCGGTTCCGATTTTGGAAATTGTTGAACCGGAATCGAACCGCAAGGGTGTTTCACGATTACGGTTTCGGTTCCGAACCGGCGGTTTTCCGTCGGTTTTCAGCGGTTCTGGCTCGGTTTCACGGTTTTCAGGCGGTTTTCCGTGGTTCCGGTTTGGAACTATCCGGAACCGGCGATTTCTGCACGGTTTCGGTTCGAAAATCTTCGAACTTGAACCGAACCACAGTTCAAAAAATGACAGTTTCAGTTCGGATAAATTCTCACGGTTCCGGTTCGGAACCGTAACCGCCGGTTACAGTTTCGCGATTAACCACCGAAACAGTAAACCTTGGGCACCTCAGAAAAATAAATTGACATAAATATTAAATTAGATATATTAAAAATGCGACTAATCTCAGAAAATTTAAAAATAGTGATAGGCTTAGAGCATCCACAACCGTGCTCTTGCCAGCGGCACGGTTGTGGGCCCGGGCGGTACTATTCATGCCTGCTCTCTGGCAAGAGCACAACACCCACAACTGTGCTCTTCCGCAAGGACGAGCACAATTAATATAAAATTCAATTACACAACAACATTTTCATAATACTAAAATTCATTAAAAAAACCACAATAAAAATTACAAATTACAAATAAAATAAAAAGACATAATTAAAATCCTAAAAATTAAAAATTACATAATTAAAATACTAAAAATTAAAAATTACATAATTAAACTCCTAAAAATTAAAAATTACATAATTATTGGCTAATATAACCCGAGGAAGACTACGCATCCGGCGGCACCAACCCCAATTGTTTTTGGAGACCCAATATCATGGACTCGTGCGTTTGAAGTTGCGTGGGGGTCATAGTTGACCTATCGGCCATATTGAGTTGGGCCAAAAGGGCCCACAACGAGTTGTTCGGGGGTGGAGGTGGAACATAGGGTGCGGGTTCGGGAGCAGGGGCAGATGGAGTCGCGGCGCGACGTCGTTCGGCCGCCGCCTTCTTCCTACCTTGCGGTCGGCGTCGGGAACCGCTTGGTCCGGCATCGGGGCTACCCAAGTTAGCTCCGGCGAGTTGGCTAGCCACTTCTTCCGAGCCGGAGTCGGATAGTGCTACCGACCGTGAGCGTTTGGAGGAGCCGCTAGAGGAGGATGTTATGCCTCCCTTATACTTCGGGTGCGTCCGCGTCTCCTGCCAAACGTTAAGATATTTGAACGACTTACCGTTCATGGATTGGTAGGTGCTCAGCGAGGCGGTGATGATGTCGACCTCGCTTTGGCCGCTCCCGGCATTCCGGGACTCCTGGATGAAATAGCCGTTGAACTTGCCAATTTCTTCGTTGGCTCGGCCGATGCAGTTGCGCACCATACTCTCGTTGCGCTCGATCGTTCCCGGCGGCCGGTGTGCATTGTACCGGCTAGAGACGCGCCACCAAAAGTGATCGCCGGATTGGTTCGTTCCAACCACCGCATCTTCGGAGATTTCCAAGTACGCCTTGAACAATCTTTCCATCTCCGCCGGTGAGTACGGTGTGCGGACACCGGCGCGAGATGGAGGATTCGGCATTTGGGAAGGGGCGCGAGGCCTAGGCTCCGGTGTCCACCCGTAGCGCCCATCGGAGGCACCTTGATCGTCGATTGGGTATGGCCGGTAGCCACTCGGAACGCCCGAATCTTGGGTGAGAGGAGGGGCCGAATATTCCGTTTCCGGACTAGGAAACGGTTGCGAACCGAACCATTCGGGGTTCCAACCGTGAGAGCCGCTTGGGTTGTCGTCGTTACCGGACATAGTGGTGTTGTAGGGTGTGAGAGGAAGATGAAAATGGATATGAGAGATTGAAGATGAGAATGGAGATGAGAGAATGATGATGAGAATTGTGTAGTGAAAGTGTGAATTTTTGGGAGTGAAATTGAGGGTATTTATAGATGAAAGTGTGTATTTTTGGGGTAAAAAAAATAAAAAAAAATTAAAAAGTGGGGAAAAACGGTTATAAACGGATATAATTTTTTGGGGAAGTGAAATTTTTTTTTTATTTATTTTTTATCGGTTTTTTTAATAAAAAAACCGATTTTTTTTAAAAAAAATAAAAAATTGTTTGAAACCAACGGCTATGCCGTTGGCGAATGGGAGAGTGACACGTGTGCGTCCGCTGGCACGGACGTGCTCGATACATCGAGCAGCGCCGTGCCAGCGGCGCGGTTGCAGCGGCGGCGGTTCTTCGCCTTGCCGCTGGCACGGACGGCGGTGGCGCCAACCGCCACCGCTGCGGATGCTCTTATGGCCCCGCATTGTCAGACCAAGTTACAACGAAGTCTCCTCATATCAGTCTGCAATGGAAATTCCAAGTCAATATCAAATTTCGAACAAGAAAATCCTATTGCCGTATTGACAATGGAAAGTTCAGTCAATCCATCATTCATAATCAAAGACACACAGCACCAACATCCTTTCTCCTTCATCTTCTCCCCACGCGGATTCCGTATCAACTTGTCTTCTTATTTACCCATAAAAAGCGTAGACGGAAATCAAACAACCATCATTTGTAAAACCCATATTCAATTTGTTCAATTTCGGATCCCCACCAACTATTTGTAGAAATTCCTCAGCTACTCCTTGTTTCCCTTTCTGGCTAAATAATTTGTGACATGGCTTCTGCGGATATATTCTCGTCGTTGAGGAGGCGGCGATCGCCCTCGCTGGACGCGTTACTGGCGCCGGTGGAGGTCAGCAACGGCGCAATTTTCGGGATTTTGCGCGCGATTGCCGCGGAGTTGCTGGTTTCGTTTGATAAAAAGGCGATCTTTTTTCAGGTAAAAAATAGCAGGAATTTAATTCGGAAAATTCAGGTGATTTCAGTGTTGTTGGATGCTTTCCACGAGGTGGGATTCTCAGCACCTGCTTCTACATTGTTTATGTGCTTGAAAGAGTTGTACCTCCTACTTTACAGGTGTAAAATCTTAATTGATTATGTAAAAGAGTCGAGCAAACTGTGGCTGTTGCTTCAAAACCATTTCATTTCTGGCAATTTCCATGATTTGAATCAGGAAATCTCCACCCTTTTGGATGTGTTCCCTTTGTGTGAGATCAATTTATCTGAAGATGTTAAGGAGCATTTTGAATTGCTGTGTAGGCAGTCGAGAAAGTCGAGATTCTTCATCGATAAAAACGATGATTTGTTGAGGTTAAAGCTATTTTATTTCTTGAATGAATTTGAGAATGGAAGGGTTCCTGAGAGAGCTGCACTGCATTCATTCTTTGTAGAGAAATTGAGAATTTGTGATGTGGAAAGTTGTAGAAATGAGATTGAGTTCTTGGAGGAGCAGATAGTGAATCATGATGTTGATATTGAGCCTACAGCCTCTGTTTTGAATGGATTTGTTGCTCTAATTAGGTATTGTAGGTTCTTGCTGTTTAGATTCGAGGAGGAGGGCGAGTTAGGAGATAACAGTAAGAAGATTGCAGATAAGTTTATCGCGATCCCTAAGGATTTCTGCTGCCCGGTGTCCTTGGATTTGATGAGGGATCCGGTGATCGTGTCCACAGGACAAACATATGAGCGTTCCTTCATTGCAAGATGGATGCAGGAAGGGCACTTCACGTGCCCGAAGACGGGACAGATGCTTGTTCACACGAAGCTCGTGGCTAACCTGGCTCTGAGGAACTTGATCATGCAATGGTGTATGGCGAATGACATACCATGTGATTTACCAGAGAACTCAGATTACCCCTCCGAGTGTGCCCTAGCTGCATCCATGAGTAGGGCTGTGGTTGAGGCGACTAAAGTGACTGCTCATCTGCTTGTCGAGGAACTGGCTAATGGGACGCCAAGAGCCAAGGCTATTGCATCTATGGAGATTAGGTTTCTGGCAAAGGCTGGGAAGGCGAATCGGGCTTGCATTGCTGAGCTTGGCGCCATTCCTCTTTTAAAGAGGCTGCTTTCGTCCGAGGACACGTTGGCGCAGGAGAATTCGGTCACGGCTTTGTTGAATTTGTCAATTTTTTATAGAAATAAATGCTTGATCATGGAGGTGGAAGGGTGTTTGGCAGCCATTGTTGAGGTTTTGAGATATGGGCACACAGTGGAGGCGAGGGAGAATGCTGCGGCCACTCTGTTCAGTCTCTCGGCTGTCCACGACTACAAGAAGGCAATAGCTCAGCAAGAATGGGCAATCGAAGCCCTAGCCGGGCTCTTGAGAGAGGGAACAGAAAGAGGGAAAAAGGATGCAGTAACAGCTCTGTTCAATCTATCAACACACAACGAGAACTGCTCGAGGATGATAGATTCTGGTGCAGTGGCAACCCTAGTTGAGGCGCTAGTATCCGAGGTTGTATCTGAGGAAGCAGCGGGTGCACTGGCTCTCATAGTTCGCCAGCCGTTAGGGGCTGCGGCAGTGGCATCCGAGGAAAGAGCAGTGGCGGGGCTGATAGGAATGATGAGATGGGGCACGCCGAGGGGGAAAGAGAATGTCGTGGCTGCGTTGCTCGAGCTGTGTAGGAGTGGTGGAGCGGCTACCATGGAGAGGGTTCTAAAGGCTCCGGCTCTGGCCGGGTTGCTGCAGACGCTGCTGTCTACAGGGACCAAACGCGCTCGGAGAAAAGCTGCGTCGCTAGCTAGGGTGTTCCAGAGGTCGGAAAACGCGCGCCTGCATCTCGAGGGGTTAGGAGTCGGATACGCCCTTGATGGGAACTCGGCTGTGGCAAGAGATGCAACAAGCTTTGCTGGTGATGTTTCGATGCCTATGTCCATTTCTGTTCCCGTGTTATAGCATTCTCATCGCCTGTGAATTTGTAATGCGGTAGTACTTGTTTTCTTACCTATGTAAATTTGTAAAACTCATCATTTTTTTGATTCAGATATGAATTATGAATAAACTGAAGTTGAATAGTTATGTGGTTCCACTGTTTTTTGTCACAAATATTAGGGCTGGTAATTTTAGATCCTGACACGAAATTGTCACTTCGTGTCTGGAAAAATCATGTTGAGTACGTGTTTATACCGAGCAGATTCATAATGGATCGTGTTTGTGCATAATCTTTATAATTTTCTTGTTGACTTGACTACGACCCAACACGCACGAATTGTGTGTCCTACAGTTTGCTCATGCTGTTCAAGAAAACTGAATCTGAAATAATGATCTTAACACAGTTGTGTTGAGCTCTCACTTACTATATTCGGGTACAAGAATGTCAAAATCAGTGACAGTCCATTCTGCTACTTGATTGGGAGCTTTAAAAATCTCAGTTCCCAAATCTATGGACATCCATTGCCTTCTTGCAGCCTGCAGGTGCAGTGCCCGGATCCTGGTAAAAGTAATGGGATCCCGAGAGCCTCCCGGTGTTGAGCTCCCAACTTCTGGAGTCTCCGGTCCACCCCTCCCCTCTCCTCGTCGGATAGCCATAGTCACCCCAAACGGAATGAGGCAGAATCTGAAGAATCTCCTGTGCCTGAGGGTTACTAAAAGGATCACACATAGTGTTGGGTGTTTCTGCATGCTCTGCGTTCCCTGGCGCACAGTACAGGTGATACGCCTCTTAGAGGAAACGAGGAGCATCGGAGCGGTGCACAGTGCTGCCGTTTGGGAAAGTGTGGTATGGTGGGCAGAGCTTGAAGTCATCCGGACGGCACCATGAAGGTGTGTCCGGATTCAAGATCATCTCGTTGTAGCGCGTCGCGTCCGTGGTCGTGTCCCCGTCGCATGGCTGGCCGTTGTTCTTCCAGCAACTGCTGATGTCCAGCAAGTAGAACTGGCTGCTCGGCCCTCCGCCGCTGATCACATTCAGAGTGAACCTCACTACAAAATCAGGTGATTCTGGTATCTGCATTCGAGGTTTTTTAGGTTTGAGAAAGCAGATGAAATCAGATGATGACTATATTATTGAACTTACTATCTTCATCATTCCCCTTGTAGGGTAGTGGTAGCCACCGGAGAATCCAGTGGTTGCGTCGGCTCTCAGATAAAGCATCAGCCAGGGGTACTTGGACGACGTTCGTACAACGTGGTGAAAGATCCAGCCTCCTTCCCCAACCTCCTTCTCCCATGTAACTGAATGATAAGAAAAGTTGCCGCCTTCCATCCCTTTGCTAGGATCAGAATCCAAGTCCCATGAGCCGTAGAAACGGCCTTTCAGTTGAGTCCGGTTAGGCCCTTGCAACGAGGTGTAGTCATGATAGATGGATGGTTGGTTCATGCAGCCTTTTCCGAAGCAAGGAAACTGGCTATCGGGTCCGTAAGGGCCTACTTTTTGCCCGTTTTTGGGGCATTTAACAGCGTACGTATCCATTATCCATGTTGCCGTTTTTCAGCATGATCATCCAAAACTGCCATGGATTAGGTATGTCTTCCACTTGACATTTACTCCCTAAATAGAGCTCTTTCTCAGCTGCATATAGGTCCACATTTGTGAGTGAATCTTGATCGACTCCGAGAAACAGCTGCCCTATTCCCAGCCGGTTTTCCTCCTCCGTTACACGGTGCACGAGCACGTAGGGCACTCTGCTGCAGAGTGAGCACTGATCTTCTCCTGCAGAATGGAAACTTGATTATGTTTGAATCTGTTTAGCTTTTGCTAAATGGGACTTCGTTTACAATTCGAATTTAGGGAAATCGAAATTTTGAAGAAGATGGAGAAGGAAACCGACCTTGTTGGGGAGAAGCTTTGTACATGTCAAAGCAATCAGCTGCTCTTGGGCTTCCCATGTTAGGTGCTTCCTCTCCGACCTCGTTGCATTGATTCCACGACTCTATCGCCACTCTTAGGCCGTCTCTTCTCATGCCCGAATCCCCGACTGCAGATACCTCCCCACCTTGAACACTCAAAGAAACGACCCTTGAAAGAGAGACAAGGATCAAGACTGCAGCAAGAGCCATGTTGCAAAGCGAAGAAAATCGCCTAGTCTCTTCGAGTTTATATGTACGTTTCCATCTTCACAGCCTCTTCTTTATCAAGAAATGCAGTTTGTTGAAGTATTTTGATCAGTCAAAATGGTTAGTGAATTTGATTTTTTGTAGCGTAATAGAGGCTTAGCATTTCCTGCTCCAAAGTAGTTGGTATCTCCAGTTGTTTTCCTAGAATTGATTAGGTTGGAAGTTTGAACAAAAATCATTATCCAAAATCATCCCTTTCCACCAGAAATTATCATCACTGAATATGAAATGGCAGCTGAACTAATGCTGATGTGCTAATTTTCTACATTTTGTAACTCCAAAGAAAGGGATAAAGGCAATTTGTAAGGAGTATTTAAAAGCAGGAATATATAGGCATTCTTGATTTCAAAGTAATGCCAAAATGATGCCGACAACAAATGTCATGACTTGAGCTACAAATATACTTTCTGAACAATACATATCAAGGAGTAGGGAGTAGCTTAGAGGGAGATATAGGGGAAGGGGGGGCCCAGCTTAGTGTACAGATTTGATATGGCAGAAGTTTGTAATATCAAACTTGTAGAATTTTGTATCAATTTTATCACAATATGTAAGGGTCCATTCGGTACATGAAATTGGAATTGGAATTTTACGGAATTGAATTTGATCCAAATCCTTTGTTCAGTAAAAACGATATACTCCCTTCATTCCAACTAAGATGTCACACTTTCCTTTTTAGTTTTGTCCCAATCAAAATGACACATTTCTATTTTTGATAACTTTTTCTCTTCAGTTAATACACTCAGATCACTTTTTCACCTATTCAAATGACTCATTTCTATTCAAGTTCAATTGAAAATATCTACAACAACAATATTAAATATAATTAGTAGGAGTAAATAATACTAATATTTGTCCAAATTCAAATATTTTATCAATATATAGTAATGAACATTTGCTTTTCCTGAATTATTCTCTTGCAAATATATGGTGATAAATGTAATGTTTGAGATTAATTGGATGATAAGATTATGGAAGGAGAAACAGTTGTAGTGACCATTAAAGAGCGAAAACAGAGACGTAAAGAATTACTAACAACTTAATAATCGTTTTGATATAATTGTTGCTTTTTTGTCAAGAACTATCCATATGATCATTTTTAAACATACCCATATATCATAAAGAGTGTGGTTTGATTGTCATTTTTCTCACAAAAGTGTGGTGTTTTCATTATAGGGTATGGTCTTCTATTTTAACATTATTTACACTTAATATTTATAAAAGACTCATCACTTACTTTTACAATAATAGTTATTTAAATTACGAAATTTGTTCATGAAATATCAATTTCGCCAATTATCTTACACGTGCATAAAACAGCGTACTTTAATTAAAATAATAAAAACTTATTTTAATTAAACATTAGTAGTATCATGTTAAGTATCATCAAAAGGCATCGTTTTGTATACATATAACGTATAGGATAACTAAAAAAAATTCAAACTTCGTGATATAATATTTCATTTTCAAATGCCATGAAATTAATTAGAATCTGACCAAATTTTATGATTTAAATGATTAATATCCTTTACGAATAAAAAAAACTTGTAAGCCAATATTTATTTAACTCCCAATATTTTTATGAGACTAATATTTGCTGCTCCTTCGGTCCACCATTTAAAGAACCAGTTTGACTTGGCACGAGTTTTAACAAATTGTTTGACTTTGTGAAGAAAAGTAAAGGGAGAAAGTGTGTGGAATGTGGAATCCATTTAAAATATTAGTTTTATATTGGACTATAAGTCTAAAAAGTTGGTGGGATGTGAGATCCGTATACTAAAAGTAGAATAAAGTAAATGGTTCTATAAATCGTGGACAAACCAAAATGTCAAAAGGGTTCTTTAAATTTTGGACGGAGGGAGTAGTATTTTTGTAATTCGTATTCCCCCCTCCGTTTCACATTCTTGACAGAGGAAGAATTCTCAAACCGGAAGTAAAAATAGGCGCTTGCTTTGTACATAGGATTAGGAAAGATGCCATATTTGTGCATTGTACTTCACTTAATATCATGGAAAGGGGTTGTTTAACTAAAGCGAAAGTGCAACAACGTTTTTAGTATACATTTCTTTCTCTACATTGGCTGATGAATATGAACTAGAAATTTATAGTATTTTTTTCTCATTAAATTTTGGTCACTTCCCATCATAATATAAAAAAACAGTTGCAATATGATTAAATTTTGGTCAATCTGGTAACTTTAAAAATTTGAACAATAAAGTATGAACTTCAAATCCTGTCAATCCTGCCTTCCAAATCTCCAACGAACCCTCTACTTAGAATCCACCTGCCACTAAGGCCATGTTTGTTTGACATGGATTGTGCATCGGGAAAGTAATTTGATTCTAGTATTAAATTTTAGTGTTTGGTGAAAATATAGAAAGTAATATAATTCCCAATTATTAAATTTTCATCTTTGGTGAAATTTTATGAAAATAAGGAAAGGAAACTGATCCCTAAAATTAGGGAGAGTTATGTAGTAATTTCAGGATTCTTTGGTAAACCCAATTATTCTTTTTCCCAAAAACGGTTATCTTCCACTCCTCAAATCTCTCACCCATCTCTCTCTCAAATCGCTCAAAACTCTCTCTCTCTCTCTCTCATGTCTATCGCCTCCCTCTTTCACTCTAAAATCTGTCGCCTCTCTCTTTCTGTGGAACATATTTTATTTCCTCCGATCTCTTTCTCAGTCTTCTCTATAAAGTGGAGAAGATAATCTAAAGGATTAAAATTGATCACAATCTTTAAATTTGTTTTCAATACATAGAATCACAATATAACTGATCGTCTTTGTTTTTTAGTTTCATTATGCGTGTGAATCATTCATTGCTAAATTTCATAAATTTTTATTTCAAAATTTGAAAATTATAGTCTTAAAATCCTACCATGTTTCCAAACACAATAATAATATTTCTCATCAATCATATTCTTTGTAATCATATTCCAAGGAATCATAAATCACAATCCTAGAAATCATAATCCTGGTAATCATTTTCCTTAACAACTTTACTTTCTAACCAAACAAAGGTGCCCTAATAGATAAGAATTTTGATATGGTTAATGGGTTTTTGATGAAGCGCAAAAAACTTAAATATTTGTCAATCAACATCTTCAATTGAGTTTTCAAAGTGAATAAAGAAGCAGAAGTATTTGTTGGAAAATAGAACACTTGAGTTAGATAATGTCTTATGTTCTCATCTTTACCACTATTTGATACTTATTGGATTATGGAGAAGAAGCCCGCGAATTAACCCGGCCCGCAAAGGCCCACGAGTGTATACCAGTGTTTCTGAGGAAACTTATCGATGCTGCGAGGGAGGTTTATTTTCCAGCCTCCATTTGTAAATCAGGAAACGAAAATGCCTTCCAATCAAGAATCAAAAATGCCTTCTAATATCATACTCAATCGTTGTTTCTCTTCCATCTTTCACTTCCCTTCTTCTCTTTGATTTCGTTCAGATCTGCAGCATCACAATCTTCTCTTCCCTTTTGCTCTTTGATTTTCCGTCTGAATTGCAGCACCACTGCACCCTCTCTTCCCTTTTTCTCTCTGATTTTCGGAAATGGAGGCAGCACCACACCACACGAGTTAACGACATCAATTTCAATTACCACGAATTTATCTCACTAAATTGGCTTCCTGTTTTTGTGCAGCACCACTCTAGAAGATTTATTCATGCAATCGATTATGTTTCTGCATCTTTGAGGAACTCTATTTCTGTCAATTGGTGGAATTACAAACATTGCAGGTAAACCCTAATTTCAAGACTCCAATTTGTGTTTTTTGGGCTCGTTTTTTACTGGACTGTCATGGTTGAACCTTGTTTCATGTTTACAAAAAACGATTGAAGGTTTGGTGCAGCCCTATTCTCTGGATGATTTATTGGCACAATTGAAGGTTTTCTGCTTCGTTGAAGAACTCTATTTCTCCATTGGGGGAATTGTAGACACTGCAGAACCTATTTGTGAAAATTTCGTCCGGACTCTTCGAGCTGCTACTGGGGAAGAAGAAATGCAGAGAAATTATATTATCCATCCGTCCAAAAAAATAGGACACATTTGCCATTTTTGGTTGTCCACGAAAAATATGGTACATTTAAGAAATGAAAGTTTTCAACAAATTCTCTTACTTTTTCCCCATTTTCTCTTACTAATAATATGGATATCACATTCCACTAACACTACTTCTCTCTTATTTTTTTCCTTCTCTCTTACATTATCAATTTTAAATTAAAACTTGTGTCATTCACAAAGTGCCCTATTTTTCACGGACAGAGGGAGTATATTTCTTGGACTACGGCGATAAAAAAAAAATTAAGTTCCATAATGTATACACAATGGATATCCCATTCTCTCGCGGTGTATCAAACATGTGGTGAATTTTAAAAACTTAAAAATCAAGAAATACATTCCATAATTTAGTTAATTTTCTGATTTGGTTTCTTCTCTTGGATTTCCAACTTGGGCTATCAAACATACCCAGGATAAAAGTAATATGAACAATTTGACATCATTTTTAATTGATATGAAATGTTCAAGTAAATTTGATTTTCAATTTACATCGAATCAACTAGTACTATCATTTTTTGTTTACCCGAATTGGGCTGTGCCGAAGCTGTAACACAATGTGCTATGATGTTAATTTGTTAGAACAGACTTCCTACCCATGTGGGAAAGTGAATACAACCAACCAACCCACAAATTCCAAACAGAAGTTTGGTAATAATGTTACAATTATAGCATTGTCAGTATCAAACCTTAAAGCATGTCACAAAAACAGGTGGCAAAGATGCATAATTTGGTAATTACAAGCAATTATACAGTCCATGTCTTAATGCATAGAAATGGAAACAACAATGTCTCATAAATACGAGGTACTGTAGTACATAAAAGAGTACTATGAAATAGGTCAAATTATTCTTTTTCCTAAATGTTATTTTACTTTTTTTTTCTTCTTATTTGGCAACATAGTTAGAGAGATGCTTTATGTGCATTATTATTTATTTACTAATTTAAGGGTAGTAATGATCAAATTGATCATGAAAGAATTCAAATTGGCCGGATCACAATTATACGTATACCAAATCTGACTCTTGATCGTAGACTAATTTTTTTATAGAACAGAATCCAAAATACAATACCACATTAATCGACCTAGATCACATTTAATATTGAAATTACTAGAAAAAAAATCGAAAAAATGGAAATTCCATTTGAAAATGTTTCCAAATGAAAATCTCTTTCCCTCTCAAATCAATCCAACCTCTTTAATCAATCTAACTATATTATCCCCCTCACTCATTATTTAATCCATTCCCATCTAACAAAAATGAAGTGGTCGAGAAAGAAATCCCCATCTCTGTTCACTCGCGTCATCTCCAAATTCAAGCGAAATTCATCCAAAAACACCAAGAATCGCGATTTTCCCTCTCCGGGCTCCTCGTCATTCTATACAGAAGGAAGATTCTACAGCATGAACAAAGACGACAGGTACTGGAGAATCTCCTTCAGCTACGACGGAATCCAGCCGCGGCAGAGTATCAACCCCATCTGGCTAGATCCCGACGTGTTTTCCGGCTCCAACAAGCTCGGATCGGCTGAGCCTCCCAGGAAGAATTTCACTGAGATGGTTTCGGATATAAAGCGGATGAGAGACAGAGAAAGGAGAAGGTATAAAATTGGAGGAGAGACAGAGCTTCCTCCAAAGGAATCCGAAGATTCTAGAAACTGTCGGGTGGACACGAGCCGGTTCAGGAACATAAAGGTCAAACCCGAACCTAAAACCGAGGCCCGGGTGAGAAGAACAAGGGAAAAGGTTAGGGCCATCAAGGCGTACTCCCCGAGAACCGAGTGCAAGATCAGGGCCCTCGAGGAGATACGTAAATCGAGGACAAAGGCCAAGAAGAGGGTTCCGAAGGAGCGGGTGGTGGAGGGGAACACAGTTTTTGATGGCTTTGCGGTGGTCGAGATGTCGCTCGATCCGCATCGAGATTTCAAGGATTCCATGATTGACATGATTCGGGAGAAGGGGATAGGGCATCCTGATGATCTCGAGGAATTGTTGGCTTGTTATTTGACGTATAATTCCGACGAATATCATAATTTGATCATTAGCGTATTCAGACAGGTTTGGGTCGAGCTCGGAATTAGGAGTTGATCCCTCAAGAATGAAGAATGTATCGTATTTTTATTGTTAGGTGAATTGTGCTAGGACGTCTTTTGAGACATAAACGGCTGTTGCTAGATTGTCTCTCACATAAAAATAAAAAAGATTGGTTGATTGTAGTGTTAGGATAGTTAGTTTGTTGGTAATTTACTTATATGAATGGAAAATGGACTCTTATTTTATGTAGAGCTATGATTCAAAATTGAGGAAGTGATGGTAAGTAGTATGAGTAACAATTTTGTATTGAATTGGGAAAACATCATTTTGTAAGGATCATATGTTTGGGCATTGTTTTATAAAATCTGAAGCCATAAATACTATTGAAAATTGAAATGGCTGAAATTAGAAGATTTGGTGAGCACTAGTAAAAAAGTTGGAGCTTCAAAGGTGTCATTGAATTAAAGTGGAAGTAGTAGAAAGTTGTAGTCTCAAGATTTCATTAAATGTATGCACATATAAATGGGTGTCAAAGCAAATAAGTCATGAGTCATGTGCACTAGACATCAAATTATCAAGAATTGGTAAAGGTGATGGTGCTTGTGACTTCAAAAAGATAGTAGGTGGCGAGAGGATGTGATGTATACATGGACAAACTGTGTAAGTGTATCTTTGCTTGTAGCGAATTGTCGAATTTAAAAAAACATCACAAGAGAAGCAATATGCTTTTATGTTTCTTCGTAGTATAAAAATAACGAATTAATAACAGTTGGCCTATTAGCTCAATTGGTTAGAGCGTCGTGCTAATAACGCGAAGGTTTAACTTACAATATTGTACACTATTTTCTGTTTTTAAACTGCATATTGGGCTACATAAATATTCTTGTAGGCTTCTCTCTGGGCTTAAATGTAGTATTTCCTATCCTATTTGATCACACCTCTAGATTTTAATTGCTTTTTTTTATCTGAGATACAATTATTGTGATGTATTAGGCTTATAATTTTGTCTTTTTATTATTTCAGATCTTTGTCGACTAATTATTATTTGACATACAATTATTGTGATGTCTATTGGTTCATATTCGGATCAAATCAAGAAATGACATGTTTATAATATAACATAATATTAATGGAAAAGTTAGTTAATAAAACAAATGATAAATTAATAGTATTATGAATGGCAAAATTATCAACATTAACAGAGTATCAATTTTGAATATGTTTGTGATATGCTTTTGTATTTTTTAAAAGATTGGTAGTGGAAAATCCATTTAGGGCATCCGGCATCCGTAATGGGCGGACGATGGCACGCCCAATGGCGCGCATCGTCCGCGCCATCCATCGTCCGCACCCATTGCGCGCCATAGGGCGCTGACGATGGTCATCGTCCGCGCCATCGTCCGAACAATTGCGGCTGTCGCGGACGATGGCTGCGGACGATGGCCATCGTCCGCGCCATTGTGGAGGTCGCGGACGATCAACCGCGGACGATGGCACGCGGTTTCGTTTTTTATAAATACCGTTCATTTGTAATATTTCATTTCACTCGATTTCATTTTCGAAACTTACAATTACATAATTACTACGAAATGGATTCAAGCCCCAATAGTCCTACGTTTAGCGCAGGGGCGCATTGGCCGGGTACAGAACCCGACGATTATCGTTCGTTCGACACCAACGCCCATTACGATCCCGATTTCAGTACGGAATCGTATGGGTTGTCTGACATGGAGCCGTCTCCACACCGCCCAACCGCAGCGGCCGATCCCGACCCCGCCGCGACCGCTTCCGCCCCAGCCAGAAAGAAGCGGAACCGACAGCGGGCGCAGAAGTTGCCGCCTCCCGGTGATTGCGATGAGTACGCCCCCGGTCGTACGAACTACAACGACGACGAAACTCTCACCTTGGCCTGGTGTTGGGTAGATATATCGGAAGATCCGATATTCGCGAACAACCAGCGACAGATCGCGTACTGGGAACACATCACGGACCTCTACAATTCGGTGAAGCCGCTGACCGCGTACAAGCGCAAGCGTGAGCAACTCCGCAAGCACTGGGATCAAGTCAAGAAGCAAGTGAACTTGTACGCGGCGGAGTTCGAGAAGTTCACGCGGTCACAGGGGAGCGGCGAGAGCGCGAGCGCGAGCGACGTGCGCGCTAAAGCGATGTTGTCGTACCGGTCGATGTACGGCGACTTCAAGCACGAGGCCATCTGGGCGCTCTTGAGGGACAAGCAAAAGTTCCAAGGTGGAATTCTGCACACTGGTGCGCCGAAGAGGACGAAGACCACTGAAGCTGGTGATTACACGAGCAGCGGCAGCGGCAACCACCCGGTTGACCTCAACCGGACGTACGTGGATGAAGGGAGTTCCGGCACACCGGTGTCCTTCCGGCGTCCTCCCGGCATCAAGGCTGCGAAGACCAAGGGGAAGGCGACCGCGACCTCATCGTCGACCACTGCAACCCAAGCTCCGGTCCCGGTAGAGCTCCCGACCCAGACGGCCACCGCGTTTGAGTCGTTAGCAACAGCGTCGATGGCAAGGACGATGTTGCAGACGCACAGGGCCCTCAAGAAGTGTACCGACCCCGACGAAGCCGAATATCTCCGGGCGTTACTCGATGAGCTGCGTCGGAAGTTGGGAATTGGTCCGACTTAGTTTTTTTTTTATTAGTTCAATGATGTAACTTTTTTTTATTAAAACATCGCCGTTTGTTATTTAGACCGTTTTTTATTTACTCATTACTTGTTATTTGAAAACAGTAAATTAATTAAACAAAACAATAAAATGATGATGTGGCGCGCCTTAGGGCGCCCCACTGCAGGTGGGGAGGTAGGAGGATAAAACTGCTGACGTGGCGCGCCATAGGGCGCCCCATTGTTAATGCTCTTACAAGTCTGTGTTTGAATTCTCAATCTCTTCTCTTTTTTCTGATCTCGTTTTTCGGCACAATGAACATTCTTTCAATTTTGTACTTCATCTTGGATATATATACTCCTACAACTTAAAAATAAAATATCGTACTCTAATTCGATATAGTATAATACTAAGTGTCAAATTGAAATTAAAACATCAAATAATGTTCATTCTTTCCTCTCTTCTTTCTGTTCTCATTTTTGGGCACAATGAGCTCTATTTCAATTTGGCATTTGATCCTGGTTAAAAAAATAAGTATATAGTTACTCCTACAATTTAAATGAAATATCGTGAAACAATCTTTGATTCGATTTATAATACACGAAAAATTGAAATTAAAACATCAAATCGAACACAATACGTTCAATTAATCAAAACCCCGAAACCAATCAACCCCCAAAAAATCAACAAATTCATCTTAGAGCATCAGCAATGGCGCCTGTCCCGATAGAATTCCGACCGTCGTGCCGGAATTCCGCGGCGGACGTCCGCCATTGTGCATGGTATGCATGGATACGTAATTCCGTCGAGGACACCGCAGTTCCGCGGCGTTTACGCTGAATTCCGTCGCGACGCCGCGCGGACGTCCGCCATTGCGTTGACTCCCACGGACGTCCGTGCGGAATTCCTGTTTATTGCATTAAATATATTTTTTAATTTCTATAAATACGTCCCGTTGAACTTCATTTCATTCGCACCACTTGTATTAGCGAGTATCTCTCTTTCTAAAAATATCTTTCTTTCGAAGAACAATGGAGCACCACGATAGCGATTCCCCTGCCACTAGCGAGTCACCGGCGCCTTATTTTCCCGTCGGCAGGAGTGCCGGAATGCCAGGGATGATGCCCCAATCTCAAATTCCATCGGGAATGATGTCTGGGTACTACAACATGTACCCGCATTGGTATGAGATGATGCCCCAGATGCCCGGGGCGAGTGTCGGAATGCCGGGGATGATGCCCCGAATGTCGGGAATGATGCCCAGAATGATGCCCCAAATGTCGGGGATGATGATGCCCGAGATGATGCAGGGATCACATGTCGCTGTGGGGGGGAGTAGGCAGGTCGCCGGTGGACAACGTCTATCGGCCCTATATGGATTTACTGTCGACGGACAACCCGACGAGTTCTCCTCTCGAGACTCAGTTCACTGGCAATGACACGTTCTCGCTCGAGGAGTTGGGGCTTTCTCCGATCCGGGATTCTCCCCCACCGGCGACAGTGAGGAGGGGAAGGCCAGGGCGAAGGAGGGGCAGGGGACGGGGCGTCCCGATGTACAGTGGTGAGGAGGTGGCCTCTGAGGTGGGGGAGGGATCCAGCGGGAACAGGAGGACCGTCTGGATCATGGACGAGTGCGTTGCGCTGGCGAAGGTGTGGATCAGTGTAGTGGAGGATCCTTACGTCGGGCGAACGAGCACATTGACCGGATATGGTGGCGCATTAACCAAAGCTACCTCCAGTTCAAACCGCCAGGGGGGAAGGCTCACAACGGAGAGCAATGCTGGAAACAGTGGGATCGGCTGAAGAGGCAGCTCAACCGATTTGCCGGCATTTACACAAACAACCTCCGCTGGGCAACCAGTGGCATGTCTGCCGAGGATGTGAGCTCCTGTCTCATCAGCAGTTCCCCGACACTCAGTTGGGCTTCGGGGAATTCAAATATTGGCCGGTGTTTCTTGTGGTGCAGTCTTCGGCCAAGTTCACTGCGGGTATTGAATTTGGCTGGCCGAAGCGGACGAAGATCAGCGACTCCGGAGAGTACAATAGCAGTGCCGGTTCCGCGGAACTCCCCCCTGTCGAGGCAGAGTTCCCGACACCCACATCGTCGGCCTGCCGCCATCGCCTGGTTGGGCAAAACTCCGCGTCGTGGATGGCGAGGGGAAGCACCAGCGGATCCGCCGAAGCCCAATCGGCAGCACCCGCCCAAAACGATCCTGAGAACCCCTCATTCGCCTACATCGCGGCACATAAAACCTTGTTATGTGCAATGGTTGAAGGGCGCCAATCGACCGACCCCCATTACAAGTGGTCACTTAAACCCCTCATCAACAGTATGCGGCGCGATTTACGGTTCAGAGACATGTCGGACGGTGACGGCAAGGGGGGTGACGGCGGTAGGGACGGCGGCGGGGAATCCGGGGAGTGAGAAGCCGGTTTTTATTTTAATAATGCAATTTTTTTAGTAATTATGTATTTTTTTATAATGAAGTATGTTTTTTTTAAATAAAGTGGTTGCATTTTCTCCGTATTCGTGTCGACTATTTAATTCCGTAAATTTCTTACTTCCGCAAATTGTTTAATTTGTGAATTTGTGAATTTTTTAAATTGTGGGAAGTCCTTGGGGATGTCCTTGGGGATGTCCGCCACTGTGCAGTCGGAATTCCTTATGACGTGGCAGTGCAGTAGGAAGTCCGTATGACGTGGCAGGAGGTGTTTTTTAGAATTCCGCGGGGAATTCCGCGCCATTGCTGCTGCTCTTAAAAAATGTAAATTATAAGGGCATCCACAATAGTGGGAAAAGCGTCCGCCCCAGCGTGGACGCTTGGGAGGGGGCGAAAGGGCCATCGCCGAGTATTCACCGAGGACGCGCCGGTGGGGGAGCGGCGCGGCGGTCTACTGCGCGGCCATTCGGTGCGGCGGTCCGCCGGTTTTTATTTATTTATTTATTCTATAAACTATGGAGGTTTAATTTTGTGGAGGTTTAATTTTGTGCAGGTTATGGAAACAAAATTTGGGGAAGATGAAGTGAAGAGATAGACGGAAATTTGGAGAAGATGAAGTGAAGAGAGAGAGAGAGAGTGTGTGTGTATTAATTTATGTGTTTTAAATTATGTGTTTTAATTTTTTAAATTAAATTATGTGTATTTTTCTAATTATTATAGTCCGGTTATTTTTTTTTTGTGGAGAAGAGGCGGAGGATTCCTACTCCACCACGGAGTAGGTGGTGACGGTGTTTTTATTTGTTTTTTTTAAATGTTCGTTGTATAATTTTCCCGTATCCATAATACAACAAATATTTGGTCCCAATACTTTTTTTAAATTTTATTATCTCGTTTTCTAATTATTTACAGTCCGATAATTTTAATTATAATTGAATTAAAATATACAAAAAATAAAATAAAGTGAAATGTGGTAAAAAAAATGTCCACTATTACGGTATAAACTTTTTTTTGTGGCCGCGGACAAATCAAAAGTGGCTGAGGACAAAAAAAAAATAGCTTGTATAGGGGAAGTGTCGTCCCTACCGTGGATACCCTAAACACTAAAGCCTAGTCGGAGACTCGGAATCCTCTTCCTAAGAAAATCCTCTCCCAAATCCTCTCCCAAATCACAGCCTTCAAACAGCTCCATCATCTTCCTCAGCTCCTCATCGCCGAGATCATCCACAAACGGCCTAATCGGAATCGCATTTTCCGGCTGAAATTGATACGAATTGGGATTATCATCGATAATCACCTCCCTGCTCAGCTCCCTCCCTATTTCCCCCAAATCCTTCACGAATTTCCCATCCACAGCTCTACACGAATTACGATACAATCGATGCGAGATCGCCTTCCTCCAATCGAGCTTATCGAGAACCAGAGACGCATACTCCTCAATTCCAGCTGTGAAAATCACAATCTCGAATTTTTCACTCAAATAGCCCAAAAATTCATCAACGAAAGGCCTTTTCAAGACGTAGAATTCGGATTTCGTCGATTACGGGGCGGACGACGAAATCGTACCTCTCCGGAGGCACGGTAGCGGTGGAGTGAACTAGGGTTTCGTCGAGGTCGAGGAAAATGGTATTTTTTCTAGGGTTTAGGGGCGGAGGGAGAGCGTATTTGTCGGAGAAGATTTGAGTTTTTTTTTTGGTGGGGGAAGAAAAACAGAGTAGTCATTTTTTTAAATTTAAGTTCGGTTGCAACGGTCGAATTTGTGTAGGTTCGGAACCGAAGCTAAATGGGAAGAATAAAGGGGAAAGAGTGATGATGTTAAGCTGTTGTAACTTCTCACAATAGCCATAGTTTCAAATTTTTTTGATGGTGATATAAACTTTTGAATGTCTATTGAAGTTTGTTTTTGTATAATGTACACCCCTAGTTCCATATCCCTCAATTCTTTAATCTCGTTTATATGACAAATAATAGACAAAACAAACTGATGAAACGAAACATAGAGAAATTAGAATATGCTCTTACATTAGCGGAGGAGTTTTCAGATCTAATAAAACATGTAAGATAGAAAATATTGGTCGTATGTTCTAACTAGTAGTATTTACAAACTTGGTGTGAAAAATATGCACAAAAATGCAGCGCTGTGTCGAGTACAAACAAGGAAAGAACAACGCACAACACGGCGTTCCCCCACATGCACACGGGCATGTTTTTATTGCTGTTCCCCGTCCTCGTATCAGCTTTCACAGGATAAGATCGTGGTGAGAGGCGGCCTCTCGAGGAGCGGCTTCCCAGAGCCTTATTTTGGGGATGATGACAGGTCTGCAGCAGAGGAGAGCAAAAACCAACTCAATCATAAGCACAGCCATGCTTACCCACACAAACAGTGTTTTCTTCCAGTACCACAAGATCCTTTTTGTGAGAGGGAGATTGGACTCGAGGGTCAAGGATGCGCTGTATATTTCTGGGACTCCAGCACCGGGTGAGTACTCAGCTCGCTGCTCAAGAACAACCCTTATGGAAGCGGTTGGGGTTTGACCTTCGGTGAAATCTTTGAAGTTTACTTTCAGGTTCTGGGTTTCTGTTGTGTAGCCGGTAAGAATGGGGGCGACCTTGAGGAAAGTAAGCAGGAGGCGAATCGACTGGCTCATGTAGTGCAGCATGCAGGGACGTCGTGATGTTGCCAGAATTTGGCCATCAGCAGCAAGGAAATCGACTCTGACCTTCAAGGAGGCACACATAATTATCAGAATGGTTAAACAATGGGCAAGTCCACCAGGGCTTCCGATACATTAAGCTTAATGGGAAGCATGCCTAGAGAGTAGAGACCAAAAGAATGTGACAAACCATCATTTCTTTTCTCTGTTTTGCAATAAACAAATAGAAAGTGAGATCCCTAGCAGTGTTCGCCAAAAGCTGTAGATATCCCATCCATAGATGAAGCATATAAAATTTAGAGCTAAACTCTCAAGAAAGGGATGCAAATGCAAGTCCTAAGCAGCAAGCCAATCTTGAAAGCTATGGATATATTAATCAATTAAAATAGCAATCCAATTCAAACCACATACACACAATTTAGAGCTAAACTCTCAACTTAGATCAATAACTTTCCAAGCATACTACAACACCAAGAGGCTCACTTTACACTATCCCAACCCATAAAAAGCTGAACAAATCTAAAAGCCACAGAAAATTTAAGAACTTATATAACCACTTAAGAGGCAAACAATTTTGTCTTTTAAATCAACAATAGGGATAAATCTACGCAACAGACAACTTCTCGAACATACAACACCAATAGGCTCAACCTCAGTCTACCATAATGTCAATCCATAAAAAGCTCAACATAAACCAAAAGTACTAAACTCTCAGCAAAACTTCTTGAATATACAAAACCAAAAGGCTCACTTAATACGATCTCGACCAGCATACCTGACACGATTATAAATACAAATATTACAAAACCAACAGCCTTGCAGTTCATGTAGGAAGCAGATAAACAACATACGATTAAACTAATCCCACTTCAATCCATGTTTAACAATAAAATGCAGTCACCAATAAACTCGATCACAACAAGAACAATACACTAACATCAAACAAAACATACCTGAAACATCCCAAGATGTTGGTTGTATTCAGACTCGGGCAACGTTAGAGACACAGTAATCTGCACCCCATGATCCCGTGGCACGACCCTTGATCCAGTGGCCTTAAAGATCCCAGGCGTCTCCACGAAATGCCTCATGTCACGATTCATCTTCACGTTTGACATAATCGGCACAAATGCCACCGGGCTCTTCTCTGAATAATCGAAATTCAAGCTCCTAGTCACAGTAATCGGCTCCTCCACCACCATTTTTATCAACACTCCGCCCATCAAAAACGCGGACACCAACAATCCGACCAATACAGAACACACATAAGCTGACCACAACAACCCCCAACCACATTTCAACCCTAATTTCAAAATCGCTCGCTGCTCTTTCAACCATTCATACACATATTCTGAAACAATTCCAAACGTGAGATTCCATATGTTTTTCAATTGCTGAACTATAAACCCTCGGAATCCCAGCAAAAGCCCCAGGGGGTTAAACACAATCATGTACGAGTAATACGCCAATCGAATCGTAAACGTAAAAATTTTGACTAGCAAATCAATTTGGAAGGTGATAGGCTTGATTACTATACCAGCCAGCTTTAACAGAAGGTTCGAATCCGAATCCGAATTCGAATCCAAATCCGAATCCGAATCATCACTTCCTCTGAAGCCCAATTCTTCACCAGGAGCTGCTTCGAGCGCTTCCGTTACCGTTGATTCCTCTTCGTTCATCTCATTCCTCCGCAAAGCAAGCTTCGTATCCTTCAATGCCTTCTCGTATCCCTCGAATTTCCGAGAAAGCGCTACCTTTCTCTCTCTCAAGTATTTGTCCACATTTTCCCGCGTGCCGAGCTTCGCCGATTCCGCCGTGTCATCTCTGAAGGATTTTTTACTCGACCAAGACCTGCGGCGGCGGAGAACCGCTGGCGGCGGGGATTTGTCTTCCAGATTGGATTCAACTGGAACAGGGCTAGGATCCGAGATTGATTCATCACGATTGGATTCGATAGAATCGGAAAAATTCTCGCGGCAATCGTAAAATTCGAATTCGTCTACGGCATCTTGATATTCATCTTCGTCGTCGCCAAATTGCGCGCTCGATTTCGCTTCCTCCATTCCCATGTATATGGCCAGAAATTTGTGTGATCGAAATTTTTTTTGCCTTTTTTTCTTGGGATTATTGTTGTACGTTGTGCTGGAGGAGTTGTACACCGGGAATTCAGGGCTGTGGGAGGAGACCGGTATCCGCTGTCTCTTAAATATTCACGGGCTCCACTGTACTTTTCACTCCATCTCTTAACTAAGAGACCGCACCTATAAGAGCATCAGCAGTGGGGCGCCCTAAGGTGTGCCCTATGGCGCGCCACGTCAGCATTTTTATCCTCCTCCTTCTCCACCTGCAGTGGGGCGCCCTAAGGCGCGCCCTATGACGCGCCACATCATCATTTTGTTGTTTTGTTTAATTAATTTAACTGTTTTCAAATAACACGTAACGAGTAAAAAAAATGACTAAATAACAAGCGGCAAAGTTTTAATAAAAAAAAAATTACACCATTCAACTAAAAAAAGAATAAAACTAAGTCGGGCCAATTCCCAACTTCCTACGCAACTCATCGAGTAATGCACCGAGATACTCGGCTTGTTCGGGGTCGGTGCACTTCTTGAGGGCCTTGTGCGTCTGCAACATCGTCTTTGCCATCGACGCTGTAGCTAACGACGCAAACGCGGTGGCCGTCTGCGTCGGGAGCTCATCCGGGTCCGGAACAGGGGTTGCAGCGGTCGACGATGACGTCGCGGTCGCCTTCCCCTTGGCCTTCGCAGCCTTGATGCCGGGAGGACGCCGGGAGGACACCGGTGTGCCGGAACTCCCTTCATCCACGTACGTCCGGTTGAGGTCAACCGGGTTAGTGCCGCTGCCGCTGCTCGTGTAGTCACCAGCTTCGGTGACCTTCGTCCTCTTTGGCGCACCAGTGTGCATAATTCCACCTTGGAACTTCTGCTTCTCCCTCAAGAGCGCCCAGATGGCCTCATGCTTGAACTCGCCGAACATCGACCGGTACGACAACATCGCTTTAGAGCGCACGTCGTGCACGCTCTCGCCGCTCCCCTGTGACCGATCGCACTTCTCGAACTCCGCCGAGTTCAAGTTCACTTGCTTCTTGATTTGATCCCAGTGCTTGCGGAGTTGCTCACTCTTACGCTTGTACGCGGTCGGCGGCTTGACCGAATTGTAGAGGTCCGCGATGCGCTCCCAGTACGCGGTCTGTCTCTGGTTGTTGGCGAATATCGGATCTTCCAATATATCTACCCAACACCGAGCCAAAGTGAGAGTTTCGTTGTCGGTGTAGTTCGTACGGCCGGGGGCTACTCATCGCAGTCACCGGGAGGCGGCAACTTCTGCGCCCGCTGCCGGTTCCGCTTCGCCTTCCCCTTGGCGGCACCGGTCGCTGCGGGGGCGGGATCGGCCGATGCGGTTGGGCGGTGCGGCGACGGCTCCATATCAGACAACCCATACGATTCCATGCTGAAATCGGGATTGTAATGGGTGTTGTCGCCGAATGAACGATAATCGTCGGGTTCTGTACCCGGCCAATGCGCCTCTCCGCTAAACGTAGGGCTATTGGGGCTTGAATCCATTTCGTAGTAATTATGTAAATGTAAGTTTCGAAGATTAAATCGTGTGAAATGAAATATTACAAATGAACGCTATTTATAAAAAAATGAAACCGCGTGCCGTCGTCCGCATGCCATTGTCCGCGACCTTCACAAAGGGGCGGACGATGTCGCGGACGATGGTCATCGTCCGCGACCATCGTCCGCGACGTCCGCAATGGAGCGGACGATGGCGCGGACGATGGCTATCGTCCGCGGTTTAAGTCGCGCCCGAAGCATAGGCCGCGACTATCGTCCGCGGCCTATGCCACACACCCACAGTGGGGGCGGACGATGAATGGCGCGGACGATGCGCGCCATCGGGCGTGCCATCGTCCGCCCATTGCGGATGGTCTAACCCCCATCTCTTATCCGTCTCTTAACCATTTCATCCCTTAAATATTCATTCAATTTCATTTTTTATTTTTATTTCTAACAAATTCAATTAATAAAAACGCACTTAATTAAATAAAATAAAATTACAACTTAAAATCCTAAAAAAAATACATAATTAAATTCGTGGCAAAATAAATAAAAAAGACATAATTTAAAATACAATTTCATAGAAATTATAAAAACTACTCCGCCGGCGAATCATCCCCCAAAGGCGGTGGCAGTGCACTCAAGCTACCTGGAGGCGGAATACAAATTTGTCTTGTCATATACTCAATTCCGGCAAGATGAGCTTGATATTGTGGAGGCGTCATGCGGGAAGTGTCCGCCATCGTGGCGGTCAAGTACATAGACAATAGGGTGTTCGAGCCCGAACCCGCCTGGCTTGATTCGCCTCGGCCCCTCCTCCCTCTCGCCGCCTTGGTCCCTTGCGGCCAACGGCGCCCACGGAAGGAGCCCCCTGCATCGGTGGTCGTGCCCTCAACCTCTTGTGAGGCGCTGCCTGACCCGCCCTCACTAGACGAGTATTGGCCACCCGCCGTGCGCTTCGAGCTCGAGCCCTGGCTGGACTGGACACCGTCGGCCCACCTTTCAACGTCTTTGACGGCCTCCCAAACATCGACATGTTTGAATTTTTTGCCGTTGTCGTCAAAGAAGACTCGCAAAGCCGCTCTCATAATGTCAGCTCTATTGGCTCCGCTTTGGTATTGAGCTGCTTCATTCTTGTTGATGGCGCAAAATTTTTTGACATCTCTGTCGACGCGGTCAAAATGACTGCGGAGCATCTTCAGGGTGCGGCGGCGGGACCGAACCGGCTTGTTCTCGTTGTAGGCGGCGGTGACCTTTTCCCAAAAACACTTGCGGGTTTGTTGATTTCCGACAATGGGATCGTACGTGACGCTAACCCAAGCGTTGAACAGAGTCATCGTGTCCGCCCGGCTGTATGGATGACGACCTATATCCTCCTCCTCCTCGGCCACCTCCTCCTCTTCCTCCACGGCGTCCAATGCGCGACCCTTAGAGCTTCCACCGCCTCGTCATCCTTCCGGATTGAGTTCATCCGGATAATCCTCCCTAATTTGGGATAATCCCTGTGAATACCTCAGGGTGGAGGGACGAGCGTATGCATCCACATCAAAATGGGGTGGTTGGTACGCCGTCGGCATCGACGAGCCTTGGGTGCCCGGCGACGACGAACCGGAACCGGAACCACCCAAGACATTGTACATGCCCCCCAGTCGCCAAACGCGTTTATGTCAAAGCCGCCAGAGCCGCCAGAGTTTCCGTCGCCGGACATTTTGTGATAAAAATTGGAGAGGTGAGATGAAAATTGGAGAGAAAATGGAGATGATTTGAGAATAATAGATGTGTGTTTGTGTGTATAATGAGGATGAAAGAGGAGTATTTATAGAGTAAAAAAATAAAAAATAAAAAAAATATTTTTTTTACCGTTCAACGGTAATAATACCATTTTTTTAATTTTTATTTTTATTAAAATCGATTTTTTTTAAAAAATGATTTATTGCATCAGCGTGACGACACCCACTCACGGGCCGGCTAGTGGGCGTCACGCCTAGCACCAGCGCGCTCCACGTGGCGAGCTGTCGCGCGAGCCGTCCCTCCGGGACGAGACGCTCGACGAGACGAGACCGAGACGGAAGGCTGCAACGCTATCTCGCGGCCGTCTCGTCTCTCCGAGACGAGACCGAGACGCCCGCGAGACGCGTTGCAGATGCTCTTAGCATCCACAGTGGTACGGATGTCCCGGTGGACATCCCAAAAACACCTCCCGCCACGTCATAAGGACTTCCCGCTGCACAGTGGCGAACATCCCCTTGGACATCACGACGGACTTCCCACAATAATAAAAATTCACAAATTCACCGAATTAAACAATTTACGGAATTAAAATTTCGCCACGATTACGGAATAAAATTTTCATTAAATAAAAATTTACAGAGGTGCGAATGAAATGGAGTTCAACGAGCCGTATTTATAGAATTTTTGAAAAAAAAATATAAAATAATCGGGACGTCCGTGGGTCAACGTAATGGTGGACGTCCTCAAGGACGTCGCGACGGACGTCCCGGGAATGCCGTGGAACTCCGATGTCCGCAGCGGACGTCCGTATCCGCGTCACCGCTGCGCAATGGCGGACGTCCTGTGCGGAACTTCGGCACGCCGGCCGGACGTTCGCCGGGATGGGCGTAATTGTGAATGCTCTAATTGGTGATATAATAGGAGTATTTCTTAATTCCACCACTTTTTAAAAAATATCACATTATTCTGTACGATGGAACAAAAAAGGGTCATCGCCAAATATATCAAGTAAATTGGATTTGAGTCATGCTTATCCAAATTTGAATTTTCATAATGTGAGGATCGTAGCTTGCTGTTACACATAGCAAGCAAGTAGCAACTATTACAAGCTCTTACCAAAGATGTTACTACAACACAAAAGAGCTAATATAGCATATCTAAGCATAGTACTAGACCTACTTGTATTAACAGAAGGATTAATTGAAAATTATATTTCGGTGGATGATATTTCAAACTCAATCAGTCAATCGGTTATGGAGTTGGTGTGATTTTTTTTGTCGTATTCTGGAAGTGGCAGAAAATCAGAATAAACAATTACTAAAGAGATCAAAAGTAAAACAAAAAGATAGTTACTATAATATTAATAACACATCTTTTTGGATTTGGATTCGGATTCGGATTCGGATTCATAATCCATGAAATTTCAAGTGTGATTACTTTTGTGACACTTCAAATATCATGCACATACATGAATTTAAATCGCCGCCGTTTTTGAGTTTTCTCTCTCATTAAAGCTCGCTCTCCGACTTTTCCTTAATAAAGTTAATATACTCAAATGTTTTCGTTTATATAAGCAAATTTTTGTCGTGATTTTAGAATATCTAACTCTTTAAATTCAGAAATAGAAAGAACTAGTCTAGTTACATTATTAGATTCCTGCAATAAAAGTGAAAAGAAAGGAGAGAGAAGAATGAATTGACAACTGCTACTCGGAAATGATAAAATTTCCCCCAATCAGTCTCTATTTGAATCTTACCGCATCTTAGAATGCACACTGTACACTAAATTATTGACCCTAAAGCATAACTCACTTAAATTCCTGATACAGAAAATTCATGTTTAGTCTATGCAAATTCTTCAGTTATTGATGCTCGAAATCGAATATGCGTCTCACAGAAACCGTTGCTTCTTGGTTTATTGCCTTTTGCTTCATGGGGATGCTGAAAGTTTCCCAATCACAAGTGCCACAAGAAGAAGGTAACCAATATTGATCTCTGTTTCTTGAAAAATAGGTGCACTTTCCTTTTGCAGACAGCATTTATGAGAAAAGTGACAACTTTACTAAGATTTCACTTGATTGAAAATGACCCATTAATATGATGAAAGAGGGATGCAATAAAAATTGAATCTTTATCGTAATCCAGTTTGGAATAGTAATCTTCATTTTGTTTTAGTGTACTAAAACAGCAATCTTCATTTTTTTTGTTGTTTAGTATCAATAAAATATGAATCTTTTGGGTGCTTTCTCGAAGTTGAAATCCCTCTTGTTTAATTTAGATTGAATTGTGAGTTGTGGGCTAGTTTGCTATTTGGTTTAGTGGATTGGAATAGTAATTTTCATTTTGTTTAGTCTGGTAATATAGGAACTTTGCTTTTGCTGTTGTTGTTAAGCTTTGTCTGATAAATAAAATACTATGTATTCTTGATAGAAAATGATCCAGTAACAATATTGAAAGAGGGATACAAGAAAAGTTGAATATTTAGGGTGCTATCTGTAAATTCCCTCTTGAGTAATTCAATTTGGTTTAGATAAAGACTAAAGATTAATAGACATTGACTTTTATGGGTTGCGGAGTTGATTTACTTTGTTGATTTATGATATGCTATAATGCATACGGATGAAGGAAGCATTTATTTTGTTTAGTGGATTGGAATCTGATTTTGATTAGTCGATTAACATACTACTACTAATCTTGATTTTGTTGTTTTTGTTTTTGTGTTTGTTTGTACCTGTTGTTTAGTGGTTGCTCTTCAGCAAATTGTGACTGAGATGGGTGCAAGGTATTGGAAATTCAACGGTGACCAATGTGAAATCGAGATGATTGGGATGTCGCCTACTCCCCCGACCGATTCCGAGGGCTATGTTGATTGCAACTGCAATTTCAAGAACAACACTGTCTGTCATATCACCAATATGTATGGTTTCTATCTCTGATTATTTCTATGTTTGCCCACATTCCCCGTTTCTGCAAAAAGAACGATGTTTATTGTGTCTTGTTCATATATTTGTAGACCTTTGGTTGCCAGTTTCCATTGTGTTCAATTCATAAAATTTTGCTCTCTTAATAAGCCATGCCATTTGAACTTGAGGCATATTTCCAATTTATTTTCAATGGAAGCCATAAATTTTGTTCATGGAGAGTTAAAATCCAACTCGTTGCAGCGTGCTCAAGAGTCTCAATCTTCCGGGAGTCCTTCCTATTCACATCACGAAGCTTCCCTACCTTCAAGCTGTGTAAGAACCTTTGTTTACCATTCTGCTCAATGATTTATGTAAGCAAACATCATATTGCCTAACATACTCAGACACTTTCATTGTCAGTGATTTCGCCTACAACCTCCTCAGCGGAACAATCCCAACACAATGGGCTTCGACAAATTTGACTAGCATGTATGATAAATATATCTCAAGTCTAGAATGCAAGAATTCGCTGCAGACTCGTTTCATGAATGTTTAGCGGTAATGCCAGAATTTTTGTTGCAGCTCTCTTGTCGTAAATCGCTTGTCAGGGGAGATACCCAAGGAACTTGGAAACCTTACTACCCTCACGTACCTGTACGTCTTTGTTTGATTTCCATATCCATTTATCGATGCCAAAGTATTCTATTTGGAGGCACTTCACAGTTCTTCATGATTTCTCATTTTCGTTTCAACCAATTGTGTAATGCTTGGCACTTAATCTAATCTCGACTGTATTTATTGATGAGTCTTACCAGGGGCCTCGAAGCAAACAACTTTTCAGGGACTATTTCTTCCGATATTGGGAAATTGATAAACTTGAAAACTTTGTAAGACTCCATATCCCTATATATGCTTGTCCTAAATTAGAAATATTATGCATAAGCCAATGATAGATGATCCATTAAATTGCAGGACATTGTCTTCCAACCGATTGACTGGGCATCTGCCTGTAACTTTTGCAGCACTAACAAATTTGAATGATTTGTAAGTACTCTATACAATCTTGCTCCATTCTTGTCTCCGATTTTTATTTGTATGCTCAGTGTTTCTTCTTTTGAGTTGCAGTAGGATAAGTGATAACCGTCTAAGTGGACGAATACCCAACTTCATTCAGAACTGGAAACAGGTTACGAGATTGTAAGATCTTAATCCCAACCTATGCAAAAACAAACCAGACAGATTTTATTTTTCATTGAGCATACATGTTCTAATTTTTCAACTCTGTCTGAATGAAGAGAGATGCAAGCAAGTGGACTAGTGGGGCCCATTCCGTCGAATATATCCATTCTCACTATGCTTAAGGATTTGTAAGCTCACTTAGTCAACAAGTTTTAGTGGCGTTTATGCATATTTGTTACTGCTTAGAAGTTAGATTCACTTAGTTTATCTATGCAGGAGAATTAGCGATATTAAGAGCCCGGCTTCAAATTTCCCATTGCTGATAAGCGCTGCAAACCTAGAGACATTGTATGCATCACTGTATAAAACTTCGTTTATTTTCTTATCTTGCCTTTTTAATTAGCCAATGACATTTGCTCTGCATACAGGGTGTTGAGGAACTGCAACATTTCTGGAGCAGTGCCTGATTATATTTGGAGACGACTCCGAGTTCTAGACATGTTGTGAGTGACCAAATATGTGACTTGATATGAATATGCATATATTTGATTTACCATGTAAAAGCTACTAGTTTTTCTCTTTTCTCAGAAGTGAACTAGATTGAGAACTGACTAATTTTTTTTCGCCTTGTTCAATTTTGTGTTGTTTTTAGGGATATCAGTTTCAACAAGTTAGTCGGGGAGATTCCACATAACATCGCGAGGGATCTGAAAACTGTGTGGGTGAAAATTACACTTGAATCTTGTAAAATGATCATTCTGCCTTCTTGTGTACTCTGACTCGTCTTTGTATATGATACGATGATAGGTTCGTGACTGGTAATATGCTAAGCGGAGACATACCCGATGCACTCTTGAAGGATGGGAGCATCATGTATGTTTCTATTATAAATATACTTGCTGCATATCGTGTTTATTCTTGCAGGCAACTCGAAGTTTTCTTTTTGTTGATGCTGATTGTGTGCAGTGATCTGTCGTACAACAATTTTACTTTGCAAGGGCCCGATCAACCTGCGTGCCAAACGAACATGTAGAGTACACCTTATGTATCTATTTACTAGACATTACTCGTAGCTTGAGTTTTTAATTTTTATGTTTTGGTGGTATTAGGAACCGAAGGGTGAACTTGTTTAAGGGCTCGTCAACTGGCAACATTCTGTAAGATGAATTTCTGTTTCCTTGTATAAAACTCGACAACTTGTGATTCTTACGGCTTTGCTTAATCTTTGACAGACAACAAATGCTTCCATGTACAAGGAACGTAGCCTGTCCAAGATGTACGATAACTTCTTCTCGTTATGTGGCTATATTTGATAAGAACTTTGAACAAGTTTCCTCACCTCAATTTGGCAGATAAATGTTCGTTACATGTGAATTGCGGTGGCACTGACTTGACTGTCGAAGATCACAAGAGACGAATTTTGTACGAAGGAGACACAGGAAGTGATCCTGTGAGATTTTTGAGCGAGAATCATTGGGGCTTTGTCAGCAGCGGGAAATTCTTGGACGGGCCTTATTCTGACAGCTCACGTGTAGTCCGACCCACATCAAACATAACTATCCCGGAGTTGTACACCACGGCACGCCTCAATCCCATGTCCCTCACATACTTCCATTACTGCCTCGAGAATGGGAGCTACAATGTGAGCCTCCACTTTGCGGAGATAATGTTCATGAACGACAGCACGTATAACAGCCTCGGGAGGCGCTCATTCGATATATATATCCAGGTTTGTCTCTCCACATACAAGAAGCGTGATGATCTGGTGTTTTTTTCTCTGATCCCCTCTGTTTCAGGATGATTTAATGGAGAGAGATTTTGACATCGGAGAAGAAGCTCATGGAAATGGGAGGCCTGTAGTTAGGTCATACAATGCCACGGTGCATGATAGCACGTTGGAGATCAGATTTTACTGGGCTAGTAGAGGGACTAAGCGGATTCCTAGCTTCGGAGTTTTTGGTTCTCTTGTATCGGCTATTTCAGTGGATCCAAGTAAGCACGATCTATCCGTTTTCGTGTAATGTTTGACTTAACCTAGATATGTTCTCTCACATTTTCGTTTGGTGTCACTGAAGATTTCAAGGTTTGCAAAGATGGGGATAAGAAGAAGAATACAACGGGTTATATCGTGGGTCCGGTGGTATCTGCCTTCGTGATTTTTTTGATCGCGGGCATCGTTTGGTGGAAGTGTCTCCGGAGACGCAGAACTCGCCTAGGAAAAGGTGATGTCCGAATCCCTCGTTGTGCAGTAATTTTTAAAGGTCTTGTGTTTTATGACGCCAAAACTTGTTGTACGACTCTTGTTAACGTGTAGAATCAAAGGAGATAGCACGTTGAGGTGCAACGCGTGTTGAATTGTTTGACGCATTCATGATTTCCAAAGGCTTACTCTGTATTTTCTTGCTTTTGTGAACAGGGTTCGATGGCTTAGAGCTACAGACAGTTGCGTTTTCGTTGAACCAAATCAGGGCAGCTACGAACAACTTTGATGAGGCGAACAAGATTGGAGAAGGCGGCTTTGGCCCTGTTTATAAGGTACGTTTAGTATAGCTTAATGCCTGCATTTCGCTGTTTGTCTTCGTGTTTCGTGGCTCCTGACAAAAAATGTAGTGCAGGGTTTGCTGCAGGATGGAACTGTGATTGCTGTGAAGCAGCTCTCGTCGAGATCAAGGCAAGGGAACCGTGAGTTTCTCAACGAGATCGGTATGTTTTCTTGCTTGCTGCACCCGAATCTCGTGAAGCTGCATGGGTGCTGCATCGAAGGCGATCAGCTGCTGCTCGTGTACGAGTACATGGTGAACAACAGCCTTGCTAATGTCTTATTTGGTAATTAAGTCTTTAATCATTTCATTGATTTTGATTCGGCTCGTGAGGTTTACGTTGGGTGGCACCGTTTTCAGATTCGAACAAGAGCCAGATGATCCTCGACTGGCCAACGAGGTTCAAGATCTGCATTGGGATTGCGAGAGGTTTAGCCTTTCTCCATGACGAGTCGAGGCTGAAGATCATTCATCGTGACATCAAAGCTACGAACGTGCTGCTCGATGGAGATATGAACCCAAAGATATCCGATTTCGGATTGGCTAGGCTTAACGAGGACGAGAAGACGCACATTAGCACAAAAGTTGCTGGAACGATGTGAGTTCATCGTCTTATTTTCGAAACCTTTTGCTATATTGCTTGCTCGCTTGTCTGATTTACTTGTTTGCAGAGGGTATATGGCTCCCGAATACGCGCTGTGGGGCTACCTGACAGACAAGGCGGACGTCTACAGCTTCGGAGTCGTGCTCCTAGAAATCGTGAGCGGGAAGAGCAACAGCAACTACATGCCAAGCCATAAGTTCATTTGCCTTCTAGATTGGGTACGAATATTCGCGAGCTCTTCGAATCTCGGATTTTTTTTTTTTTTAATCTTAATAGCCTATGTGTAATGTCTCAGGCTTGTCACTTGCAAGAAAGCAAGAATATAGACGAACTCATCGATGAGAGACTGGGATCTCGATTGGACCGAGAGGAAGTCGAGAGGGTAGTCAAGGTGGCGCTTCTGTGCACGAACGCGACCCCATCCGTGCGGCCTACAATGTCAGAGGCGGTGCGGATGATGGAAGGGAGCCTCGCCATACCGGACACGGTCGCGGAGGGGAGCACGGAGTTGAGGATGAAGGCCATGAACGACTTCCGGAAGGAGAGCTGGATCGACACTAGCTTGTCGGGAGCTGTGGGAATTGATCCGAGCTTCTCCTCGTTTGCCACTGATTTTTCTGAAATCGGTAGAGATGGTGTATCACATTGATCGAGTCGCGATCCAACTCTTTCGGTGTGGCGTAGTTGGTTGGTCAAGTGAACCATCGATAGAGTCGTGACCATTCGATGTTGGTGGAGTGAAGGTCGAGCTCGAGAGGCGAGGCTGAATGAAGGTAGCTTAGAAACGTAATGATACCATTTTTGTTACGGACCTTCATGTAAAACTTGTATGTAGCGCAGCGGCTGAAGGTAGATTAGCAAGGTAATGATATCATTTTTCTCATATTTTGTCAAGTATCATGTATAATTTGTAACCGTCACTGTGTTGTACAGTTTTGTAGAGTTTCTTACATAAATGGTTTCTGATTTTTATATTTATACGTCTATAGTTCTTAAAAAAATACCATGTCAAATCTTTGAACTATGCATGTACATTTACATTTTTTTGGAGAAAACACCAGTTGGTGGTCAACTTCAGACCAAAGCTTTTGATGGGCTTTTTAACGCTAATGATGTTAACTCAATGCGCTGGATTTGGTTATAAAAACGGCCCATGTTTAGGTTAGGGAGAAAATAGCAACATTTCGTTGGAACAAGGAAATTGGGGGACAATTAATATTATAACAAATACTACTCCATTTCCAAAAAATATGGATTATTAATACAAAATTTATAAATAATACTCCCTTCATTTCTTAAAAATAGAAATTCACTAACATTAATTTTACTACTTTTTCTACTCATCCCACTTAATTTACCAAATTTGCATTAAAACTCATGTCATTTCTAAAGTTCTATTTTTAGGAAACGGAGAGAGTATGAAATAGATAAAGAAAAGTAATTGAAGTGGTGTTGTGAATATCCACCTAATTAAAAAAATAGAAAATAAAAAATTTAACTAATTTTGTACTAAGTGTAAATAAGTTTAATGTATGGTGAAAATATTTTGAAGTAAAAAATTAACTAATTTTATATTCGGTATAAACTAAAATGATAAAATGTAGTACTAACTATTTTTCCAACGGAACGATGGAGTACGAATAGCATAGGCAAAGCGACATTTTCTTATATATTTTTGCTTCCCAAAAAATATTAAGGTGAATGACGTGTACATATATATATATATATATATAGGGAGATGATCAAAATAAGTATGTGTTTAAATCCAGAAATGCAGACCAAATCTTGGCCCTAGGATTAGATGATCTAATGGTCAATAATTAACCAAAAACACGGAAGGTCATAATTAAGCAATTTTAGGTCATATTATAATATTTGGGTTTAATGTCATGCTAAGATCGTTTTAGGTCATGCTTTGTTAGCATGACCTAAAAATTACCTAATTATGACCTAAAAGTGACCTAATTATGATATTGTTCTGCGTTTCTGTATTTAAATCTAGTTTTGCATAGATCAAAACCCGTATATATATATATATATATATATATATATATATATATATATATATATATATATATATATATATATATATATATGAGGAGATGAGTGGTTTTATTTGAAGTGGATAATTTTTGAGGTACTTCGTTAAAGTGGATATATAAGATTTATAAATACTGGACTTTGTTGTAATTATTGATCAATTGAACATGATTAATTGTCGTAAAATGGTAGTAAAATATGCGGTTCTACTTGGAATCATATATAGACCATTTGCAAGATATTAGTATTCAATTGTTGGAATGGGTATATATAGAATTAATTAGATTCACATCATCGCATCTAGACTAAGTATTGTCTTGCTTTTAATGATTAGACTAAGCCCTCGATCTAATCCTAATTGTTAGTATTATTTTACAACAGAATCACAATTGGAAAAATGTATATTTATTCTGCCACTAAAGTCGACGCTTTTATTTTAATAAATTCGTCAAATCACTTTGTTAGTAAAACTCACAATATTATTTTCTCATTTAACCCCATCGTTACTAGTTGGTACTATTAAATTAATAAATTATACCAAGATGCTGGCAAATTTAAGTCAGTAACCGACGAAATAAACTACTACGAAATTTCAAAAATTTAATTATTGGAATTTCGTAATGACTATAATATTTTGTAGATTGGATCAAGGATCAAGGGTAGTATCAAAATCAATTAAGTGACCGATTAAATCGAAACTAACTTATAAGAATAGAAAGTAGTTTTTATTATATTTAACACTAATAAAGATGTAGTATTAGTTGTTAACAATACGGATTGTATATTTTGCTAGTAATTGGAATACGTCTTTAATATGTTCAGCGATTACGTCTTTAATATCTCTTCTATGTTTGCAGTCTCTCTTCCACCTTTTTCAACTAACGTTTTTTATATATTTTTTTAAAATGCGTGCAAAAATTAGACTTCTAATCATATATAGAGGGAGTGAAATTTTATAAGTCATTTTGAAACACTTTTTTGAAATTAAACCGTAGATCCGAATTTGAATCTAACTAATTAATTAATGGAATATTTCAATCCACGCTAGGCAATCAGCAACGCTGTCTCTTATTTGTCTCTTAACCGTCTCATCTCTTAACTATTCATGGGTCTCACTGTACTTTTCACTCCATCCCTTAACTAAGAGACAGCACATGCAACCCTCCATCTCTTATCCGTCTCTTAACCATCTCATCTCTTAACTATTCATTCAATTTCATTTTTGTAAGTTTTGTATGCTAAATGCTGATCAAAACGTTGAAGCAGAATGAAGAAATCAAGTCAGCCGCTCCAAAGCTTCAGGAACGTTGGATGACGCGCCTAAACTGAGATTAAATCTCAGCCGATAGATCCAACTAGCCGTTGGGTGTAAATCTTGTATAAAGCGTTTGTTAGCTGAATTAGTTAGTTCAGTTTTTAGCTTCTGATTTCGGTTTTCATCTTCAAATAGAGAGTGTGTAATCTGATTCCAAGATTCAAGAGTGCAATACACTATTTCCACTTCTCAATTCAAGCTTTTGTTATTCGTTTGTGTTTCTTGAGTTTAACCAACAAGTGGCGCCGTCTGTGGAAATTACGGCTAGAGTATCAAACGAAGAAAGATCTAGACGAAGGAGGGAATGGCTTCAAGATTCGAAGCTGAGAAATTCACTGGAAAAAATGACTTCAGCCTGTGGAGGATGAAGATGAAAGCTATGTTAATCCAGAAAGGTCTGTCGGAGGCTCTGACGCCGGCGAGCAAGGAAGGCGAAGGCCAGGTGCTCGATGAAAAAGCCAAGATAAAGCGTGCAGAGATCTTTGCAAAGGTACACAGCACGGTGGTGTTGTGTTTGGGCGACAAGGTGTTGCGAGAGGTTGCGAAGGAGACGACCGCGGCTGGGATTCTTGAGAAGTTGGGGGATTTGTACATGACGAAATCACTTGCGAATAGACTCTTTATGAAGCAGAGGCTATACTCGTACCGTTTCTCGTAGGAGAGGAACATAATTGAGCAGTTGGAGGATTTTGATAAAGCAGTCGACGATTTGGAGAACGTTGATGTTTCAATCGGTGACGAAGATAAAGCGATCTTGTTACTCAACGCCTTGCCAAAGTCCTATGATCAATTGCGTGATGCCATACTCTATGAAATGGAGGGCACGGTGACGTTACTTGAAGTTCAAAATGCCCTTAGAGCCAAAGAATTGCAGCGGAAAGGGAACAAAGTGACCGAAACTGTCCCTGAGAGTTTGAACATTAAAAAGTTCAAGACTAAGAAGAATTTCAAGAAGTTTGAAGGCTCGAAGCCTTCCACAAGCGATCAAAAGGAGTCACGATCTTGTTTTTGGTGTAAAAAGCCGGGTCACTTAAAAAAGGATTGTTTTGTGTGGAAGAAAAGGCAAGCTAATGAGGCTGCACAAGGCAAGAACACTACAGATTTTGTGGAAGAAAATCTAGATTCCCCTGAAATCTTGAATGTGATGGCGTATGAGGATGGTGGTTCTTGGATCCTTGATTCGGGTTGAAGTTTTCATATATGCCCATGTGAGGAATTCTTTACTGATATCAGAGAATCGACTGGAACAGTTGTGCTTGGCAATAATCAGGTTTGCCATGTGGTAGGAACGGGGAATGTGAAGCTCAAAATGGATGATGGATCTGAGAAGATACTAAGTGATGTCAGGCTGATCCCAACTGTTAAAAGAAACCTGATATGATTAGGAATGTTAGAGAAGAAGGGATGCACCTTTGAATCCTTAGATGGAGTCATGAAGATCAAGAAGAACTCTGTGGTGATTATGGTTGGGGAAAGGAAATGGAGCCTATACTATCTTTGTGGCAGTGCTGTGAAAGCTGAGAAGGATCAAGTAAATCATGCTGCACCAGAATCTTTGAGGGTTTGGCACATGAGGCTGGGACACCCTGCAGATGGCAGTGTAAAGGAGCTAATCAAGAAATGAGTAATCCCAGATGTTGATGCAAAAGCCAGTAAGCCTTGTGAGGAGTGCATTTTTGGCAAATCCAAGAAATTACCATATCCAAAAGGTAAACACTCTTCACAATCCCCTTTAGATTATGCTCATAGTGATCTATGGGGGCCTGCCCCTGTGAACTCTGTTGGGGGTGGGAGATATTATATGTCTATCATAGATGATCATTCTAGGAAGATATGGTTATACATTCTGAAAGAGAAATCTGAGGCTTTTGCACGGTTTAGAGATTGGTGTATCTTGGTGGAGAAAGAGAAGGACAGGTCTTTGGGTTGTTTGAGGACAGATAATGGATTGGAATTCTTGTCCAAGGAATTTGATAGCTTCTGCCTTGAGAGAGGAATAAAGAGGCATAGGACAGCCCTTCTGAACCCTCAACAAAATGGGGTTGCAGAGAGGGACCGGACCATCTTGGAGAGAGTCAGATGTATACTCCTTAGCTCAGGAATGGAGAAAAAATTCTGGGCTGAGGCTGCTGCCACTGCTGTCAAACTTATCAACAAGTGTCCTTCTTCTGCTATAGATGGTGATACTCCAGACTTCAGATGGTATGGAACGCATAGTGATTATGCCAATCTCAAGATTTTTGGCTGCCAAGCTTATGCTCATGTGAAGCAAGGCAAGCTAGATCCTAGAGCATTGAGGTGTGTATTTCTGGGATATCAAGTTGGAGTAAAAGGGTACAGGCTCTTGTGTATTGAGCCAAGTAATCACAAGATTGTTGTGAGCAGGGATGTCATATTCTCAGAATCCATCATGCCACTTAGCAAGAATCAGAATGGAGGAAAGCCTGCTGTTCATGATGATCAGACTCCAACTCCAGAAGTGGAGCCTGTGGTGTTGGATCTAGGTGGAGTTGGTGGAGGAGATGATGGGATCATACAGGAGAACTCAGATGAAGAAGTTGAGGATCTCACTCAGTACCAGTTGGCTCGAGATAGAACCAGAAAAAAAGGAATTAAACCACCTGCAAGATATGCAGATTCGCAGATGCTCTATTTTGCCTTATGTGTGGCCGAGGAACTGGAGTTTGGGGAACCAGCAAATTACAAAGCAGCCATGGAAAGCAAAGAAATAAGTGAGTGGATGAAAGCCATGATTGAAGAAATTGACTCTTTGCTGAAAAATGGAACATGGGTACTAGTTGACAGAGTTGAGGGGAGGAGAGTTATGAGCTGCAAGTGGATTTTTAAAAAGAAGCTAGAGTCTGCAGACAACAAGAAGATCAGATTCAAGGCTAGGCTTGTGGCTAGAGGCTTCACACAAGAACAAGGGGTTGATTACAGTGAGGTTTTCTCACCTGTTGTGAAGCATACCTCCATCAGAACCTTGCTGGCTGTGGTTGCTAAGCTAGATTGGGAGCTGGAGCAACTTGATGTAAAGACAACTTTCCTACATGGAGATTTGGTGGAGACTATATACATGCAGCAGCCAGAGGGATTTGAGAAAGTTGGAGAAGAAAACAAAGTCTGCCTCCTGAAAAAGAGTATCTATGGACTGAAACAGGCTAGTAGGCAATGGCACATTAAAATCGATGATCATGTGTTAAAGAATGGATTCATCAGATCTAAATATGATGAGTGTGTGTACATCAAGAGGAAAAGGGGCAAGGTGGTGGCTTACTTGCTCTTATATGTTGATGACATATTAGTGGCTGGATCTTGTAAAAGAACTATTCAGGAAATCAAGGATGATTTGAGGAGTGCTTTTGACATGAAGGATCTGGGAAGTGCAAAGAGAATCTTGGGTATGAACATAGTCAGAAACAGAGCCAAGAAAGAAATATGGTTGAATCAGTCTGATTACATATCAAGGCTGGTGAGAAAGTTCAAGATGGAGGAGTCAAGGGCAGCCTCAACACCATTGGCTCAGCATTTCAGGTTGTCTGTGGAGCAAAGGCCTAAAACTGACCAAGAGAGACTTGAAATGCAGAGAATCCCCTATGCTAATGTGGTTGGCAGCATCATGTATGCAATGATAGGTTCAAGGCCAGATGTGGCCCAAGCAATCAGTGTTACTAGCAGATTTATGAGTGATCATGGGAAGGATCACTGGTTGGCTCTGAAGTGGATTCTCAAGTATCTGAACGGAGCTGGGGATGTTGGGATTATTTTCACATGAGAAAATGAAGTAAAGGGGGATGCATTGGTGGGGTACTGTGATAGTGATTATGCTGGGAGTATTGACACCAGAAAATCACAATTAGGCTATATTTTCACTTTGTATGGAGGAGCAATAAGCTGGAAGTCGATCCTGCAAAGTGTGGTGGCTTTGTCTACCACTGAGGCAGAGTATATAGCCTTAATATCTGCAGTGAAGGAATCGTTTTGGTTGAAAGGAATAGCAGCAGATTTTGGAGTGATTCAGTCGGCAGTGGCCATAGGTTGTGACAGTAGCAGTGCTTTAGCATTGTCTAAGAACAATGTGTTTCATGAAAGGAGCAAGCACATAGATGTGCGTCTGCATTTCATAAGAGAAGAGATAGAGAAAGGAAGAGTGAAAGTGTTCAAGGTAAACACATTGGATAATCCAGCCGACATATTAACCAAGGTCTTGCCAAAGGAGAAGTTTGAGCATTGCTTGAGGTTGGTTGGAATGTGTAAAGAATATGATTGCTCAGCAAATAGCATTCAAGGTGGATAATTGTAAGTTTTTTATGCTAAATGCTGAGCAAAACGTTAAAGCAGAATGAAGAAATCAAGTCAACCGCTCCAAAGCTTCAGGAGCCGTTGGATGACGCGCCTAAACAGAGATTAAATCTCAGCCGATAGATCCAACTAGCCGTTGGTTGTAAATCTTGTATAAAGCGTTTGTTAGCTGAATTAGTTAGTTCAGTTTTTAGCTTCTGATTTCGGTTTTCATCTTCAAATAGAGAGTGTGTAATCCGATTCCAAGATTCAAGAGTGCAATACAATATTTCCACTTCTCAATTCAAGCTTTTGTTATTCGTTTGTGTTTCTTGAGTTTAACCAACAATTTTTTATTTTTATTTCCAAAAAATTCAATTAATAAAAACACACTTCATTAAATAAAATAAAATTACAACTTAAAATCCTAAAAAAATACATAATTAAATTCGTGGACAAATAAATAAAAAAAGACATAATTTAAAATACAATTTTATAGAAATTATAAAAACTACTCCGTCGGCGATCATCCCCCGAAGGCGGTGGCGGTGCACTCTAGCTACCTAGAGGCGGAATACCAATTTGTCTTACCATATACTTAATTCCGACAAGATGGGCTTGATATTGTGGAGGCGTCTGCGGAAAGTGTCCGCCATCGTGGCGGTCAAGTACATGGACAATAGGGTGTTCGAGCCCAAGACCGAGCCCGAGCCCGCCTGGCTAGATTCGCTTCGGCCCCTCCTCACTCTAGCCGTCTTCGCTGCCTTGGTCCCTTGCGGCCGACGGCGCCCACGGGAGGAGTCCCCTGCATCGGTGGTCGTTCTCTCAACCTCTTGTGAGGCGTTGCTTGACCCGCCCTCACTAGACGAGTATTGGCCACCCGTCGTGTGCTTCGTGCGCTTCAAGCTCGAGCCCTGGCTGGACTGGACACCGCCGACCCTCCTTTCAACGTCTTTGACGGCCTCCCAAACATCGACATGTTTGAATTCTTTGTCGTTGTCGTCAAAGAAGACTTGCAAAGCCGCTCTCATAATGTCGGCTCCACTGACTCCGCTTTGGTATTGAGCTGCTTCATTCTTGTAGATGCTGCAAATTTTTTTGACATCTCTGTCGACGCAGTTAAAATGACTGCGGAGCATCTTTAGGGTGCGGCAGCGGGACCGAGCTGGCTTGTTCTCGTTGTAGGCGGCGGTGACCTTTTTCCCAAAAACACTTGCGGGTTTGTTGATTCCCGATAATGGGATCGTACGAGATGCTGACCCAAGCGTTGAATAGAGTCATCATGTCTGCCCGGCTATATCGATGACAGCCTATATCCTCATCCTCCTCGGCCGCCTCCTCCTCTTCCTCCACGGCGTCGAATGCGCGACCCCTGGAGCTTCCACCGCTGCGTCCTCCTTCCGGATTGGGTTCATCCAGAAAATCCTCCCTAATTTGGGATAATCCCTGCAATAACCCATACCTCAGGGCGGATGGACGAGTGTATGCATCCACATCAAAATGAGGTGGTTGGTATGCCGCCGGCATCGACGAGCCTTGGGTACCCGGCGTCGACGAACCAGAACCGGAACTACCCAAGACATTGTACATGCCCCCCAATCGCCAAACGTGTTCAAGTCATATCCGCCGGAGCCGCCCTCATTTCCGTCGCCAGACATTTTTGAGATGAAAATTGGAGAGGTGAGAGGAAAATTGGAAATGAACTGGAGATGATTTGAGAATAATAGATGTGTGTTTGTGTGTATAATGAGGATGAAAGAGAAGTATTTATAGAGTAAAAAAAAGAGAAAAAAAGAATTTTTTTTAAATGACCGTTGAACGGTCATATGACCGTTTTTTATTTTTATTTATTAAAATTGAATTTTTTTTTTAAAAACGAGTGGGCGTCACGCCTAGAGCCACGTGGCGCTGGCGCGTGGCGAGCTGGCGCGCCATCCGTCTCGCTGGGACGAGACGCTCCCCGAGACCGGAATGAGACGCGGGGCTGCAACGCCTTCTTGATGCCGTCTTGTCTCACCGAGACGAGAAAGAGATGACAACAAGACGCGTTGCGGATGCTCTAAGCATGCTCCAACAAAAAGAAATTGGCTAGAAGTAGGATAGATCGTGCACATCGCCTTCAAGAAAAATAAAGAAGACGTGAAATTTGGGTACTCCTATCCAGATCCGGAGTACACACACTGCCCCTTCAAATCGCCCAGCCACACCCGCCAACGTGATGGGGCAATCCATGGCAGCCGCCTCAGCAATACCAGTAGCTGCCGCAGACCTACCAGCATCCACTCCAACCCTCTTCGGTGTCCTATTCGTGTCTCGAACCTTCACCAAGGATGCCACTCACATCGAGCACCCTCCTTGCTTCAATCGCCAAATTGGAGTCTTTCTTGGATGACACCGACCGCCACGTGGGGGAACTGCACACCCAGCCTCGACCTCCACCAGCCCCGCCCAACGGACAACTGTCGGGCTCACATATGGGTCCCTTTTTGGAGTTGCAGATTGAATAGGTGGTTAAAGCCAAAGAGAAATTGTTAGATGATGAAGGGGATGGTGGATTCAACCCCCTATCCGTCATTGACTCTGTTAAGTCACCACTTGGGTGTATATCGACTCCACTTGAGTATATATCAACTGTATTGAAGAGTAGTGAATGGAAGAGATGCATCAATGGGTCATTAGAGGATTTGCCAGGGTCAAATGATCTCTATTTGCATAGTATTTGGAGAAGTTCAAGCAAATTCAGTGATATATATTATGAAGTCCATTTTGTGAAGACGGTGGAGCTTGATGTTGTTGTTAAGCTGCTTGATGAAAGGATCAAGAGATTGTCACCCATTGCAACTCGGCTATCGACTGATGCTCCTCCACTGAGAATGGTAACTGAGATTGCCGATCTCGTGAAGATTATTGCCCGTGTACATGTGGTTTGGCATGTTGGTGATGTTACAATTATTAATCATCGATCAACTTTCTGCGGCACCGATGCACGGTTGGTCCCTCCGTGCAACCCATTGCAATTGATGGATCGCACGTCCTTGCCACAATTTGCTGGTCCAGAGACACTTGGGCAACCACAGACCTTCCACGCCGGATATCAGCACGGACATCAGCTATATTCCCACCAGATTTTGGCGACCTCAGTCGTTGATCAGCCATTCTACACGGCCTCTGATGCAGCTGCGCCTCCGCTGCAAGAGCCTGACCAAAAGATGGGGGTGTTTGCCGAGATGGAGTCTCATCTTGCCATCACCGATCGTCGCGTGGACAGCCTCCATCCGCCTGATTTTCCTGAGCCGGAACCACCGAACGCTCCCCCGGTTTGGCAGCAGCCGACCTCAGGACCGTTGTCGGGGTTCAACCTACCACCGCAGGCCCAACCGCATCCGGTTGTTCAGCCATTGCTGCTCCCTCCCACGAGTACCTGCTGCTCAGCAGTCATGCCGCCGGCGGCTGCCACTGCTGTCCCGATATTACTTAAAGAAGCTCAATATTTGAGTGGTAAGAAAGTTGTTGGAGTGATTGTTGCTTCGCCACATAAGGAAGTTAGGGAGGCAAAATCAATGGTTAATTTGAGTGAGTTGTTTGCTACTTTTGCTAATGATGTGATTTGCATAGTGGCTTTGGGGAGGAAGTATGGTGATAGTGAGGAGTTCACGAAGGTTACAGAAGAATTAGGTAAAAAATTAGATGTTTCGTTGGGTAGTTTTGATGAGGGGAAGTTTGTGCCTTTGGCTTTGCTGGATCAAGTTTGTGAATGGGATAAGTGGGAGAGTTAGGAGAGTTGCTAGAAATATTAATGAGTTTTTGGAGTTTGTGGTAGTAGAGCATGTTGGTGAGAGAAAGGAAGGAGAGAAGGATTATGTGGATGTTTGGCTTCAGGTGCCGAGGAATGAGAGGTGTGGCTTTGTGTTTGATGATATCTCTATTAAAGCTCTCATTATGGACATGTTTGCGACTGGAAGTGATACAACGTTCACACTAATTGAGCGGATGTTGTCCGAGCTCATGCGACACAAGAAAGCTAAGAATGAGTTATTTTTCGTGGTGGATGTCTTTACACTTCATCAGCTTTGTGCAAGTCGTGAACATTTGCATACGTTCAATCTAGGTGGGGATACCTCGCCAAAGCTTTTGTTCGCCACACTCTTCGTTTTGCCGTGGTTTCCACCTTGAGGATAAGGTGGATTTCAACCGTAGGGGAGTTGATACGAGCATATCTTCAGGAATATCCTTCATATCTTATTATTTAGTATTTAGTATTGATTTACCTTATCTTATCTTTTGGTTAGGATATTATTACTCCTTCCGTCCCAGATAATTCGTCTCACTTTGATCAAGCACAAGTTTTAAGAAATGTAATAAAAATAGAGTTGAAAAATATAGTAGAATGTGAGTCCTACTTTTATATATTAGTTTTATAATAAAATGAGAGTAGGAATGAGTTAGTGGAATATGAGGTCCACTACAAAAAATGGTAAAAAGTGAAATGAGACAAATTATGTGGGACGGGCCGAAATGGAAAAATGAGACAAATCATCTGGGACGGAGGGAGTATATTTGATTTACTATATTTTGGTAGGATAATATTGTATCCCTGCATATTATAAATATGTGTGGAGTCTGTCATACTATTCATTCAAGAAATATCAAATCAATTTATCTTTTATCATTCTTTTATCTTTTCTTCTTTATTTTTCCGCAAAGTTTCTTCCACCGCCAAACCATTGGTGTGTGAATTTGGTTGCTCGACGGAGATTCCTCCGCTAACGAACCTTCAATATCCGGCAAATTCTCGCCAATTATCAGTGATACGGGTTTCTCCGTATCAATAATCCAGATGATTTAGAAATAAAAGAATATTTATCATCAAAAGGGGACAAGATCTGATTTCCAAACCTAATACTCCTAGTTTATTCCTGATTAAAGTACATTAAGATAAGTAGTTTAAAGCTCAATGAAGGCTATAGGTATATCCTATATCATCATTATAAAATTCGTTGGTAAAATAACGACTGAAACTCAGCCTGAGCCCGCCGTCCTTTTTTGGAGGTTTTCAATCGAATTTTTTTGGAGTCTAATTTTAGAAGTGGAATTTTATTTACAAAATTAATAGTACTACTACAATTGTGTAATTAGAATTTAGAACTCCACTGTTGAATATTCTTTGAGAAAGATAATGTTGTGCTGAATGACTCAGTTCTTTGGTTTAGGTGACTATAAAATATACGCTTCTAATCCAATGAAATAAAAGAATATTTAACATCAAACATGACAAAATCGTAAATTCCACAACTGAATTTTAAACTATTCAGGAGATTGTTTAGTTTGAAAAATGACATAGCACATGTAAAATGTCTTGTTTAATAAAATACTACTCCCTCCATTCCATAGTAGTGGGGGCATTTCTTTTCGGCACGGAGATTAAGAAAGTAGAGAGATGAAGAGAGAATAAAGTAAGAGAGAGTAAAGTAAGTGAGAAGAAATGTGTTAACTTTTACTAAAAAGGAAAATGACTCCACTACTTTGGAATGTACCAAAATGACAAAATGACTCCACTACTATGGAACGGAGGGAGTATCATATAAGTAAATAATACTAGTACTAGAATTCGACCTGAATATCACTCAAGCCTATCCGTGATTTTAATAAAATCCTCAAAGAACGTGTTAGTACTATTGGATTCAACATGTAACAATATTTCGTCTATTGTTGAATAAGTGTTTTAATTAATATTTACAAATGTTAGTCTTATCTAAATTACTCGTGATAAAACCAATGAAGAGAATTGTTTGAAATTGTCCATTTGCTTATTCGATTTTTCTTTTCTTTTTCTAAAAATGAGCAGTAATATTTGTTAAATTTTCAATTCCAAATATTCATTATGCAAGTTGCATCAAATTTCGTTTTCTCTGTGGTTTTAAAAATAGTTGTATCCGTTTCACACGTTTTGTCAGCGCGTGAAGTCACCTCTCTCCCTCTTCAAATTCGTCAACTTTATTACCTGTTCATCCAACTATCTTCCCACTGTCAATTGCACACATAATACACATTACTGGGTGTTTGTGTGCATCTATACATATATATACATACATAAATGCACATTTCTTAAGAGTGTTGAATTCTTGCTAGAAGGTTTTCCCCTTTTTTCCTGCCCAAGTTTAGTTTGCTGAGAGCTCTTAGGTTTCTCGTGATTTTTCACCTTTTGAGCTTTTCTGGAAAGTGTTTAAAGGGTTTAAATTACCTGTGATTAGTTTCTCCTATTTGATTTTAGGTTTAAAGTCTTAATTTTTGGCGAAATTTGGGGTTTGAAATTTTTATTTCATTTTTGTTCTTGTTAGGTGTAGAATTCGTTCCTTATTCAAAAACTCATCAGCTATTTTACTGGAAAACTCGAAAAAAGTGATCTTTTGCAGCCATTAGTTCTTGATCTGCAGGGGTTAATTAAAGAATTCTTGCACAAGATCTTCAATTTTAGAAAATTTTTCAAATCTTGATAGAGTTGGGATAAATTTTTCAATGGAGTCCGATGCCCCAGCTAAGTTTACTCTATGGAAGCAATCATCAATGGCGCCGGAGAGGGACTACGAGGAACTTGATGAGCTGGAGGAGCAGGAAGAGAATGATGTGATTGACATTGATCCAGGGTTGAAACTGATGTATGTGGTGAATGGGGGTGATTTGGATGGGATCCGGGAGCTGGTGAAGTCCGGCGTGGATGTTAATTTCCGCGATATTGATCACCGGACTGCACTCCATATCGCTGCTTGCCAGGGTTATGATGATGTTGCCAAGCTGCTGCTTGAGAATGGGGCGAAGGTGGATTCTTGTGATCGGTGGGGGAGCACGGTATAGCCTTGATCTTGAGACTCAAAGCATTTTTTTAAAGTTTGTGTGGTAGTTCTTGATTTATGCACATTGTGTGAAGTTTAGCTGTGTTGTGATGTGTTTTTGTTTGGTAAATCTTTGTGGGCTTGGGAGGCTAAATTGATGAAAATTGGAAGAATAATTGCCTAAGTAGTTGAATACATTCTGTGTAGTCAGTTTCTATGCAGTTCATGCCTCGATTTACTTGTTATTGATTGTGTCAAATTTGCAACCTTTTTTAGCATGAGACCTATCTTCAACAGTGCAATCATAGTGATTCTTATATAGTTCGAGATTATCACTATGGATGAAATGACTTATGTAGCATAGAACTTCTAATTGGTGTGTCTTTTCTAGTTGTTCGATTATAGTGTAGTAGGATCTTGGTGCCGATTTAAAGCCACACGACAAAAGCAAATTGCTAACCCTGCTTTCTGACATGCTTTTCTTACTTAGCCGCTTGCAGACGCCATACATTATAAAAACCATGGTGTAATCAAACTATTGGAGAAGTACAGTGCGAAGGATCTTGTAAGTCGTTTTTGCACACCACATAGTTTTCCTACTCGCCCAAAAATCTTAGGTCACATTTCTCTCACTCTGTTTGGGCTTAACATGTTGTGGTTTTCCTGCTTAGATGGCTCCAATGCACGTTGAAAATGCTCGTGAGGTCCCTGAATACGAGATCCATCCCAATGAACTTGATTTCACCGATAGCATTGAGATAACAAAGGTATTTACATATCTAACATTTTCATATAATTTGATTGTATACTAAATTATTCAATTGGTGATGATTGAGAACTTCGTTGCAGGGAACATATAGGGTAGCTTTGTGGCGTGGAACTAAGGTTGCTGTGAAAACTTTCGGGGAAGGAATTGCTATTGAGGACAAAGTGTGAGTTCCTCAAATACACGGTAATTCTTTTGACACTTACCATAGTCTGATTCCTGTGCTTTTTTGCAGCAAGGCTTTTCGGGACGAGCTTGCATTGCTTCAGAAAATCAGACATCCAAATGTCGTACAGTTTCTTGGCGCTGTCACACAGAGCAGTCCGATGATGATTGTGACTGAATACTTACCAAAGGTATTCATCAAAGTAGCTGACTCTTTTTGTTATAGCTTTAAAATCAATTCTTGTGTTAATCTAATATACGCATGATCTTGCAGGGTGACCTCCACGAGTATTTGAAGAAAAAAGGTCCGCTTAAGCCTGCAACAGCTCTCAGATTCGCTATGGATATTGCCAGGTTTGCCCTATTCATACGAACATAACTTCTTCTCTTGTTCAAACGGATTTTTTAGGTCGGACTAATCCAAGATATGTTTATTACGCCTTTTCAATATAAAGAGGGAAATTCATCTCTTCGATTTTACTTGGTGTGCAGGGGAATGAACTACCTACATGATAATAAATCTGAAGCAATTGTTCATCGTGATCTTGAGCCTTCGTAAGTTTGTAGTTCCCATCTTCTTTATGTATTTGTGGCGTATCTCTGAGAGTTTCTCGTAATGTTTGCTCATATGATCGAGTATGATAACAGGAACATCTTGCTGGATGACTCTGGGCACCTAAAGGTTGCTGATTTTGGAGTTAGCAAGCTTCTTAAAGTCGCCAAAAGAATCAAAGAAGACGCACCTCTTGCTTGCCACGATACTTCTTGTGAGTTTGTCTCAAATTACTCTTATCGTTTCCCAAACAATTGATTTGCTGCTTAGAATAATCGTCTGTTGATCACTGTCAGGTCGTTATGTAGCTCCGGAGGTCTTCAGAAACGAAGAGTATGACACAAAAGTAGACGTATTCTCATTTGCGTTAATCCTACAAGAGGTAAGGGCCATAACTTCTAATGCTTCAGCTATATATTGTAGTACTGCTATTTATTCGCTTGCTAACAATATTAAGAGAGCCTCACCCTAAAGAAGCTAATGGTATGAAATATTGTAGCCTTGTAAATAAAAAAATATGGAAATAGTAGCCATTTTTCACTTAAATACACCTGCAAAAAAAATCACTGCTATCTGCACTTTACAATTTCGTGTAAATCGTGTAAGCGAGTGAGGGCAAAATAGTAACAAATGGCTACTGGTATTTCCATACTTTTATCTACATGGATAAAATTTCTTTTGCTACTTGAAAAAAGGATGAGTGGCTTTAATTTTGTAACTAGTAAAAAAATTCACTGTTATTTACACTTTTACACAATTCAAGGTTTGCTTTTCTTTCGACCTGCTTTGTTTTTTCACTAGTAGACTTTGAAATATCGAACTTTTTTGGCGTTTAGATGATTGAAGGATACCCACCATTCTATTTAAAGCAAGACCACGAAGTTCCCAAACATTATTGCGAAAAGGAGCGCCCTCCCTTTAGAGCCTCGTCAAAGTTCTATGGCCACGGATTGAAACAGTAAGTTCTTTATGAAAACCGAAATTTGAAGGATACAACATGACAAGATGGTGTTGTTTGGAGTTATTGATGAGGACTTTTTGCAGTTTGATCGAGGAATGTTGGAGCGACGATCCTGCTAATAGGCCGACGTTCAAGCAGATCATTCCCCGACTGGAAGCAATCTATAACCGATTTGGCCACAGAAGGCGTTGGAAGGTACTTCCCGCCTGGTTCCTTTCCTATGTTTTTTTTTGTTTTTCTTGAGCGTGTAGAGTGAATTGAGTGCATGTTTATGCAGGTGATGAGGCCATTGAAGTGCTTTCAGAGCTCAGATTGGATGAGAGATGGGTCGAGTAGAACAAATTCGACTCGCTAGTCGTGAAATTGCAGGTGATGAGGCTATTGCCATGCTGTTTAATTTGTTGTTGAAGATGAAACTCATCTTGTTGTTGCTTAGTGATTAGTGAGAAGGCTGTTTAATGTAAGTTCCCACATTGTGCAAATTTACCTCCTCTCTCTGTCTTGTAACATGCATGTATTAAAGAAAGAAGATATGTGGATTTGATCTTGACATTTTATGTGATTCTTTTGAAATTAGAGGTAAATGTGATGTTACTGTTATTATTATTGGAGACGTTCCTATATAGATCAGGCATTGTGATTGTTATTATTATGGGTGACTAAATTTGCTAAACAAAACAATAAATAGCAATAATTTGCATACATATTATTCCACACTTTGCAGAAAACAGACACGAAACCATGACAATTAGTCTGAAAAGGAAAAAAAAACTGTTAATTTCTTCGGACGAGATTACGAATGTCGGTCGGGTAAGCATCAGCAGGCGAGGCCGCAGCGTACGATCGTGCAGCCATGGCTTGATTTGCAGCTTCAGTGGGATGAAAATTATCCCAGAAATAATACTCATTTCTGTTGTTGCATGGTTTTTTTCCAGCATCACATAGTCCTATTTGTTTTGAAACCACACAACATGGGACATCTACAACTTTTATACCTGCAATAATACAAAATATTGATAATTAGAAATTTGAAGAATAATATTAGTAGTAATTTATAGCATACCTATGGTTGAAGGATCCCCTTGACCAATGTTTGTGGTATTTATAAAGATAAATTGCGCCCCACGGAGACGGGCGTTGAGGGCGTCGACGAGCGGCGGCAGCCTATGGTTGAAATGTTGGATGATTCGATTGGTGGAGTCGATGAACTCTTTGGTAGACCGGAATTGAGGCAAGGATCCAATTGAACCCACCCCATGAATCGCTACTTTCCTTGCTCCATACTTGTACAGCCTCTGCCATACACAATCAAATTAATTTTTATTTTTAATACAATAATCAATTTCTATAATATGCACTAACCCACCCTAATTTGTCGACGGTAGTGGTTGGTCAAAATTGTTGCAAACTTTTGTGGAGTGTACAAAGTGCTAGAAAGGTGATATTTGGGGGAAAGATAATTGTTGATATAATCGTTACTTCCTATATTGGAGACATATAAGCATTTATTGAGGTGATCTCTTGCACGAGCTGAGTTTCCAAGTAAAAGCGTGATATCGGCCACCGTTTTTCCATGATTAATCACCTGCTTCTTCATGCTCATAACATCACCCTATAAACATCACACATTATTTTTATTCTACTAAATAAAATTTACAATTAATTTATTACCAATTGACTTCCCGATTCATCCAGGATTCCACCTCCTCCCGATCCATAATTCACACCTTTCAGAATCTTGGTACCTTTTGCAATTGCAAATGGAGGAATAGCTTTCTCAAATCCTAAACTCTTGGCTGCATAAATCAACCATCATATCAAATTTCATTACTAATGCTTTCACACTCATCATCAATATCTATTCAAAATAGCTTTAAATTATTATTACAAAGAGAAATACTCCTATAGTGTACTACTAGTACTTCTTAAATAATGGGACTTTTTAAAAAAATAAAATCGAACCGAGAAAATCGGGTATATTTTTGCCATTGGAGAATCGGCCGGTGGGACCGGCTGGAAAATCGATCCCGTAAGGGGTGTGATTTACTTTGGCCACTGTTGCTAGAAAATTGTTATTTCCATTATCAGTAAGAGAATCCCCAAAAAAGAAAACACAAGGAACTTGTTGTATCTTCCCATCACATTTTGTAATCAAATATACTAGTAACATATAATAGTAAAAAATAGATAATTTCGTTATTTTTGCTTCCATTTTTTGTCAAACAAGAAAATTCAAAAAAGAAAGATTCCTTTTTTCAAATAATGTGTTGTTCTACCCACACCAAGACATATATACATCGAATATGAGAGAGAGCTATGAATATATTTTTCAACCTTCTTACAGCTTTGTATAGATTGTGCTAGAGGGCGAGGGAGCTAGTTAAGATATCATTAATACTTAAATTTTTAGTAATTTAGTTGCACTTTATAGTTAGGTAAGTAATTAAGCAAAATTTCATTTTCGTTTATTTATCTATAACTTTTGAAGCTTACATGTCTCCATATGGCGGCATGGAAATAATGAGATCTTTATTCTTTTGTGGTTCAATATATTTTGCATACCAACTAATTAAAAGTGACAATTATCTTAAAAAATATAATTATCTTTTCTTTAAGGAATTAACATATACTTACATAGTATGAAATTGGCAAAAAGTAACATAATTGTTTTATAGAAAGGTGGAATATTTTTTAAGAATGAAGATAAATGTACATTAATGTATCTAAAATTTTTATTAAATTGAATTAAATTGCAAATTAATTTTATTATTAGTTACTATATTATTCTATACTGATAAAAAAGAAATGATATGAAAAATTTATGACAAATTTTCATATGATTGTGAGTTTAATTATAAATACAGTTTTTTTAATTATTAAATTTGTATACAATTAGTTTAAATTTTGTCGAAATTATTGAAGAATGATTATATATAATTATTTTAAATCACATAATATTTTTTTAAAAGTTCAATTGTGTATGTATATCAGTATATGTACAATAGTTTTTTTAATTAGTTGGGTTGAGTACTCATTATATAGACTAGTAGATAGTTTTAACTTTTAATGCAGAAATTTAGTTGGAAAACCAAACTCTATGCGTAAAAAACCCTGCAGCCCTATATTGTGCCCTTGAATTCAAATTAATTACTAGTTGTACAGGTTTGAACTCTTCCTATCTAGCTGGACGCCTATGATACGAATTTACTTTATTCAGATAAAAATAAATTTAAGCTAATTAATATTTAGTCAAGCCGTATTAAATTTGAGGTCTCATTTATTTTAGGGTTTGGCATATTTCCAAACTGATGTCTTCATACATAGTTTTCAGTTTTCTGAGTCTCTATAATTAATTATCCTCTATTAATTAGTTGTCATAAATAAGAGAATAAATACTCATTTTATGAAAATGTTGTGAATTATTGATCATTTTATAAATTAAGCTATCAAGATGTCCGGGATTTGGATTTTAAGTGTTGGAGTATATCAAAATCATATATATATGCATCCAAGAAAACATAAAAATAATTTCCCATAAATGCAAAACTAATTTAATATTGTGAATCGGTAGGATCTTGCAGTACCTCCATTTTCAATTTCGGAGAGACGAAATTAATCACCCCAAACGTGAGAGTCTAATTCTATTGATGCATATTTTTTTCCAATTCACATAAATTTTCTTGATATCTCCGACATGAAAGATAAAAATTAGGTATTCAGGTTATCTTCAATGATCAATAAATTCGCTAGTCGGTGGATCCTTTATTTCAGGATTGTGTAATCTCATGCATCTGAGAGACATGTGCCAATGCATTTCATTAAGATGGCAAGAATTATTTGAATGTAAGGATATAAATAAATAAATAAGTTTCCATAATTAGAATTTGGTAGGTTTGTGCATTTCATTGAAACCGTCGCCCCAAAATTTCATCCATAGCTTGGCATTTCAATTATTACGTAAGTATTTTAAATTTATCACTTACACCAACTACTGAAAATTTCAGCTACGACTCCACTCTTTTTAATCCATCATTTTATCTATGATTCTCTACTTCTGTTCCAAAAAAATAGTCTTCCTTAGGGACGGCTCAAGTTCTAAAATGAAATAGGTTAAGTAAGAGATCAAAATAGAGAGAAAAATGATTAAAATATTTTTAGTAAAATACAAAATATATATTATAAGAGAAAAGAACTTACCATAAACAAAAAGAAACTAATTTTGGTAGACGGACTAAAATAACAAAACAAGCATATCAGATGCGCGGCGTACACTCTGACATGCACTATAGTAAATGTTTTAGTGTTGACTTGATTTTTGAAAACTTGGGGGCCAAATATTACTGGATATATAAAAGGAGTTGTGAATATTCATTTAATTATATATTAACACTACATTTTATTTATTAGCCTTGAGTCCCAAAAAATCGAACGTCCAGCCGGGACTATTTGAAGGCTGTATAAAGCAGTTAGCCTGTTAATATAATTAATACACATTTTTTATTTAGAAATGAATTAAGTTTTATTTGTTCAAATCTAAAATGGAACCGTCTCGATCGCGTTGGCAACCTCTTTTTGCTATTCCCGTATATGTGCCATAAATCATATACTATATGATTGATGATACAAGTTTATTGGGCCTTGAAAAATGTATTAACGATCCTATAATCATTTTGACATTTTTTATTCTATAATCTGATTCATTATTAGGATTTTCTATTCCAGAATTAAAAAATACTACAGTATAATTTTTTAAATGCCAATTTTTAGTAATATTGACAATTAGAGTTGATTATATTAGTAATAATTTATTTGTGTAAGAAAATAAAAGCAATATACAAGAAAGAAATGGGACTTTAGTACCATACCGGCCCATCCGACCAGATAAGGCCCAAACCAAATAAAAATTCAAAACACAAGTAGAATTAGAAATATATTTGGATGGTTAATTTTTTCCATCCACATATAACACGAAAACAGTTACATTACCATAGTCATTTCAAGAAAATAAAAAACACGAAAACAGTCGATCTCTAATGCAAAGGAAATAGCAACACACGTATTAATTATAAAAATTACTCCGTATTGTTTAAATACGGAGTAATTTCAAAGCTGCGCCAAGCGGCTAATATCGTAAGGATAGGCGTCGGAAGCCTTTTGGGCGCGATACGATCGTCTCCCAACGAAGGTGTTGGCCGCCTCCGTGGGATGGAATGCATCCCAAAACAGATACTGATTTCTGTTCCTGCACGGCCTCTGCCCTGGCAGGCACGTGATCTGCCCGTTGTTCCTCCCCACTCCACAGCACCCTACATTTGTCACGCTGAAGCCTGCACCCAATATTTTAAATTGATATCAGAGCTAGGTGTGTTATATAATTAAAACAGAGAAAGGGGCTGCATGGCAGTTACCGAAGGACGACGGGCTCTGGATAAGATCCTGGAAGATTCCGTAGGCGTCGATGTAGATCAACTTGGCGTTGGGCGTGTTTCGGTTGAGTGAGTCCACCAATCCCCTGAGCTTGGTGTTGAATATCTGGTTGGCGTCGTTGATTCTCTTCACGCACGTCCTTCCATCGGGGCTGTTCTGGGCCAGGGCGTTTGGGCTGCACCCGATCTGCCCGATCCCGATCAACGCAAACTTACGAGCCCCATAGTTGTACAAATTCTACATCAACAAACATACTCATTAGTCTGATTTTCCAATTAAGTTTAGTTTAAGAAAATGACATACCTTTAATTGTTGGGAATACTGTTGGATCAAGAGGTTGGCGTACTGCTCCGGTGTGTATTGTCGGCTGCTGGAATAGTAGAGCGGCATGAAGTAGTTGTTGAGGTAGTCGTTGCTGCCGATTCCGACCGAATATATGCATTTGCTTAGGTAATTTGCGGTAGAGGATTCGTTTCCCAGAATGTTCACTACTTGTTGGACTGTATTCCTGTAGTTGTTTACTTGTCCGGTGAAATCAATCCTTCCACCCTAATTTATTCACAAAATTATTTCATCGTTGGTTAAGTAAAGAAACAACCAATTGAAGAGCAGAGAACTACCAGTTGCCGCCCGGTTTCGGATCTAATTCCAGCGGCAGCCGATGCGTAGTTCACTCCCCGGAGTATTTGCTGGCCACGGGCGGCCGAGTAAGGCGGAATGTAGTCATCAAAGCCTAGTAATTCAGCTGGAGTAACAAAAACAAGTCAATTTTCACTCCATGATTATGTAAAAGTTAAAAGTACGAGAGAAAAAAAAGAATAAAATAGAATTAAAAATAATGATTTTTGTGAAAACAGAAAATGAGTGGGATATTATAAATAGTACTCCATGATTATATAAATGTGCTTACCCACAACATCGACTGTGGTTTTTCCATTGGAAAACCGGCCGGTCGGGCCATTGGGAAAATCGATTCCGTAGGGCAAGTAATTAGCCTTAGCCAAAGATTGGATGTTGTTGTTGTTGCCGTTGTCAACCAGAGAATCACCAAATATGAAGAGGCACGGAACTTGGGGCTCGGCCAACACGCTGCCGTGGAGGAGGCTCAGCACCACCGCCGCCACTATCCATCTCTTAACTCCACTAGACTCCATTTACGCGCCAAAATATAGTGAGAAAGAAGCAACTGCAATGCAAAAATTGGATGTTGTGATAAATAGAAGTTGTGAGTTTTTAAGGCATGAAAAAAGTAGTTATATATAGCGAATTTGAGCAAGCAAGGTTGGCAAGTGGGGAGTGGACGGCATAACGCTGTTGTACATTTGGATATGCAGTTAGTGTAACACGGTGCATTGATTGCAACCGCATTCGATTTTCTTCGAATTATTGGATCCAAGTTTTAAATCAAATATTTATTAGAAAACATATTAATTGACTACTATCAATAGTCTTAGTCTTAGTGTGAATGTTACAAATTTTAATGCAAAATTGATAAATTAAAGATGCTAAATGACATGACCATTTAAGAAACATTGTTTAATGTTTTAAATATAAAGAGAATTTAAAAATAAAATGTGACCTTTGTGGAACAAATGAAAAAAAGAAAGATGAAATCTTTGTTGAGAGAGAGGTGTCAGTTTGTTTTTCCTGATATTGTTATAAACTACTCCATCCATTCCATGTTAATTGAATCATTTTACTATTTTGGTAGGTTCCAATTTAATTGAGTTATTTCTATTTTTGGCAAAAAGTAATTATGTCTCTTACTTTATTATCTCTTCATGTCTCTTACTTTATTTATTCACCACCATTTAACACAATTTTCTTGATCTTCGTGGCAAAAAGAAACGTCTTAATTAACAAGGAAATACTACTACTATTTAGATAGAGAGCATTATGGTTTTAACTTTAATTCCCTAACAAAGATTACTATATATGGCTGGGCTTGTTCGATTATAATTTCCCAAAGAAGAATTAATAAGCTCGATTATGATTATCACAACATGTTGTACCTTGTCGTAATAATATGCCGACATCTTAATTATTCATATAATCTATACAAAATGGGCATGTATTTGAAGAAATTTAATAAATAAGTACATTAATTCACTCATTTGAATGATATTTGATGACTGGCGATAATTAAAACTTCTCATTTTATCCTTTTCTTCAATGTAAATTCTTTAGTTGTTCGACGTGTAAAGACACTTATATTCGAGAATAAGAGCAGAAGAGACTACTAATGAACACCAATTAAAACTCTTGATCTAAAAAGAGTATGACTTATTTCTCTGCATTCTAACTAAAGTCGGCAATCAAAGCACATTAGTCAACTAGCTAGGGTTGATCAAGACGACGGTGCAGAATCCTACCTTCAAATTGAAAGATAGGAGTAGTGTAATTTCAATGGATTTATGGTTGTGCAGCTTTCTTGCATTTAATCTGGTTGTTAGCAAACAGTTGAAATTAATGTTTGGAGAAAGTCACATAGATTTGTTTAAAGAAAGTCATGAACAATTAATGTGCTAAAAAGTGTAGCTATTTGGCAACTGGCGTAATCCAATCGCAAGTAAAATGACTCAAATCTAGTAGTCTTGAATAAGATATTTTTAGCTGAATTATCTTTTAGATTAAAGTTAAGAAATACTCCTACAGTTTAATTCTGAATGTAAGTTTGAGTCTATAGCAGCTGTGGAAAAATACATTAATATACAGCTAAAGGAAATTAATTGGTGGCATACATAGAGATAGAAGAAGAAGAAGAATAATTGCAGTTGACTAAGATATATATTGATTGCACATGAAAAAATATAAATAGTCTTATGCGGCTGCAACAATTAAATCAGGCAGTTGAATGAACAACCCACTTTACGACCAAGTCTATTTCAATTAATAAATAAAAGTCATGCATGATGTGTGTATGCAATGTGGATCATTCAAATTATCAAATTTACGTTTAGATTAAAGTTTTGTCAATGCCTTTTTTCTCCTTTCACCTCAAAGGTAAGAGCAGTACTGACAATTTTTGTCATAACATGCACAAAGATATTAGATTTAGATAAAATTTTATTGGGTTTGCGTCTTTATTGGATTGGCTTAATAGGAACCCAATAATTAAAAATATGTTTTTGTAAATTCATGAGCTTTCAGTAATTTCACGTTTTTCTCATACTACACATTAGTATTTTTTTTAATATAAACACACGATCGAATTTTAAAATTTTCTGATTTTCCATTAAATAGTCAAAATATACGTGGCAATCAAATTAACTTTATCTTGATTGATTAAATAAAAAGTTGAAATTTAAAATTCACATCAACATGACTCTTCTATCTTACCTATTTTTATTCACTTTTCTTTTGTCTCTTCTTCTTTCTTTCTAAACTCGATCTACTTATCTTTAACTATAGGTCTATAGAATAGTTGATTTGTCGTTAAATTCATATGCATGGATGCCACATCACCCATTTGCGAGTCAACAATTTATTTTTGTCTCACTAGCAAAAAACTAGGCAACATGGACAAAATAATACAATGGCAAATTCAGATAAACTATAAATATTGGTTAAATTCTAGTTCGTGCTGCAAAATTTAAAAATCAATCATAAAATTTATGAGTATTAACATTTTTCTCAATTTCCCACAGGATCTAATTATTTGGTAAAATTCTAATGTTGTGTTTAAAAATAAAAAATGGTCACGGATGAGACCGTCTGTAAATTTTTCATTTTTCTTTACAAACTCGACAAGTAACTCAACCACATCATCATAAATTCATAATTGAGAAAACTCGGAGTGAAATACAAAAGAAATTTGATTGCAGAAATACGAGAATAGTATTTTTTAAATATATTTTACAAATAATTAGTATTTATTTTTCTTTGTTTTTAGGTTGTAGACGAAAAATTAGGAGTGAAAATTTTATAATAGTTTCAATAATAAAAAAAATACTCCAATACATAGAGAGTAGCGCATCGCTCTGAGGAGCATATTTTGTCTCGCAAAATTGACAGTCGCGTATTTTACTAATTACTACTCCCTCCGTTCCATAGTAGTGGAGACATTTCTTTTTTTCGACACGTGATTTAAGAAAAAATGTGTTAAGTGTGTTAAGAAAAAGAAGAATAAAGTAGGAAATAAAAAGGTAAAAAGATGAAGAGAGAATAAAGAGTAAAGTAAGTGAAATGAAAAGAGTTGACTTTTGCTAAAAAGAGAAATGACTCAACTACTATGGAACGTACCAAAATGACAAAATTACTCCACTATTATGGAACGGAGGGAGTATTTGGTTGTTTTGGTATTTTTATTGTATGGCAGAGACAGACAAAACAAGAAAGGCAGACAAATGAAGAAGCCGAGGATATATTCTTGCGAATTTTCAATAGATCAAAAGTTGCATGTTCACGTAAATTCATGCGTTAATGTTTTATGCTTTATTTACTATAGGGATTCGAACCTTAATTAATACTCCCTACTACTACTATACAATGATACAGAGATTTAGTTATACTTATAAAAAAGAAAACTTGATGAATAAGCAATTACTACTATATATTAATATGAAACCAATTAATGCAATTTAAAATAAAAAAAATACTTCAGCTGCTAAGATTTGACATGACATGTACATAAATAATTAAGAATCATAATTAAACTACATGATCATGAGGATGATAAATTTAAAAAAAAAAGAAAAAAATTGATCGATTTTTAGAATGATGATTTAATTTGTTTAAAATCTCGTTGGCTTCATTAATGCGTCGACACTCTTACCTTTTTCAAGGTTGTGTGTGTGTGTGTGCTTATGAATAAAATTGGCCTAATTAAGTGTCATTATCCCAAACTGGATTATTTGATTTAGTAGTCTCGTAATCATGTTAAAAGCAAACATACTTTACAAGAAAATGACACTTTGAAGCCATCTATTGAGTAATAATTCAAATTTTCTTCTAAAAGCCAACTCCCTTTGATTTTGTGTGTGCTCTCTCTCATTTTGATTAGTTTTACAACTAGTAGGGGCATAAATTTTTTATCCGATAAACTATTGCTTAAGTTTTGGATACGTCAAAAACAAGAAAAAATTATCAAAATATTTAAAACTGGAGTACTTTTTTAATAGACAAATTGCTAGAAAAACTATTAATTCAATTAAACTATGGTATGTTCTGCAACTTTAAAAGCAGCATTTAAAACTATGGTTTTAATATTTTTATTTTATTTTTCTATGAAAAATTTATTTTGGTTATCTATTTGTAATATGTTGTTGATTTAATGCACATATAATTCATATTGATGACATGGTTGAGTTATTTGCAAAATATGTTGAAAAAATGAAAAAATTTACAATAGGTATTGTCCTCGTAGAATTTTTTGGATGTCACATTAGATATAATTTCATCCAAATTATAGTCCTTGGGAAATTTAAGAAAATGTTAAAATTCCTGATCGAGTGATGAACCAGAATTTGACCAAAATTTATGATTTTTCTACAATTTGCTTATATTAATAGTACTACATTAGTCTACAAAAATTAGTCTTGGTAGTGGATGACACGAATTTTAATACAAAATTAATAAAATATATAAAAATAGAAAGAAAAAAGTGGTTAATAGAAAAATGAGACTCAACCGGTTAGAGAGGAAAAATTGCTAGTTGTATAATTTTGATAATGGGCCAAAAAAATATGACTATTTTATGTGGAATGATCTATGATTTGATTTTGGAACATGTCATTCGCGTAGAAGCATCTATTTTATTAGTAACCCTTAACGCATTGTATTATTCAATTAGAGGTACCATTAATGATGCAAACTTGTGAATTGTTAAATTAAATCCTAACATTATTACTGTATGCAATGCTCAATCTATGGATATGGGTGACATAATCAACTAAATGTGTGACTCTATATGACTGTAAACTCAGTTTAAATCCCGCCTAATTTCCCAAATATTGATGATGAAAGACATTGTCAAAACCTTTTTACAAGTGAATTTTTTACAATTAAGAAATTTTATTGTTTTATATACGTAACAGTCATCTCGAAAGAATAAAAATAATCCAGAAAACAGGGATTTTAACAACCTAATACTGCGTTATGCTATAATAAACACATATAGGTCAAACATTAATTGAATAATGAAACAGGGTAATTAAAAAGGGTTTTGTAGCGTGTGACTGCATGAAGACGCGATCTTGCTTCCTTGTAGGGAGAAACGCTATTATACTACACGCAAGCCGCGGCGGGGGCGACGTGGCAGCAAAGCACGGGATGAGGTGAGATTCCTCAGGATTACTTGGTTGGACGCGAGCGCAGAGAATCCGGCCGACAACGGTGCTGACTTCTTTAAGGTGAAGGCACATCCGCAGCCGCCCGATTCTTTGATCGCTTCAAATCTACGCCTCTCATCTAATCATTAATCAGATTACGATTTAAACCTTGTTATTTACTCCAAACAAACGTTGGAATCTTTCATGTCTTAATATTATAGCGTTACTATTGTACCTATGTTTAGTAAATAAATTAGTATAATGTCAGAGAGATTATTTTTTTGTGTGATCAATAATGTACATTTTGGAAAATAATTTGTTAATCCATTGATAGATAGGTGTGGATTGGATCACAAATTTGTCATAGGTGGGCTATGTATATAATGGTATTTTGATTATATTTGTGGTTTAGATAGTGGTGGTTATGATATTTACTCTTCTAATTACGCGGAAGCTAGATTTGGATTTGATTATAGTCTGTAAGAATAATAATCTTGAAGCTCATAAATCATAGTCATGCTAAATTATCTATAAAAAATTGGCTTATGAATTGGATGGATCTACTGCTTTTGCGGAGGCTCTTCTGCATTTGTCAGACGTTGTGGTATTTAAAATGTGTAAATTTATCTTTTAAAAACATGCAATTTGTTATATTCGAAATCACAATAACTGATATGACCATGGTGTGGAACGGAAAAAAAAAAAGAAATGACTATGATTTAATTAATAACAGTAAAATTTGGAAAATAAAAAGAGTTTAAAAGCTTTGAGCAAGTAGCAAGTACCTATTCTCGCGATCGAAATTTCCCTCGATATTTGGAAAATAAAAGATAGGACTATAGGGTTTATTTAAATAAAATAAAAAATAGATGGAAGTACTATTTTTAACACTATAAATTTTTGTTTAAATTCTCAGAACAAATTAAAGCCTCAATGTTGATAAAAACTTTATTAAGCAAGCTTTGTGCAACGGGTTTAATTTAGTTTGGAATTTTTGTTGTATTTAGCGATAATGGGCTTTATCTTTACTGGTTTGAATAAAATAATTTTTCTAAACCCATCAAACAGACATTACAAAAAACTTATATATTTTTTAAGGACACATAAATTGAGACGCAATTATTAGTGTTGAAATTTTTTAAAATAACAATAATCAAGGATGCAAAAGAAAATGCTTTTGAATAAATAGTACTAAATTTACTTGATCTTTTACTTTTTAGGACGCTTTTGTTTGCGTTCTCTAATTTTAGTCGGAACACCAACAATAAGGACGCATTTTGTAGCATTGGTGGTATATTAAGAAACACAAATTAAAGTCCTTAGAAGCATTAAAAAACGTTCTTAACATTTTTTTTGTAGTGAGAGCTAGGATCTAAGAATACTCCTAAATAAACCACATTAAAATGCAAGAATTAATTTTTTTTTCCACGGTACTCCATAGATTAAAAATAGGAGTATATGATAACTATTTTACTCCTTTAGTCCTCCATTAAGCAATACTAGTATTACACCCGTGCTATGCACGGACTAAGATATTTCCAAAACATTGATTGTTAGTTTCTATATGATTGAAACAAAATTATAAACAATATTATTATTCGAAAACTATAAACAAAAGATCATAGCATATAACAACAATGAACAAAATGAGTAATAAAATTTTAAGTTATATGAAGGTAAAAATATTTACAAATCAATATTGGAACATAATATTCAAACCTTAAATTATAGATAGAACTTTCAACCTCATCCTTGAAAACTAAAATCCTTATCAATTCTAAAACCTTTTTTATGACTACCAAGAATGCTGCAAAACCACCACAGGCAGCATATGTTGTTTTTCGGCCCACCTAATCGTTGCATATAATAACCGTGAGACTAAAAATAAAGTAAATTTACATCACACAAAAAAAACCTAAAGAATGTATAATTACCACTTCTCCAAATGAGATTTAAGATATTGTTTACCAAAAGCTATAATTTAAGATTGCACTGGTGAGACACTTCCTAGTCGAGCTTCATTTCATTGCAATATAGTGACCCTGTACACTAAAAACTCAAACCTTGAAACCTAAATCCTAAACCCTTAACTTTAAAATATACTCATCATGACCAACAAATGAGCCAAATATCAATAAAATTCTCACTCCGCCCCAGTTCAATTTTACTTTGTTGATCATTTATTCAATTTTGAGGGTTTTAGATCTGTATTCGATATCTTACACTGGGTTGGCCTACGTGATAAATAATCCTTCTTGATAGTAGATGCTTTTTTACCTGATTCATGGCTGTAAATCTGTTTATGTGCTCATATCAAGAAAGTGCTTTACAATAGGGCTATGTGAACTTTAAATAAAAAAAATCTTGCTTGCATTCATCCAAGCATCTATTCACCAATGATATTATTTATTGACCAATAAAAACTCATATAATCAATTAAGTTTATAAACTAAAAATTGCACACAAATCACATATCATTTAAATCACTTTTCGATCTATACTACAAAAGATCAGTCACAAACACATGTCAATAAAAATAATGTATAAATATATATTAGAAAATAGCCAAATCGTTCAAAATCATCAACAAACATACAATAACATAATAAATAAATAAATAAAAATAAAGAATGCATATAGTGGTGGACAGTTATATAGGTATTGGGCGGGGCAACAAAATATATTAGGTATATTAAAAAGAAAAGAAATTCATAAAACTTTTCACTATCTCGATTTAGGACGAATATTAAAAAACATTTACATTTCCGAAATATCAAAATCTATACAAAGATAATTAATGTTGGACACAAGAGATAATTGTGGAAATGCAAAAACAAACAGTTGTATCCTCTCAATCCTAGTCACTGCCATACAAGTAATATATTTTAACATAAAAGAAGGTTAAATAAAAGTGACTCTCATGAGATACAAATATCCGTGCCATCTAACGTTAAATATTTGATTTGATAAATCTCTGAAGGGTCTCGGTTCTCATCTTATGTACATGTAAAATTAATAATTCAAAGTAAGGGTATAGGATATATATCTCACAGGAAAACCATATCCTGCACTGTTGGATCTTCCATCATTTTCTCCAATGCATCCACTGACAAGAGGGGGTTACCTGTTCATTCACAAATAAATAATTTCGTTAATCTCTATTATCAGAATTTGTGAAAGAAATCTTTTATACAAGAAAATGAAATGAGAAACAACATGGAACTGCAAACATGATTAGCTGCTCAAACCTCATGGTTTATGGATAGAAGCAACGAATTTTCATTATAGATGTTACATACTTGCATGTAAATAACAACAATATTTTTTTCAAACAATATGCAGAAGGCATGAATGTACCACAATAAGAATATTACCACAAGATAGTCCTAAATTAGTAAAAACCAGCAGGTATAAAATAAAAAAGTAACAACAATTTCAGAGATGAATAATACTACTTGATATCTGAAACCATTTTAAGAGGAGAAGACCAAACCACCTTGCTGCAAAAAATGGAAAAGATTGTATAAGTATAAGACTTTCACGTAATAATAAGTTAGTGGGCAAGTGGCAATGAATGCTAGTTAATATGAAAAAAAATGAAGAGTCATAGTATTAATATTTCATTTAATAATATAGTAAGTATATTAGAAAATTCTTTTTATATTATCAATGGCATTCATGTAATTATTCCCAAAACTCCCCTTTTATATATTTATAGATAAGGTGACATTACATCCATAACTATTACTCACGTGAACACCTAATTATTGTATAACCATTCCTAATGTGTCTATGTTTGTGACTTTCACTTTTTGTGGAAGGCACTTCGAAGTTAATGTTGGAGAAGGTTATGAAAAAAATATATTATTATGGAGTACTACTATTTTAAAATATGACGGTTTTTGTCTTTTGTGAAGAAACTCAATGAAGGTCATCAGCTCATTGCTCCAGAGTAGGTCTGAGTATATGGTTCCTCGGTTATAGGTTAAATAACTGACATTAACAGTGTTCGGGTCGGTACCAATTTTGTATTTTGTGTAAAGTCGGCTATCGGTAGAATTAGATTTAATTTTAATTTCAATTTTGATTTTCATGCACTTGATTTTTTAAAAAAATCTTTTGTTGGATGCATTATGAACATTTTGCACATTCTATTTGAATTTCGATTATTTGGTGAAAACTTGGTCAATTATTTTGGTCTTAATCTGTGACTAATTCTGTTTTGATTGTTGGACGTTGGCGAATTTTGTTTTAGTGTTTAATTTGATGTTTCCGCTAGACCTAGGATCGAATCAAGAACGCCCTTTTTTTGAATCGATATCAATTTGGATCGGTACCAGTTAATATAGCAACTGATCGGTTCTAACCGAATTGGTTAGTGCAGTAACCGAATAAGAGTTCAGGTTGGTACTGATTAAATGAAACTTTGTGTGAGGAGCTTAAAGCGACAAATGTAAAAAATATTATTTTCTTCTTTTCATTTAAGATATTTTTATTTTAAATTTAGCTTAATCAAGATGTGACTTTTTATATGAATAAAAGTTTGTATTTTTATCTTTCCTCATTGATACACAAACTATTTTTCAAAAAATATAGTTTAATTATGTGTTATTTGAAAAAAATGATTATTTTGAATGAGAATGAGTGAATGGTAACCAATTACAAAGTGTGAAGAAGATAAAAAAGAAGGCGTGAAGGCCAAGCAACACTATTCATATTCATAACTCAAGCATTAAATTGCTTGAGACAAGAAATCCGTTTAACTGATCAAATAAAGTATTTCAGCCCCCAAAAATCAACTTTTGGAAAGCTGAAACCGCACTCAACGCTAATATGTGCTCACTACGAGTCTCATTCCCAATCAATCACTCATTCGATTCCTCTATAAATTCCCCAATCCCTCACCTCTTCACCACCGCCGCAACTCCCCAATTCCCCCACCAAAAACCTCCTAATATGTCAATTGCAATGGCGGAGGAGGAATTCCAGGAATCCGACGTCGTTTTCCGAGACTGCGACGAGGTTTCCGCCGCTTACGATCCGCCGCCGAGGCGGAGGAAGATATCGAGATCGCGATCGAGATCGCGATCGAGATCTGCGCCGGTGAACATTCCAACGAACGCGTGGCGGCGATGCGCGGATGACGGCGGCGGCGGCGGGGAGGAGGGGGAGATGGTGCCGCCGCACGTGATTGTAGGGAGGCGCGTGGCGGGGAAGATGATGGCGCTGTCGATCTGCGGGATGATTCTGAGGAAGGGAAGGGATTTGAGTGAGTTCCGGAATTTGATTTTGCGGATGACTGGCTTGCTCGAAACGTGAACTGAAGCTTGGAGACGAAGAAATGTCAAATGAAAAATTACTAATTTATTTTTATTTTTTTCTGAATTGATTTGCTTCTTATATATATATATAAGTTTTTTTTCGGGGAAATGAATTTGAAAAACGCAGCGAGAAAACTAAATATTGGTACTATTATTATTTAGTTCTTATTAATGTATATATTCATTGTTAATTATGGACTAAAAAGTAAGTACATTGTTAATTCTTTTTTTTCACTAATTTATAACCTAAAGTATCTGGAGTTGTGATTAAATTTGAGCCCATATTAGTAATTCATAACTAATATTATATCACCTCCTACTAAATAATCTCACAACTAAAGTATTTGGAGTCATGTGATAATAGTGATAGTCAATCTCCTCCGATTAAATAATTTCGCAACTTAATCCTAGATTATATCTTGCTAGTACTTTTTTATCGAGTAAACCAAACACCACCTTATAGTATTATTAGTTGTAAATCGAGTTATAATCGGATAATATTTCAAAATCTAGTTCTAAATCAAAGCAAAAAAATACCATTATTAATTCACTATTTGAGGAGTAGTATATTTGTAGTTGTAAATTTTAAAAAAATTCTAATTTACATTCGAAAATATTTACATATTTACAAGAAAAATCACCTTTTGCCTCGATGGCTTAAAATAAAAATTTCAGCAATCGATATCGGGCCAAGACAGTCGATGGCCCGGTCATGACTATCCCATGATTGACCCATGCACTCGTGGGCCGTATTACTGAATTGAAAAAAAATGAAGTTGAGTTTATACACGCGTCAAGCATTTCCTAATAAGTATAGTATCTGATTTAAGGAGATGGACTGTTTATTAATTTTCCACAAGGAATTCAACGTCAATATAAAAATAAACAAACTAAATATAACAATGAACTGCGACATTTATAAAAATGAAATACTGAACTTATTATGAAAATACGTGGATAGAATTGTCTCTGATAATTGGTAAGTTTGTAGGCTCATGGATATCTCTATTACATGCCAAAACTGCAAGTTCAGAAGAAGTCTTTTTTCTAATAGGGAAAATGTTTTTTGGTCCACGAACTTTACCAAAGTATCATTTTAGCTCCGTGAACTTTGAAAATATTATTTAAGGTCCACCAACTATGAGTTAATATCATTTGAAGTACTTTTTACTATTTTCAAGTTTTTTTGGACGAAAATACCCTCAATACCTTAAAGGGTGTATATTTTTAATAAATTTATAATATACTCATATTTTTTTATAAATGTCTTTACAATATATTTTTGACAAATTTTCTAAATATAATTTGACCTTCTATATTATCATTTAATTTTGTGACATGCAAGAAAAGATCTTTACTCAATTTTTTATTATTAAAGAAAAGTTCTTTATTCAATTTTAAAAAATTAATATAAAAAATTGAAGAAGCAATTTTACTTGCATGTCACAAAATTAAGTGATAATATTTAAGGTCAAATTATATTTAGAAAATTTGTCAAAAATATATTGTAAAGATATTTATAAAAAAATATGAGTATATGATAAATTTATTAAAAATATATACACTTTAAGGTATTGAGGGTATTTTCGTCCAAAAAAACTTGGAAATAGAAAAAAGTACTTCAAATGATATTAATATATAGTTGGTGGACCTCAAATGATATTTTCAAAGTTCACGGACCTAAAATGATACTTTAGCAAAGTTCGTGAACCAAAAAAGATGTTTCCTCTTTTTCTTATTAATCTACCATTTGGCTGGTTTTCATCTACTATTCTTTTATTCCTGAAAGAGTCGATCCGATACCTTCACAAATGCCTTAGATCGTATATCGATTTTTGGCACCTCTGTGGAGCCTCTTAGCATCAGCCTGCATGGGAAAATTGTATCACTTGCTCTACCAAGTAGAAGATGCAAAAATAATATGGGAAGATGAGTTGAAACCGATTTGTTCATTGTAGTCCAAGAACTCCTTCCATTGTCTTCCTATACACAACTGCAAGAGTAGTAGTCTCATACACTAACATGAATTATCTGTCAAAGTTTCCAATGACTATTATTATGAACATCATATATGCTTGAAATTCATTCAGAATTAAACAAACCTGAGCAGCTTCGTTGGTAGCATTCTTGGTCCATAAAGCTATCTTATCCTGCCTAGCTCTCACATTTACAACAGCTCCACATATCTCATCACCATTATCAAATTGTTCTCCAATCAATGCCAACAACTACATCATTTAACAACAACACGTATCATCAATCGCGCGCTGGGACACACAAGGAAAACACATAAATATATATTACCGTGTAGAGCCAACAAGTATCAGATTTTCCCCTAGAGAAACTAACAGTCCAGTTGCCACCATTGGCACAGATAGGGTCTTCCCATTTTGGCTCTATTTCTCTTTGAAACAATGAAAGTCTGCTCCAACTGCTAGCTTGCTTGGATGATGTATGTTGTTGTAAAGTCTGCAATCAATATACCAATACAATTTCATTCCACAAATACTTGTTTAAGTTGTGAAAACACACTTTCAACATTCTAAGATGGATATATCTAAACAGGTAGTAAGACAAATACTAAAATAGGTAGATTTTTTTTAAAATAATTAAGAGAGAATGTAGCCGCCCTAGCACCTCGTAAATATTAATATTGTGAAACTAGAATAAAAATACTTCTATCACTCTACACTTTGAAATGAAATAGATATAAGGTAATATGTATAGTCAATTACTCTCTCCATCACTTATTGCATACAGTACTTTGACCCGAGACAAATTTTAAAATATGTAAAAGGAAGTGAAAATAAGAAAATAATTTGTGGAATGTGTATTCTACTTTATATTTATCGTATGGAGTAATAAAATATAAGTGAAGTGGGATAGTGGAATATGAGGTTCATTAATAAAAAATATACTATTAGTAAACATAATGTTGGACAATTAACGAAGGACATCCCAAAATAGAAAAGTAAGACTCATAATCATGAACTGATGAAGTATTATTTTGTACTTAGTGGGGATGTTCGGTTTGTAATATTATATCTCGGGATTAAATATATATTGTGTTTGATACATGAGATTAAATCTCACAACTCAATCATACTCCATCCTAGATGGATAATTAGTCATAATCACTCATTTTAACTAAAATAATCTCACAATTCAATCATTGACTATGTCTCGTTATTACATTTTGGGATGTGCTCATCTTCGTGGATTCAAAGGGAATACCCCTAACTCCTAAATTGACTTTAACTTATTCAGTTTCGTTAGGCTTCAAAACCACTAGTTATAATTAGGTAAAGTTCCACTCTGATTAATGCACAAACTTTCATTTAAAGTAAAAAAATTGCAACGACTCTTACAAATTATCAGTAACTAGTATTAGTATGTTTTATTTTGTTGCAAAACATAAAATTTATCCAGTTGCCAAAGTGCATTGTACGATCTCAACAATTTTAATTTGACGATATTATTAAAATGGCAATTGAAATCACATAACATAAAATCTACAAATCTCAAAGTTCAACCTAGGGTTATGAGTCACGATAAACACGAAACGAAATTTGTAAGAAAACACAAATTGATGCAAATTAAAATGAAAAATACCGCCAGAAATCCTCGACGGAGGAGAAGGTGTAAACCGGACGAATGGAGCTTCCCCACGCAGCTTGTCTCGATTTGGCGGAGGGATTATCGAACCAAAACGTCCGCGAATTCTCCAGCGGATGCCGCATCGGCGCCGGCAGCGGCGCCACCACGCCGGCAGAATCGCCGGCTACGATCTCTGCCTCCTTCACCTCGGATTCGTCTTCCTTCTTCATCGACGAGGAGCTGTGCTGTTTCTCTCTGATTCTCAATTTCTTCAATCAATTTTCGCAGTTTTGTTATGTTGGTTACTATTTTATTGCTGCACTAAAAGCATCCGCAGCAGTGAGCAGGACGTTGTCCGTCCGTCTATGCCAGCGGCACGGCACCGCTGTCCGCCGCTGCGCTCTTGCCGCTGGCGCGGCGCTGCTCGATGCATCGAGCACGTCCTTGCTAGCAAGCAGCTGACGTGGCACGTTCAGATTGGCCAACGACATTTTCCGTTGGAAATTCAATTTTTTTTTAAATCGAAAATAATACCAAAAATTTAAAAAATATATTTTCAGAATCCCAAAAATCTGACCGTTTTTTACCGTTTTTCTGGAATTTTTTTATTTTTTATTTTTATTATCCCCAAAATCATCTATAAATACACACATTCATCATCCATTTTTCACATCAAATTATCTCTCATTCATATTTTTTTATACAACTTATATCTACATCTTCCTCTTTCACTCAAACCCTTAAATGGATTTTACCCATCTCATTGCGAAAGCAGAGCGCGAAGAACAAGAATACTATGAACAACATCGTGCCGCCTATGAAGACTATATCGCAGCGAATACCCCCACCCCTCCTCCTCAACCAACTAGATTAACTCGCCGATACAACCATCGTGACCGGGAGGGAGCTAACGAAAGGCTCGCTGCCGACTATTTTTCCAACCAGCCGCAGTTTCCGAAAGATTACTTTCGCATGTCAAAACACTTGTTTATGCGTATTGTCAACACATTGTCTGCCCGTGTTGAATACTTTCAAACAAGTACAGACGCAACCGGTCGGCAAAGTCTCTCGGCGTTGCAGAAGTGTACGTGTGCCATCCGATAACTTGCTAATGGATAAACGGCTGACCTCTTCGATGAGTATTTGTATGTCGGTGAGTCCACTGGAATCATTTCCCTTAAAAATTTTTGAGAGGGCGTTCGTTCAGCTTTCGAGGATGAATTCCTTCGGGCACCCACCACCGATGATTGCCAACGGTTGCTTCGTCTTCGCGAAACAATCCATGGTTTTCCCGGTATGCTTGGCAGCATTGACTGCATGCATTGGAGGTTGAAGAATTGTCCGACTGCTTGGAGGGGGCAACACTAAAGCGGCCACAAAGGCGGTGGCCCAACACTTATCCTTGAAGCGGTTGCCGACTACCACCTATGGATTTGGAATGCATATTTCGGTGTTGCCGGATCCAACAACGACTTGAACATGCTCTATTCTTCACCACTCTTCAATGATGTATTGAATGGTGTAGCACCGGCGATCGACTACAACGTCAATGGAAATACATACCACATGGGTTACTATCTCGCCGATGGTATCTACCCAAGGTGGTCGACTTTCGTGAAGACGCTCAGTAACCCGCAAGACCCGAGATGGGTTCTTTTTGCGCAGCGTCAAGAGTCCGCTCGTAAAGACGTCAAAAGAGCTTTTGGGGTCCTTCAAGCCCGATTCAACATTGTGAAGGCCTCGTCTCGGCTGTCGTACGTGAAAAATATCACCGACATCATGTACACGTGTATTATCTTGCACAACATGATTATAGACGACGAAGGACCGAGGGCGGCTAGCTTTTACGACGAGAATGAAGCCAGAAGCACAACCACGAGGTCTCCCCCACGCCGAGGTGTGCATGTGACGGTGGGTGAGAGGATCGAAACAAGACACACAATGCGCGATACCCGAACCCACGTTGAGCTACAAGAAGACCTAATCAAACACATTTGGGTGAAATTCGGCCACGAGTAGTGGGTTTTTTTTATTTTATAATTTAATTATGTAATTTTTAATTTTTAGGATTTAAATTATGTAATTTTTAATTTTTAAGACTTTAATTATGAAAATTTTAATTTTTAGGATTTTAATTATGTAATTTTTAATTTTTTTGTAATTTGTAATATTATTCCGGTTATTTTTAATGTATTTTAATATTGTGAAAATGTTTTTATTTAAATTGAGTAATAGAATGGTGGGACCATTGTGCTTGTCCTTGCGGAAGAGCACGGATGTGGGTGTTTTGCTCTTACCTAAGAGTAGGGAGTAAAAGTGGGTCCGGGCCCACATCCGAGCTCGTTGGCAAGAGCACGGATGTGGATGCTCTAAGCCCACGTTAGAGCATCCCCATCCGTGCCCACATCCGAGCTCGTTGGCAAGAGCACGGATGTGGATGCTCTAAACCCACGTTAGAGCATCGCCATCCGTGCTCTTGCCAACGAGCATGGATGTGGGCCCGGACCCACTTTTACTCCATGTTCTTAGGCAAGAGCACAATACCCACATCCGTGCTTTTTCGCAAGGATAAGCTCAAGGGTCCCACCATTCTATTATTTAATTTAAATAAAAACATTTCCACAATATTAAAATGTATTAAAATTACCTGGAATACTATTACAAATTATAAAAACAAATAAAAATTACATAATTAAAATTCTAAAAATTTAAAATTACATAATTAAAATCCAAAAAATTAAAAATTACATTATTAAACTCCTAAAAAATAAAAAAACATAATTAAACTCCTAAAAAATAAAAATTACATAATTAAAGGCTAAAAATACCTCCGTGGAAGACTATTCATCCGGCTCTACCCCCAATGTTCTTTGGAGACCCCGTATCATTGTCACATGCGATCGAAGTTGTTCGGGGGTCATAGTTGACCTATCGGCCAAATTGAGTTGGTCCAAAACCCCCCACAACGAGTTGGTGGGGGTTGAGGTGGCACAAAGGGAGCGGGGTCGGGGGCGGATGGAGTCGCGCCGGGACGACGGTTGGCCGTCGACTTCTTCGGAGCCGGCATTGGGAACTACTCGGGCCGGCGTTAGGGCTACCCAAGTTAGCTCCGGTGAGCTGGGTAGACACCTCATCGGAGCCGGCGTCGGATAGAGATACCGACCTCGACCTTTTGCTGGAGGAGCTAGAGGAGGATGATACGCCTCCCCTATACTTCGGATGCACACGCACCTCCTGCCAAACATTGAGGTACTTGAACGGTTTGTAGTGTTGGGATTAGTAGGTCGCCAACGCGGCACTGATGATGTCGACCTCGCTTCTGCCGCTCCCTGCCGACCGCTCTTCCTGGAGGTAATATCCCTGAAACTTTTGGATTTCTTCGCTGGCTCTTTATATGGCATTGCGCACCATACTCTTGTTGCGCTCGATTGTTCCAGTCGGTCGGTTTTGATTGTGCCGGCGACAGACGCGCCACCAAAAATAGTCCCCGGATTGGTTCGTGCCAATCTCCGGATCTTCGGAGATAGACAAAAATGCTTTGAATAATTGATCCATCTCACCCGGAGTGTACGGGGTGTAGACACCACGAGTAGGAAGATGAGGAGTTTGAGAGCTGCCGCTCCCTCCCGCTGTAGGTACGGGTGGTTCGGGTGCCTACCCGTATTGCCCATCGGGGGCATCTTGGTCGTCCACCGGGTAAGGCCGATAGCTACCCGGAGCTTGCGAACTTTGGGTTTGAGGAGGGGCCGAAAATTCCGTTTCCGGACTAGGAAACTGTTGCGAGCCGAACCATTCGTGGTTCCAACCGCGGGAGTCGGAGGGGTGATCGCCGGAGCCAGACATTTTTTGTTGTAAGAGTGAAAGAAAGATTGAGAATTGTAAGAATGGAAATGAGAGAATTTAGATGAGAATTGTGTAGTGTGGTGTGAAATTTTTTGTGTGGAAGTGGGGGGTATTTATAGATGAAAATGTGAATTTTTGGGGAAAAAATTAAAAATAAATTAAAAGTTGGGAGAAAACGGATATAATTTTTTGGGAAGTGGGAAAATATTTTTTTTATTTTTAATCGAATTTTTTAATTAAATCCGATTTTTTTTAAAAAAAAAAGGAAGTTCCAACGGCATTGCCGTTGGCCAATTAGGCGTCGACACGTGTGTTGCTCGCTGGCACGGACATGCTCGATGCATCGAGCAGCACCGCGCCAGCGGCAAGAGCATAGCAGTGCGCCGCACCGCTGGCACGGACGGACGGACGGCGTGGTGTCACCGCTGCGGATGCTCTTATAATACTCCACATTAGATTCAAAATTAAATCACTAATTTTGTCAAAATACATTTAACCGTTAAATTTAATAAAAATGTTAATTCTTGTTTGGAATAAAAAGATAATATATTTAATGTATAAAATCAAAATATTTTTTAAAAAAAATGTAGGGGATCAAATTTGGACTTTAATTAAAAAATTCACTAAATACTAGTAGTGTACTAATTTACCAAAGTTCGTCGAAAGTGATTTTCCTTCACAATCATCTAAATTTCTATTCCTTCACAATCATCTAAATTTCTATATCAACTGACATTTTTTCTTATCCATGAACTTGGATGAAAAGGACTAGTCATAATAATTGTATTTTCACCGGATGATACCATCAATAAATAGTAGTAGTACACATTTTATACACAGTAATAATTTGCCAGCACGTGATAGGCATATTAGTAATGCTAAAAAATATTTAATGCGTTAATTATGAAAATTTGTCAAACCAAACTTTCGTATAGGGTACTTTTATTTTCTCAATGAAAAAGTAACAAATTATTAACAAAAGTGGTTGAGACTAATATAATTTAAATTAGGAGTACCATCAGTTTAATTCTATCAAATCATAATCAATTAGAGAAACAATAAACTATTATACAGTATTTCATCTTTTTATGTTGGAAGTTGTTGCATTGCTTATATTAGTATTGATTTTGTTTTTTACTTTTTTTTCCCACTTTGGCATTGAGTTTTTACCTTTCTTTGTTTTAATATTATTTTAGAATTCAGTGGACTAGTTTGTTATAGAATTTTTTGCTTTATTGTGGATCAGTCTGCTTACCACTTTTTTAATTATTTGTTGCATACTTGGCTACTTGCTAAAAAAACTGTAAAATATATGGGGTAATCGATAGTTTTTATGTAATTTGCACGTGAATTTTAAATCGTGATACTAAAGGCATAAACTTTACAAATATTTTTACTTCTAATCATATAATGCTTGACGTGGTCGTATTTACATCACGAGACGGAGAATCAAGAATGTGTAAAATATGGTAATTAATCTCTTATAATGAAATTTGCATATAAATAGATGCAAATCAGGCATTTATTACATAGAGATATAATTATACTAACAGTAATATAATAAATAATAATAATCATATTCTCATGGAGTCTAGAAATTTGCCCTGAAGCCTCCTAGAGAAGAAGCCATTAACATACTCCTCCATTGACAAAGTTTTAAATATTGGCTTCTGATTAGCCAAGAGAGCTGGGGATGGGCCCACGTTTGCTTCAAAATTAGGGTTGAAAAACATTGCTATTGAAATTCTCTCTTTCTCTGAATTCACTGTTGCCCTATGCTCAATGCTCTTGTACAATCCATTGCTCAACACCTGCAAAACATGAAATGGGTTTATTAATGAACCAAGTAAATAAGATTGAAATAAAACAAATAAAATATGTTCCAATGCTTAAGTAATGTATCTTAGCGAATCTAGTCAATAAATAAAAAATAAATTGGACTGGAATTATTTTAATTCCTAAATAATGTGTATGAATGAGTCAAGTCAATAATTTAAGAATGACGCCAAATAGTATTGTTCTACTTCTCAACTACAATGGAGTAATAATTTTATTCTTGGCTATCATATTAATTAGTTAGTTCAATTTCCATATTTTATGGAAATGAACAAACCCTACTATTTTTTCGGGACTAGACCATACCCTCTTTGAGCTGGTTTGAAACATATACATGCCACACATTTATATCCTTCTTGACCACATAAAATTATTTAAAAATAGTAGTAGTATTTATTTATTTTATTTCGAACTACCAAATTGAATCGCATTACTGATTAGAAATCAAATGAAGATAGTGTTACAATTTTGGTGTGGTCAATCTCAATTATTAAGTGGTCCATATACCATTAATTATCAATAATAATCACATATTGGGATCACCTATATTTGCATGAGAATGGGCAACTTCCAAATAATAATGGCAAATTAAATTATGATGATCTTCTATATCATTCTTCTATGTATATAGACAATACTACTTTATAAAAATCAGGCACGTTTTTAAAAATGTAGACATATATATATGTATGTATCTATGACACGTAATTGCAATTTTCATAATATTACTATAATATTCTCATGGATTAGTCAAGCCATCTTTGATTGAGTAATCAACTTTAATGTTGGTCGTTGATAATTTATAGTAATTTAAGGCCGGGGTGATGAATATATACTTAGATGAAATAATCAAACCTTATATTTTATGTTATTGCCTAGAGTAAATGATAATGAAAGGAGATGAAAAAGCAAGAAAGCATTGACCTCAACAATGTCACCCAAATTGACCGCCAAAGCCTCCGGCAAGAACTTGACAGGCATCCAAACTCCATCTTTCTTGATTTGCAAACCTTCTACGCCGTTGACTTGGAGGAGGATGGTCACGCCGCTCCCGTCCGAGTGCGGCATCAGCCCGATAACCTTGTCCGGCTCCGGGCAGGGCGGGTAGTAGTTCATCCTCACCGATTGCATCCCATCCTCGAACATCTCTTCAATCTCTTTCAAGTCGATCTCCAAAGCTCCCGCGATCAATCCCAGAATCCATTTCGCCACCTTTTGCAGCTCCGTTATGAACCCCTCCAGGCTCTCCCTGCGCCACCACACCGCCTTATTAAATAAAAATATTCAGTGGTCCAGACATATATATACTGACCTAGTATTCAATAAAAAATATATATATATACTGACCTTATTTCCTATTCAGTAAAAATTCAGACATATACTGACCTGAGAGGCTTGGGGAGCTCGGGGAAGAGATGAGGCTTCCTCCGACGGATGGGGTTGGTGATCATGTAAAAGCGATCGGTCCAATCCACCTTCTGATCGCCGCTATTCTGAAGCAAATTCTGGCCATAGCCCTCGAATTCTCCTGCCCTAATTTTATACTTTAATCTCTCCTCCAATGGCATCGCGTAGAATTCATGAATTTCTCGCCTCAACTTCTCCAGCAGCGAAGCGTCCAAGCCGTGATTCACTAGCTGCATTCAATTTCATGGATTTGGATTTAAAATTAATTAGTTTGTTTATTTAAGGAGGTTCGAGAATGTTCTAGAACCTGGAAAATGCCCCATTCTTTGCATGCGGAGTGGAATTTTAGGAGCTCGGAAGCCTTGGCGTCGGCGGAGGAGAAGAAGCTCTTCATGTCGATGATCGGGACGGAGAATTCCGATGGGATGGCGGGTTCTTGGTCGATTACGTATTTTTTAGGGATTTCTTGGATTTTAGTTTTGATGAGTTCTTGGACGCTGATTTGCTGAGAAATTGCCATGTTTTATGAATGACTATTGATGCAATAGAAATGTGTTTGATTATGGTTTTTCTATGTTTTTATTTATAGATGAGGGTGGGAGATGTGAATGCATTTACTCAATTTGATGCCTATATAACTCTATAATCTTTGGTGAAAATGAAATTTACAGCATAAGATTATTGAGAATATATCATATACGTGTCGAGCTTGTATGTGAATTGGGATTTCAAAAATGGTAGTACAATTAATTTGTGTTTATCTCGAGCAACCAGCACGAATTAGTTAGTGGCATTTTTGTTATTACAAATAGTCAAGTATTGTGTTTAGTGGTAAAATTGCAAATATGTCATTGGAATATCGTATCGCTTTGGATGTGAAGCTTTACCTTCATGATTAAATTGTTTTTATCGTCTCAATTTTTGGTTGGACCTTATAAATTTGGGCTTTTCTCATCGACTTCTTTACGAAAATGTGCAAAAATATTTGTGGGTAATAAAAGTGGTAATAAATCTATTTTTTGAGAAACGTGTAATTTAATTTTTAAGTTTTCTTTTATAGTTAATTAAATTAACCATAAAATGTCCAACGGTCTGTGACTGTTATTTGTAAGGAAAAGCAAGATGATAAAAAACGATTCAAATATATCTTCTATGGCTGATAATTTTTGACACGACACGATAACACGATACGAACCGGCACGACCAAATTTTTTTCATTTTTTAAATTCAAAAGATTTTATCAGTTGATGAAAAGCAACATTCATTCTCCCAAATATACATACTATCCCATCAAATCTCTCTTGATTGAGTTTGGTGGTTTTATATCATTGGGAAATTATTAAGAAGAAAAAGCAGACGAAAAAATCAACATTCATTCTCCCAAATATACATACTATCCCATCAAATCTCTCTTGATTGAGTTTGGTGGTTTTATATCATTGGGAAATTATTAATGGGATTGGGTCAGAGCTTATTGGGTTCATATCCTTATCGGGTCGACCCGTTAAGGATACGAAAATTTCGTGTCGGGTTCGTGTTATTTGTTAACAATACGTGTTCGTGTCGTGTCGTGTCGTGTTCGTGTTCGTGTCGTGTCGTGTTCGTGTCGTGTTCATGTCGGGTTTATGTTATCCGTTAACAAATAATATTTCAATATTATTAATTCTTATTATTTTCATTTTTCAATACTTATTAAATTGACTCTCATAGTCTCATATGGTCATATCTCATTTAAATCATTTAAATATTTAATCACTTTCCAATACGTGTTGTTATCGTGTCGTGTTGACCCGAAGTGGTTCATGTCGTTAATGGGTTCGTGTCATGTTCGTGTCTGAGGGTAGCGGGTCGTGTTCGTGTTTGTGTTTGGAATTTTCTTAACAGGTCGTGTTCGTATTTGTTGTTATCGTGTTCGTGTCGTTGTCGTGTCGACACGATAACGACCTGACACGCACGATTTGACACCCCTATCTCTTCTCTAATTTTGTTAACTTTTTATTCTAGTTAAGTTCTAACACTAGTTAAGTAGAGAGGGACACAAATACGACTGAGTTGCACGACCAAATTTTTTCATTTTTTAAATTCAAAAGATTTTATTAGTTGATGAAAAGCAACATTCATTCTCCCAAATATACATACTATACCATCAAATCTCTCTTGATTGAGTTAGGTGGTTTTATATCATTGGGAAATTATTAAGAAGAAAAAGCAGACGAAAAAAGTCAACCAAAATACTAGTAATATACTATTAATAGTATATTATTACTCTCTTTGTTCCATAGTAATAGAATCGTTTTGCCATTTTGATACGTTCTATAGTAATTGAGTCGTTTTCCTTTTTAGTAAAAGTCAACACATTTTTCCACACATACTTTACTCTCTCTTACTTTATTCTCTCTTCTTCTCTCTACATTTTTCATTTTCTACTTTACTCTCCCTTTACTTAACCCACCTAACACAATTTTTCTTAATCTTCATGCCAAAAAGAAACGTCTCCATTACTATGGAACGGAGGGAATATTATTTAAGGGATTAGATTTTTTCCATCAATTTTTAATTTGGAAAATAATATCATAAACTTTATTAGAATTTATTATTTTCCACCGTCGAAAATAATATCTTGAACTTTATCAGAGTTTATTATTTCCCACCGGCGAAAAAATTCCAGCAAATAATATCATGATACAAGATTTTTTTCGTAATTTCTCGACAACTTTGAGAGATTCAAGTTCGTCAATCTTTGAGGATAGTTTTTCGTGAAATATACTCTCCAAAATTGTTCTTCAATCCATTATAGCCGGAATTTTATCGCTGGTGGGAAATTACAAACTCGGATAAAGTTCGCGATATTACTTGTCAAGTTAAAAATTTGTGTGCAAAAATCTAACTTTTCAAAAGTTTCATGATATTAGATGTCAATATCACATTATTTTTAAGGTAATATCAAAACATATAACTGGCATAAAAAGTAAATTAGAAAACAATGGCAATCAATAAGATTGTAGATTTATAATCACTTTATTTCAAGTTAATCGTTTTATGTATTTTATAAGAGATTCCAAATTAAATGAGTTAAATTCTTTGATGACAAAAAAATTACTTTTAATCCTTATTTTTTTTATTTCATATTTTAACTATTCTCTTTTTATGTTCTTTCTGTAAGTATGTATATTACTATTATCTATTAAACTTAGATCGTTTGTTATGGCAAAAGGCATAATATGGAATGTTGTAGATAAAATGCAGCATTTTAAGCATTGAACACATGCAATTTTCTTTTTCAACATTTCCATTCTTTCTCTATTTTCTTTATGTTTTATTTAATATTCAAAAAGTAAAAGTGTCCAAAAAGAAAAAGATTAAAGAAAAAAAAGTTGTTAAAGAAACGGTCTGCTTAAAATGCTGTGTCTTGTCTACGATGGATCCAATTTCATTCCCTCTGATTTATTACTAAATTTTTTCTCCACTTAAATTATTAAACACTAAATTTGAAATCGCGCGTCGAAAAGAATCGCATTAATTAACTGAGTATTTCATTGAATGAGTTCTTCAAATAATATTATAAAGAGTGTTTTCATAGATATTCTCGCTTTCTCTTCGTGTTTGAACAGTGTGTATGAAGCTTACCATTGAAATATTTCAACTTGAATAGAAAAAAATTGTACTAGCTCGCTTTGCAATCTTGGTTGTTTTTTCATCTTTTTCTTTTTATGTTTTTACTTTTTCCTTTCTTTCCTCCGATGGGCGGAGGGATGGTCATAAAGGGAAATTGGTAATCGTTAATTAAGAATGTGTCTCACTAATTAATCATTCAACGACTAATAACACTTACATTTTCTGCTTTGATTGTAATTTCAACTTAATTGTTTTGTTCTAAATTTAGCAAAATATATGTAGATTAAATTTGTAAATTAGGTTCTTTTTTTGTATAACTAAGAAAATATGAGTATTCGGCAAATGATAATTAGTCGTCTAAATATTGAATTCTAGGTTGATATTAATTGGCTTTAATTATGAAAATGAAAATATAGATATAGCTGGCCTAGGCATCTCGCATTCAATTTCCTAATCAACATGTTTTCCAGTAACTTGCCGTCCATGACCAGATAAAAAATAAATTCGGTTATAGATTCATTAATTTTATGTTAATTAGCTCATTAGAAAGAAAATCAAATGTGATGAACGAATTTATGTCCTTGTATTTTTAAATTTCTTGGGCTTGTGTCCCTTTAATAATTAAAGTTAGTAAATATGGGAGTTACTCCTTATTTTGTAAAAATAAGTTGATGTACCTTCGTTTTTCATTAAAGAAAATGGAGAGTTGCTTCTAAAATCCCAATATTTGATTTAAAAAAACGGTGTAGTTATGTGTCAAGCTTTAGTTTTATAGCAAAGTCGGCAACCTACCGATTTAATTTGGTGTATCATTTGCGGCTCATGTGTTGTCCACATAACTAGGTCGTAGGGTTCCCAAAATTACAAATTTGAATAATTTAAGGAAATTGTAATTTACATGGTGGACAAGAAAACATCTAAATTGCTCATCTACAATGCGAATCAGACAATGTATAAATCTAGAGCGAATCAGACAATGTATAAATTCGTATTTTGATTGATTTTCTATTGCGAATTTCGATATCTGATCTACTCTTTGGTCGGATAAATTTTTCTAGAAAGTAATGTTGTTGGAGACACGGGCGGAGCCAATTAAGGACAAGGGGGGCGGTGGTACCCAAAATTCTGTAATTATTATTACTTGAGAGTAACCAATGTCCAATGGTGTTGCACTCCTTTCGCATTGCTTAGATCACGTGTTCAATTCTATTTGGACACCAATTTAGTTTTCTTATTTTGTTCATTTAAAATTTATCGCACCCCAAATCAAAAGTTCTGGATATAAGTCTAGGTAATATGATTCTTGGGATATAAGTCTAGGTAATATGATCCGTCACTGGTTGGAGATTATGATTCTTGGGATATAAGTCTAGGTAATATGATTCCTAGATCACTTGTTGATTCAAATTATTAAGGAAAGTCGATAAAATTTTAAAGTTATATTAATAAATTAGACTCAGTTAATTAATTGGCATAAATAACTAACATAATTAATTAATATAATAATTAGAGTATGATTTGTAATTAAATTTAAATTGACAAATATTAAGATAATTTATAATTTTAGTTTGTTTACTGAGTTACTAATCAAGTACATAATAATATTCATTAATTTAGTAATAATAATATATAGTTTTGATACCATATTAGTAATAATAATATAACAATAAATCTGATTAATATTATAATTATATTTATTTATTACTGTTATTATTCAATATAGTTCATAGTTTTAGAATTAGATTAAGATTTCCATAGTTAATAACAAAAAATATTATTATTATTATTATTTAGAATTAAATAATTACGTTATAATTATCTTATTAAGGAGTACTGATTAATTATATAATAATAACACTAATAAATGATATAATAATAAAATTATTCCTAATATAATTGGGTAAAATAAAAAAATGTGTATATTAAGAATCCTAAATGATAATGGATTCTGACTATTTTTCCTATCTGATTAAAATTCAAATAAACAATAAATTATAGTAAAATTTTAGACTACTTTTTAACATACAATCCTGGCAATAACGTCAAAAATCTTATTGGTGGCAAACCATTCACATGCTAGAAAGCTAAGTTTGTTTTCCTTTGAGTTCACAGCTAAGCGCTAAGCAGAAAACAGCTACAAAAGACTTCAACTTGGCTTCGTAGTATGTCAATTTTTCAAGGGAATTCTCTACCCACTAGGCCACTACTATTTTTTTCCCTTCATAACTAAAACATTTCTTTTTAGCATGAAATTTAAGAATGAATGTTTAGTACTTCTTCTGTTCCTCGCTATTTGACACACTTCTTTTTCGCAATCATTTTGAAATAATAAAACAAATAGAGAAAATAAAATAAAAAATAAATAATGTAGAGAGAATAAAGTAAGAGAGAGAATGAAGTATGAATGAATAAAGTAAGTTAATCATTACCATATACTCTCTATGTCCTGAAATAGGAGCCCTATTTAGTTATGACACGAGTTTTAAAAAATATAAAGAAAAGTGAGTTGAATAAGTTAGTAGAATATGAGCCTAACGTATACTATATATTAGTTTTATAACAAAATGTGACTGAAATAAATTGGTGGAATGTGGAGTCTATTTTGGTAAAAGTGGAATATGACTCGTATTGTGGAACGAACTGAAATAGCAAAACAAAACTCTTATTGTGGGACGGAGGGAGTATAAAAATATAACTCAAGGAACTTTCAAAAATAGAAAAACGACCGAGCTATCAAAGAACAAAGATACTGGCGGATTCAATTAAGAACAAGGAAGTACCATTGTACCCAAAAATATGGAAGTAGCCTAGTGGTGGATGCATCACCCTTCCACAGCATCGATCCAAGATTGAATCCTCCAAAGTGCATTAGATTATATTCAAAATATCAAAATATGATGCATTTTATTTTTAGTTTAAATATTTCAAACTTTCTATAAACTAATATAAATTCCTTGTTATATAAATATCTAATAATCCACAATTTAATAGTGAAAACTTTTAAAGTAATAACACTAAAAGTAATTTTTTTTATTTAATGAAATGACTTAATAGAAAAAATTACATAATAGAAGAAAAAAGATTGATTCGATTTTATATTTTTAAGTCAATATAATTATTTATTGCATTTTCAATATGAAATTTTTGGATCCGTCGCCGCTGAATAGAGAGATACTAATATAAGGAGACTATCTATTTAAAAATATTCAAATCTAGTTAGCGGAGATTGAAGTTCTGAAACGAATTTTTTAGATCAAGCTCTTCTAAGCAGACAGAGTCTATTACAAATTGTGAATTCGTGAAAATGATGTCCCTAAATGCACCAAAAAATATCAATTGTAGATGTCATCATCATTGACCAAAATTAAATCAAGGCTTAATAATATGTTAGATACCAAATTATCACTGCAAAAAAACTTAATTCTCATAGACACAAAAATCGAAACGCAAATTTGATTTCTTTTAAGAAAAACAACAATTCAAAACACAAAAGAAAGTGTTCCTAAATTAAAGACAAATTAACTTAATATTTTGCTCTTTTAGGACTCTTGCATGTACGTCCTCTAATTTTAATTGGGACATCAACAATAAGGTTATTTTTTGAAGCGTTGATCATATATTTATAAATGCAAATTAGCATTCTTAATTGCATTAAAAAATATCCTTAGCTAATTTTTTTAGTGCCACTATAATCATATACTCCATATATACTTAAATCGATAGGTTAATTTGAACATGTAGCAGTTAGAATATTATTTTGGCTAAAATTTGTCGTAATAAAACTATGTTGTTTCATACAGTCATACTTTGATTAAAAACCTATATGTGAAAACAACAATATTTTAGCTAAAATATTAAATAAAACAATAGTATATATGTTTAAGTAAAAAACAATACTCCTTATTTGATAAATAATATCTTAACAAAGCAATCAAATCAATATTTCTAGAATCGACAATTACTCTATATGGTTGAAATATTTATGACCTTAATAAGCTTAATAGAAGAGATGAAGTCTTTGATGGGATTCTTTCAACGTCTCAATTGTGTAGGGGTCTCAAGTATTTGTTGTTTGATTTTAGAAGCATTTTAATTTAAAAATCTTTTCCACAAAATTAGCGTGCACTCCATTTGGCCCATCTGAATATAAAATGTGATGTTTGTGTTTGACAATCTTGCACTCTACAATACATCTATTAAGCACGTTTATAATAAAAATAAATTAAATAGCTCAAACTGTTGACTTTTTGGTATCTATTAATCGTCACGGGTGATGAATAATTGAAAGTGGCGGTTGCCAAAGCAATCTAATTGTATATAGTTATTTGTCGCAATTATGCAAGAAAGTGATTTGAAAAGATATCCTTCATATTTATAACAGTTTTCTTTTGTTGAGAAATTTGGGACATTCATGAACACAAATAGATAAGGTTATCCATTTTTCTCATCCCAAATTTCAGGCAAACCAGGGTTTAAGTTTTTTTTATATAATTAATTTTGTTATTCTAGGTTATAATTCCATACCATTGGCGGCTAGAATGATTTTTTAATATCTATGGACCGATGAAAAACGTATAGAGAATGAATGTAATGGAAAGTAATCATTATTAAACCTAGTTTCTTAAAAATGAAAATATTATCATAAATGAAAAAACTATTGTTAAAATAAAAATAATTGTTATTTATAAGCACTTAGAAAATCCTAGAAAAAAATAATAGTTATTTATAAGCATTTTAGAAAATCGTGAACTCAAAAGGAAATAAAATGAAAACTAGGAAGTTAAACATAAATTCGAAAAAAATAGTAAATTTTCCTTTTCGTCCCTTAAACGATAGATGAACTAATCCATCATCCATCATCGTGATTTCTAAACTCAATTCGCATGCACCGTGTGAATCAAGTCATTCTGCCACAAAACGTTTTTTTAGCTCGTTTTCTGCTTAGTATACCTTTAAAATTATCAAACTATAAAAAAAATTGAAAAATCGAACCGTGGATTTGAACTTTCCTCGTTATCCATTTGACTTTTGTGTAATTGCAATTATTTTCGATAAGATTCTAGAGAGTTGGAATGTCTGACCAAATAAATTAGCAAGAGAATCAATTTTAACGAATAATCCATTTGCATGTATAATTTAATTGATCGACCCAATTGGATCGTTAGTTTGACTCTAAATTTGTTTATCACTAATATAGATTATTTATAATGAACTAGTAATACACCGAACCATATATTACAAAAAAAAAATAACGACACGTTATATCAATAAATAATGAAAAGTTAGATTATAAAAAAACGGAGGATAAAGTACATGAACGTATGATAGTAGATTAGTAGTGTTTTAAATTTCATCTTCACTATATAAATTTCCTTGTCGTTTTAAAAAACAATTTCCTTGGATCACGAAATTAAGTGATTTCATAGTTGCACCAACGAAAATTATAACACTACTACTGCTACTATTGGGTTTTGAACTCGGCCCAATAAGAAAAGAGAACTGTTTTTGAGATATAAGGCCCAATAAGAAAAGAGAAACTCTAAATTCTAATGGTATGTTGGAACTCACCTAAACATGGCATAAAGAATAGAGAAATCTCTCAATCTACCAAATGCAATGTAACCAAAAGAAGCCAAACCTACAATAAACAACCTACACCTAGAGAAAAATAATTCAAGAAATATTATTTCTTTGATGAGTCTCGAATTGCGACAATCTTATTACGTAGCTTCTCCAACCAATTAAGAAAAGAAAATTCTGGACACTAACCTATAAATTCATGTGAAGTAATGACTAGTAATATGCTTGTGATTATTTAAAAGATAAACCTAAATATCATAAATTGTGTAAGTGAAGTTATGACTAGTAATATGGTTATGGGTAATTAATACTCAAATAGTATAAGTATAAATGTAAAATTAATAAAAATAAAAATGATTAAAAAAATGCGATTAACGTATAAGTAGCTAGTGAGTGTGAGACTCTGGATGGGCTCATTAGAGATAGAACTTACCAAATACCTATATAAAGTAAGATTATTTATTAATGGATTAGAATTAGAGGTGGCACGGTACAGTATACCGCATCGTGAATGTCATACCGCATGGGAAAATGTCATACCTATACCTTACCGCGGTATACCGAAAATTCGGTATGATTATTTCCGATACAGTTACTATACCGTCTATGCGGTATACCGTACTTTTATGTTATAACCAAATAAGGTATGACATACTGTAATACTTGTGTTTCATACCAAAAAAATTCTATTATAGCCAAATATTTAAAATAAAATTTCACCTATTTAAATAATGTCCAAAAGATTAAAACTACACCACAATCAAATCTATACAGTAGACTTTATTTGCATCTCTGCATGTGTGTGTGTTTGGGTTGGGGGCGGTTGAACTAAAATATGAAAGTAGGTTTAGGTATTTTAACATATTAACTATTTTATATAAATTTTAAATACAACATATATATCGATTTTTTGGCAAATATCGTAAATGCGGTATATTGCAGTATACCGCTGTATAGGAAAATCTATACCTTTATCGTACCGAAATCTATCGATACGGTATCATACCGTACTGCAACTTGCAGTATACCGCAAATTCGATATTTTTTTCGGTACGATAAGTATGGTATTTTGGTATTACGGTATATTTAGCCAGCCCTAATTAGAATAAAAAAAATACTGTGATCATTGGATTTTGACTAATGAAATGTGGTTAGCGGTACATATGGAGAAAAATTGGCCTCTTATTGTCAATACCTTAAACACCACTTTTTTAAAAAACTTTTACCATTAGAGTATCCACTGCTATAAGACGGACATCCCTAATAGCTCCGCCCCCTTATTCTTTCATAGCCCCAGTTTTTTTTGTTCGCGCCCAAAAAAAAAGGTTTCCGCCACCATAGGAAGACACTTCCAATAGCCCCAAAATTTTATAACCAATTAAATCAATAATAACAAAAAATGTGTATTAAAAAAATTCCTTCTTCCTACTCCCCTCCTCTCTCAAAAAATGTTGAAAAAAAAGTCAAGGGAGCGGCCGGCGAGCCGACCGCCGCCCCACTATAGGCCGGCGCGCCAATCGCCCCGGAGGTTTGGAACCGGCGCGTCCTCGCACTAAACTCGCCGATGGGCGTTCCGCCCCGGAAATGGCGTCCCGCTCGGGGCGGCCTCTCGCTCCACTATAGCTCGGCGGGGTGGCGGCGGGAAGGCGGCCGGCGCACCGCTCCTAGTGGATACCCTTATTGTCAGTAATTAACCATAACCGTAATAACAATCATAACTATAATCATAAGATTCATATCGGTAATTGCGCGTGATATTTGATTGATTTACCTATTCCACAAAATTCCGTGGCATATCTGAGATGCGCAGGCAAAATATTAGTACTACTTTTTAAATACAATAATGTTATCGCAACTTTTTATCGGTTTAGGATCCAAAAGATAAGATGTCCATTATTCAATAAATTTATAAGCCCAAGACTGTTTATAACCATGTCCACCATTTTTCTCTTTTAACTATTCATGAATCATAACAATCCTTTAACTATTTTTTATAAATAATTAAGTAAAGAATTCAGATTTAGAATATTAATACGAAAATTTTCAAAATTGAAAATACGAAATTACATGATGCGAGCCAGAGACCATATCAAATAATATTGCTAGAGGCTAGAGCACAATTGTGGAAATGAGTATTGAGTTATGCATTTGTTATATAAATAAAAATTAAGAAATACTAATTTGTTTTAAATCGATGGTTAACCTATTCTCTCTCTGCCATAACCAACCATCCCACACCACCAATCTGTGAGCCGAGTACTATTTTACAATTAAACAAAATTCCACCATTTTCAAACTCGCATCATCTCTCTCTCGCTATCTCTCTCCATTGTGATTCCGCTTTGGTGAGAGAGAGAATCGATAATTCGAGTTCTCAATCAATTTTCCCATTCAAACAATCATGCCTTCAGGCGCAAAGAAGCGTAAAGCTGCCAAAAGGAAGGGAACTCAGCCCAACACCAACAATTCCAATCCGTCCCCTGCTGCTTCTACGCATGGTACCAATATCCCACCTTTATTTCCATTAAATATTGTTTTCGATTTGTTTACTTGAAGCTACACAGCAACACACCTCCATGTGCGTTCCACCATTGCTCCATCTCTTTTAGCTTTACACTTTCTATGCGTATCTTGATTTGTGTTTTTCGATTGCTTTCTCCATTAATCCGTGTCAATTTATATTGTTTCCATTCAATTTTGTGTGTGCGCGTGTGTTTGGGGGTAGGGTAGATGGAGAGGGGTTTCTGAGCATTTTTCTGATTTTTATTATTTATGCTGCAAATGCTTTTCGGGGAAAGTGATTTGGGAATAGTTTCGTGATTACATTGATTGTGTCTTGAGACCTCTGATTGCTTAGATTGGAATGTGCTATGAGAGTAGACCTTAGGTTGCATTTGTTTATTTGCATTGATTGTTTTGAATCAATTTGGGTGAATTCAAATATGTTACTCCTAGATGTGAAGCACCAGAGCGATGTAGGCGCGGCTAGTTCAACCACTTCTCAGGATAAGGAGAAGGGGAACAGTGCTGTTCCAGTTGAAAGAGAATTAAAAAATGGGAGTGAATTAGGTGGCAAGTTTGATCACGATGAAACTGAGAGGAAATCATACGATGGAGGGTCATCTGAGAGCTCAGGCAGCAGCTCAGATGATGAATCTCACGGTGACAAAATTAATGCTGTGCCTACCGTCGCAATTGTAGAGGCAAGTGAGGCCGTTGTGGATTGCGTGCCTCCTGTTGACTCAGATAAGGTTTCACTGTTGAGCGAAAGTTTGGCTGTGAATGCGAGCTCTCCGTTTGTATCTAAGGATAATGGCGAGAAAAAGGGCTCTGCAGGAGTATCCACTCCGTCTGTTGAGCATGTTGAGGCGGCTTCTGATCTGAAGACATCAGCGGAAGAAACTGATGAACGGTTAAGTCTGTCTTACAATGCCCCAATTGCTACCCATGATAATGGAGCGGATCTTGTGAAAGATTCAGGAGTCACTGAGGTGCTTATTCTGTGTATGCAAATTAAACTTTGTTTTATGGTAAATTTTCCTTAATTTTTGCTCTTGTTTGATATCTTTTTGCAGCCGTTGCTGGTTCCTCCTCCTCGTCCCATGAAAACGACATCATGGAAGGGCTGTTGTGGACTATTTGAACTGTTTACGAGCTCGGATAGATAATTTACGGTTAGTTGACTGCTCATCGAATTCTTATACATAGTATGGCTTGAATTCGGATAGATAATTTACGGTTAGTTGACTGCTCATCGAATTCTTATACATAGTATGGCTTGAATTTTGATTCTGTTTCTTTTACAATTATACTTGTATTAGTATAGTTGTTTTTTATCTCTCCGTGAGTAATTCTACCGAAGAATTTTGGTAGGGACTGTGAACTGAAATTGCTACATGTAGAATTAAGCTTCCTTTTTTGCTCGTTAAAAATTGAGTCTTGAAAACTCTAGCTTGATTTTCGAGAAAGTCTTCCTTATTAAGATCCCTTGTAATCTCTCTATAAAGACGGTAAGAAGTGAATGCTAAATGAAGATCAAGAGCTCAAGTCATCTTGAGCTCAATGAGCTACAGCAGCCGCAAGATGAAGATTAGTATAATGGATTGTTTCTCAACCATCCGATTAGTTTTTAGTTGATGAGTTGTTGTATAAATAGTTAGTTTTGAGCTACAGTTAGAGTTCTAACATCTTAGCTCATTTTCAGTGATATTGAAATATACATTCTATTTCTCTCCCAAATTCTTCTTCATCTACTCCAGTTCATATTCCAGTGCGCGTGTGTGTGTAATCGTTTCTTCAGCTCCGTTCTTGCAACAAGTGGCGCCGTCCGTGGGAATCGGCGGTCGATTTAAAAGCTAGGTTGAAATTGGGGAAACAATGGCCTCGCGATTGAGGCGGAAAAATTCACTGGGGAAAACGATTTTGGTCTATGGCGTAGGAAGAGGCGTGCTATGTTGATTCAGCAAGGTCTAGGAGAGGCGCTGCAGACCAAAGGAAAAGGGGGATGAAGAAGCGGTGGTTCTTGATGCTAAAGCCACCGCGAGAAAGGAGGAAATCTTGGCTAAGGCTCACAGCACAGTAGTTCTTTGCATGGGCGACAAGGTGCTTCGTGAAGTCGCTAAAGAAACTACGGCGGCGGGTATTATGAAGAAATTGGAGGGTCTTTACATGACCAAATCCTTGGCCAACCGCCTATTCATGAAGCAGAGGGTATACGGCCACAAGTTCGTGGAAGAAAAGGGGATAATCGAACAACTCGAGGACTTCAACAAAGCTATCGACGACCTCGAAAATATAGATGTCATAATTAGTGATGAAGACAAAGCAATTTTGCTCCTAAATGCTTTGTCTGGGTCGTATGATCAACTGCGGGATGTGATTAGGTATGGTAGAGAAGGAACTATCGTATTGGCTGAGGTGGAGTCGGCCCTAAGAGCAAAGGAGATGCAGAAGGGCGTGAGCAAACCGCAAGATTCGAATGCCGAGAGTCTGAGCATAAAGAAATTCAAAGGGAAGAAGAATTTCAAGAAAGAGCATGATGCTTCAAAGTCGGGCTCAATTGACCAAAAGGAGACCCTATTGTGTCACTGGTGTAAAAAGCCGGGGCACCTAAAGTGTGATTGCTTCGCTTGGAAGAGGAAGCAAGCGAGTGAACAAGATCATGGCAAGAACACAACTGATTGTGTCCAAGAAAATGAAACCCCACAAGTCTTGAATGTTATGCAGGAAGGTGATAAGAGTTCTTGGATTTTAGACTCTGGGTGTAGCCTGCATATGTGTCCTCATGCTCATTGGTTTAAGGAAATAAGTGAGGCATCCGGTTCTGTGGTGCTGGGGAACAATCAGATTTGCAAGATTGAGGGGGTAGGAAGCATAAGGGTCAAGATGGATGATAACTCGGTCAAGATCATCAGGTATATTCCTGATGTATAGAGGAATTTAATATCTCTTGGTTCACTTGAAATGAAGGGTTTCACTTTTGAATCTGGTGGTGGAGAAATGTTGATTAAGAAAGATGGAAATGTCCTGATGAAGGGTGTAAGAAAGGGGACTTTGTACTACTTGAATGCTACTGTGATGAGGGCAGGGTGAGGACAGGGTGTGATGAGGTACATATATTGTCAAGACAGATTTATTGAAAGTCTGGCATATAAGGCTTGGACATCCTGCAATTGGAAGTGTCAGGAAATTAGCAAAGAAAGAAGTGATACCAGTGGGTGATGCATCCAGTCAAACACAGTGTGAAGAGTGCATCTTAGCAAAGTCAAAGAAGTTGCCCTACTCCACAGGTAAACATACCTCTGTATCACCAGTTGATTATGCTAATAGCGACTTATGGAGGCCTTCACCAGTCAATTTAGTAGGAGGAGGTAGATATTACATGACTATAATTGATGATTTTTCTAGAAAAACTTGGTTATAAGTTTTGAAAGAGAAGTCAGAGGCCTTTATGAGGTTCAGGGAATGGTGTAAGATGGTGGAGTTAGAAAAGGGGTGTGTTTTGAAATGTCTTAGAACTGACAATGGGTTGGAATTTTTGTCAAAAGAATTTGATAACTTCTGCCATGAGAGGGGGATGAAAAGGCATAGGACTGTTCCTCTAAACCCACAACAAAATGGGGTTGCAGAGAGAGCTAATAGAACTATTCTGGAGAGAGTGAGAGCTATGCTATTTGCCTCTGGTATGGAGAAGCGGTTTTGGGCAGAGGCTGCTACTACAGCAGTCAAATTACTTAATATGTGTCCCTCTTCTAGCATAGATGGGGATACTCCAAATTTGAGATGGCATGATCAGTATAGGGATTATTCACAGCTCAGAATATTTGGGTTTAAGGCTTTTGCACATCTAAGGCAAAGCAAGTTAGATGCAAGGGCTCTGAGGTATGTAATGCTTGGTTATCAGCCTGGTGTAAAAGGATATAGACTCTGGTGCTTAGAACCATAATCACAATATCATCATTAGTAGGGATATGATATTTGATGGGTCAGTTATGCCATTCAAAGAGCAAAGTGTGAATCAGGAAAGGGATGAGCAGGAGATTGACGTCCCTGCAGGCAGCAGAGCCTAGTTCTGAGATTATGGTGGAGAAAGAGTCAGCAGATTAGAATGAAAGTGATGTGAGTTCTGAAGAAAATGAGCCAGCTGATGATCTCAAAAATTATCAACTAGCCCGAGATAGAGTCAGAAGGGCAAACGTCAGACCTCCAGCAAGATATGTTGATTCTGAGATGATCTACTTTGCATTATGTGTTGCTAAGGAGATTGAATTCTCTAAGCATGGTTCCTATAAAGCAGCAATGGAAAGCAAAGAGAGGGACATGTGGCTAAAGGCCATGATTGATGAGATAGACTCATTAATAAAGAATGAGACATGGATTCTTGTAGACAGAGTTGAAGGCAGAAAAATAGTGAGTTGTAAATGGATCTTCAATAAGAAGATTGTAAATAGTGAGTTGTAAATGGATCTTCAATAAGAAAAATAGTGAGTTGTAAATGGATCTTCAATAAGACAGAGTTGAAGGCAGAAAAATAGTGAGTTGTAAAGCTAGATTGGTGGCCAGAGGATTCACACAAGAGCAAGGCATTGATTATAATGAGGTGTTTTCACCAGTAGTCAAGCATGCTTCCATAAGAGTGCTTCTGGCTGTGGTGGCTAGAATGGATTGGGAGCTGGAATAATTGGATGTCAAAACGGCATTCTTACACGGGGATCTGGAAGAGTCTATATACATGCATCAACCTGAGGGTTTTGTCAGAGCAGGTGATGAGAATAAAATTTCCTGTTGAAGAAAAGCATATATGGGTTAAAGCAAGCTAGTAGGCAATGGCACAAGAAATTTGATGATCATGTGCTTATGAGTGGCTTCTGCTGATCCAAGTATGATGAGTGTGTCTATATCAAGAAGAAGAAGGGTGTTCCAGTGGCCTATCTATTGTTATATGTGGATGATATACTACTAGTAGGCAGTGCAAAAAGGATTTTGGGTATGAATATACTCAGGAACAAAGGATTTTGGGTATGAATATACTCAGGAACAAAGGATTTTGGGTATGAATATACTCAGGAACAGGAAGGAGAGGCAGATTTGGCTGAGCCAATCTGACTACATTGGAAGAATGATCAGAAAATACAGAATGGAGGATGCCAAAGCTACAGCAACTCCATTGGCTGTACATTTCAGATTATCATATGATCAGAGGCCAAAAGATGATGTTGAATGAAGGGAGATGCAGGCCATTCCTTATGCTAACATTGTGGGTAGCATAATGTATGCTATGATAAGCACAAGACCTGATGTAGCACAGGCTGTGCTATCAGTGTTGCAAGCTGGTATATGTCAAACTTTGGTAAGCAGCACTGGTTGGCCCTTAAATGGGTGATGAGGTACTTGAAGGGATCTAGTAAATTTGGCATTTTGTTTGCTGGAAATCAGAAGTATGAAGGAGATGCCATATTAGGATATTGTGACAGTGATTTTGCAGGGAATATAGACAACCAGAGGTCACAAACAGGATATGTATTCACCATGTTTGGGGCTGCGGTGAGCTGGAAATCTGGTCTGCAGAATGTTGTGGCATTATCCACTACAGAAGTTGAATACATTGCTTTGACATCTGTAGTGAAAGAAAGCTTATGGCTAAGAGGGTTGGCAGCAGATTTAGGGGTGTAGCAAAAAGCCATAAGCATTGGATGTGACAATAATGGAGCTATTAGCTTGGCAAAAAATCAAGTATTCCATGAGAGGAGCAAGCATATCAATGTAAAGCTGCATTTCTTGAGGGAAGGAATAGAGGATGGCCGAGTTAAAGTGTTCAAAGTCCACACCTCAGATAATCCTGCCGACATGCTTACTAAACCGTTGACAAAAGAAAAGTTTGATCTGTGCATGAAGCTTATAGGCTTATGCAGCAGAATCGACTGAGCTTATTTGAGCATTCATGGTTGAGATTTGTAAGAAGTGAATGCTAAATGAAGATCAAGAGCTCAAGTCATTTTGAGCTCAAGGAGCTACAGCAGTCGCAGGATGAAGATTAGTATGATGGATTGTTTCTCAACCATCCGATTAGTTTTTAGCTGATGAGCTGTTGTATAAATAGTTAGTTTTGAGCTACAATTAGAGTTGTAACATCTTAGCTCATTTTCAGTGCGATTGAAATATGCATTCTATTTCTCTCCCAAATTCTTCTTCATCTACTTCCACCTTCATATTCCAGTGCGTGTAATCGTTTCTTCAGCTCCGTTCTTGCAACAAAGAGATTAGGAGCAAATTCAATATAAAGAGATTACAAGAAAATTATTCTTGCTCTATTAGATTTGACTCTCTCTCCACTGAGTTCTAAGGTAAAAGACCCATTAAATGAGCTTCTCTAAATCCTTTGCCACCCTAAGTTGATCTATGGATCGGTATAAAAGTCGAAAACCCCATCGAATTTCCAGTAAATAATTCCAGGCTATTTATTCGTGGTCCCAAATCCAGAACTAAGGTTTATTTGTTTCAGCTGATTGATGAATGGATGGCATGCATCAAATAGAAATACTTATAGATTTCATTGGTAAATCGTGTGTTTGGATTTGATTTTGAGGTCATTATGAAGATGATGAATAGACCTTATGGCATCTAAAAACCACACACTTCTTATCTAAAACGCTACGCATGAATAGTTGGATTTGAGCTTCTCTTGAAGGGGGCCATGAAAACAATGGACAGGCAATAATCTTCATGTCATGTATTGTTGATAATTGGCAAACACATGTTGCTCTCACTTCACATCGTGACAAAATTTGACAAGATTGTGAAAAGCCATCTAATTGTAAAGATGCAACGAAACAAAAACTCAAATCACTCTCTCATTACTTGTAAATTTGTTCATTTGGTTTATGTTTTCTGAATCCCATCATCTCACCGTTGCAGTATTAAAGCATGACGAATACCCTTTTCCCTGTGCCTTGCTGTGTGAGATTTTTTCGTGAGCACGCCTCTTAGACTCTTTCGGATAGTAAAGAAGAAATAGCAGCGAGAAGGCGATTGCGACTTGTAAGTCTCACTAGTGTATAGGCATTATGTGAAAGGTAAGCTATAAACTAGTCTTCGTTTTTGCAGTGGATAGGCGAGTTTTCTCCTTGAGTTTCATGTAACACAGTTTGGTATTAGTTGTGGAACCTCTGTAGTTGTGAAACTTGAAAAGGTTCGCTTTTCTTTCTTGTTCGAGTCTGTGTAGTTGTCAGGTTTCTGACCTTGTTTCATTGTACGATCATTGTTATTGATATGGTGATTGCTACATTATATTTATACATTTTGTTTTTGAATTTTTGAATCTGTCGTTGCTCACTCTCGTTTGTTTAGATGTCCGAATAAGAAATAGTAGCATTAGTGTTAATAAATCGAATGAAGATAAATATACATCTAATGTTCAATCTTGTTATATTTTGTTTTACAAAGTTGGATTTTTATCCATTCACAAACAAGATTGCTTACAAACCTTAAAACAAGATGAATAGCCCAAAAAAGCTGATAAAATGATTTGCATCTTAGAAAATGAAATTATACGATTGACTCAGAGTCATAAACAGAAATGATTAGGGTCAAATTCTTGAGGTTGAAGGAGCTCCATGAATTGCAGCTATGTATAAGAGCTGAGTAGCAGACAAAATAATCATGAAAGCCTCCATTGTTCTCTGCATATCAATACAAGGATCTGTAATGTCAATCTCCCCATTGTAATTTTATGATCATATTAGAAAAATTAAATAAAAAAGTGAACTGACAATAGTTGCAAATGTTGTGTTAAATAGTTGAATTGTCATTCAAAACTCACCAAACGTGAGTTTCTGATGTGCAGCTCAATCTCTTTGCATCCAAACCTTGTAAAAATAAAAAAAATGTTAAATGTGTAATTAATGTTTAAATCCCAATAAATGCACACTTTATTATTATTACCCCATGGCAAGGCATGTAATGGTCCAGGAAATGGTGGCGGCAGTGGCCGCGGCAGACAGGCTACCAGCATCCCAGTGGCGGAGGTGGTTGAGGCCTGAGATAGCAGCAGCAACGCCCACCACGCCAGCAAGCATGGCGAACGTCACAAAGAAGCCAGTCGCTGCGTTCCCCATCGGGAAGAAGATCGGTGAGAAATGTGCCGGGAGCTCCAATCCAGGACCTGTTTGTACAAATCAAACATTCAGATAAATAGTTCCAAAAACAGTACGAAGAGATTCAAATATAAGCATATATATACCAATGATGAAGCCATGATCAATAGCTCTATTGATGGCCCAGCTACCAATCCCCAACACTATAGTATACATGCAAAAATTGAGAAAAAGAAGAAGCCCTGCAACCGATCTAACGCCCATCCTCCTATCCCAAATCGGACTGATTATATATAACAAGATCAAAGGAATATCAAGAAAATTTTGAGGCTTTTGTGCATGTGATTTGTGCAGATTTGGAAGGGTTTTATAAGTGCCATGAACACTTAAATTAATGTTGCAATAATTCTTTTCTTGTGAGGCTGAATGTTCTAGTTCTAGATTAAGATTTTTGGATAAAGTTGGAAGCTTTGTGTCAGTGGAAGGAAAAGTTGAAGGCCATAGATTCTTGCTTGCCTCACAATCTGCTACACCTCCCAACTTTTTATTTGAATATTGTTGTGAATCTTTCTTTAGTTTCTCTTTTCTCCAAATCTTGCACTAAAACCATAGTATCTAGCTGGATAATGTTGTAGTAATTCTGAAGCTTTATATAGTTTTCTGAGTGTCGAGTCGAGCTTGATTCATTCGAAGTTTTTATTTTAGTCAAACTAGTAGTATTTCAATTTAAATGAGCATTTTGCCATTTTCAAAAAGGGTTATAAACCTTAAGAAACTATCTTCCTTATCATAAAAACAGAAATGATTTGTCAGAAGATATATTAGTATTTCTTATGAAATAGTAGTATAAACTAGTTAGATTATCAATATATTTACTAAATAAGTACTCCTACTACTCCCACATCCTACTTAAAGATATACTCCTACAATTATCAATTTGAGATAAATAGTGATATAAGGCGATCACTACTTAAATGCAACTAAAGACGCGAATTTAGTTCACTATCATTAAGAGCGATTTAGTTCACTATAAAGGCATTTTAGTTCACAACACGAATTTGAAAACACCGAGGAATCAAAATGCCATTACAGTGAACTAAATTCAGTTGATTTCTTTTTTTAGAATAAGTGAAGAGATAAAATAATTTAAAGAGACTTGAATAAAATAAAATCACTAATTTATTATTTTTATTTAAATTTATAAAAATATTGGTAAAATACATTGTGTCTACTCTCAACTGTATTTTAATAACGCCTTCGCCGGAAATGAGAGGATTTCTTCACAATGATTAGAAATGCTAAATTTTCGCGGCAAATTCAAAAGTTTTCCTTTATCCAGAAAAATTTCTCCGATTCTAAAACGCCATCGTTTTCATCAAAAATCCCCACAAAACCTAGCAATTCCATCAACTGGGGATTCAATCAATACCAAAAATCCCCAAATGAAACGATTTCATCTCGAGATGTCTACTTACGAACAAAAATGATATCTTCCTGCGTGAACGACTTCAAATTGGACGAAGCCCTCAACCTGTTCGATGAAACGCCGCAAAGAGACTTAATCATGTGGAATCTGATGATCAAAGGCTGCATCAGCTGTGGAAGCCTCGATATGGCCCTGAAGCTGTTCGCTGAAATGCCTGAGAGGAACGTTGTATCTTGGACAACGATGATCAGCGCGTTTCTCAAGAAAGGGATGGTCGAGCAGGCGAGAGGACTGTTCCAGGAGATGCCGGAGAGAGACACGGCCGCGTGGAACGCGATGATCCACGGCTTGTTTGTGAATGGGAGAGCAGAGGAGGCGAGTTCAATGTTTGAGCTAATGCCGGATAGGAATGTGATCTCGTGGACTACGATGATCAGCGGGCTCGATCAGATGGGAAGGAACGACGAGGCACTCTCAATATTCGTGAAGATGGTGGGGATCGGAATGAAACTGACTGCAAGCACTCTTTGCTCTGTTTTATCAAGCTGTGCTAAAACTGGGGAGCTCTGTTTAGGGATTCAACTCCATGGCCAAATTGCAAAGCTTGGATATGCTTTTGATACATACATTGTAGCATCATTGATCACATTTTACGCCAATTGCAAGAGAATTGAAGAATTTGTCAAGATTTACTATGAGAAATTGTTCAAGAATGTGGTGGTTTGGACTTCTGTTTTAACAGGGTACGGTGCCAACGATGAACATGAATCCGCATTGGAGGTTTTTCTAGAAATGATCCGATTAGGTGTATTTCCTAATCAATCAACCTTCACCAGCGCCTTAAATTCAAGCAATGAGATTGAAGCTCTTGGTTTTGGGAGAGGGATTCATGGCACGGCCGTTAAGCTAGGGTTTGAAACAGACGTCTTCGTGGGGAATGCCCTGGTTGTGTTGTACACTAAATCTGGGAGCATACACGATGGCATCCGCTCGTTCAAAGCTATAGAAAAAAAGAATGTGGTTTCTTGGAACACGGTTATAGTTGGATGCGCACAACACGGGTGTGGGGAGTGGGCAGTAGCGTTTCTGGGGCAGATGATGAAGGCAGGGGTGAGGCCGGATGGGATCACCTTCACCGGGTTGCTTAGCGCATGCAGCCACTCAGGGTTGTGGAAGAAGGGCAGGGGGTTGTTTACGGGCCTGAGGCGGGGGAGCTGGGTTGAGTTGAAGCTCGAGCACTACGCGTGTATGGTGGATATATTGTGCAGGAGTGGGGAGGTGGCGGAGGCGGAGGAGTTGGTGGAGGGGATGCCTGTAGAGGCAAATGTATCGATATGGGTGGCGTTGTTGAGTGGGTGCAGAGGAGGGGAGGTGGAGGTGGAGGTGGCAGAGCGTGTGGCGGAGAGGATTTTGAGGTTGGATCCCGGGTGCACAGCGGGATACGTGCTTTTGTCGAATATTTACGCAGGTTGTGGGAGGTGGGGGGACGTTGCGAGGATGAGGACGAGGATGAAAGCGACCGGAGCAGTCAAAGAAACTGCTCGGAGTACGTATTTAAACTAAGGGGATTGTAATTTTTTTCCTGAAAGTATAAATGTAGTATAGAGTAGAAATGTGATATCAATGAAATCAAACTTATATTTATGAACAATTTTAAGGGGCATGAAGTCTCCTTTTACATCAAAAAAATGAGTTTATGCACAAAATAGAGCAAATACTAGTAGATCGCCACGGAAAACTCCCCAGAGGTAGAGGCTGCCTTGGAATCTGGTGAAGAGCGGCGGCAGATCAACGGAAGAGAAGAGCAGCAGCTCCGTCGCCGACCCCATGATCGGCACCGTCAGCGCTGCATCCTTCCGAATCAGATCAAACATGAGGGAGTCATAGCCGGTCTCGTGAAGAAGAAGTTCTTTTCCTGCTTGATGCTTTCAATTGGCACTCAGTATTGTCCATGCTCTTGAATTCTCACTCTTGTTTAATTTCCACTAAGAATTTTGAATATGCAGTCGCATTATATAGAAGAAGATAACCTAGTTTTGAAAGGAAAGTGGTGTCCTTGGAAGACAATAAATTATACGTCTACGAGTTTAATTAGGGCAAGTCGGCAAGAGTAGCCAGGATTTTATTTTCATAATCAAGAGCACCTTTTTTATATTTCCGGTGTATAAGGTAATTTATCCCAACCTTAAATCCTGTTTTAAACCTATTGAATATATTCACATCTTTTTTTTATTTGTATCAATATAATCAATCCTTTTTTTAGATAACTTTCCTAATAAATACAAATATAAATTAGCATTCTCATATACTACTATATTAAATATACAAATATAAATTAGCATCATCATAGAAAGTGATAGTACTATATTAAAAAATATATACTACATTTATAAAATATACACGTATGTAATACTTGTGATAAATTTTGAAAGTTGGGATAAAAATGATAAGACCAAAAATGTTAGTAGTAGTAATAAATTCCATCATTAACACAATATCATAGTGTTATACCTTCACAATTTCGATGATGGATAAAGAAATTAGAAGTTCAAATACAACTCAAGTATTCAAAAGTATTTACTGAAAAAGTCGAATTAGAGGAGAAAATGGGGTATCACTAAAATTAAAGACGAGTGTGATGTGCTAAAACGATAAAAATGGGTTGGATACGACCATAGCAATCTATTAAGAGTAATTAGAGCTCTGTAAAAGACAAACAATGGATTTAAGGGATAATAGTCTATTAAATTATGAAGTTAGATCAAATTTTGGTGAGTTTTAGAATTTTTTAAATTAAAATATTAAATCACGAAATTTTAATTTTTCTCCGTTGTACAATCCATGCACAATAGTCGTCTTTTAGCGATGTTAAAAATAACAATCATATAAGAAAAGAAATAGTAGTAAAAAAATAAAGGAATGTATAAGAAAAAATATTTATTTTAAAGAAATACTCCATGTCATTTCTAACATCATTAAAAATGATATTTTATGCATTAATGGGACAATTAAAAAAATTGAAAGTTCGTAAATTAATATTCCAATTTCAAAAGTTGTAGGACAAACAAGATTAGACCAAACTTCAGAGCATGCACATCGGTGCTGTTAGCTAAGGGCAAGCGTTGCTCGCTGCTGTGCTATTGCCGACGGCACGGCGCCTGCTATTAGCTAAGAGCACCACCATGCCAACGGCAAGAGCACGAGCAGCCGACGTGGCATGCTCTGATTGGTCGTTGGTTTATCATTTTTTTTAAATTCGAAAAAAATCTGAAAAATTCAGATTTAATAAAAAAATATTTTCCCACTTACCAAAAAATATATCCATTTTTTCCACACTTTTAATTTACTTTTTCATTTTTTTAATCCCAAAATTCACACTTTCATCTATAAATACCTCCATTTCAACACAAAAAATCACACTACACCAAACAACTCTCTCAACATCAATTTTTAGGATTTTAATTATGTAATCTTTAATTTTTAGGATTTTAAGTATGTAATTTTCAATTTTTATGATTTAAATTATGTACTTTTAAATTTTTTTGTAATTTGTAATAGTAGTTCAGGTATTTTTTAATGCATTTTAATATTGTGAAAATATTTTTATTTATATTGAATAATAGAAATGTGGGACCCTAGAGCATGCTTTTGCTGAAGAGCATGTATGTGAATGTTGTGCTCTTGCGGAAGTTACAACTAATGTCAAGAATGCTCGAACTCGTCACCTCATGCAATAATGTTGTCAAATAATTATTTGTTGGACATACCAACTCACTATACCATGTGGTATGTCTAGACTAGGAAATTTTTTTCATTAAGTAGTACTCCAGTATTAAATTCCGCCAACACAATTTTCCAGTTTTGCATACGCCAATGTTAAATAAGGTCAACAAGAGGGCAAATTAGAATGAATTGGATTTTAATAGATAAAAAAAGGAATTGAAATAAATGAATATGTAATGTAGACAGGAAATTAGTAACAGAAAACTTATAGAGAAGCAATCTGTGTCGCAATGTCTGCTCAAGTTGTTTTGTGTTGTGCCCTCAAAAACGAAATATCAAGGCATATAGTAATACAGTTCTTGACATTAGATACCAAGGGCATGAATTAAATAAACCTTAGTATTATTATAAAATAATATTAAAAAATTAGTGGCAATCTCAGCAGAAAGATGGTGAATTTGTTTTTGATAATCACAGGATATCAGTTAATTGACAACAAATTTCACCACAGATTGCAGCTTGCATTTCCAAAAATGTCCTAATTAAAAAAAATAAACTTGAGATATGGATAAGAGATCAGATGGTAGTGCATGAAAGTATTCATCATTCAAATGCAGATTATATATCTATATGGGTAGATTATCATCATGTCTCTTATTGTATATCACAATGAATTGAAAAATTGTGAAAAAATTTATACTACAAAATTTACAAGAGGAATCAGATTTAGAAGTGTCAATCACCATATTACAACTACTTTTTAGATGCAAATTAAGCCTGAGGCGACAAAAATCAATAATCATATAACTCAAAATTTCTTAAATCAAACGCAGATCTAAAAATAAATATTGACAAACTGGAAAAAGTTACGAGAGAGAGGAATCAGAATTTGAAAATGTCAATCACCACGTTACAACTAATGTTTTGATGCAAGTTAAGCCTGGGGCGACAATTATCAATCATCATATTCCTCTCAACAAAAATCCAAACGACCCAAATAAATTGAAATAAAATGCGGAGTAATACAAACAGAAGTAGCTTTCGAAGCTGGACGGAGCTGAAATTCGGGACGACGGCGGAAGGCTGTGCTGGCTTGTGCTTTGAGATCTGCTTTCCTCCGCCACTCGGATATCTATCTATACTAATATAAAAGACGAGTTTTGGGCATAATTTTAAATATTTTTAAATTTTGGGTGCTACTGTAATTAATATAAATTTACATATTCATATGTACTACTCATATATGCGTTACTTCTTAATAGTCCACGATGTAAAAAATTAATATTCCCAATCATGGTTTCATTCTTTATTAATTCTCATATATACTTCATACAAATAGTATTGATTATTCATCATATAAACGTTACTTCATAATTATTATGAAGAATGTTATGTATAGGTGATTAAACGCGCTGAGTAAAATATACTCCTAATGAATAAATATTTGGGTATAATTCTGTTGTAAAGAAAAAATTCTGTATCGAGAACAACTATAAACATGCATAAAAAATAGGCTAGACTATTCATATTCCAATAAGTTACACTTAAAATGTAATAAAAAATGATTAATGCACCAATAATCAAAGGAATAGTAATTAATGTAATAATGTTAGCACATTTATACATATCTCTCTATAAATACTTATTCACCCAACAAATTTCTTCAATCAAAATTCCAGATGTGTTGTCGTGGGTGACGGTGCGGAGAGTGAGATGTCCTCAGTCGAGTATAGCTGCGTCAAAGAGGAAGATTTGACAAGAGTTGAGATAAAGAGTAAGGAGCGGAAGATTCAAGAAGAGTGGAGACTAGACTCTCAGTCTTCCCTTGATTCCCCTTTATTATTTGCAAATAATTCTAGAATTAGTGTAGATTCTTGAGCTATATTATGATTGTTAGTTATGATGTACAACAATATTTGTTTTTTTGAGTTTCCATGTAATGTTTGCTCAACTTCTAGATTCCATGATTTCATTTTTCATTATTTCAATATGTATCATTTCTTCATCGTCTAGAATTAGTGTGAATAACAAATTCATTCCATAAATAATGTCTAATTATATACGTTTAACGTTATTATAATACAATACATTTCTACCATTTTATGTTCCATTTTAGTGCACTGAATTGATATGCGGTGATATTATTTTTATGGTAGAAGTGTTAAAGAAGTCCATAATCTCATTTTCATTAGATGTCATTTTAGCTTTTGTAGCGAAATCCAATAATTTTCTATTTTCTACTATACGACTTGAGTGCATTAAAGCGTTACCAATTGAAATTGAAAACAAATAAGTTAATAATAATGGTGATTATTATTAATCAATTATAGCTGTGTCAAAATGTTTTTTTTAAATTATTTTGATATTTTGAATGTTGAGTCGTGGATTAACTATTGTTAGAAAAAATTATTTGTGTTTCCGTAGTATAGAAATGTAAAGGTTTGTCAAAGGTATTTTTCACAAGTGCTTCCTAGACTTGATGTGCTCTCTTCATTGCATTCCTATTAATTGGGTTTGTTTTAATTTCATTTTAAGTTTATTTAATCTTATGTCTTTAGGTATACAATGAATTGTTATTCTATACATATTTATAATTTTAAATCTCATACTTAAATTGTTCCTCATTCATTTTATTATTTTTTATTAATTAACAATATTAAATATACAAATATAGAAATAAATTAATTTGTGCATCACATGAGGATTAATACTAGTGGTTGAAGTAAAATGCGAGAGGTTTATATAGAAATGATTTTGAATTGAGGTTTTAGGGTTCGGGTGTATAAGGTATTTGGAAAGATAGATTTTACATTTTACTAATCTTATTATAAAACTGGATTTAACGTTGAGTTTTTTTATAAATAATAATAATAATAATAATAATAATAATAATAATAATAATAATAATAATAATAATAATAATAATACACCCCAATGTGAGGAAATTGTTTAAAGGTTTATCATTTCTCTTTAATTCATCAAACTCTACTAATTCACTTCTCTTACATAATGTGTAACTTGGAATTACTCTTTTTGTCCCGCTTTAGAAGTCTCATTTGAGACCGCACATAATATAAGAAACGTAAATGAAAATTGATGAAAAAAAAATAGTGGAATGTGAGTTTAATTTACAACTTGGAAATACACTATCCGTCCAACTTTAAGAGTCTCATTTGAGTCCATCATGAATTTTAATAAATACAAAGGAAAGTCAGTGCAAAAAAGAATGAAATATGAATCCTACTTTTATATACTAGTATATAAGTTTTATAGTAATAAAATGTGATTGAAATGAGATAATGGAATATATGACCTATTACCATTTATGAAATATTTTAACTGAGACTCTAAATTGGGACGGACTAAAATAGAGACTACTAGTACCTTTTAGAGCATCTCCAGTGGTCGGCGGACAAGCAATAGCTCAGCCATAGCCCAACCATGCCACATCAGCAGAACTAAATTCCTCCTGCCACATCAGCTGGACAAGCAACTGGACAAGCAATAGCCCAGTCATAGCTTTGCCACATCATCAGCACTAAAAACAAATAATTAAACAATCATACAAAATACGGAATTAAATTTACGGCACATATACGAGAAAATTCTCTAATAATATTAAATTTTTAAAAATACATTAATTAAAAAAAAAGTAAAAAAAATTACATTACTTAAAAAAAATCTTAATCCACGCACGGGCCCACCCCTTCTGGCGCCGCCTCACTCCTCGCCGTCGTCGCCGCTATCCGGGACCTCCAAATCTGCGGCATCAGAGCCCGCGTCAGAGCCCCCCATCTGTGCCGCGCCGGGATTCAAATCCTGTAGCATACTCACAAGCACGGCGCGAAAAAAAACTCTTCTCCTCGGGGTCAGTTGCATTCTTCCATTGATCTATGACCTTGATCATCTGAGCCCGCGCTTGTTGACACGCCAAGAAGACGAGGTCGGCTGTCGAGCTGCCAACAGGGGAGGATGCCGACTGGACCTCCTGGGACCTCTGGCGAGGGCATTGCGCCCGTCTTTGACCAGCCGGGCGAGTGCGGCGAGTAAACGAGGGAGGGGACGGGGTCTCCTGAGCATCTTCGGGGAGGTCGTGGGAACCGCCGCAGCTACCTCCGGCGTAATCACCTGAATAGTTCAGGCGCTGTTTCTTCGGTAAGCGCGCGTCGACACCTGCCCAAAACTTCTCGGAGTCCATTAGCACCTCGTAGCAGTTCCAGTAGGTGAAGTCCTTGTAAAGCCCGGGCAGGGGGAACTCTTTCTCCGCCAGCCTCCTGCAGTCATCGTCAGTTTGGCCGTTGGACTTCATTCGGAGGGCGTTGGTGTACAAGCCCGAAAATTAGGACACCCCAGACCGGATTCGGTCCCACCCCTTCCGGCACTCCTCCCCGCTGCGTGGCCTCCCCTCTGGGCAAAATGCCTTGTAGGTTGTTGCTATTTTAGCCCACAAGTTAACGATCCTCTGATTGTTCGAGGCGAGAGGGTCATCGCAAACACTCACCCATGCCTTGGACAGCGCGACGTTCTCCGCGTCTGTCCACTTCCTCCGTACCTCCGTCTGCGACGACTCGCCGACCACCTTCTTCCCCTTCTTCTTCTTGGGCGCGCCCCGACCCCGCCCCACGGGAGTATCCGGTGCCCCGAGATCTATACCCAACTCCTCTAAGGTGAATGACTCAATCCCCTGGAACTGCGTATCCGCTGGGGTCGATGTGTGCGAAGCAGCAATACCAAAATCAAAGCTGGGGCGATAGACGTCAGAGCCCCCCGGCGTCCCCTGCCCCCACGCTGTACCCTGCGTCCCCTGCATCCCCGGGTACCCCGGCGTCCCCTGCATCCCGGGTGCCCACCCCGGCATCATCGGCATCCCGGGATGCATCCTCGGTCCCCCTGACCCCCCGACATCCCCTCCCATCCCGGCATACCACCACCAGATGCCATCCCGAGCATCATATGCTGCCAAGGGTACATGTTGTTGTAGTACCCGGGCATCTGATTTCATCCACCTCCCACGGGGACCGCGAGAGTTTGAGACCCGCTCGACCCTGAAGTTGGCTCGTTGTTGTTGAGATCCATTTCGCCTTGTTGATCTTGTACAGAAATTAAGATAGAGAGAGTACTCGTTAAAATAAGTGGTGCGAATGAAAATGTCGTGCAAATCGCGTATATATAGTGTTTCGAAAAAAAAAATTGGCTCGCCGGTTCCTCGCCGATCGGGAGGCTGCAATAGCGGCGAGCTGATCGGCGAGCGCCCGGGAATCGGCGTGCCCTCACCGAAATTCTCGCCGATTTGGCGCTCGCCGGCTGCAATAGTTCGGCGAGCCACTCGGCGAGTGCCAAAAATCGGCGAGCCGCTCGCTCGCCGACCACTGGAGATGCTCTTATGATTTTATTTGTACAATAAAACTTAAGGAACTTTTGTAGGCTTCTAGCTTTCTTCACTATGGATAAAGACACTTATATAGTTATCTATTCTTGTATGTAAGTTGAACTTTCAATTTGTATCATGTATTGTGTTGATTTGCTTTCACCATCATATTATTTTGGCCAAACTACTTTGATAATGTTATCCATAATATACATATATATGTGCTGAGACACAACAGTAGAATTCCTAAAAGTTTAGAACATTAAAAAATAAATGAGGCGAAATCATTTGTCGCAAATTTAACCATTAGGGTAATGAGTTGAGAGATTCACATTCAAAGCTCATGCATAATAGATTTTCTTATCAAGAAAATAGAAAAACAGGATTGAGGCTATTATAATGTAAGGTTCAAATATAAAAGAAGAGTATGTTTGAGTCAAATTTTCGAGAAATAAATTGGTACTCCTGTTCAGATCATTGATTCCAATCAGACTTAGTGTTGCCTCCAATCAAACTCAGTACCAGAATACTACTAAAAAGTAACATCGAGGGAGGGGCAATGGTGGAGTTTAAATTTAAGTATTTATGTTTTTTATACACATATTTTTCTGTAATTTTATAGAGTTGTGGAAAAATATTTATGCTATTAAAAATTTAATTCAGTTTTGAGTAGATCGAACGGAATTGAAATTTAAATTTCAATTTGGATGAGATCTAATACTAAATTTAGAGTTTTATTTATCCCTGCCCCACCACCCACAAGCTACTCAGATAAAAGAAAAAACAGAAATAAAAAAGAAAATGGGCGAGTGAGGAAGATATACTCAAACTCAAGCTTATATAGATAGAAAGCGAGGGAGAAGAGGGTTTCCGAAACTTGTGATAAATCTAGCAACCAGCTGCGGATGCCTCATCACACAACTACAATCCAATTCCAATAACTGCACCACTGACTCTATTTCGTGCTAGACAGAGGGATTGATTGTTTTCTGTGTTGAACCAAATTGGAGCTGAAGAAGAGGGGAAACTCACTGAACAAGGAGATAAGGCGAGGAGTAGCCCTAGATCTGTTGCCGGGAGGATGAGTACAACCACGGGAAGCGGCACGGGGAATGGCGGCGCCGTGCAGCCCATTCCCGCGGGGGCAAGGAAGGTGGTGCTAAGCTTGAAGGAGATAGTTAGCTGCTCCGACGCGGAGATCTACGCTGCTCTCAAGGACTGTAATATGGACCCTAACGAGGCAGTTAATCGTCTAATATGTCAGGGTATTTTCTTTAACCAGCCCTAAGTTCTTTCTCTCTTGTGTGTTTACTGTGAGTCACGCAAGGAAGAGATGCATTGGTGAGGATTTGAGATGTTTTAATTGAAAAGGAACACCTTTGTTACGTTTTAGCTAGTGAAGACACCTTGGCGCAAAAACCAGAAATCTTAATATTGTTTTGTGTCTGATAATTTTTTTTTAAAAACCACTGTAGTAGGAGTACTATATTAGGAAGAGATTCAAAGAAACGATTTTTACCTTGTGTGGGAGTTTCGAAAAAAAGTTTTGAGCTATTTTGTGTTGAAAATCTGATAAGAAGATTATTTTCAAAATGACGGCTTCCTCACTTCTTAACTAGATGATAGTTTCTGCAAAATTGACCATCTCAGGATTGGTACCGAACTTTATTTTTTTGTAAGTTTGTCATATGCATTGAGCTGGGATTTTGCTGGTAAATGGTAATTAGCTGGAGGTGGTGTATGAACGGCAACTTATGAGTTGATAAGAACAAGTTTGAGTGGAATATTTGTTTTCGAAACCTTGGATACTGGTTTATTCACTTTTTGGCCATGTTATGCACATATCTTTTTGGAGGTTCTGTTGTACTGGCTCGTTCTGGTACAGTATCATGCATCATGCCATTCTTTCTCGATATACAGTGGACATATTCGTTCTGGTTATGTGGGGTTATTTTTTTGGAATACTATTAGTTGTACCTCATGTCTTTATTGACTGAATTGCTTTTCAATTGAGAATAAGTGTGTATACTTGTTTGCTGGCTCATCGGCTAAATGCAGCAGTATACTAACCTACTAATGGAACAGTTGAAGCTGAAATCATTGTAATTATTTCTTTGATTAAAATTTTCTCTGACATGTCTTATACAATTGTGTAGATCCTTTCCATGAGGTGAAGAGCAAACGAGAAAAGAAAAAAGAGGTTCGTTATTTATGACATAGGTTCTGTATGATATTGATATCAGACTCTCCTTTTCTACAATATAAAGGAAACAACTTTTGTATTGGCATAATATCTTATTCATGAGGTCATGTGTCTGCTGGAATAATTTTTATGACACGTTTATGGCTTGTGGTCTGCTACCTGGATTAATTGGTTTCTTTTTCTTGCATTACCCTTTATATGCATAATGGTTCAGCTTTAATGAGGATACTAACCTAGTACGAAAACTTATGTTACAGCTTCGATATTATTTGAAACGAGCACAGTGACATCCTAGTTTGTTTGTTACAACTGTTATGTTCCAGGGTAAAGATAGCTATGACTCGAGGTCGCATGGTGCTAATAGTTCAACTAGACGCAGCAGGAGTGGCGCTGAGCGCCGTGGTGCTTCTGCAGCATACAGTGCATCTGCAGCATACGGTGCTTCTGGTATGGCAGCTTCGATTTTTATTGGGTTTGGTCAATTAGAATGATCATTGCCAATGTCTTTAAACAAGTTTGTTCTTATCAGAGTCAATGCATGGAAAGGCAACATATAAGAAAGACAATGGATCAGCTTCATATAAAAGTAACTTTTCTTCAGCAGCTGGTGTGTCCGTAAATAATAGAAGCCAAGTACCTTCAGGCCTCAGGTTTATTTTCACTGAACTCTTACAGTTTGTCAAAAATCTGTACTTCAATGTTTAAATCAAGGAATTGGTGTAAAGTCTGCTGCCTATTTGTGTTATCCTTGGTTTTCATTAGCCTTTCTAAGTTAATAGAGGCATGTAAAGGCTTGTTGTTATTACAATAGTATTTATTAACTTGCGCTTGAACTTCAATGAAGAATGACATATCAGTGTTTTTGTAATTACTTTTTTCTGTGTTTCATGATAAATTTTTCTTAAGAATGGAATCCATGTTTCTATGTGGTTGGGATTTGTTAATACATACTACCCCGTCCATAACCCACATTTTCCATTTTGGGCCATCCCATAAATATAGTCCCTTCTATTTTTGGTAACTTCTTTCTTATAAGGTGGGCCCCGTACTCCACTAACAATACTATAATTACTTGTTCTTTCTATCTCTCTCTTACTTTACCAATAGGGCATCAAAACCACGCCGTCCCAAATGTCCATATTTTTATGGGACGGCGGGAGTATGAAACTTTTTTTGCCTTATATGACTCTATTCTTTTGATCCTCATATTCTTTATTGTCATGAATAATAATGCATGTGTGTGATAATGTTCAATTCAAATTTGTGGATCCCTTGAAAGTATAATATTTAATCTTTCTGATGAAACCTTATTATTCTATCAATGACAGTCATGAAGTAATGTATTTCTACCATAGAGAATCCTTGCTGTTATTAATGCTCTTTTCCTATACTGATATGTTGTAGTGATAGCAGCGCTGCTGAGAGTAAGGGAACCTTGTTGGGAGCAGCTGATGGTATGCAATCTGTTGCAAAGACACCTTCTGAATACCAATCTGCCTGGGGGGGTGTTCCTGGTCAAGTTTCCATGGCTGATATTGTGAGGATGGGCAAGCCGCATAATAAAGCACCTCATGCTTCGAGTGCATCTCATCACCAATTTCAAGACGCCCCAGCAACTGAACCGTTTCCCCATTTAAGATCTACTTCAAATCATGCTTCTAAAGCTAATCAGTCAGAAGTTTCTTCAGTTCAACATGCTCCCAATACTGATGAGTGGCCTGTAGAGAAGCCAGTTTTTACAAATGTTATTCCTGTCCCAGAATATACAGTTGATGGTGAGCTGTATCAAGATGCATCTGGTGTATCTGAAGAAATTGATCACCATTATGAGGAAGAAGTGGTTCAAGAAAGAGAAGATGATGATATTGGAAACTCTGGTGGAAATGATCTGAGTTCTGTTCCTGTACCCGATAGGAAGATTCCAGAGAATGATTCAAGAAGTTCATCACTATTTGAGAATGAGCTGTATCAAAATATGGCTCCATACCAGTCCAAGGATCCTGATTATGAGCTTCATGAAGGTATATTCTCTTTTGGATTTCAATTTTACTGAATTAAAGTATAACACCACCTAAAATTAGTAGGCTTCTTATCTTGTGAAACTAACATTTGATTCTGCTTTTGAAATGCTTTATGGTATTAATATTAGTTATGATATATAAAAAGAAAATGACTTAGAGCCTCAGTTTTGAGGCTGGAAAATGTATGGTTTAGATTGTTGGCTCCTGCACGGCAGTCACCTTGTCATAAATGTGTATGGTTCAAAGAATCCTAGTATGTTTATTTTGGTGCCTTGGTGGCTACCTCAGTTTCAAGTCGGTTATTGTTTGCAGGCGAAGAAGTTGGTGCTTCAGTGGCATCTGTCACCCGAAATATCCATCAGCTAAGTGTAGAAAAGGATGATACAGAGTTTCCATCTGAAGAAGATACACCTTCAGTGGTAATTCCTGATCATTTGCAAGCTCAAGCAGCAGAATGTTCACACTTAAGCTTTGGTAGTTTTGAACCTAGCATGAACGCTTCATATCCTTCTGGAGGTTTGACATCTGCGACCGTAAAAACTAATTTGGATGAGGGGCATAATGAGGCTGATACTTCCTCAGCTGGGCATGCGGATACTAGGTACTATTATTAGTGATTCCCAGATATTGCATATCTTCTTCAAAATTCTGAAATCTCTTGTTCCTTTGCTGCAGACAGTCTGAATATTACATTGATGATTCTCTTAGAGATACATCTGATAGGTTTCATATCAATGGTCCTAATGGTGGCATTGCGGAGACATATGATGCACCTTCTGCTTCACAGCCAGAAGAATTGAAACCTGAGAGTACTGAAGTGGCTCATGGAAATCAATATCCTTTTCAGTCTGCAAATCCTAGTTATGCCTTAGATGATGCTCAAAGGCTGAATGCTGCTTTTAATGAGACAAGTCCTCAGATGCACAATCTTGCTCAATTTTCTAATGTCATGGTAAGATATTTAGCCCCTTTCTTTAGCAAGAATATTATTTGATTTCTAAGATTGCACTGGAAATGGAAACAGTTGGATATATACCTGTTCTTACCTGAAGTGAAAATTTTCTAACAGCCTTCAAACTATATTCTCATCCGTTTTAGTCCAAAAAATGGGTATATTTCTATGTGATTGAAAATGGAAAGTGTAGAAGATCATCTTTGAGTGGGCATAATCACTTCCCCTTCATGCACATGTCTGGGGAATGAGTGGGAGGAGGGGGATTAGGCTCAAATTATAGCCTCCTTACTTCTCACCTTATTTGGATAGCAGTTATTAGTACCAGTAAAAGGAGAGTGCTCTTGATTTTTCGCATTGATGCATGAATGTGATACATGAGTAACTTTTCTGTACCCGAGCCGAGACAAACTTTGAAGAGTTACTCCTTGATCTTCAGATTCTTCACTCTAGTTTAACAACATATACTTTCTTATGCTGCTTTATTCCTATTTTTATTTGATCTCACATCTCTTTGGTGAGTGAATGTGTTCATTTATATGTGGATGTGAATTATTAAGGTCTTTGACTTTTACTTATTCTTGTTTTGTAATTATTATTAGCAGCAGTCATACCCAAATTCACTGCAAAGTGCATTGTTGACTGGAAATGTTCACTCTGCTAGAGATTCTGATCTTCAATACTCACAGTTTCCTGTCTCGCATTCTATGGCTGCAAAATATGGGAACTCAGTTTCTTCGGTTGGTGCTTCAGCAATGTCGGAGGTACCCGTCTAAACTAATCATTTAACTACATTCTTTGGTGCTCTATAAATTACGTTTCTCTCATGTATAATGTTTTCTTTATCTTTGTCTACTTATATGTAAATAATACTACTCCATATAGTATCACTTTTCACATATCTCTTAGTCTGGTGGCTGATTATGCTTATCGGGTGCTTCAGGCTTTGAAGAGTGCTAATTCATCATCTCAGCCTACTCCACAATCGCACTCAGGAACAAGTGTAGCCACTGGACCTCCTCTGCCCCAGCAACATATTGCCGTACATCCATATTCTCAGCCAACGCTTCCTCTGGGGCCGTTTGCCAACATGATTAGCTATCCCTTCATGCCTCAGAGCTATACATACATGCCTTCTGCTTTTCAGCAATCATTTGCTGGTAACAGCACTTACCATCAGTCCCTGGCTGCTTTACTCCCCCAGTATAAAAGTAGTGTCGCAGTTAGTAGTCTGCCTCAGTCTGCAGCTGTCCCGTCTGGATATGGTGGCCTTGGGAATACTGCTACAGTCCCTGGAAATTATCAGATGAATCATCCTGCCGCCTCATCTGGATCAGCTATTAACTATGAGGAAGTCTTGGCTCAGTACAAGGAAAGTAGTCACTTGCTCGCTCTTCAGCAGCAGCAGCAGCAACAGCAACAGCAGCAGCAGGTAACTCTTCATTTATATGCTCTCCAATTGATTCCAGCCACTTTCTTTACGTCTCTGATAGAAGTCTTGTATTACAACATCTGGCATTTTCCAGAATGAGTGGCTTCACGGGCAAGGTTCAAGAACTGTGCAAGCTGTTCCATCCAATGCTTATTACAATTACCAGGGACAAAGCCAGCAGCCTGGTGGTTTCAGGCAAGCTCAGCAGCAGTCGCAGAACTACGGAGCCCCTGGGTACCCGAATTTCTACCATTCGCAGGCTGGGATATCGCTCGACCAGCAACAGAACCCAAGAGACAGCACACTGGGTGCCCCTCAAGGACAGCCTAAGCAGTCCCAAATGTGGCCTAATGGTTACTAATCAGCTCTCGTGCTTCTTCAAGGAGCCTGCAACGAGTGCACAAGCAAACCCTCTCTAGGCGTCAAGATGACGGGCTGGCCTGTGCACTTGCCTCGAAGGTCCACATGGCTTGCTCGTGTAACTTAGAGAGATATGGTTGTTTACTTTTGTGTTGGTGGAGATGTGTTTTTCCTTTCCACTCGCACTTGATGATTTAGATCAACTTTTCTTTAGAGAGAGCTGCTGCTCAAGTCAAAGGTTTATTGTCTAATCATCGTTTTTTTTTTCTTTTTCTTGTTCTTGTTCTTTTTTCTCTTGCCTTTCTGTTGCATCACTGTATCATTGCTGTGTGTACAATAGGAACTGAGTTTTGGTTTATCATTATGTCTTTATTTTAAGTGCAGGTAATTAATTTGAGATGCTTTTTAGGTTCCTGTTTGATTGGCACTCAGCCACTCACATGTGAAGCTATATTTCTTCAAAGAACACCAATAAATAGAAAATTCAAATGTTTAATTGGCTAAATCTAGGCAATTTTCAAATAACATTTTAGGCAATTATGTGTTACTACATTTTTTTCACAAAGCTTGACGCTTTTGTTTTTTGTTTATTTGAAAAGATTTACCGACTTTAACATAATTTTGATTTTAGGTACTCTTTTTGTCACATTTAACATATCCATATTTCTTTTTTAGTTTGTCTCAATTAAGATGTTTACTTTCTATATTTATAAAGAAATTTCTCTCTCCTTTCTCATTAAAATATTCAATTATCTTTTTCTTTCTATTATTCTACTTAACAACTCTTTTTATAATCCTGTGTCATTTAAGAATATAGATATATTGAGTGGAATGTAGACATATTGAGTGGGACGGAGGAAGTACTAAGTACGTCATATAAAAATAGCACATCCTGTAATGATACAAGATTTAATACGCACAAATGGTAAAATACAAGTAAGATAGAATACAAAAAAGCCTAATTACGTCTGCTTTCAATTGTAAAATACGAGAAAAATAGAATAAAAAAGCCTAATTACATTGAGGCCCATTTACATGGTCTCCTGGCCTATTTGTAACTGTTTTCCTGTGAAGGACACTTCTCACGTGTCATTCACCGCTAGCTCCAAATGCCACTTTACCCTCGTCTCTGCGTTCTCTCCTCCAACGCCCGTGTATATCTCTCTCTCTCTTCTTTCACACACACACACACACACACACACACACACACCAACAGCGTCTTTGATATTGAGATTTCCCGGTGATTATGCTTAGGTTGTAGTGACGCCGCTCTTGCAGGGAGTCTGGACTGGTTATGGACGGTAACTTTCTTCTGCTCCGATTTCTCTATTTCACCGTTTTTGAATCAGTTTATTCGTTTTCACATGTTAATTTCGAGTGATCTGATTCAATTTTCAATACGTTCGTATATACGAGAACCAGCGGCATGGCGATAAAATTGTGAGAGAAAAATAGTATAGAAATAGAATCAATCATCAATGTGTGCCTAATTAATTAATTTTTTTTATTATATTAGTTACCCGTAGGCCGTAGGAATCGCCATTAGTGCCAGCTGCATGCTCGGATTTCTATTGTTGATGTGAACTTTCTTAGCTTCTGCAGCTCGATGCTGTGAAATTTAGACAGAGTGAGAATTGTTTATGCGCTGAGCATCGTAATGTCGCTTGAGCGTTGGATGTCTGTATTGAGGTTTTTGTGAATATACGATTTCCATTAGTGCGAAATACTTTTTTTTCCTACCTTGGACAGCTCGAGTATTCGTGTTGCTGATAGACCTCAAGGCCATGAAGGAGCTTGTTGAATAATAGCAGTCTTAATGGAATTAGGACTTTTTGTACTAACCAAGGTTAGTGGTCTCACTGGAGCTGCTACTATTGATTATAGATGCTCGGTTTTGTTGTAGCATGGGTGATATACGTTTGCTTGTATGGAATGCTCGATTTGTTTATAGTAGGGGTGCTTTTATAGTATTTTGATAATTCAATGTGCTGGGAGTGATGTTGAGAGGGAGGGATTATGTGGAGGATATACAGTTAGAAGAAAAGAAATCCTTAGGGATCAGAGATGAATAAGATATTGTCGTATCAATCACTAACCTTTAGAATATTAGAAGGCACGGTTACCGAAACCCTCTGACTTGACGACGATTATGGTTGATTTTGAGGTTACAGTTTCCAACCGAGTTCTCTTTAGATATGATGCTGATGTTCTTGAATCTGGTGTCTTTCTGAAAGCACTCTTAATTCTTCTTGCGATTAATGTAAGTGAGAATATTCTCCCGGTAATGGTTTCTTCTTATTGTGCCAGATTTGGCTAGTAAGAAGTGTGTGCCATGCAGCTCCAAAGATTTGAGGCCTATGACTGAGGAGACAGCCAACATTTTGATCAAAAGGGTATGGAAGTGTATATTTTAAGCTTTGTTTTATTTGCGTATTCTAATTGGTAATTTATCGCTCAGGTTCCTGGATGGAATCTAGTGAAGGAAAATGATTCATGGAAACTGCATCAGTCCTGGAAAGTTAAGACTTTCGCCAAAGGAATGGAATTTCTTAGGCTCGTGGCTGATGTTGCAGAAGGTGAAGGTATACTTCTTAAACTTATCTAGATTATTTGGTTGGTTTCCTATATTCTAAAGTTCCTTCCCTACAAGTGTAAATGGACTTGGGTTGGGATGCCATTTATCAACCTCTCAATATACTTGGAAGTTCCTTGTATTGAAGTTCATTTGTGCACTTTAAACCAATTCCGTGCGATCTTGTATTTTCAATATTTCATTTGTGCACTTTAAACCAATTCCGTGCGATCTTGTATTTTCAATATTTCCCCTCCTTTGTAACTTAAATTAGAAAATAACTTTAACCGTAAAAAAAAATTGTTGTTTGGTCTTTTGGTTATCGAAGAGTAGCCTCTCATTGTAAGGAAGAGTTCTTTCTTTTCACCATGGGAGATACACGCTGCCTGAAAATTATTGTTATATAAGGAATATGCACTCCTATATGTTTCTGTTTGGATAAGGAAAGCAAGACAAATATGCAGCTAATATTAGCATAGAAGTTTGGTTGACTAGGGATTGATACAAATTATCATCTCATTGGTGCTCTATATCTTTCTCAACATGTCTTTATTTGATATAGGCCATCACCCAGATCTTCACCTTGTCGGATGGAACAACATAAAGATTGATATTTGGACCCATGCAGTGGGTAAGATCACCTCGAATAAACTTTGCTCTCCATTCTTGTTGGTTACCATTGCAACGAAAGAATGAACTCCTTAACGTTCATTCAACCTGAAAATAAATATCTATGAATTATCTATTATGATACCTATCAAAAACCATTAGCTAATTGCATTAAGCTTTATCTTTGTATTTTTGCTCCATCAATTACCATGTCGCATTTGAGAATTACTGCAGTTTGATGTTTATTTGTAGCAAAACTCATCTTCTTCTGTACCATGTAGCTTTTCTTTGAATATATGGAATCTAAACACCATTGATCTCCTTAATAAAGCTTATATGGATTTATTCTAATTAGTGTACAAACACAAATCTAATCAGCATTGATCTTCTCATTGAATAATGAGATGTTCCTTATTTGATCGGACAAGCATGGCTCTTTCATTTTTCACCACTTAGTTTGTGTATTTCAGTGAAGTTGTTTCACGAACAAACGCCTCTTGATGCATTCGATCTTATTTTATGGTGCAGGTGGACTGACTGAGAATGATTTCATACTTGCTGCAAAGATCAATGGACTTAATCTTCACAACCTTCTAAGGATAACACCTACAGACAAGTAACAGCCCGACATTGATAGATGTGTTCTTCCTGTTCCATCTTTGTAATCACACATAATATTTTGTGATAGATTGCATTTGGTTTTTTTTTTCTTACTTTTTTATATTTATATGTTTTTTATAGTATTGGTTTTTTTGTTCCTACACCCGGTCAAAAGTATGTTTTTGAACGAATGAACATGGTTTTACTTTTAATCCAATCTGCTGTGTATTGCAGGTCGCAATATGGTTCTATTGCAACTCGTCTTTTAAGTTATGCAAAACAAAAAGTTTGTGTGATTTAAAATTACTTTCAGAAATAAATTTAACAATCAAATCAGAACAAAAGGTGTAACAAAAATAAAAGGCCAAGAACTTATGTAGTAGTAGTAGTATTCATCATTCTACAATCATCATCTAAAGACATCCCAAACTGGTTTCTAACAAAATCAAAACTTTTTGACATTTACATTTGTATTTTCGGGGAGGTTTTCAGGTATTTATCTTGAAGTTTAGGATGGTCAATGTCTAAAAAGTGATATATTTACTGGTATAAAATATAAGATGGGGCATCAACCCTAATTAAATGAAATTGTAATTAAAGATGTAATGAATTCTAATTAAAAATGACACTATACTAATGAAGTAATTTTGTTATATACTGTACATGTGTAATTTAATTTTTATAAAGTAGATGACAATTTGAAAAAATAAAAATAAATTAAATTTGCTAGAGTAGAGTATGAGCAATTGTATGAGTTGTGGTGAAGAGTATTAAATTTCGATGTAATTTAGGACGTGTTCGCTCTGTCAGAAATGCCAAGAAATGACTCCAATTCTGTCCATTTACATGCGTTCGGTTTACAATATACTCCCTCCGTCCCCTAATAGGAGTCGCTCTTTGACCGGGCACGAGTTTTAAGAAATGTAGAGAAAAGTTGGTTGAAAAAGTTAGTGGAATGTGAGACCCGCATTTTTATATTGGTTTTATAATAAAATGTGAGTGGAGTGAGTTGGTGGAATGTGGGGCCTACTACCATTTATGGTAAAAATGAAGAGTGACTCTTAATGGGGGACGACCCAAAATAGAAATTAGCGACTCTTATTCGGGGACGGATGGAGTATAATTCATGCGAGCCCTTGAAATGAGCAAGGGCCCGCCACTGTTCATCAGAAATATGCAAAATTCATTTCTTGCGCAATAGGTGGTTTATGAATCTGGGAGTGCGGCTGACACCAAGAATTGAAGATAAGATTACGATTTTACCCCCGTCGTTTCCATTTCCCCAAAATCAAAGACCAGAAACCTCAGTCTTCACTTTCAATTTCCGCCGGCGCAGCATATTAATTGAAGCAGCAACAAGTTTCATCCAATTTGCGGAGAGTGAGATCGAGATGGAAGGGAGTGGGAGACTGACGACGGAGCGGAGGCGAGACCAGTTGCGGCGAGCGATGATGCAGGAGATGAGAGAGAGACCAAATAGAAGAGGGAGAGGAGATGAGTCGAACAGAACTGAGGGCGACGGTGAGCAGGGGCAGCGCGGAGGAGACGGGCGTGGATGAAATTGAAGGCGATGGGGGTGACATCTTCACCTCTTCTAATGACGGCCATTATTTTGCAGAGGGACAACTCATGGAAATAAAGGAAACATTTGAGGTGTTTTTGGTCTTTTTAGAGAATACTTTACATTGGCATATTTCAACCTCTTCCCCAAATCAGCTCCACTGAACGGAAGAAATAAAACAAGGGTCGTGGGCCCTCTTGACACAATTCTTGATCAGTTTTATTTCTTGGCCTAATCAAATATGAGTCACTGAACACGTCCTTAATATGTCACTCACCACACCCTTGTGGTCAATTGTGTCTATTTTTAAAGCACTACGACTGTATTTCTCCCATTTTGGAATCTTGTTGGTTGACCTAGCTAAAAAGATCCGACACCGATTTGGGTCAGAATATAGATAAAACCCGGCCCGGTAGCGTAATTCGGACGCAGATGTGGGCCCGCGAGAACAAATGCTCAAATCTACTTTATCATTTATATTGAAATATATTACTCCTATCAGTGTTCACTCATTCACTGAATTCAAATTCGCGGAAACAAAATGGTGAGCAATTTATTCCTATCCATACTCGATTTATTCATCTACTTCTCGATCACTTCTATTTTATTGTTCCAAGTTTTTGTTTTTTGATTCTATCTTAATTTGTGTCGAATTGATTAAGGTTATGCAGTTACTCTTTCTCTCTGCATTCCGATTCAGTTAGTTTAAGCTTGTGTAGCAGCTGATGCTAGTGTTCTTTCTCTAATTTTCTTCTTATTACTGTTAATTTGTTTTCTTATCGCCAGGGTTTTTATATCAAATTTAATTCTGGAGTAGGATATGATTTTTTATGAAATTAGGGTTGTTGAGTTCGCAGGGGAAGCCAGATTAGTTGATGTTGAGAAATTGGCAGATAAAAGATTTCTTTTTACTTATTGTGTGTGTAGACTTTATTCAACACCTGTAATTGTACAGCTTTGATTCGAGGTTTGTTACGATTGAGCTTAGAAAATCTGTACCTTCTAATGCCTTAGTCTCAGTGATGATAGGGTTGGGCCTTATAAGTGTGCTTAAAATGAAATTAAAAGATCAGAATTCGTAAACAAGTAAAAATATTTCGTGTTTGTAATCTGTTCTTGTCTTCCTTTGTGACTGGGGTGTAATCCACTTGAATCTGGTAAATGCGGGATCGTGTGCTGAATTATAATGCCCTAATATAGCTGGTTTTCCTGATTATAGCTTAACTATGACAATTGATTATCTATTTCGTTGCAATTATGGCATATGATACTCGACTGTTATTGCTTAATGGAGAAAATTGTACTCAGCAGAGTTTATTTATATGTTTTCAAAATTGTTTGTTATGGTGTCTTTGGAATATAAAAAGAGGAAATCACATTGATGTGAGAAATATCTAGTGTTGTACCTGATAAATCTTAGAAAATGTCAACTGGTGGATTAATATCACATAAAGCAACCTATATGTAGATGGGTATTGGTATGTGGACTCAACTATGGACCCAAAGAAACCAGGAGAGATGAGTGGCTACAGAATGTGGAATAAGAATGGAGTTGTGGAAGTGAAAGACATAGATGAGGTCGACATTGAGTTAGTTTCTCTAGACGCGAATGAGCACTACTTGGTCTAGTGCCGAGACATAGTGGCGCTATTGTTGAGTGAGTACTGAGTATGCAAATGTTACTTATCTTTTTCTTGAACATTATTTGCATTGGTTTATCTGCTGTAGTTCGTTTGTAATCAAAAGGTGATGTCCGAGTTTTTGGTTTTGTTTAATGATTTAATTGTATCTAGGCTGACCCGGAATTGGAAGCGATCAGGCAAAGGAGAATGCAGGAGCTAATGGCTCAACGTGGCGGGGTAGTTACTCCATTTTGTTCTATTTTACTTTTCAAAGTTTTTTTGTGCTCTCCGCTTCATGTTGTAACTTATTTACTTACATACAGGGTAGTCACCAAGGTCCTGAGCAACAGAAAGCCCAGGAGGAAGCTAAAAGGTGGACTATCTCTCTCTTTATCTAATTTAACTGTAGTTTTTACTTTGAGTGTCTTAGAAGTTTTTTTGCAAAGCTTTTGCTGATTCTCTTAATTTATTGTGGTACCTAGTGAGGCGGAGGAACAAAGACAACTGATGCTGACACGGATTTTGACATCTGAAGCACGTGCAAGACGTAAGAGGAACCTTCTGAGCTTAATCCAATTTTGTAACTTCTCATAAACTTCTCCAACACAAACTTCCCAAATGTATAAAGATGGACAGCAATAAAAGTGTAGAAACCATAGGTGCCAAAATGTGATGTTTTATCTATCATAGCTTAGATGTCAGTATTTAGATTCTCATGGTGCAACCACCCATGTGCCTTACTCATGATGCATCTATTTGTGCAGTTGCTCGAATTGCGCTGGTAAAACCCGAGAAGGCCAGGGGAGTTGAGGATGTTATACTGAGAGCTGCCCAAACGGGTCAGATTGTTGAGAAGGTATTTTTGCTTCACTATGCTATCAATTTCTCAGGTTTCATTGTGTAGCTTTCTAAGCATTCAAAATGATTGCTAATGATTTCTTGCTTTCAACATAGGTATCTGAAGAGAAGCTCATATCGCTGCTCGAACAAATCAACAATCAAACATCTAAAGAAACCAAAGTGACAGTAAGTAGTAGTTGATATTCAGTTGGCTTGCACTACTATCATTAGTTTTCAGTCTCTTGATTTTTCTACTGTTGCTTCCCAGATTCGGAGGCGTACGAGTGTTCTCGAGGACGATTAGACTATATGGGTTTGAGGTTTATTTGATTTTATACTAAGCTTGAATTAAAAATACTGGCATATTGTAAAATCCATCCTATGTTGTGTGGTTGGTTGGAATTGTTTTGAGTGTGATCGTCCAAATTTTAGCCCCTATTTGTGACTTGAATTTTAAATAATTTCCAATTTTTTACTCGATACGGATAGTTATAGTATCGTTCAAGCATTTCTTGCTTGAAACATAAATCCCAGTCATCTTGATGTGAAGTAAGGTTATTTTCTTAACGATTCTAGATTCTCGCATACACTCGCTTCAACCTCAAGGGAATATGTCTATATCTTTGTGTTATTCTGCACATGACACTGATGAGTCTTAGAGCATTCACAATGGCGCCCGTTCCGGCGGATGTCCGGTCGGTGTGCCGGAGTTATGTGCGGGACGTCCGCCATTGTGCAGCGGTGATGTGGATACGGTCGTCGCTGCGGACACCGGAGTTCTGCGGCGTAGCCGGGACTTCCGTCGCGACATCCTTGCGGACGTCCGCCATTGCGTTGACTCCACGGACGTCCCGATTATTTTATTATTTTATTTTCGAAAATTCTATAAATACAGCTCATTGAACTTCATTTCATTCGCACCACTTGTATTAACGAGTATCTCTCTCTCTAAATACTTTTCTTTCGAAGATAAAGGGTGCACCACGATAGTGATTTCCCCGCCACGAGCGAGTTACAAGGACCGATCTTTCCCGTTGGCGGAAGTACCCCAATGTCTGCCACGATGTCCGAAATAGCGGGGATGATGCCCCAACCCCAAATGACGGCGGGGATGATGCCCGGGTACTACAACATGTACCCGCCTTGGTATGGGATGATGCCCCAAATGCCTCAAATGCCCGGGGTGAGTGCCGGAATGACCCCAATGCCGGGGATGATGCACGGAATGCCGGGGATGCTGCTGCCCTAGATGACCGGGATGATGATGCCGAGGATGATGTAGGGCTCGCCTGTCGCTGCAGGAGAGTAGGCAGGGGGTCCCCCAATCACTGGTGGACAATGTCTATCCCCCCTATATGGATTTACTGTCGACGGACAACCCTCGAGTACTCCTCTCGAGACTCAGTTCACTGGCATCGAGACGTTCTCGTTTGAGAAGTTGGTACTATCTCCGATCTGGGATTCTCCCACAGACGCACCAACGGCGACATGGAGGAGGGGGAGGACAAGGAGAGGGAGGGGCAGGGGACGGGGCACTACCTCGCCTGCGGCGGGGTACGATGGTGAGGTGGTGGCCGCTGAGGTGGGGGAGGGATCCAGCGGGAAAAAGAGGATCGTCTGGAGCATAGAGGAGTGCATCGCGCTTGTGAAGGCGTGGATCAATATAGTGGATAATCCATATATCGGGGCTAACCAGCATATCGAAAGGATGTGATGGCGCATTAGCCAAAGCAACCTTCAATTCAAACCGCCATGAGGGAAGCCTCTCAACGGAGAGCAATGCCGGAAACAGTGGGAGCGGCTGAAGAGGCAGCTCAGCCGATTCGCGGCATTTACACAAACAACCTCCGCTCGGCAACCAGCGGCATGTCTGCCGAGGATGTGAAGCTTTTGTCTCACCAACAGTTCAAAGACGTTGCGGCGGGCTTCGGGGAATTCAAATATTGGGAGGTGTATCTTGTGGTGCAGACTTCGGCCAAGTTTAAGTGCAATGGTTGAATGGCGGACATCGACCGATCGCCATTACAGGTCGTCGCTGAAGGATATCATCAATAGTATGCGGCGCGATTTGTATTTGTTTTGTACATGTAGAGATCATACTTTTGTCACTTCCTCACCAAGAATGGTCTCCATGCATATTGTAAGATCGTGTCCAACTCCAAAATGCAGAGATTGAAAATGCCATGGAGGATAACGTTGAAGATTGTGGAGTATTTCTAATGCGGCATATGGAAACGTACAAGGGTGAGCGAGAAGGTTGCTGGAATTGTGGCTTGAAGAAATCAAGTTCGGGTGTGCTTCAGAGCTTTAGGGCTAAATATTGTTCGGCGCTGATGTTAGCCGAAAACAGCCACGAAAGCTTCAACAACAAAATTGTTATAGCAGCGTATTACGAAGAGGAAAGCAAACACATTGAAATTGATGTTGAGAAAATGATTGCAGCATATTTAAAGAAGAAATGATCATTTTAGTAGATCAAATTTTGTATTCGACATACATCTGTTATGAGCATTGAATAAAGTACCACGCTTTCTAATGTTGTTCATTATTAGCCTATACTACTGCATTTGGTAACAGATTTAGTTCATTTCAGAAATCTTAGTTCATTTCAAAGATCTATTGACAAATGGAAAATATTTCATATAAAGTAAGATTAATAATCTACTCCTACAATATATTTTGTCTATTCTCTTTAAGCTTGCAAAAAGTTTAAACAAATTCAAATTCAAAATGTAAATGAAGTAAGAAACTACATGATTGAAGTACAGAAGTAAGGGAATGAAGAACATAATTATCCGAATGAAGTAAATTTCGAACAGAACTACTTGAACTAAATAGAATAACCAGCCTTAACATCGGATTTTCCTCTTTAAATGTTGTTCAATATTAGCTTGTAATACTGCATTGGGTACCATATTTAGTTCATTTCAGAGATCTTAGTCCATTTTTGAGATCTATTGATTATTGATGAGTGAATGACAAATGGAAAATATATCAAAGTAAGACTAAGAAAAACATTATAATAAAGAAAAAATAAGCCATTATAAAAACACTTCAGTCTATTATCTTTAAGCTTGCAAAAAGTTTTAACAAATTCAAATTCAAAATGTAAATGAAGTAAGAAACTACAAGACTGAAGTACAGAAGTAACAGAATGAAGAACAGAAATATCCGAATGAAGTAATAAAACAACCAGCTTCAACATCCAGAATTGATCCAATACTAGCTTCTTCATTATTGGTCGATGAAGATCCATCTTCAACCGCAGAATTTGGACACTGCAGAAATGAAATATGCATAAAAGCATTTGAAGCCCTACTGGAATGGAATGAAGTAAAAACCTAGTTCAATGAAGTAATTATGTTTTTGAATGAAGTAATAAATCTATTGGAATAAATTATACTATTGTTTACACTGAATAAAGTAAAAACCTAGCTCAATATATTACATGCTGGAATGAAGTAATAAACTTACTTGAATGAAGTAAAAATCAACTAAAATGAAGTAAAAACTAACTGGAATGAAGTAAAAACCTAGTTCAATGAATTCGAATCAAACATGTGTTAAATCATTTGAAAACCTACCGCATGCAATGAACTAAAAACATGTTTGAATGAGGTAACGACTCATTTAAATGAAGTAGTATTTAATGAAGTAAAAATCTGTTCATTTTCAATATATTACGTACTGGAATGAAGTAATAAACTTACTTGAATGAAGTAAAAATCAACTGAAATGAAGTAAAAACTAACTGGAATGAAGTAAAAACATAGTTCAATGAATTCGAATGAAACATGTGTTAAATCATTTGAAAACCTACTGTATGCAATGAACTAAAAACCTGTTTGAATGAAGTAACGACTCATTTAAATGAAGTAATATGGAATGAAGTAAATTCTGTTCATTTCAATATATTACGTACTGGAATGAAGTAATGAACTTACTTGAATGAAGTAAAAACCAACTAGAATGAAGTAAAAACATTTTCATTTTAAATTTATTAGATAATGAACTGAAGTAATAAACTTACTGTAATAAAATAAAAAACTACAAAAATGAAGTAATACCTACTGGAAATAAATTACTTCATATTGATTTGTTTATTACTAAAAGCGTGAAAAAATCAAATGAAACCTACTGGTGAAATAATTTACTAATGCTCTTCTTCTTCTTCTTCTTCTTCTTCTTCCTCCCAGTACTGCTAATATTACTTCATTCAATCTGGTGATTACTTCATTCAGATAATCTATTACTTCATACTGATCTATTTATTACTACAAACGTGGAAAAATAAAAAATATAAAAATTGTTAATATGAGTTTGTATGAAGAAGAGTGCCAATTGGTGTTTGTAGATCATCCATAATCAGAATTCTTCTATGAGATTCTGAAGGTAAGCTTGAGAAGTAATCGAAATTCTGATCTCACGAAGTAATCGAAATTCTTCACGTTCGGCCTCGTTGTGTAGATATCTCCAGCTTTATTTTCAGAGATGAATCACGATTTGATGCAGATCGCGATTGTTGAATTGATGAAATTGCAAAACGATCGATGAAATTGATGAATTGATGCAGATAGTGAATCGATGAAGGCGATGGAGACGATGGAGATTACAGGAAGAAGATCGATGGAGATTGAAGAAATCCGCGATTGAAGATTTGAGAAAGATGAAACACGTATTTTTGGAGAGTTAATAAATTGATTTCCTAAAATACCCTCAGCAAGTTTTTTAAAATAAAATAATGAAATAATGGTAAATTAATCATAACCACAAGATCTAGAAGATGGAGGGCCCTAATTTGGTCTCTAGTTCGGTCCTTAAGAATGGTTCGACATTGATCACAACCCTAGAGTCCTATTATTTACATTTCCACTCTTAAAGACCGAACTAGAGACCAAATTAGGGCCCTTAGATCTAGATTTGAATGGATGAGATTAAACCATGTCTCATGAATTTTGCTACTTCATTATGTAAGCAATATACTTCAAATCAGGGGTATTTCGGTCAAATTACATCTAGGCTAAAAAAAATTCCATGCTGCTTCTCCTCATTCACGCCGCTCATCTTCTTTCTCATCTCTCTCGTTTTCTTCTTCTCCAAATCGAAGAATACTTCTCCAAATCAAAGAATTCTTCTACAAATCGATGAATTTTCTTCCACAAAACGACGAATCTTCTTCTTCAAAGCGACGCTCATCTTCTTCTCAAAATCAACTCTCACTTCTACTGCAAATCGACGCTCAAACGCTGCTTCTCTACCAAAATCGACGACTCCACAACTTCCTCTTCTACAATCGACGACATCTCAAGCTGATTCAAGTCGATTAACCACAGATTCAAAATGGTTGACACACGAAAGTCGTCGATCGATAGTCGTTGATTAACCACGGATTCAACATCTATATCCGTCGATCTCAGCATCTCTATCTCTCTATCAGCCGACGTCCACATCTCCACGCGATTTGAAATAGTTGACACCAAATTCATCAATGGAAGGTGAAGGTTTATATTATATTGTTTTTCTGAACTTCCTATTTTGAAGTCTATGGCTAAAATTGCTTCGATTTACTGTTTCAGATGGACGCCGATTGCGTTCCGGCAAAACGTTATGCCTCATGTAATACACTGTATTGAAGTTTTATATTTTTCAAAATTCTACTTTACTTCATACTTTCTTACTTTGGTTTCTGATTTTTGCGTAATTAATTTATCAATCAGTGGGTAACAAGTTCAATTAGGGGTGAAATATAATCGTTTGCTGGTGGCTAATTCGCAACATCATTAGTATTACTTCAAGTCCAATTTATGTCTTCATCATGTTTCCTGTTACTTCATTTTTCAGATTGTTCATAGTACTTCATTCGTACACTTTATTACTTCATTCATGTTGCATTTTACTTCATTCGTACACTATATTACTTCAATCATGTTGCCTGTTACTTCATTTTTCAGATTGTTCATAGTACTTCATTAGTATACTTTATTACTTCATTCATGTTGCTTGTTACTTCATTCAATAGGTCTTGTTTCTCATATGTGCAAATCAGCATTATTATGTTGTTTGTTTTTGCTTCAAGAGAAATGCAATTGCTGTAATAGACAATTCTGCAAACGGGATGACAATGACCTCACAATAAATTATGGTCACATTCCAGAAACATTGGTTTGTATTCTTCTCTTATGATTGAATTTTATAGCACATACATATGAATACACACAACTATAAATGATATGTATTTGTTTTGTACATGCAGAGATCATACTTTTGTCACTTCCTCATCAAGAATGGTCTCCATGCATATTGTAAGATCGTGTCCAACTCCAAAATGCAGAGATTGAAAATGCCATGGAGGATAACGTTGAAGATTGTGGAGTATTTCTAACGCGGCATATGGAAACGTACAAGGGTGAGCGAGAAGGTTGCTGGAATTGTGACTTGAATAAATCAAGTTCGGGTGTGCTTCAGAGCTTTAGGGCTAAATATTGTTCGGCGCTGATGCTAGCCGAAAACAGCCACGAAAGCTTCAACAACAAAATTGTTACAGCAGCGTATTACGAAGAGGAAAGTAAACACACTGAAATTGATGTTGAGAAAATGATTGCAGCATATTTAAAGAAGAAATGATCATTTTAGTAGATCAAATTTTGTATTCGACATACATCTGTTATGAGCACTGAATAAGGTACCACGCTTTCTAATGTTGTTCATTATTAGCCTATACTACTGCATTTGGTAACAGATTTAGTCCATTTCAGAAATCTTAGTTCATTTCAAAGATCTATTGACAAATGGAAAATATTTCATATAAAGTAAGATTAATAATCTACTCCTACAATATATTTTGTCTATTCTCTTTAAGCTTGCAAAAAGTCTAAACAAATTCAAATTCAAAATGTAAATGAAGTAAGAAACTACATGATTGAAGTACAGAAGTAAGGGAATGAAGAACATAATTATCCGAATGAAGTAAATTTGGAACAGAACTACTTGAACTAAATAGAATAACCAGCCTTAACATCGGATTTTCCTCTTTAAATGTTGTTCAATATTAGCTTGTAATACTGCATTAGGTACCATATTTAGTTCATTTCAGAGATCTTAGTTCATTATTGAGATCTATTGATTATTGATGAGTGAATGACAAATGGAAAATATATCAAAGTAAGACTAAGAAAAACATTATAATAAAGAAAAAATAAGCCATATAAAAACACTTCAGTCTATTATCTTTAAGCTTGCAAGAAGTTTTAACAAATTCAAATTCAAAATGTAAATGAAGTAAGAAACTACAAGACTGAAGTACAGAAGTAAGAGAATGAAGAACAGAAATATCCGAATGAAGTAATAAAACAACCAGCTTCAACATCCAGAATTGATCCAATACTAGCTTCTTCATTATTGGTCGATGAAGATCCATCTTCAACCGCAGAATTTGTCGGTGTTTTTCCTACTCCATCTTCAACCGCAAAATTTGGACACTGCAGAAATGAAATATGCATAAAAGCATTTGAAGTCCTACTGGAATGGAATGAAGTAAAAACCTAGTTCAATGAAGTAATTATGTTTTTGAATGAAGTAATAAATCTATTGGAATAAATTATACTATTGTTTACACTGAATAAAGTAAAAACCTAGCTCAATATATTACATGCTGGAATGAAGTAATAAACTTACTTGAATGAAGTAAAAATCAACTAAAATGAAGTAAAAACTAACTGGAATGAAGTAAAAACCTAGTTCAATGAATTCGAATGAAACATGTGTTAAATCATTTGAAAACCTACTGCATGCAATGAACTAAAAACATGTTTGAATGAAGTAACGACTCATTTAAATGAAGTAGTATTTAATGAAGTAAAAATCTGTTCATTTTCAATATATTACGTACTGGAATGAAGTAATAAACTTACTTGAATGAAGTAAAAATCAACTGAAATGAAGTAAAAACTAACTGGAATGAAGTAAAAACCTAGTTCAATGAATTCGAATGAAACATGTGTTAAATCATTTGAAAACCTACTGCATGCAATGAACTAAAAACCTGTTTGAATGAAGTAACGACTCATTTAAATGAAGTAATATGGAATGAAGTAAATTTTGTTCATTTCAATATATTACGTACTGGAATGAAGTAATGAACTTACTTGAATGAAGTAAAAACCAACTAGAATGAAGTAAAAACATTTTCATTTTAAATTTAATAGATAATGAACTGAAGCAATAAACTTACTGTAATGAAATAAAAAACTACAAAAATGAAGTAATACCTACTGGAAATAAATTACTCCACATTGATCTGTTTATTACTAAAAGCGTGAAAAAATCAAATGAAACCTACTGGTGAAATAATTTACTAATGCTCTTCTTCTTCTTCTTCTTCTTCTTCTTCCTCCTCCTCCTCCTCCCAGTACTGCTAATATTACTTCATTCAATCTGGTGATTACTTCATTCAGATAATCTATTACTTCATACTGATATATTTATTACTACAAACGTGAAAAAATAAAAAATATACAAATTGTTAATATGAGTTTGCATGAAGAAGAGTGCCAATTGGTGTTTGTAGATCATCCATAATCAGAATTCTTCTATGAGATTCTGAAGGTAAGCTTGAGAAGTAATCGAAATTCTGATCTCACGAAGTAATCGGAATTCTGATCTCACGAAGTAATCGAAATTCTTCACGTTCGGCTTCATTGTGTAGATATCTCCAGCTTTATATTCAGAGAAGAATCACGATTTGATGCAGATCGCGATTGATGAATTGATGCAGATAGTGAATTGATGAAGGCGAGGGAGACTATGGAGATTTAAGGAGATTACATTAAGAAGATCGATGAAGATCGATGGAGATTGAAGAATTTGATGCAGATCCAGAATTTGATGCAGATCACGATTGTTGAATTGGTGAAATTGCAAAACGATCAATGAAATTGATGAATTGATGCAGATAGTGAATCGATGAAGGCGATGGAGGCGATGAAGGCGATGGAGACGATGGAGATTTAAGGAGATTACAGGAAGAAGATCGATGGAGATTGAAGAAATCCGCGATCGAAGATTTGAGAAAGATGAAACACGTATTTTTGGAGAGTTAATAAATTGATTTCCTAAAATAACCTCAGCAAGTTATTTAAAATAAAATAATGAAATAATGGTAAATTAATCATAACCACAAGATCTAGAAGATGGAGGGCCCTAATTTGGTCTCTAGTTCGGTCCTTAAGAATGGTTCGACATTGATCACAACCCTATATATATATATATATATATATATATATATATGTGAGCGTTATTCTCCTATTCATCCCTTAGATCTTTTATTCTTCTTAATATGAGCTGTTAGATCTCATTCATCAACGGTCCAGATGATCTGCATTATTACACTATAATGATGCATTATTAGTCGGTGTGCATTATTCAACGGAAAATCTGCATTATTACACTATAATTGTGCATTATTAGTCGGTGTGCATTATTCAACGGAAAATCTGCATTATTAAATGACACGTAGCACTAATCTAACCGTCGAATGACAAAATCGTGGGGCTGAGATCAAGAAGGAAAAAAGAGAAAATATGCAAAAAGGAAATGAATACATCCCTATATATATTAGACTTATTTTTAGTATGAGACTAAGTTTGGTGGAGGGAAGAAAATAGAAAGATGAATTTTTTTATGGACGAAAGAAGTACTATTAATTTGGACCCCCCAATATTAAAATCATGTGTCCGCCACTGTGCACACTTGAACTTATTCATGAAAAAAAAAACACTTAGAACTTATTTACTCAGATTGTCTGATTTGTGTTAAACTCTCATAATGTTTTTGGGTCACTTCCCAACCTCATATCAATAAAATTAGAAAAACACCACTTGTATTTCTTGCTTGCAATTTTACTCTTTCAGTAGTGAAATTAGGGAAAAACTTGTAGTATCTTTTGCGTACAACTTTACTTTTTCACTAATATAAAAAGAGTTTACACCTTGCCAAGTACTTATGATATACTTTATCGATCTTTTAACTTTGTACTTTTCATGTACGACGATTGAGATTACAATTTACTTACAATAAAATAAAAATGAAATTTTATTGAACACATGCATGTCGGTTATTAAAACTAGTGTCTGTACATAGGAAGTACTTTATTATGTAGATCGGAATCCTGATGGGTAGATCTGAATCCCATTGGTTACAATGTCTCGGATAATGTTTTCTATAGTCTATCCCATTCCATTTCACAAACTTTTATTTAGTTTTTGTTTTTATTTTTAACTTGATTAAATAAATTTAAAGATGACTCAGACTCTTTATCCTTCAATGACAAAAGGTCAAACATAATCTTCAATAATCCATTTTATCTTACGGAGTCATAAAAAATGGTTTTTGTAGTCCTATTTTAGAACATGTTCGTGAACAATGGTTTTTTTTTGGTATTCTTGATTGGTATTCACCTAATTCATATCGTCATAATTATTAAACCAGTGTGCAATGCGGAAGTCATATAATATGTGCAAGTTTGAATTTGACGAATTTACCAATTTCTAACCATTCTAGATCTAGAAATCACAATTACAAAAAGATGATTTAGATAGAGAAGATAGTCCGAAAATCTAATAGCCAAAGTGAAATAAATAGTCACCACTTTGTCCCATAAAAATTGAAACTATTTTCATTTTGATCTGTCCAATAAAAATAGTGCACTTCTATTTTTTATTACTTCTTTCTCTAGTGGTTACTACAATCTGAAATTGATAGAGGTGAAGTGAAATTGAATCGCGTTAAACTCGGGTGTATTTTGATTTTTTAAGTTGATGGCCGACTATATGAATTGACCGGTGAAATAGTGTCCTAATAAATGTTTCATGTGAAATGTAAAGTCAACCGAATTAAATACTCCATATTTTAGCACCAATCATGCAAATTAATTTTTGCCAATTAAATACAGTATACAATACAGTAGAAGATAGTGGAGCACAACGTTATGCTCAGTTGCCTAACTAGCCACCGGTAAAATTTATAAAAAATGGAATCGACCAAAAGTTTAAAAATCGATTCATACACTAACACAACCGTTTGAATATTTGGTTTGCCACGAGTTTTAATGCATAGTTGAAAAAGTAAGAGAGAAAATGTTTTTAAAATATTATTAGTAAATAATAGGTCTCACCTCATTAGAGAGCAAAAAGTTTTTGAAATTAGAAAATTCATATTTTTCAGGGACGGACTAAAAAAGTAATACTAGTTTACGTTCTTTGGGGACGGAGGGAGTATATGAATTGAGTTCACCCAAAACACACACTTTTGAGCTCTAACTCCGAATTTCTTCGAAGTTAATAAATTGTGGTTTTGTTTCGTATTAACATGATCATGGTAATGGGATATATCATTTGTAACTACATACCAAATATTAAAAGAACACGTGATTTAGTTTTATTATACAATTATTTTAATGATAATTATATTATTTTATACTAAAATCAAACAATATTAAACAACGAATTATTAAATGAGATCAACATAATTATTTGTGATATAGTGTATGGTTGTTATAAAGACAATACCTGATTGTCCATTTGTCTTCGAGATTAAATTAGTTATTAAAGTATTGGTAGATATAACTAGAAGCAACATCATCTCCAAACAAATGCCAAAAGTTTATGGTGTAGTATTTACTTAAATTTCAAGACCTTAATAAATTAATAATATTCTTTTGGCAAATGATGTATACAAACTATTTGTTTACTAGTAATTCTTGCGAGTTGCGACTGAATTTTCATTAGCAAACTTAGGATTCAAGTGTCCCATTAATCTATAACGAAACTCACTTAATCCCACAAGATTTAATTTTAAGTATCATCATAAAGAATAATGTTTTGGAGACATAATGTCTAAAACATAATGAGGTTAAAATGGTAATTATATATTATGTGGTATTTTTAATTAAAATTTTATTTTATGTGTTTACTTTACTACCCCTATATTAATTTGTTTATTTATTACACCTATAACCTATTTAAGGATATAAATGTAGATTATGCATATATTATGCATGCATTTAATAAACACGTGAATCATATATACGATTTTAAAATATGACTGGATAATATTTTTTTATCTATTCCCCTTTTATTGCATTTATTTAAAGAAAATTTTAAAATATAGAGTAGTACAATTTTACTACCAAATAAAAAATATTGGATTTCTTTACAAATTAGTTTTATAAATTTTAGTTTAAAATTACTAACTAAAAAAAGATATTATTAATGGAGCTTATGATTCTTCATTTTCTTAATTCTTAATATAATTAGTTGATGTACGATATATTAAATAATCTAAAATGAGAAAAGTTGATTCATCCAATTATTTTCGTATTAAAAAATACAACAATTTTTTATTTTTGAAACGTTATAAAGTTAACTTTCTAAGCATAATTTTGTAGAGTCGAAAACAAATATTACATGTGATAAAAGTTAAGAAAATTAATACAAAAATACAAAAGATAACGCAAATAAATGATTCATCATAATAACTACTACTATTATTTAATCATACAATTCAAATTTGAATAAGAAATTTAACAAAAAAAATAATAAAACCGGCTATGAAAGTATAACATAAAAAAGAAAATAACTCATAATTAAATTATCAACTGATTATATAAAAATTTATTTGAAATAATAATAATAGATGAAGCTATCAAATTATTTTATTATTAAATAATAATTTAGTATGTATTTTGTTAATTACTACTATAGTAACTAATTTATAATCTAAATTCATGATTTTTAAATGAATAAAATAGTATAAAATTAACATGAAAAAAATGATGTGTAAACATATAAAAAGTTTCGAGCATGATTGTAGTTTATCTCTAATCAAATCAATAAATATGCATTTAGATAAAGATATTTAATTTGATTTAATATTCCTTAATTAGATTTGTATCCATTTAACATGATATTGGGTAAAGTAGTCATAATAAAAAATATATCTATGTCAAAATGCCATAAGGGTATTATGGCATGGAGACATTATGTCTCTAAATCACTACCCCATCACAAAATAAGAATAAACATTATTGTCGTTGCAAGATTTTATTTTTTCCAATTATACCCACCTAACAAAGGTTGTTACTTCATTTCCACTCATTGTCAACTAATCATTATCTTAAACATAGCAGTTTTAGATTCATGTGTTTATTATCCAACGTGTATATCTGTTATATAATCATGCTGCATTGTGACATTATATTTGGCCTGATTGTGTAATCAAACTTTAAACATTAAAAGCATTGTTTTAATTAGACTCGTTTTAGCAAAAGGCAGTGACAAATTAACAAAAATTGTGTATACAAAATTGGACATTTTAGGTATTTTCATTCACAATAGTTTGTACATTACATATTACCCTTCTATAACTATTTAGGGAAGATTAAGTGTTTAAGTTTAATAACTGCACATTTAGGAAAGGTAATTCATTCCATCATAAAGCTACATAATTATAGCTAAATCAAAAAACTAAAAAGATAAATTTATCACATTCTTCTCCATACATTTTTAAAACTATTGGGTACGTATTTGAAGAATATTAAATTTCTTCTATTTTCTAAACACTCAAATACCTTATGCAATAAAATTTAATGAATAAATTAACATATAAAATGTTAGTAGTCATTAGAAAAAAGTCACATAATGTATTTAGATTTTTAGTATTGTCATTCAACTAATCAAATATTAGTATTTTAATTTTTAATATTACCATCCAACTAATATTATTTCGATTAACCATTAATAAAAAATAAAGTAAAACATTAATAGTTATTCAAAACCAACTATTTCATTGTGCAATAAAAATTACTACATAAATTATAAAAATAACTATGTGATAGTGTTGTCATTCAACTAATTAAAAATAATTAAAAATCATTAACGCCGTTTCTTTGAGTATTGTATATCTTAACTCAAAAATAATGAAATGAATATAAAATAGTAAAAAATAAATTAAAACAAATAACGGTCATTTGTATCCAACTATTTTAACACTCTTACTATTAAATTTTAAAATTGTAAATTATAAAACAACCATATGTATATTTATTTAATTTTTTAGTATTATCATCAAAGTAACTGTTGATCATTGAATCGATTTTTTTTGTGTATTCAATATCTTGACTCAAAACCATGAAACATTAAAAAGTGTTATAAAAGAATAAAAAAAATTAAAATAATAACAATAATCATTCACATCCAACTATGTTATTGTTCAACAATTTTAAAATTATAAATTATAAAAATGACTATATATATAATATATATACTTGATTTCTTAATACTCACATCCAACTAATTGACGGTGATTACATCGATTTTTTGTATACTAGAAAATTGATTAAACGATAACAATCATTACCATTCAACTATCATCCAACTAATTGACGATCACTACGTCGATATCTTTGCATACTCTACATCTTGACTAAAATATCATGAAATAGAGACAATTTTGAGTATGTCATAGTAACAAAAAAGTTAAAACGATAAAATCATTCAAATAGAATGATTCTTTAAATGTAAATTATAAATATAACTACAATATATATTTAATTTCTTAGTACTACCATCCAACTAATTAATGATAATTAAGTCGATTTACTTATGTACTCTTCTTGACCGAAAAATCATGAAACAAAATTAATAGTCATTCACATTCTAATCTACTATTATTGAATTATTCTAAAAAGTGACTATATATACTTAATTTTTTATTGTCATCCAACTAATCGATAATCATTAGATCAATTTTCTCGTAACTCTACGTTATTTAAAAACCATGAAACATAAATAAATTCAATACGTACTACTAAAAAAATACATTAAATCAATATTAGTTATTCGCCTCGAAAAATTGCAAATTATAAAATGACTAAGTAAAAATTGTAAACTATAAAAATGATAGTATTAGAATATGTACTTAAATCATGAGCATCGTCATTCAACAAATTAATTACCATTAATTCAATTTCATTTTATTCTCTGCATCTAGAATAAAAAATTATGAAATGAAACTAAAATTGATATAATAATAAAAATAAGTAAAAAGAATTTATTTGCATCGAACTATTTCATGATTGAATAATTCTAAAAATTATAAATATAAATGCAACTGTACTTAATTTCTATTATAAACACCCTTCATGTTAATTAAGAAAGAAATAAGATTAATATTTTCTTAATATAAAAATACCCATCACTAAAAGTAAATTAAAATAAAAAGTATTCATATATCTGCTTTTGGATATAATGAAAAAGGAAACAGGCTAAGGAAAAATAGTATTAAATCATTATGGCTATAATATTTTCTCATGTATTCCACATATCAAATATAGAAATGCTTTATTATTTTAATTTATTTTTCATATATTAAAAATTATTTTATTGTCACGACATCGATGATTTATATCGCATGATAATTTAAAATAAAAAATTAACAAAAAAGAAGACAAACAAGTTATGAAAAAGTAACACAAATGACAAAAATAACTAGATACTCCACTAAAGTATAAAATGATCAAACATAATTTTCGTTAAAAAAATATACGTTACTTTATTAAATTATGTAGTACTAGTAATTATTTTATGATTAAATATAGCACTTTAGTTATGTAGTATGTTAATTAGTAATACCATAAATAATTCATAATCTAAATCAATGCGGTTTTCCTAAATTAATAGGGTTAAAAATATTCAATATTAAATAAGGATAAATTAGTCATAAAATTGTATTCTGAAAATAGAATTAAATTAAAGGGTATTTTGTATATACAATTTTTGTCAATTTATTAGATTAAAAATTCCTATTATGAAAAGTTACTCTAACTCATAATCTTTATCATACAAAAATATCACTTTCAAATTACTCCGTATTTACTAAAAAAAGATTACGTTTTAAATTTGTCACAACAAAATAAGAAAATTTCCCGAAAATCAGATTTTATCCATTGTAGAAAAATGTCTTATTCATATAAAAATAATTGAAGAAGTAAAATAGAAAAAAATGCATAATCATAAACCAAACTGCAACCACCATCTGCTTAGTTTGAGAGAGAGAGAGAGAGAGACATTTCGACCGAAGAAGTCGCCTTTATCAATTCTTCAAGCAAACGAAGACGTCAATTTCTACCTACTGACTCCTGCTTTTGTTTTCCTGCAATTTTCTAAATTGTTTGCTTCAGATCTCTGCATTCCCTCTCCCAATTTCTAGGGCATCCTTTCATATATATCCGCGCATTGTCCACTGTGTATCACTGATTCAGTCGTGTGTATGTGTGTGTGGATGCACCTCAGCTCCCTGCATTCCCTTGATCGATGAGATTTCTGTAGATTGGGGATTTGGTGCTTGATCGTTTGAATTTTCGATTCCTGATGGCTGTAGATTCTGGCCCTGTGACGCCTGGACAGGTGCGATTTCGATATCACGACTTCATTTATGCTTCGGTTTTAGTTGATTTAGAGTTCCTGAGAGAGTTGAAGATTTACTTGATTTTGGATTTGGATGTTCAGAGAAGTTTTATTTAGTGAGGTTCAAGATATTCCGTGCATGCTGTCATTAGCTGTAATGGTGACTCGGTTTCTATTGTGAAGCTTTGATTTGCCATTTTTAAAATTTAGTTGTTTAGTTCTTGATAGATTGGCTTTAACGGCGTCATTGACTTGAGTCTAGGTTTTAGGAGTTCTTTTATGTAGAATGATGTAAATCTACTTTGATTTTCTCTGCTTCGATTTATTCGAGTTTTTTGGCCTCTGAAAGGTTAGTTTGACTCCTAGGTTGGTTTCATTTATTGAATGCAAAAATGGGGTAAAGGATTGATATGAGTATTAGCGATGGTGCTTGTCTGCTGTTATGCGTTTGTTTTCTGGGTGAGCTTGTACATTCGCTGGGGACTATTCAACTTGTTTTGGGATGGTTTGAGGTATTCTATGATCTGGTTGATGTAATGATATAACTAGGATGAAAGAAAGTAAATCTTGTCTGATGCAAGTGTAATGTGAGAAATTTGATGACCTTTTTCATAAAATTTGAAAAGAGTATGAGGCAGCGAAATTATTTCATCTAGCTTTGTACTAGTTCATTTTATATTTAGATAGTAATATAATTTGGTGGATTTCTACAATCTTGATTAGAAGACAGGTTTCTAATATAAGCTTAATAATGCACTACATGAAAAGGTAGCAATAATTAAATTTATTGGCCCTGTTGCAGAGGAACTCTTATCTTTGAATATAAAATAAAGACTATAAAGTGATTTTGCATTACAACTGAGGATGCTCTATTTTCAAAGGTTGTGCAACGATTTTTTGCCTCGTAAAGATGAGTCATTGGAAATGTTATGCAACTTAAGCTTAATTAACAGTTTTTGGGACATGCCTAATGAGATCCTTTTTCATTCATAAACCGAAGTGATATCATTGGTGGGTTAGTATATTTGAGGATTGCCACTCCCTTTAACTATTCTTCTCGTTTTAAATCTTTACTTGTGATTTTCTAGGTGTCGTTTTTGCTTGGTGTAATCCCAATTTATATCTCATGGATCTATTCTGAGTGGTTGGAGCATAAGAAATCATCTTCCCCTTCTAAAGTGTAAGCTCCCTAATACTTCTCTCGTCAATACACTTAGGACCAACAGGGTGGTAGTAACCATTATTATCATCATATCTTCGTGTGTTAATCATCTTCTCTGATGTATGAATTGTTTTTATGTCCAAAAGTCATTCAGATAATAACCTGGCTGAACTGGAAAGTGAAGCTATCAAAGATGAGCAGCGAGCACTATTAATGGAAGGCGGTCTCACTAAATCGGTGTCTACAAAAGTTTCTAGTCCATCCATTAAGACTAACATAATTAGGTATGTTTTCCTTGTGACTAGATGAGTAAACATAATTAGGTGACTTATTGAAATGTACATAATTTAATTGATGGATTCAGTCTTACCAGCTGTGTGTGATCTACAGGTTTCTAACCATGGACGATGCATTTTTACTTGAAAATCGGCTACTTTTAAGAGCAATGTGAGTTTTGTATGATGATTATTTTTTGATCTTGTGTTGTTTCATTTGTTAATGAAAAATAACTCACGCAGGGCTGAATTTGGGGGAATTTTGTTGTACTTTTATATATGCGATCGGACAGATATATTTTCAGATTCTACCAAGGTGATATTATCATTCTCTGTTATTATTGTTGATATATGTCAGAAATAGCTGATAGCAGTTACGCCTACCTGTTCAAAGTTAAAGTTATAAAATAGTGAACTTTACAAATATCTCATTCATATCTCCTGATACAGTATAAAGACTGCAACGAGTATACCTTAATTTCTGTATGTTTTGCTATAATGTGAATAGATTTTTTCATAATTTTCTCATTTTTCTATTGTTGGACAGAACTACAACCGCGATCTGTTTATTTTTCTGTATATCCTTCTCATCATAACTTCGGCAATGACTTCTCTTAAGAAGCACCATGACAAATCAGCTTTTTCTGGAAAAGCAATTCTATACCTTAATCGCCATCAGACTGAGGAGTGGAAAGGATGGATGCAGGCAAGTATTCTTTTAGTTTAATTTAATGATATACTCATGAGTATGTTGTATAAGAAATAAAAATAGTCTTGTAGGTGCCCCATGACTTTTAGGTCTGGCTTTCTCTTAGTTGATACTGGATGTTTCCAACACTTATCAGATGCCAATCTCTTTCTGCTGGCTATGTGTCTGACAATGTACTATGTTTATTATAGGTGCTGTTTTTGATGTATCATTACTTTGCCGCAGCAGAGATATACAATGCAATTCGCATTTTTATTGCTGCATATGTTTGGATGACTGGCTTTGGAAACTTCTCTTATTATTATATTCGCAAAGATTTTAGTGTTGCTCGATTTGCTCAGGTGATGTTGCAATCTGTCATTGGTCTTTTGTTGTTTTTCTAACAATTGGTCTAATTTGACTGGGTTCTTAATGCAGATGATGTGGAGGCTCAACTTTTTTGTGGCATTTGCATGTATTGTTCTTAATAATGACTACATGCTGTACTATATCTGCCCAATGCATACCCTTTTCACTCTAATGGTGTACGGGGCTCTTGGTATTGGCCACAAGTATAATGATATAAGATCAGTTATGGCTTTGAAGCTTTTGGTGTGCTTTCTGGTAGTTATCTTTGTATGGGAAGTTCCTGGAGTTTTTGAAGTTCTATGGAGTCCTTTCACCTTTCTTTTAGGTTCGTGATCCATTTATTTTATGTTCCTTGAAAACCAATCTCATTCTGTCTTCTTTTAAGTGATATTCACATCTTCCTCTAAAGCTATTCAATGCCAGTTAGCTGTATTTGTTAACTGTGACAGTGCAATGATACCTTATTGTCATGTTACTGACAGGATATAGTGATCCAGCAAAACCAGAACTTCCACGACTTCATGAGTGGCATTTTAGATCTGGACTTGATCGCTATATTTGGATCATTGGAATGATTTATGCCTATTTTCACCCAAATGTAATGCCCTATAATTGCAATTTTTGCTAATGTTCTATTAGCATGAATTAGGAACTAAGACCTTTTTGTCATTACAGGTTGAAAGGTTGATGGAGAAAATGGAGGAATCCGAGGCCAAGAGGAGACGTACCATCAAGGGATCCATTGTTACTGTTGCCTTAGTAGTAAGTCAATTTATTGATTCATGGTGTGTGGCATTTGATAATCTTCTTCAAACTTTCTCATAACTAAAAGGCAAAATTGGGTTGTAGGTTGGCTACCTATGGTACGAATACATTTACAAGCTGGACAAAATTGCATATAACAAGCTGCATCCTTACACATCATGGATCCCCATAACGTATGTACCAAAGCATTGTTTCAATCTAACTAATGGCAGTTCTTTTAAAATTTGTTAGAGAAGAAAGATCTGTTCTCATTTGCTTCAATCTATTTTTACAGTGTCTACATTTGTTTGCGGAATATCAGCCAGAACCTTCGCAACTTTTCCTTGACACTTTTTGCGTAAGTCATATTAAGATTTTCTTTAGATATCGACAGTCAACAGATGTAAGCATATCACGTTACTTTTGCTGGATTAATATTTGATGCTTTCTTTCCAGGTGGCTTGGAAAAATTACTTTGGAGACCTATATTTCCCAGTTCCATATCTGGCTGAGGTTTGTGCTTATTTTTGTATTTAAATGTCATATATATGGTGATATTCGAACACTTACCTTCAAATATACCCGTATATCTTGACAAATTGATAGTTCTTTATAAAATTCTGCTTGACTATGTTTGAGCAGTTTCGATGATATAGGAACTCAGTGTGGCCAAACATATGCGATTTACTACGGCTCACATGTTTCTCTTGATGTACTATAACAGATCTAATACGCCCAATGGACAGCCTAAATGGTTGCTATCCTTCATTCCAGATTATCCCATGCTTAACTTCATGCTGACAACTGTCATTTATATCTTGGTTAGTTACTTTGCCTAGCTTCGTGTTGAATCGATGTACTGCTACTAATCCAATTGGTGCTGCAGGTATCTTGCCGGATTTTTGAGCTCACCAATACACTCAAGTCAGCTTTTATACCCACAAGAGATGATAAGAAACTGTTGCACAACTTTTTTGCTGCGGCTGTCATCTCCGTGTGTTTGTATTCCATTTCGTTCGTCCTGGTTCAGATTCCTCATTAGTAAGTTCTGTATGTGAGCTACTGATTGGCAAAAATGTACCCCTCTGTTTTCATTCCTGACTGAGATTCGAAAAGCTTCAACCTATTAATTGGAATTCATGATCTGCGCTTGATGTTTTTTATTTGAATCTTGACTTGTTTGGTGCAGATTTGTGCATAAACAAGCTAAAGAAGGCGTGTTCAAGGCCCAAAGGGAAATCTGGGACCTATAATTTCTTCTCTTGGGATTGGTTTGATGATTGCGATCGTCCATTCCCAGCAATTTTGAGAGATATCGCTGCATTACTTTTCTTGTCTCTAATTGAAGAAAGATAAAAAATTCTAAGTGTATTTTGTTACACGCACAACACACACACATATTCTTATTCTTTGATTTCTCTTATGCAAAAAAAGTGTTTATAGGGATTCAAACTGATGGCCTTAATGAATCCACATCTTTGACCAAGAATAGTTCGCATGTTCATTTCATTAAATTGAGTAATTAATACATGTGAAAATTTTGTGCTGCGCTATTTCTCGTGAATTACTTTATTTTCCGGGGACAAAGTTTGTAGCATAAGACCAAGCATTGTTGTTAACGGGGTCAGCCAGGTGGTCGGCGAGGTTCTCCAACGGCCCTTTTCCGGTGACGATAGCCTGAACAAAGAAACCAAACATTGAAAACATGGCGAGTCTACCGTTCTTGAGCTCCTTCACCTTTAGCTCAGCAAATGCTTCTGGGTCATCAGCTAGGCCCAACGGGTCGAAGCTTCCACCAGGGTACAATGGGTCCACCACTTCGCCGAGGGGCCCACCGGCAATTCTGTAGCCCTCAACTGCTCCCATGAGTAGCACTTGAGTAGCCCAGATGGCCAAGATGCTCTGAGCATGAACCAAATTTGGGTTGCCCAAATAATCAAGTCCGCCTATCCAATATAGTAGTAAAGTATTAATTATAATGAGAATGTGTTTGATCGAATAGTTTGATATCTATAATGAAATTAAATTAAATGGAAAGTATACCCTCGCTGAAGATTTGAGCGCCGGCCTTGAACCAGACTGCCTCTCCGAACTTGACGCCGTTGCGGGCCAAGAGCTCGGGGAAGACGCAGCCGAGGGCACCAAGCATGGCCCATCGGCTGTGGATGACCTCAAGCTCGCGGTTCTTGGCGAAAGTCTCGGGGTCAGCCGAAAGTCCGGCGGTATCCCAGCCGTAGTCGCCAGGGAATTCTCCGGTGAGATAGCTGGGGGCTTCGCCGGAGAATGGGCCTAAGTACTTAACACGGTCGGGGGCCTCGGGGCCATACCAAGGGCTGCCGGAGGAGACGGCAGGCTTCTTGGTGGCGGTCTTCCTCATTGAAACTCTTCCGTTACCGGCTGTCTCTGAGGCGGGCGGAGAGAGCTTCACTGCCTGACCGGCGAAAGAAGAGGAAGAAAGAGCCATTGAAGTGGAAGCCATTGTATTGATTTGTGTAGAGAGTTGGGATTGAGGATGGGAGAAATGCAGGTTTGTTGATAGTTATATATAGAGAGAGAGGTAGTGATGATAGGGAGTTTCAGACCATCCACAACGCGTCTCGCGCCGGGCTCGCGTCTCGTCTCGGAGAGACGAGACCCCCGCGAGACGCATTGCAGCGCCCATCTCGTCTCCAGCTCGCGACCGTCTCGTCGCGTAGCTCGTCTCGGAGAGACACGATACGAGCTGTCTCGCCACGCGCCAGGGACACGTGGCACGTCCCCATGCGTGCGTGACGCCCACTCGCTGGCCCGCGAGTGGGCGTCGTCACTGATGACGCAATAATTCATTTTTTTTAAAAAAAATCGATTTTTAATAAAAAAAATTTTTTTTTCAAACGGTAATATTACCGTTAAATATTTATTTTCATTTTTTAAATTTTTAATTTTTTTACTCTATAAATAATTCTATTCCATACTCATTTCAAACACAAACACACATCTATTCCTCTCAAATCCTCTCTATCACTCCAATTTCCATCTTCAATCAACTCAAACAAATGGATCCTTTTGAGCAAATGCGCCAATTAATGGAACAATCACTCGAAGAAGATCGACGACGAGAGGCGGAGGAAGCCGCACCACCCCCACGACGCTCCCGGAAGTACATCAATCGGAACCGGGAGGAAGCCGCCGCACGGTTAGTACGCGACTACTTCTGCGATAACCCGATTTGGGGAGATACCTATTTCCGTCGCCGTTTCCGCATGCGAAAACCGCTATTTCTCCACATAGCGAATACTTTGGTGGCCAGGGAGGAGTTCTTCCGAGAAGGGTTCGACGCGGTCGGTCGTCCCAGCCACACGACGCTGCAGAAAAGTACTGCAGCCATCCGGCAGCTTGCGACTGGACAAACGGCCGACATATTCGACGAATACCTGCACATCGGAGACAGCACTGGGCGCTTGTGCTTGCTCAACTTCTGCAGAGGCGTCCGGGCAGCCTTCAGTGACGAATCTCCGGAGGCCAACCACGGAGGATTGTCAGTTCCTCCTCAACCTGCACGAACAAGTGCACGGATTCCCCGGGATGCTTGGCAGTGTCGATTGCATGCACTGGCAATGGAAGAATTGCCCGGTGGCTTGGAGGGGTTCCTACACGAGCGGCCACAAAGGCACCCACCCAACCGTTGTACTCGAGGCCGTTGCCGACTACCGACTTTGGATCTGGCATGCGTACTTCGGGGTCCCTGGCTCGAACAACGACGTAAACGTGCTCCAACAGTCCGACCTCTTTACCGAAGTTTTGGATGGTAAAGCGCCGGCCATCAACTTCGTCGCCAACAACCGGCGGTATAAAATGGGGTACTATCTCGCCGACGGCATCTACCCGAAGTGGCCGACCTTCGTGAAGACGTGCGGCAGGCCAGCGAACCCAAAGCAGGCTCTTTTTGCGCAGAAGCAGGAGGCTGCGCGCAAGGATGTGGAGAGGGCGTTCGGGGTTCTCCAAGCGCGCTTCAACATCATCAAAGCCCCGGCTCGTTCGTGGTTCATGGAGAGCATGGTCGACATCATGTATACGTGCATAATCTTGCACAACATGATTGTCCGAGACGAAGGACCCGATGCCGGAAATTGGTTCGACCCCGAATCCCCCGGAAGCTCAACCGCAAGTAGTCCGCCGCGAAGTGGAGCGCATCCATCTATACAAGAACGGTTGGCTATTCGGGCAAGGACACGCGACTCTAGCGCCCACACCCAACTCCAAGAGGATCTAATTGAGCACATTTGGGAAAACTTTGGCGGAGAAGATTAAATTATGTCATTTTTATTTTTTTAGAATTTTAATTATGTCTTCGTTTTTTTTAATGTTAAGTTGTAATATTGTTTTAATTTTAATAAAGTGTGTTTGTTTAAATTGAATTGGGTTTTAAAAAAAATTATAAATTAAATTGAATGAATAGTAATTAAGAGACGGTATAGAGACGGTTAAGAGACGGAGCGTTGCAGGTTCCGTCTCTTAGTTAAGAGATGGAGGAAAAAAGGACAGTGGGGCCCTCAAATAGTGCTCAAATAGTAGTTAAGAGACGGTTTAAGAGACGGTATAGAGACAGCGTTGTGGATGGCCTCATATTAGAATATGTCTCTCTCTTTTGATTGGATGTGAAGATTTTATGTCGAGTTGGCATATGCTTAACCATCTACTTTTGCAATTCGACACACATCCCAAATTCCCATCACGAAATCTATCCTTGATAGTTTGGATGTTGTGTGAATCATCCAATGCCACACATCAATTTTTGAGGTAACGTTTCTTAAAAGAATTAAATAATTACTTATAAATTATTAGGGACGTATCCGTGTATTTCATCTATACTGTATTTGATAAGTACCAGAGATTTTTGTGTTGATGAGAATTGAAAATTCAACAAAATTTTTTGCAGAAACGGATTCAAGTTATCCAAACCCAGAACAATTAAAATATCCCCAGCTTTAAGTTTGGAAACTCTGTAAATAAGGAAATTTTATAGCTATACGTGTTTAGGAATTAAAGGGATAAAATATCCGTTGTAGAACTCAACTTTCCATATGAAACTCAGGAGATTAATTAATAAGCTACATAAATAAGGAAAGAAAACCAGATATACTACTACATTTAGGTTTTATATTTCGATCATAAATAAACAGCTCTTACAAATCACACCAACAACATTCAGTTTCCAAGAGCAGATTTAGGTTTATTACTACTTAGTATTAGTCCAATTCCGATTCCAATTCTACAGTATGGCGTGCATTTATGGGTTCGTTTCACAGTTTCATTATCCAATTCCAATCCGTCCAATTCCATTGATCCCAATTCCGATTCGACCGTTGATTAAAGAGTATGATACGTGCCCCGAAAGTTTGAACGGCTTCAAGTATAAGGTGACGGGGCAGATTGTTCCCAACGAAGGAGAGGAGATGATTTCGCTCGCTGATCTCTGCGACGCGCTACACGCCTTCTGGCAGCCGTCTCTCACTTGGCGAGTTATCCCCGTGGCCGGCCAAGGCTACTGCTACTCCCTCCAATTTTCGAGCTTTAAAGACTTCATGAAGGTAGCTACTGCCACTCTCCCACGCGTATCCAAGAACCTTCACAAGGTTCTTGTGCCGTAGTTGGCTGGCCTAATATGTTTGCTTCTCTGTAGAAGCATTTGTCGGATTCCTCTGCAAATTGCTCCAAATTCAGCTTTTTTACTGCTATTACCTTCCCATCTTGTAACCTGCCTTTGTAGATACGCTCCCAGTACGCGAGCTGCTTTTGGTTGTTCGCGAATATCGGATCCTCCGATATATCCACCCAACACCTCGCCAAGACGAAGGTTTCATCCGGTTGATAGTTCGTACGTCCGGGGGCGTACTCTTCATTCGTTGCCGGAGGTGGCAACTTGTACGCCTTGTACTTGGTCCGCTTCTTTCTAGGGCTGGCAATTTTTGACACGACACGATAATCCGACACGAATCCGCACAAAATTATTGGGTTGGGGTCAAGTCTTATTGGGTCCGTGTCCTTATCGGGTTGACCCATTAAGAACCCGATAATTTCGGGTTGGGTGCGGGTTGGATGCGGGTCGGATACAGATAACCCATTAAGAAATAATAATAATAATATTATTATTATTATTTTAAAAATATGTATATTAATTTAATTTTTAATTTCTTGTAAATTAGGTTTAAATAGTATAAAACAAATTTTAATCGCGTAAATTAGGTTGAAAAATAAGGTTTAATCGTGTAATATCATGTTTTAATCGTTTAATATCGGGTTCGGGTCGTTATCGTGTCGTGTCAACCCATATTATATCGTGTCGATAACGGGTTCGTGTCGGGTGCGGGTCGTGTTCGGATTTGAAGGTAGCAGGTCGGGTTCGTGTTCGGATTTACAGTTTTCTTAACAGGTCAGGTTCGTGTTAGGCCTTATTGGGTTGGGTCGTTATCAGGTTGACCCGATAACGACCCAATCCGCACGATTTGCCAGCCCTACTTCTTTCTGGCGGAGGCGGCAGAGGCAGAGGGGGCGGCGGCGGCGGCGCGACGGGAAGGGGCGGCAAGGCGAGTTGGGGACGGCTCCATTTCAGAGAGACCTACGAATTCGTACTGAAATCGGGATCGTACTGCGTGTTGGGGTCGAACGACCGATATTCGTCAGGTTGTGTACCCGGCCAACGTGCACTGTCTCCAAACATCGGGCTATTGGGACTTGAGTATTCACCGGAATCCATTTTATAGCGTAAGTTGAGAGTGAAAAACTGAATCGAAAGGTTACAAATTAAATGTGGGGTATGGGTATTTATATAAACACAATTTTCGAATTTAAAAAAAATCAAAAACGCGTTGAATCGTCCGTGCCATTATCCGTGTCGCCCACAGTGGGCGGCCGATGGCGCAAACGATGTCCTATTGTCCGCGCTTCATCCGCGGACTAAGCTTAGGGCGAGGACGACGCATCGTCCATCGTCCGCGCACCCACAGTGGCGGACGATGGCGCGCCTGAGGTATCGGGCGGCCTATCGTCCGCCCCACTGTGGATGCCCTAAGACCACTCGGCCAAATTGTCAGATATTTAGTTAATCTAGGTTTCATATTATGGTCAACTAACGAATTATGCATGCAACTTTTGGTACAATCACAGTTAAATAAATATATGTATAGGGTTGTGATCAATTGATATTTTTAGCCTAATTGAGATGCATTATCAGCTACTCATTTTTATTAAATGAGTGGTCCAGAATTTACCACATGGAAAATATTTTTAGATTAATTAATTATGAAAGAGCAGAATGACAATTTCATGGTACATTTTATTCGATAAATATTTTTTTAATTTTTTTTTGTTTTTTTTAATTTTTTTTTAAATTTTTATTTTTGTCAACTACATATACAATTCATGTCAACTACGCACATATAATATCAACTACATATACAATTCATGTCAACTATACACATATAATGTCAACTATGTGTACAATTCATGTCAGTTACATATATAATCCATGTCAACTACATACATATAATATCAACTACATATATTTACATATATTATATGTAAAACGTTATTGTTGACATAAATAATATAGGTCGTTGACATTAAAATATTTATTGTTGACATTAATTATTTGTAAAATGTTGTTGTTGACATAATAGTTGACATAAATAACGTTTGTTGTTGACATCGTAGTTGACAATGTCTCTATCGTTGACATCGCGCGAAAATGACAATTATGCCCCCTAGTTGACATCGCGCGAAAATTGTGAATAAGTGGCTGAAAATGCATCTTAGTTTTTAATTAATAACGGCCGAAAATCATGTAGATATTAGACCAACACTACATTAGTGCACTTAATCATGTACTCTCTGTCCCACCGAAAATGACTCACTTTCCTTTTTAGTTTATCCCACCCAAGATGTCTCATTACCAAAATTGGAAACCCTTTATCTCTACTTTACTCTCTCTACCTAACACACAAAATAAAATTGCATAAAATCTCGTTCCGCCCAAGGAATGGGTCATCTTCCTTGGGACGGAGAGAGTAGATATTATAACATTTACGCGACACATATATGTTCTGTGCATGTAGACTGATTCAAAGACTAAAATACAATCAATTTGTATAAAAAAACTAAAATAGTAATATTTGGATTTTAGAAGTTAAGGAAATAACATCACGACCAAGATGGGAAATAAAATGCAAATGCAAATGCAAATGCAAATTCAAATTCAAGATTACAGAGGAGTACTTCATTTAGAATTACATTGCTACAGATAAGAAATTTAAACAAAGCATCATCAAAGACAAACTAGGCAATCATCAAACCTACTACACAATAATTATATTAAAACTACAAATATGGCGACAAATTTATAGTCAATCTTGCTAGCTGACCTGGCACAGTGGTCAGTGGGCGTCGTCAATTAAGTTCAAGCTTCTTCACCTCCACACGGAGGGACTTCAGATAACGAACAGCTTCATCAAGTACTGCCACAGAGCTCATCCGGTTAGCACCAGGCACAATCCCTCTCAATGCCTTCACCATCTTCCTCACACTCTGCCGTTTCTTGCCGTTGCCGCGGCTCTCAGTTGACTTCTTGAACAGTGACCTGCTCCTCTTGGACACGGACTCAAAGTTCGAACATGAATCCGGGGAGCTGCACTCATATGGAGCGTAAGTTCGCGCTGTGCTCACTTCATCGCCTGATTCTTCGTCTTCTTCGTATTCCGTGGCGAGAAGAGCATCAATGTCATCCAAATCTTCTTTTAGTTGAGATGCTGTAGCTTCTCCTTCATTGTTAGCTTCCTTTAGACTGACGGTCTCTTGGAAGAGAGCCGTCTCAGCACCAAAACCGGGATAGAACATTTTGGAGCTCATCTCTGGGTGGAGCATGATCTGGCTTCGGTTCTTGTTTTGGTCAAAGATAATGAAGTTTCTCGGGCAGGCATTGGTAGGTTGGATATCAATGTTGCCAAAAGGCATACATGGGTTGATAATGTCGGGGGCAACGAGCCCGTCAAAGAGAGAGGGCATACGAGCATTTTGTGCGTGATAGCTCACTTGATCAGCGAGTGGGGGTGGCAAGTTTGGATGGTGGCTATGCATGAAAGCTAGTTTAGAAAGTAGGTCTGAAACAAATAACAGTAACAGTTTGGGTTGGGTTTCGAATTTGGGCAGAATAGGGAAAGGAATAAAGTCTTGACAAAAGGCTAATGGTAGAACTAAGTTGTATCCATCGAGGCTAAATGGTGCGCACACTATTTTTAACAAGATCTCGGTTGATTTCAAACCAGATGATAACAAAGGTTGATCCCAATGGCCAGACTACGTAACAGGCTTAAGCAACTGACGGAAATACTCAGCCTGCAAGCAATAGATAAGCAAGAAAATAGTTTAGAAGCCAATTAAGCAGAGAACATTAGCAGATTTAACCATGCAGGTTGTATGATTCATCTCGTAACATCGAGCAAAAGCAAAAAACAAGCTCACTACGAAATTCACGTGCATAGATAAATACAATACTAAAACTCAATCATGAGATATTAAAGATAAATGATACAGTGAAGATGCAAAATCAATCTAAAATATTTATCATAATGTTATCATATCATGTGAAACTGCAAAGGGAAATCTACACAAAATGATGTGCATCACGAAAGAAGCACTAACCTGTCGAACTTGCATCAATTGGTAAAAAGCAATGCTTCCAATACTCATATTAATTTGTCCCAGTTGTTTTGCTTTCAGATTTTTCTTTCGATAAACAGCAATGCGCATTCTCACTTCCCCCACCACAACAAAATACAGCTAGTAGACAAGTCAGCCAAAACAAGGCAGCTCAAGAAAACTTATCTGCAAGAAACAAACTCAAGAGGTTATCGGCATGAAGTAAATCACATTACTCAAAAGAGGAAAACAACTTATCAGCAGTGCATCCACAACAACTAAAAACATCCAAGGAAAGGAAATTTAAGGTTTATTGATCTTAATTAAGATTTAAACTTTTACGTTTACTTCAACAGCACATAAGACATCATGAACTAGAGCTTCAAACAAAGACACGCATGCAAACAACTCCTCTGAAATCCTAAAATGTAAAATCACACACATTGGTCCTACCAAAAAAAACGTGTTTCTGTAAAACCAAAATTTCAACGGGTTTCAATATACCAAATAAGACCACAACGAAGAAACATTTATGCATCATTTACACATTATCAATTTAAATCAAGCATTGAAGTGTGCACAAATACAAAATGTCAATAAGAAAAGGGAGAAACTCACCAAATGAAAGCAATTTATAGGATAACGAGAAAAAACACAACCAATCGCATACACTTCCCAAAATAATTCGGAGCCCACGGCATGTTGATCTACTTCTTCAGCTCAGTAGGTTTAAATTGTTTGGCACGTAACCCTTTTCTGTCACATGAGAAAACGTAATCGAACACAAATCAATACCGGTTGTGGAATAGATATATAAATAACAATTGAATCGTAAAATCAACTACTTGTTTAAAAGAATTCAGGAGGTATAAAACAGTCAACAGTACTTCAGATCTCGGGCTTGAAAGCATTGAATCTAAAATGTGAGAGAGAATTTATCACAATACTTAGATCTCAGGCTCAGAAACAAGAAACCAGAAACTTAACCACCGCAAAATCACATCCATAAAAAGCCTAATTCTACATTAATTGTTTATACAGTTCATAAAGGGGAAAAATCTGATCTCAGAGATGCAACATTTAAATATACAAGAACAAATTCAGCATGAAAAGGTTACAGCTTGCAAGAATTAGAGGTTAATTAGCTAACATAAGCACCAATTAGAGACACACGTAACCCCAGATCGATTAAACCAATCACAATCCTAGAAAGTAGAAACCCAAAATCCAAGCAAATCAGAAGGCTCGCGGATAGATTACAAACAAAATACCCCAAAATCCAAAAAAAAATCACCCAAAATTCAACAAATCAATTCATTCACAGTAACAATCAACAACCCTTCAAAACAAAATCACCAAAATCAAGGAGAAATCACATGAGCTGAGCTGAGAAGATTACCCAAGAAAAAAAAAACAGAAATTAGAAAACCCCAAAGCAGAATCAGTCGTTCAGATAGGATAATGAGCAAGCAAACTCTAGAGAGATTAGTATTTTTCTTGGCAGAGATGGGAGAAAAGTAGTGGAGGAGTGGCGTGTGAAGATTATTAAATGCAGTAAGTCTGTATGGGGATGAGTGAGAGAGTTAGGGGGTCAAAGTAGGCGAAGGAGGGCCGTGGGATGGGGGGTTTCCGTGCGATACGGATGCGGATGCGGCGGTGGCCGTCGGATGAGCAAGCACGCGTGATAAGAAAAAGGTAGGCGTCCAAGACTATGTGGTGTTTGACAAAATGCGTATCTATTGGAATTCGTAAAATTATTTAATTCCAACCTTTTGACATTTTTACTTTTTATTTTCTTTCACTTTGTTTTTACTTTCTTACCCTTGCCCATTCACCCCAGTCTTTCTCCTATTTCATCCGTACCACAAAAATCGAGAATTTCAGGTTTCATAATTCTATGTGTATGTGATTTAGTGATGGAAGCATAAAAATACCCAATCTGTCTCATTAGGCTATTCGCAATAGGGTCGATAAATCTGTCCTGCGCGTCGGCAGTTTTATCGGCCCTATTGCAAGCCAACCGCCGACGAACCCGCCCTATGCATCAGGCGCGCGCCGATCCTCGGCAGATTTCATGGGCGGAGGGATGGGCACTATTGCAGCATCTTCATGAGATAAAACAAATTATTTCTTCTTGCTTTAAATTTTTTCTACTATTTGTAATATGCAAATACCATGTTTTTCATCTCATTTATCACCCCTTCATTTCAATCTCTTCTCTATAAATATCATATTTTTTCTACTAAGTTTTTTTCTTTGTAATTATTTAAAAATTAAGTAGGGTTTGATATTGCCTTTAACTTATTTTATTTTGCTATTTTTATTTTATTTTTCTATTTTATTTTATTTTACTATTTTATTTTATTTGATAACATAAATTTTAAAAAAAATAAAAAAAGTGGTTAAAATAGGGATAGACGGATTTTAAGGGCAGAATTTAAAGAGCTATACATATGCTTGGGTTGAAAGCTAAAATGTTGACGTGGCAAGAGAAAAATATGGATATGCGGATTTATAGGGCAATATTGTGAGTGCCCTTAGTGTTGGGTAGTACTCGTATTTCTTTTTACGTTGTCTCAAATATAGTTGAATCAGTTTTTTGTTTCAAAAAATCAACACATATAATTTGTCTTATTTTATTATACTACTGTCTTTTACTTTGTTCTCGGTTACTTTATTTTTCTTTTCCCCACTTTATCCTCTCGGCTTATCTCACTAAATATTTATTTTTAATTTTTTGTATCCAAAAGAAATTCTTTAACACTAATGGGATGGAGAGAATAGAATTTACTCTCTCCGTCCCAAGATAGTTATGGCATTTCTTTTGGATATGAGAATTAAGAAATTGAGGTATTAAATAAAAAAAATACAATACAACTCAATTATGTTGGTACGAGGGAATATATGTTATTAAATGGAATACTATTCAGTATTCACAAATCACATGCTGATAGGTTGAAATCATTACAAAACGAAGATTGTTTTCCAACATAAATAAGTACTCCATATTATGTGTAAAATAAATAAGTTAAAATGTCTTTAACACTAAGCTAACATTATTGTTACACCCATATCAAGAAGGCATTCTGTAATGAAAAATTTAACGATTTTATATCTTTAACTTTTCGTACAAAAAAGGCAGCTTGTATACTGTGTAAATATAAATGCCAATTAACTTAGGACTACTATAAAAAGATGAAAATGAAAGGTTCATATTGTAACTAGCCAAATTTTGCATAATTCAGCATGAGGAGTGACCGAGTGAGGATTGATTAGTATCGATACGATGGATTATGGAATAAGTAAATTGAGATATAAATTAATATTATGGAATGTGTACTCCTATTATCTATCCCCGCAATGAATTTTTTAAAATAAAACTGTATCATAATTTCGAATAATGGCTATTAACAATTGTAAGTATATACTTATATTAATATGTCTACAGTAACAGAACATACTTCGAGGAAAATAGCTAAATTTAAGTTACCCGTTAATTAAATAAAAATTGCATTATGGTATATATTAGGATTTGACTTACTCCAAAATTGGTTTCTCGAGGTACACGCACTCACCCTGATTTTAAGTAATTGTTGATTATATTTTATCTAATATTCGAATTAAATAAAATTTCTTTTGGATAAAAGGTGGTCAATCAAACCTAGTAGTATTAAAATTTCACCAAACAACTAACCCCAGCTCAAACAATAAATAAATAAACCTTGAAATTTCTTGTTGTAATGTAACCTATATACATCGCCTCATTTATAATTTATAGAAGTAATTTAATAAAAGTCGAGCTATCGAGAGCATACAAATGGTTTCACTGGAAACTTGCATATGTAGCTTTGATATATATCTAAAAAGTATTGTGATATGACGCGTGTTTTAGAGCACATATAATGAGCTCCATTAATAACGTTAATTTAGCGGTATAATTATACCATACATATAAAATATTTTGTTAATATTTTAAATTGGTAAAAAAAAATTAATTTACATAAAATAATACGAAAAGTTTCATTAATAATTCAAGTTAATGCATTGTTATAAAAAGTTTCATGGGAGAACTTGCATCGTATGCAACAACGCCTTCGCCTTCAGGCCAACAAACATTGCTATTTGCTATCATACGCGTTGTTGCCATCACCAAGCGACGTTCACATCCTCAAGGGAGTTGATACGAACACAACTAATGATGGCTCGATCGAGACGTGAGGACCTCGTCAAACCAAAGTGATAGTCTGGAAGAGATTGGTCTTAAGAATTGATACATGGATTAAAGTTTGGTGTTCAGACTTTTTATTATCATTGATGCATGGGACTGATAGTCTAGAAGAGATGAGAAGTGGCTTCGAGTTTTCATATCATCAAATTAATTAGTAGGAATTGTTGAATGTGGTATGTTTTGCTGGTACGTTTTTACTTGCTTGTTTTTTTTTTGTTGGGAGAAAATAGTAGGGTGGTTGTGGGCGTGGTTTTTACTTGCTTGTTTTTGTTTGTTGGGAGAAAATAGTTGGGTGGTTGTGGGCGTGGTAGTACTGTAGCTAGTCTTTTGTGATTTTTGCATTTTGAATCTGCTTAGACTATATCTAGATGTCGCTTCTCTTTTGTTTTTTATGATGCTGTTGTGCTTGGTCAATTTATAGACTCTTAACTCACTACTGATTTGAGCATTTTTTTATATATAAAAAATCCCACCACAAGACCAAGAAGGAATGGTACGATTCTAATAAATCATGTAATGAGTCAAATTAGTTATCTCTATTTTTTTTATTTCCTTGTCTTAATTTAGTCATTTAATCAATCATGTAATGAGTCAGAGCATTATTATACGTCTCACTACAGAAATTTCTATAATATACACATGTTATTGTATTGACATTTTTAATACAGTGTATTGATTGGTTAGCATATAGCACATAATTAAGTTGGTTACTATTGATTACACCCACAAATATGTGGTAAACCACCACCTCTCATGCCCCCGACGGATTCTACCATAGAGGCCAACGATAGACAATATCTCTCTTGTTACTTAACACAACAGAATACGATAAATCTTAGTTAAATCTCTCATACTATTATAGAACGCAATAATATATGTAAAACTCTCTTAGTTGAATCTCTTTTTCATCTTTTCTTCTGAAACATTTCGAACCCTAACCCTAGGGACTCGAACCTCGCACCCTTCCTCTCGGTCGACGTTAGGCCGGCCAACTCCACTGGTCTCTCTCGCCGATCGCAAGCCTATCATGGTCACCATATTATTAAAGGGGAAATGTGCATTTGAGAACTGAACATATATATAAATAATCCGGAATGTCAACATACATTATCCCTAAAATATATGTCCCCTCCATTGCCAAGTAGTCATCTGAAAAATTGGCATTTTATCTAATAACATTATTACCATGCGTGAATATTTTAAAATCCGAGCTCCTAGATAACTTAAAATTTGATTTTTCTGAAACTATTTTTAATAAAAGATTACGTAGCATAGCAACATCTTCTAATGGGGCAACTATTTTTATAATTCTCATGTTAAGTGTTTATTACGAACCGACCATGAATATATATTGTTTGATTGTTTTGTGACTATTCATCAATTGGAGATCAATAGAGAAACTTGCTATTTAAAACAATAAAAATTAGCGGATCAAATTGATCTGGATCACTATAGACGACTGTACTTTTATTTCCAAAAAAACTGAAGTGAAAAAAATTATATGCCGAGACTTTGTATTAATTTATCAGCCCTAATAATAGGTTAGGGCTCGTCCAACTGAACTTAAAAAAAATTATTACAACTTTAATTTTTATTCAAAAGTTATGGTAAAATATTTGGCAAAGAAACCAACTAAATAGTTAAAATAGTACTACTAGGAGTATAATATTTTAAAAACTGAAAAGTAGAGAAAAGCATGCTTTGATAGCATTGTAAATGATTTCGGTGAGTGGTGAATTGTTGAAAATTGTAAAACCAAAATATCACGCGGCTTCAACATTCAACCAATTCATTATTTATGGCTAGTTATAAAAGTCAATCAACAATCAAACTCGTCACTGTCAAATCCAGTTAAAATATCCCCAAATTTATATAGATGTATTTATAAAATTAATATTTAAGCTAGTTTTTCGAACATAGTAATACTAACTACACATCTCTCTTTAGTTTATTACTCCTATTTCCTATATGACGAGGAGATATTCACAATCACTAGAGACGTGCTTAATATCTCAACTAAAAGAGAAGTGGTGAAATTCATTGTCACGAGGCTTCTATAATATTATGCCCATTACACCATTTATATATGTCGAGATAACTAAATTAAACTACGGCCATAGTTTTTCTAAATAAAAATTTTGAATTATACTACTCCCTCAGTCCCCTATTAATTGGCACCAATTTCTTTTTTCGCCCGTCCCATATTAATTGGAACCCTTACAGTACTACTTTTGGTAATGAATATCACATTTCACTCACATTTTATTATAAAATTAATATATAAAAGTACGATTAAAATTCCACAAACTTTTTTTCACCTACTCTCCACTACATTTCTTAAAACTCGTACCAAGTCAACCGGTGTCAATTAATGGGGGACGAGGGAGTAGCACTTAACATTTTTAAAACAATATTTGTCGAAAAATGGTAAAATAAATTAAATCATCAATTTTAGTATTTACAAAAAAAGGGGCCAAATTGATGTTATTGCACATAGTCATAGTTTTCCGATGCATTAACTAATGGAGTATAATTATATTAGATGAAGATAGACTATTTTGTCGAGATAATAACGATAATCCATGAACAAAATAAAAGAAATTTATTTCAAATTTTTCTGAATTTATGACTTAAGAGACATCACTGTCTAAACGACCATTTATGCACTTATCTGATTAAAAAAAAAGGATATACAATGTGTTAATCTAATTAGTGAACCTAAATAGTTATAATTAGAAAATTAGGGAAATTGGGAGTGATATGAGTTGACGCGCATGCTAAGTGCACGCTTCTGTGGTGACAGCGCCAACCCAGTGTGATGATATGAACTTCTCCTCTTTCAAGGATCATTTTATTTTTATCAAATCTAACTTTTCTTTTTCTTGTTTTTATTCTTTCACGTGTGACAAGATTATAGTAGTAGTATATTAATTTCACTTTTTGCAGAAATAATTACTCATCCTAACTTTAATCTGATGGCTTGATAGTCTTATGCTTTGCATCGTATTTTTTTATTTAGGTTAATATCCGATGTATTATGAATTTTAGGAATAATTTCTTTTTAGTGTAGAAAAAGTTATTAATAAGCATAACTCTCATTTGTATGGAATTCTAAAAAAATTATAACAGCGTTAAATTTATATATTTATTCGCAATGTCCAAAATTCAATTACAAAATTAAAATACACCCAAAATCCATGTGCAACCACTTCTTTATATAAGATGATGATGGTGATGATGATGAATTCCTTCCACCAACATTAGGTTAATAGATTTTGATGCTCTGAGCCAACTCTCAGCCACTGAGAAAATTTTCATAACATAAATTTAAAAAAGTAGTAGTAACAAAGAAATATGTTATCCATACCATTTTCAATAAAAGTCTAACGTTTACACGTAGATAAGATAATTGCCACATCTCATTCAATATGGCTGTAAAATAGTTGAGCTAGGTCAATTTGAAAAATTCGCATAATCCTTAAAACTAGTACATTTTTTAGAACATTTAAAAAGTTTTGATACAAAATATTTAACTTTAAATATGTAGTTTTCCTTCCAATACCCCTTTTTCGTAATTTAAACTTACTAGATAGTTATGGACCAACATAATTTCTCTTTCAAGCCTGGAGCCCTGATATTATTCAAAAAATAAAATATTACAAATAAATTAACATGGATATAGTTCATAGTTCTCGATTTACACTCCTATTGAGCCACTGCGCACCTTCATTATACTTAATTTTTAATATTGCAAACTATACATTTTGTTTTATCCAAAAAGAACAAGAAAAAGAAAATAAAAAGAAGCACATAGATGTATTAAAAAACAAGTAGTACTTTGTTTATGGAACATCTATTGCATCAGAAACCCTAATCCATCAAAACAGGCAGAAATTATAAACTGAACAAAATATAGTACAGAAAATTTAGAGAAGAAAATAACGCCTAAAATGGTCTTCAATATGTAAGGAACTTCCTTTCATCAACCTCTTCCATGTATAGTTGCTATGTACAACACCCAAAGCTGTTTCAAACTTAGGGCACAAAAGACAGGTGAGTGTCGTAACCCCGGTTGCCTTCTAGCGCTTGTGATGGAGCTGCATCATGCCCTGTCCCATTCGATTTCTTCCTCCCCTTAATTTACAACACTGTCTTCTCACAGTTCCGCAGCTGAGGGCTATTCAGGCATGACATGGAGGGTGATGGTGCACAATGCAGTCTTTCATACCGGGCTCGCTCGAGAAATCTGCAATCGCGAAACCTCAAACCAGCTGATGGCAGAGGTGGGGCTAGAAATTTAGTAAATTTGGGAGACTGAAAAGAAGCGAACACAGCAAACAAAAATAGTATCGAAACTAAATCTACGGGGCTAAACACACTCGTTTAGCCCCCAAAATTGACATAGGCCAATTTCAGCTCGAACCTCAACTAAACATTATTCAATCATCATAAATCTTTCAGTGATAATATTATCTCGTTAATGATTCTTGGCATCAGAAAGTTCAGTTGAAAGGCCAGATTCTACGGGTGATATTTTGACCTGAATAAATTTAATGATATACTACTAGAAATTTAAGATTTTTCACGTCATTTATGTGTCTTTTAAATAAAATAAAAACAAATGCATAAAACATCATTTTGGTGATTTGGAACATTTCAACTTTTCATTATTAAATTTTATACGGGAGGAAATGTCAATTGGATTTTCCGACGTTGGATATCACTTCGAGCTAAAACTGTTACCAGTTCAATTTATGAAAGATTGAATAATGTTAAGTGAAGTTCCAAGTTAAAACTGCCAGTTAATCAAAATATAACACGGCACAAATTATCATATAAAGTATCTAAAACTATCATATATAGTATCCGAATCTCTAAGGAAAACAAAAATTTGAGGGAGGAGAGCCGAACCTGACTCCGTGCATTGGTTTCATTCGTCCGGCACTGTGGATGGACAGCCACAGATCGGTCACTAATGAATGCTATTGTGGTCGATTCTCGTCGTGAATTGATCAGGGCCAGAGGCGGTAACTCTCTCATGACAAATAGGACAAAGGCCGAAGGGACTGATGAACCTGGACATCAGACAAATAGGCATCAAGAAAATCCAACAGGACTTTCAAATCGAGTAGTTTCCATATTAGATATACAGGACTGTAACGGAATGGGGAAGTTGGAAACATTACCTATGAAATAATATAAAACCAGTAGAAGAGATGTATAAATGTCGCCTATCTGTTGCTCATGCCAGTGATAAACTAGCTGCAGCAAGAATAAATTTGCTTTGATGTGATTTCTCTGCAGAAATCAGAATCGGAGAAAATGTGTGACGAAGAACAGTGGAAACTTACAGGTATATTTGTTGCCATAGCAACTGCAGCACTTGATGTGAAACATATAACAGACACAATGGCCAAGCCAGCAACCTGTACATAGATGCAGGACACGAAGAGATATTTTAGACAACAAAAATATTAATTGGCCAAACTTGATATTTCGAGCTAGATTGAAAAAAGGGTGATAATTTGGGACATAATATTTGAGCATTTTGGCTAAGATTTTAAATGACAAGTGATACGACACAAAATAGTACAAAGTAGTTAACCTTCCACATTTCTGTTGAAGCTCGGTCGGATCTAACTTTTCTCATTTTTAGGAACAATATAAGTCCTGAAACCAAAGATGATTGGTAAAAGAAAGTATGGGTAAAGAAACATGAAGATATACTACACCGAGGACTTCAAAGTACTAACAGTAAGTTGAACTTCCGTGGACTAAATACAATGCATGCTCATGGTATTATTTTATTGGGCTAATCGTAATTTATGACCTCAATGCTAGCATTTGTTTTGTTTATTACCTCTATTTTATTTTATTTTATTTTATTTTTAAATATACCTAACCTTGCAAATTTCACCACACTCACCCGTAATTTTTTCCTGCTCCATATCCGATGCTGGAATATTTGTTGCGAGAATTAAAAACTTTGCAAGGTTCAAGAGATTTTCAATGCAAATCATAGTTGAGGTCATTGATAAAAACGCCAAAACAGAGGTCATAAACTCCTATTAGGGAATGCTTATGGAACAAACTAGAGGTCATAAGCTACCATCAGGGATTGCTTATGGAGCAAATTGGAGGCCTAAGGAATTAATATGAAGGAATGCTTATGGAACAAAAGATCTTCAAGCCAACGAGACTAGACACACATCTTAGAGCTCCTTTGTTGAAGTCGTGTGACTCCAAGGCTCAAGGCACTAGACACATGAGCATCATAAGCATTGCTTTAATAATTAGGACACTAATAAGGTAACCCATACGAGTATCGCACCACATGAAATTCAACAATTTTGTCATGGCACTTAAAAGTTGCTGAAGGAAAATCTGAAAATTTACTAAGAGGGAAACAGGTATTCACCATAGCAAGCCAAGGCTCCTCCGAGCAAAAGAACTGCTATGGCCATCAGATCTACATATACCTGCAAAAATGGTAATGAGCAGGCATAAAATTTTTGCTAGCTAGGCATAGGCATTACCGTATTAGCATTGTCAATAAAGTTGATGTATCTTTTAACTCATAACAGTGATGGGTATCCATTTGTGAACAAAATAACTAGATGAGACTCGAGAAGTAAGTAGTTAGATCTAATTTGAGAATAATTCTTTGGATTCAAACTCGCTAGAGCCGAGGATAACAAAGAGGCAAGTATTCGTGCCTGAGCAACGACAGCTGAGTCGATAGGATTCTTCCCCATTCCAATCCATATAAGCACAGAAGCCACAACCATTATTGCAAAGATTAAGATAGAAACCTGGTCAAACAATTGTTATTAGATAAGAGACATGTATGATAATATTTTTTAAGATAAAGACTGTTGCAGAAGGATTAAGAAGTTGATATTATACCAGAATCACAACTTTTTGACGGCTTCCTATACGAATTGACATGAAGGAGAAACATCTACACCGATTACTGGTGTTCGAGTCAGTTGTGTTCGTTTTCTCCAGCAAGGTATCTTGGGGGTTCCATCCATCATCTTCATCGTCATCATTTGAGTGATGGCAAAGGTCAACCCTGCAAGCCATCATGTCAGCCCTTTAGCTTCGAAGCATGATATTATTATTTTGAGTCAGCATTAAACACAAATGGGAATCTGAAAATCATTTGCCCGTGAATTACAGACATAACTAAGATAGTAAGGAACACAAACTAAAAAAAGTATACTATCCTAATGTCTGAGATAGGAGTTTTATACTATTTAGGATAGTAGCCTGGCGCACAGCAAAAAGATTCTGTACTTTACTTCCTTTTTAATGGTTCCGATGTTGCAACTGATATCTGTTTACCCCCAAAGTAATGCTGACATGTCTGGAAACCATCTAAATACTTTGCCATAATATAGTAATCACTGAAAATTTTTGTAGTGAGTTGCTTGCTTGAACTTTTGGGATAAACTGATCTCAGTAAGTTCATAATCAAATTATAAATATAGTGTGGGCAGAACTTTTGTAGTGAGCAAAACTAGAATTTGGGTAGAAGTTCAGTAACTTACAAGCTACAACTATTTCTAGTGCATATAATCATCTTATCTTAGTTCGAAATTGGTATATTTAGAAGTATTGTCATATTCAGCCTAGCAACACTCTAGTAGTGTACAGAGGGTGGCATAAAGGATCTTCATCTATGTAGTTCTCCCTAGACATTTCAATTCTACATTAAATATAAATATAGGTGCCTAACATATCCCAGATCATGATTGCTAGCATGTCTACAAGAAACCGCTTCATTATTCCTAATTTACAGAAAATAGAGATAAACACCATGGGTATTTATAGATGAAAATCTACATTTATTTTGCAGCCAGAAACAAATATGTGTTGAGAAGTGCAAGATTGCAAAAGTGGGACGAATACTAAGGTCGGTATACAATGGAAAAATAAATTTTTGATAACTAATTTGATAAAAAGAAAACTTACCAAAATGACAATAGTAGAAGGAATGCTGCAACAAACAGAATTTTTGGGCAAGCTGTGGAAAAATCATATAGCTGAGGTGAGCAACTGTTGTACTGTGATTATCAACATTGTATTTCTAAAATCGTAACATGCTTGTGCTCGGCATACCCATGACAATGAACCCACAGGACTGGGACCAACAAGTCCAACTCTTACAAGCAGCAACGAGAGTCAACACAAAATATAGGAAATTACCTGCCAGACAGCCAGAGAAATTTTATATTTTAAGAATCGATCATAGGACAAAGGGGGAGCTTCTCGGTTATTAGATTTGAGAATCTAAAAGCCATTGTCAGGAAGCACAAAATCAATTTACAAGAGGGTTAATAGTAGTTTATGACCTTATATTTGGCAGGGTTTTTATGACCTCATAGAAAACATGTCTAATGGGTGAGACTAACTGGATTTTTTATGCATGACAAAATTAAAGAAATTTGCAACGTTTGGGATATTTTTATGAAAATAAAGTTTATAAGAAAAGGAATTTGATTAAGAAAATAAAACAATACAAGCCTGTGTGCATGCTGTCGTGTGTGTAGCACAACTTGCATGAACTCAGGGGTTCTGTGTGATACAGTACTCGAAAGCCATAATTTTTCTCACCCAGATTAGAAGACCCGATCAGAAGATGAAAGACCTGAAACAAGAGCATAACTACATCAAATAAAAATTTAAATAAAAATGAATGCACGCTGAAGAGCCAGTTTGGAAAATCAACAACAAAACAACATAGTCTTGAGCACTCATTATTGATCATTAGGGCCAAAGGGTCGAAAATAAATTATTCCAGAATGTGGTTAAGAATAATCCACTCTGGAACTACCATGGTATTAGTCTGAACAATTAATTATAAAATTACCTTTTGACGGTTCCAGCCAAGCAGTGGATTCCTTGAGTGAATCCTTATTAACTGAAAAAATGGGGAGAGATTAAATGAGATATAAAAAGCTACACATAGACTGCTAAAAGGTTTTTATATAATGTTGATTTCAATGAGAGCTGTAGATCAGACAAAAATCAATGGTCCACATTGGTTTCGGACCTTCGGTTCCCATTTAACTCAGGGGAAAAGTATTTATTTGAACACAATATTCAAAATTCATGTAGATCCATTTGTTTCTCACATTACATAATTTTTTTAACATAGCATTTGGCAATAAATCTACTCAACTGATACAAAAACTAGAAAATGTTCATTTTCTCTTTCCTTTAGGTCTTTATCTATTAGGGTGTGTTATCTTTGATGGGAAAATGGTTAAGTGCCTATATTTCACTCTTTTTCACATGTTTTGTACAATGGAATACATTCCAGGACAACCCGTTTTCTCTCATTTATACTCCTGTTCATGATAACATTATCATGGGGTATTAATGTTCATTTATTTTCCCATATTTTCCACCCTAGAGAATATGTGACAGAAAAAATGGTGTTAGAAAATTTTCCAATCTTTTCTTATCCATCATTTTCTCATAATACATTTTCAATCAGAGAATGCACCCATGTAATCAAATTATCACATGCAAGAACATGCTTGGATGAATCTACATTTAACATATGCAACCGATAAGAAAATAAACATCATCAGTGCTTAGACATTTTGAACTATTAGATACTCCTATATATCAACATGAAAGTATGACCAAGTGCAGGCTAAACAGTGTTATTAATAGCGTATGGCGGCTTATGGCGGTCGGTCAAAAAACCGCCATTGGGATATGGTGGTCGGCATGGCGGTATTATGGCGTAAATGGCGGTCGATAAATTAACAAATAAATAAAATATAATACATAACATAAGATGCAAAAAAATTAGAATAGTTATAGGAAAATTAGAAAATTCAATGGTGGAAGACAATAATTATGGAGACGCTTTCATCGAGTAGAATAGTTATAGGAAAAGAGAGAGAATTATACAGTGGAATTAATCCTTGCATCGAGTAGAACAGTTATAAGAAAAGAGAGAATTAAATAGTGGAATTAATACAAATTGAGCATCCACAATAGTGGACTAGACGCCCGCCCTAGCCGCTGGCTAGCGGCTAGGGCGGGCGTCTAGTCCACTATTCCAATCGGCTAACGGTAAGGACGAGCGCGGAGCGGACGAGAGGTTGGGCATGGACTAACCGGCTAGCCGATCGCTGGCCGCCTATTTTGCGGCGAGCAATAGGCTACCCGATTTATTTATTTATTTTTATTTTTTATTTATACTCTATATTTACAACTCATTCTACTTCATTTTTTTAATATTTGATAAACACCAATAATTAAAATGAATTAAATCGTATTTGTCAATTTATTTGTTGGGCTAGGGCATTGGCTAGGCTATTGTTAGCCTATTGCTAGGCTGTTACTTGGCTAGGAAAGTGACTAGGCTGTAGGAAGGGCATGATGATGTGGCAGGAAGAGTTTTTTGCTAGACTATGCTAGTCTGATGCTATTGTGGATGGTCCAATTAGTAGTACATAAAAATTTTCAGTTATCTTGAATCGTGAATGAAAATCTAGAATCTGGAGCCTTGTGCATGTGGAGACTGGAGAGACGATAACTTGGATTGACAGCAGCGGTTATGGTTTTGAAGCCAGAAACTCCATACTGTTTATAATGGCCAATGGGCTAGGTTACATGTCACGTGGGCGGGGTAGTGGGGTAAGTGGGGTCGTTTTACAAGGCAAAAAGGCATCTCGACCGCCATGAAAGCCATATCCTGCCACGGCGCTTCGCAAATGGCGGCCGCCATTCAAAAAAGGGAGTAAACTGCCATATCACATGGTGGCGGTGGCTTTGAGCCTAGAAACTGCCACCGCCATCCGCCATGGCGCCGCCATCTCCGCTTTTTAATAACACTGAGGCTAAATATATGAAAATTCGACTACTCATAAATATAGCTAGTATGTCAAAAATGAAATAACACCTAAACATTTCCAATGGGATCTGAACTGCAATACGGATTCTAGCACATAAATTACATTCTAACAGGAAAAGGCAGAGACCAGCAGTCCTTCTAAGCTATTTCCAACAAATATCACATACTACGCCAGCACAACAGATAAGTTTCTGGGAAATTCTTCACCCAAGAGCCAAGATTAAGATCAAGGTAATATGATGCCATCTAAAACAAATCAGTACCACTGTATCAGCCCATGATTGAAATGCTGCATTCCTAAGTCAAACTCAATGAGGCATAAAAAAATCTTAACTTACGACTGGTGCTTATTAATAGAAACTCCATAGATATGTTCAAAGTTGCATTTAACATGATTCACTTTCTGCAGCTGCCAATAACCCTGACACTGTCTACTTATGCCTAAATCACTATCCAATTGCTTATCTCACCATGCAATTCTCATTTATGACAGCCAAACTAAATCTCACTAAAGAGCAAAGCAATGATCCACAATTAAACACAGTAAAACGTCAATCCTCTACCCGAATAGGCCAAAACAAATAAAGAGAACTTCAAGAGGAAACCTCAAGAATGCCACATGGCATTCACTCTAGGAACCTGCTTCCAGTTGAACCAAATCTACACCTAAAAACAACCAAAACCGAGCTAATCCAAACCAATTTCCTTCGAGAATGCAATGCCGCCTCGATACATCCACCAAATACTACACAGAACAACCAAAAGAAGGGCAATGATCACCTAATACAAAGCAATGAATGCCTCAATCAATCCCCATTTGCTTAACCATTGTTGCAAATCCCCATTCATTAAATCAAACTAAAGCTCAGTATTCCAAAACACTCAACATCACTCAACGCAAGCATCTAAAACCTGTTAATCCGAATCAATCGAACAACATGACAAAGGAAATTTAAAATTGCTGCATAAAGAACCTTTTTTTCCAACTGAATCAAATTTCCCAACAAAAAAATTGCCAAAAACCAATTCTCACCAAAAAAATACATCGTCACCTAATGCAAAATCATCAACTTCACAAAATTAACTATACATAAATTTATAAAAACAATAAAATTACCTGATAAAAAGCAATGAATGCAATAACGCCGTCAACACAGGCAAGCCCCACATTCACTCCTACCACCGCCTCCGGATAGCAATTTCCATCTCTCACTTCCAACATTTTAATTTCCCCCCTCTCTCTCACAGTCTGCGCAAACACTCACTTACCTCAAGTGTGTGCGGTACAATCACTTAGTTATAGATAATTCACACCGCAAAAGACAACGTATGTATAGAAATATATATATATATATAATGAATATACAAAACAGCGGCGATTATCGAGGAGGGTATCTTTTGATTCACAACTTTTTCGATGGTATCTTTGAATTCCTATGCTCTACAGATCTGATTCGGAATCCCTTACCTCTCTTGATATGTGTATCTCTCCTCGGTCTCTATTTAATCAATGGGTTTATAAAATAAATTACTAGAATTTAAATTAATCGCGTACGAATATATAGTAGTATTAAATTGATAAATTTATGCTCCCAAAAGTATTGGCAATACTATACTAGAATAGAGATTGACTTCAGCTAATAAAAGAGTCATTGTAAATTGAAAGCAATCGTTTTAGCACTAAGAGCATCTCCAGTGGGCGGACATCCCACTCGGACATCCACTAGGACATCCCAAAAACACCTCCTGCCACGTCACTAGGACATCCCACCCCACTGCCACATCACTAGGACATCACATGCATATCCGCCCTTCCCATCGCCCTTCCCACTAGGACATCCCGCAATAAAAAAAATCATAAATTCACAAATAAAACAATTTACGTTTACGGAAATAAAATTTGACCGAGAATACGAACGGGAAAAATTAACAACTTTATCGGAAAAAACATACATGATTCGAAAAAAAAAATTACACACTAATAAAAAAAAAATTCATACATTATCACGTCAACCCCTCCGAGTCCAAACCTCTTCGATAATATCCTGCTGAAGTCGAATATGGGCATCTGTTTGCCGCATGTCGGCAAATGCACGCAGCCGCTCGACCTCTCCATGAGGTACCCCCATATTCACATTCGCGGTGGCCACGCCATGACTTGGACCTGCACCCGTATCATCTTCATTGGTCCACTGAGTTAGTTCCGCAGCTTCATTTTCGACAATCATGTTGTGCATTATGATACATGCGTACATGACATCGCCGATGTTGGGAATATACCACTGCCGTGCAGGACCCTTCACTACCGCCCACCGACTCTGGAGCACACCAAATGCCCGCTCCACATCCTTGCGCGCTGCTTCCTGACGGCTCGCAAAGTATGTCTTCTTTTGTCCGGTCGCATGCTTGATTGACTTCACAAAGACAGGCCAGTTTGGGTATATCCCATCTGCCAAATAGTACCCCATATTATGCTGGTTGCCGTTGGCGACGAAACTGATGGCGGGACCAACGCCATTGCACTGATCGTTGAACAGGGGCGACGACTGGAGAACGTTGATGTCGTTGTTGGACCCGGCGACTCCAAAATAAGCATGCCATATCCACAACCGGTAGTCAGCTACAGCTTCAAGGATCATCGTGGGATGCTTGGCTTTGAAGCCGGTAGTGTACATCCCCTTCCAGGCGGCGGGGCAGTTCTTCCACTCCCAGTGCATACAATCTATGCTGCCCAACATCCCAGGGAACCCGTGCACCGACCCATGCATATCTATCAGCATCTGGCAGTCTTCGGGGCTCGGACTCCGAAGATACCGCTCCCCGAATATCGCTCTCACGCCCGCGCAAAAATTTTGCAGACACTCGACTGCTGTCGACTCGCCAATGTGGAGGTACTCGTCGAACATGTCGGCCGCGCCTCCATACGCCAGTTGTCTGATTGCGACAGTGCACTTCTGCAAGGGCGTGAGTCCGGGTTTGCCAGCTGCATCCTCTCTGATCCTAAAAAACAGGTATCTACTCTCTAAAGCACCCACGATGTGCAGAAACAGCGGACGATGCATCCTAAAGCGTCGCCGGAATAAGGCTTCCCCAAAACGCGGTTGCGGAGCGAAGTAGTCCGCATACAACCGAATATGTGCAGCAATGTGGTCACGGGGTACTTGAGTTCGACGATGGATCGGCCGAGGTACCGCCGCCTGCTGCCGCCGCTGCAACCTCTGTTGTAGCAGCCTCTGTATAGCACCTGAAACAGCGACCTCCAACTCATTCTCGCTATCACTTTCACTAGACATTCTAGATATACTTGAGATTATAGATGTAGAGAGAGAAACTTGTTATTAACGCAAGTGGTGCGAATGAAATAAAATTCAACGAGCCGTATATATAGAGTTTCAAAAAAAAAAAAAAAAAAAACGGGACGTCCGACCGGACGTCCGAGTTGAAGCCACAGTGGCGGACGTCCGCCCGCCCGTCGCCGGGATGTCCGAGGACACCCGACGTCCTCACGGGACGTCCGTATCCGACCTCCGACCTCCCAACGGCGGACGTCCCGTCGCCCTTCCCGGTGTCCGACCGGACGTCCTACCGGAGGGGCGCCATAGGAGATGCTCTAAGGTGTCTGATACGTGTCGTGATTATGTTTTTCAAATTAATTTATATCCCCTCCTCCCGACTAAATTGGCAGTACTACAAAACTGTTAAGGGTAGCCTTCCTTAACGTCAGAATTCCATAAAAACAAGAAACACAAACCGGAGTTGTCGAGCGCCCAAGAGATTTGGGTCGGCGATTACTTCCGGCGAAGGGGTTTGCTGAGCGCGAGAGAGGTTCTCGTCGGCAGAGATAGAGAATTAGAGTTTTGTGATTCAAGCCAAGTTGGGCGAAATACTTATTTTATTAATTGGTTGAATGAATAAAATGATAACAACTTATCCCTATTTATAATACTAGAATACTAGCTTATGGAACAAGAAAACAATATATGAAAAGACATTATGAATCAAAAGATAACTAAATAAAAGATATGGAATATATGGCATTAATATCTCGTATCAACTCCCCCACGGTTAAAATCCACCTTGTCCTCAAGGTGGAAACCACGAACCAACGACGAGAGTTGACAGCAAAAACTATTGCGAGGCGTCTCCTCCTGGATCAAATGCATACCGAACAACTGAACGTCTCCCTATATATTCTTGCACGGAATGATTGTTTACCAAGCAGATGTCCCACTCGTCGTGTGTATGTCCCTGCAGCAAACACTTGAAATCCCCGTCGACATCCGACAATAATGCAGCAGCAAGCAGAGGCGCTGTTGAGAGGATGTTATTCACATCGGAGCTGCATGACCAATATATTTCTTTAGAAGCTTAAACTTGGTGGTCTGCAGGACTTACAGCTCTATCCTCCTCAACTCCATGCTTCTCACCAAGCAAGGCAATAGACGAAATCGATACACCAGTAGCATCCGAATTAGAAGCATCATCGCCACATACATCTTCCACTTCTATCTCGGATTTAGAGTCCATTAAAAGCATACTGCCCAAGTTTTCACAATGCTCCTCTTCCACCGTCATGCGCTTAGAATAATAGTCAAAATCTCTTGTAACCTCACATGAATACCCAATCGGCGCAACGATACTCGATGAAGAAGAATTGTCTTCGTCTTGGTCTCTCAATTTATGTGCATATCCACACACATAACTATCCAAACACTCGTCAAGGTTTGGTGAATGTGTATTATTAATGACTTCTCCAATGCATCTTTCATCATCTGCTGCATTCTGACAGCAATGTGGTTGTGGTGGCTGCGGCAGAGGTTGGAAAATACAGTCCGGGGGCTCCATACGCACTGGTGGCTCATGTGGCTGGTATTCGGCATCGGGATTTTGCAGCGCCGCGTCTGAAAGCGTGCATGTGTACGGCGAATGCTCAAAGACCGGTGTTGGGTTTGATTGATGTCGAGGTCGGGAATCGCCAAACCGATTAAGGGGCTCCATATGTGCAGCAACAGGTTGGTGTTACTGCCTATAGGCGTGTGTCTGGTGCTGCTTCCCGTAGGCGTGCCGACGCTGCTGTGCGGACCAGTAACTTGGGGATGAGTGTTGCCAAGGTTGTGTGCCCGGGCGTGGGCTGTGCTGCTGCCGGAAGTGATCGGTTTGCCACCTGGGTGTATCCCAACAACTAGGCGGACATGGTAGTGGTTGATCATAATCCGAGTATCCTTGCAATGCACGATGAGGAGGTGGTTCCCAACAAGAGGGCTGCCATGACCGTGGTGGGTCATAGGGCTGGAAGCTCGGTAGTGGTCGGTTTCCGGGAGGATCCCAACAGGAGGGGCGACCTGTCCGGACAGACCCCATTCGGTGAGGCGGCGGTGGCCGGTGGCCATTCTGTCAGTATTGTTTCCGACGAAGGTTGTCCACGCGCCGATCTGCTTCGTCAATACGGGATTCCATCATGTCCAGTAGGCAATCAAGTTTTGCAATAATATGGTGCATCTGGTGCAGGGGCAGATATTGGTGGATTTTGGTTTGAGAAGTGGAGTTGGTGGTAGCCATGGTTTGTGAAAATTTTGACGGCTTTGATGAAGGGATAAAAGTGGTGGTGGATTAAATTGTTTTTTTGGTGAGGTTTGGGTTAGGAGTTTTGTGATGATAACAACGAGTGAGGGTGCATCGGAACCGAGCGTGGAGTGTGCAACACATGATCAAGAAGAAAGAGTTCAAGATTCAGTTGTGCAACGGCTACAGCGGCAGTTGCAACTGCATGAGGTGATGCGATTCCTATAAGTATGCTGCAAGCCACAGAGATCATTTGAGAGAAGAAACGAGAGAGAGAAATCAGCTGAGAGATCATAACAACAATCAATAGCTAGAGAGAGAGATACACACTATCTTTGTGAGGAACTAGCTTGTATAGTCTTCGGTTTGATGTGAGTTCATATGCGAAGAGAGAGTAGCTTGTTCTTGAGTGTGTGATCTTGTTGTATGATTGTAGTTCTTGATCGTGATTGAAGTAAATCGATCCGTTACTCTCCCGTGGATGTAGGCTTACGCCGAACCACGTTAAATCTCTCGTGTTCTTGTTTCTGTTTCGACTTTGCTCCGATCTCGATTTCCAACAAGTGGCGCCGTCTGTGGGAAGGAGGAGAATCGTTGGAAGAAGTCGGAGGATCAGTTCGAAAAGGGATGCGCAGCGGTCTTGGTGAAGGGATATGCAGCGGTCTTGGAGAAGGAGATTAAGTTCTTGATCACGTCAGTTGAAGGGACGACGGTGTGGCCAGTTTTGGTTCGTGCAGCTTTGAGCGATATTGTTGAGAAGTTTTCTGCATTGGCGATTCATTGTGGAGAGAGCTCGAAGGTTCATCGATCAAGAAAGAGGGAAGTTCTTGGTGATCGTTGGTGTAGCTCGCTCAATGATCGTTGCTCATACTGATGATCCATAATGGGATCGAGTATGGCGATATGCAACTCATTTCCGAAGCCTATGATGATGTTGATGGATATTGAAGGCCATGAGAGCCTTGATGAGATGATGCTTCAGAGGCAGACGACGATGGTGAGATATCTTGGATGGTGCAAAGAAGGTGTTCGATAGAATGCCTGTGAGAGAAAAGGTATGCTGGAACACTGATTGCTTGGATGCCGAGAAGGGCGTTGGAAGAAGCAGTTCGGCACCAAGCTCAGCAGTTCGGCACCAAGCTCAGCAGTTCGGCACCAAGTCCGGCAGTTCGGCACCAAGTCCGGCAGTTCGGTACCAAGCTCGGCAGTTCGGTACCAGGCTCGGTAGTTCGGCACCAAGTCCGGCAGTTCGGCACCAAGCCCGGCAGTTCGGTACTAAGCTCGGCAGTTCGGTACTAAGCTCGGCAGTTCGGCAGTTCGGCACCAAGCTCGGCAATTCGAGCAGAGCGTGTTCGACGAAATGTCTGAGAGAAGTTTTTTAGTCAGTGAGCTGTTTTTCAGTTGTTGAGTCTCCGAGGTTGAGCTTCTTGGTGAAATGAGGAGATTGGGGATAAGGCCAGACATCATCACGTACAACACGCCGATCAATGGATGCTCGCGGGAATGCAATTTGGAGGAGGCTGTGAAGCTTTGTTTGTTGAATTGTCCGTGAGAGAGGTGCAACAGCCGTGTCATCCTAAGCGGTGAAGGTGGCATAATCTTGACAGAAATTTGGTTATCACTTATGAGAGATGTGTGATATCTCTAGGGATCAGCGACTCCAATTCTGAATCGGGGAAGATTCAGATTAGGTGGAGGTTTTGTCGTCCGGTGGAGGCGATCGTCCGGTGGGGGCGTTGTGGCTGATCAAGGAAGTGATAAAGGAGGATCTGGGTATGATTCTCGGAGTCAGGATGCTGACAATAATAGTCAAGATTGGCGCTACTCGGACATGAGATCAACAAAGAACAAAATGATCGAAAGATGTGTTGTATCATCTCAAAAGGTGGAGGATTGTTAGGAGTTTTGTGATGATAACAACGAGTGAGGGTGCATCGGAACCGAGCGTGGAGTGTGCAACACATGATCAAGAAGAAAGAGTTCAAGATTCAGTTGTGCAACGGCTACAGCGGCAGTTGCAACTGCATGAGGTGATGCGATTCCTATAAGTATGCTGCAAGCCACAGAGATCATTTGAGAGAAGAAACGAGAGAGAGAAATCAGCTGAGAGATCATAACAACAATCAATAGCTAGAGAGAGAGATACACACTATCTTTGTGAGGAACTAGCTTGTATAGTCTTCGGTTTGATGTGAGTTCATATGCGAAGAGAGAGTAGCTTGTTCTTGAGTGTGTGATCTTGTTGTATGATTGTAGTTCTTGATCGTGATTGAAGTAAATCGATCCGTTACTCTCCCGTGGATGTAGGCTTACGCCGAACCACGTTAAATCTCTCGTGTTCTTGTTTCTGTTTCGACTTTGCTCCGATCTCGATTTCCAACAGTTTGGGTTATGGTTGATAGAAGATGGAGGATGAGCACGAGAAGCGGCGGTGATGATGGTGCTGCGGAGGGTGTGCGGAATGATTCCGTCGGGCAGCGGTGTGGCTAGTTGCTGTGCGTGGGTGGATTCCCGTCGGGCAGCGACGTAGCTATGGTTCGATCGGTGTTGTGGAGGGTAAGCTCACAATGAAAGCACCAGTTGTTAAGGGTAGCCTTCCTTAACATCAGAATTCCACAAAAACAAGAAACACAAACCGGAGTTGTCGAGCGCCCAATAGATTTGGGTCGGCAATTACTCCCGGCGAAGGAGTTTGCTGAACGCGGGAGAGGTTCTCGTCGGCAACGATAGAGAATTAGAGTTTTGTGATTCAAGTCAAGTTGGGCGAAATACTTATTTCATTAATTGATTGAATGGATAAAATGATAACAACCTATCCATATTTATAATACTAGAATACTAGCTTATGGAACAAGAAAACAATATATGAAAAGATACTATAAATCAAAAGATAACTAAATAAAAGATATGACATTAATGTCTCGTATCAAAAACTTTTAGACATAATTAACAAAATTGAGTTGAATAGATTAAATGAAAGTAAATATAAAAGAGAGTGAAAAAAGTATTAGGACAGGGTAAAGTAGTGATGAAATAAAATAAGAGTAATTGAATGTTATATAAAAAAATGACTCAAGTTTGTTGAAACATCCAAAAATAATACAACATAACTTAATTAGAATAGAAGAAGTAAATATTGTGACATGAGATCTAGGGATATCAATCATATCAATGGACTATTAAGACACTAAATTTTGTAGGCTATATATTTTCAACTCTACCAAGTTCTGAGTCAAAATGAAATAAAACATATATTGACATTTTTTTAGTTTTCTAAACATATTCTTTTATATTTTTAAGGGGTAAATTAAATTCATAAAGCAAGTATGGAGTAATAAATTTCTAAAACGGAGGAGTACTATTTATGCAAGTATACAAAATTGTATTGGAGTACGACAAGATATCAATCCCACATAAAGGAATTTATTGCTAATGCTATTAAAATCCACTAAAAATCAGTAAATTTGTTTGATTTAAAATTTTGAACAAAAGATGGGTAAGACGAATCGGAAAGACGCAATACAAGGGGATCAAAATAAAGAGAGGAGATTACTCATATATTGTTTCGGTTGCTTGTTTGGTGCATGGTTTTATACAAATATAATTTGGCCCATTATCATAAGGTAGATGAATCATTATCCTGATGCGGTACTTACCTATTTTTATAATCAAGAGTAATGGAATGTGTAATTCAATTTATATCTCTCGTTATACTCACTGTAACCCATTTATGAATAATAATAAAATTGATTATGAATTTACTATTGTGTTTTATCACTCAGCCCTCAAAGTAAATAGTACATAATGAATAGTTTACATATCTCATAATTTATCACTTCATATTTATGTATTAATATAGTACTACTATTGATAGTACTTTTCCACGTTTATAAATACGAAATTTTGATTCGTGAGACAAGACTCTTAGGCCATCCACGATAAGAATAGCCCAGCAATAGCTCATCCATAGCCTAGCCACTGCCACTGCCACATCATCAGCACAAAAAATCCTCCTGTCACATCATCAAAACAAGCAAATAGCCCAGCAATAGCCCAGCCATAGCCTAGCCACATAATATCCACATCACTATTAACAAATATATACAAAATGAAATAATTAACAATCACACAATATACGAAATTTAATTTACGAGACATATACGGAAAAAATTTAATAATACTATTAAAATTTTAAAAAATACAATAATAAAAAAATACAATAATAAGATAGAGAGAGTACTCGTTAAAACAAGTGGTGCGAATGAAAATGACGAGCAAAGCGCGTATATATAGTGTTTCGGAAAAAAAAATTAAATTTCGCGCTAGGCGGTGCGCTGGGCGATCCGGGCGCTGCAATAGCGCCGAGCGGATCGCCCAGCGCCACGAAACCGCCCAGCGCTGCGCGGTTTCTCTCTCCATTCGTCCGCTGGGCGACTGCAATAGACCGCCCAGCGCCGGCGCTCGGCTGGGCGCTATTGTGGATGGTCTTATGTTTAAGTTTCCATCATTGCTGAGTGAGTTTCATGATTGGTTTCAATGATAATATTCCATATCTATTGCAATAATTCTCTCAGATTTTTTTTTTGTTATTTTCGAGTATCCCGTGCATTCAAATATCTAACTGTTATTTGTACATTTAAAATATTGCATGTACATAAAATTGAGTAATATTTTTCGAAGGTTTAGATTTGGGGTGAGGAATTATACCGAAATACCGGATTTACCGTACCGAAAAATACTGAAAATACTGATTTTTCGGTATATCGTAGTTTTCGGTATGGTATATCGTGGTATACCGAATCTTCGGTATACCTGTATATACCGTCATACTGAATCGTCGATATATACCGACACTTCGGTATACCGTAGTATACCGGTATACCGATTGATTATTATACATATAAATTTAATATATATGTATGTATATATATATGTTATATTTATACTAAATTTTAAAAATAGAATTCTCTATTATACGAAAATAAAAATAGAATTATTTATTTGAATATTTTGGGTATAATACAAAAAATGGTATAACAGGTATAACGGTATGTCGTACCGCAGTTGGTATACCGAAAACACGGTATGGTAACGGTATCAAAAACTACCTTACCGAATCCCCGGTATACCGAACTCCGGTATACCGAAAGTTCGGTACGGTATCGGTATGAGGTTTTGTCATACCGTAACTTTGGCAACAGTATACGGTATGACACTCACGTTACGGTATACCGTACCGAACCACCCCTAGTTCAGATTCGTTGGGATACTGTAATTAACCATTATAGACACAAATACTCTTTCAACTTATGTAGGGATGTAAATCCAGTCCGAAACTCTGTGGGTCAGCCTAAATAGCCCGATAAAATAGTGGGTTGAGGCTATGCAAAACGGGCTAGCCCGAATGGGTTGACGGGTTAAACGGGTTGGCCCGACGAGTTGCAACTTTTAATTAAAAAAATATTAACTTTTATGTGTTTTTTTTGTATTTTTGAATTTCACATGACACAATCATTAGTCTCCTTCAATATTCATTCTATATTTTTCCACTCGATTCCATACTATCAACTTTCAAGTTTCACCTCGACTTATTATTCCATCGTTCCATCATCTGCCACTATTGTTGTACCACTACCAAAGTCAATCAAGACAAAATCAAGAACCAGCCATCAAAATCTCAATATATTTATCGTTTTAATAACGATCAATGTAAGATATAATTTTTAATCTTCATAAATAATTAATTATGAACAATGCCAAAATAATGACACAAACACAAGCTTTAATTCAAATTGATTGATTTAATATTTACTTATCTATGATTATGTTGTAATTGATCGAGATGAAAGACTTCTCTACAATTATTATTGAAGAAAATTATGAAAAATTGAAGATTTTATATGATTCTAAAACTAAGAAGAAAAAAATGTCTAAAATTTAAAATCATTTTATTGAGAAAAAATTTGATACAAGAGATTATATTTGAAAGTTTTTAGGCCAGAATAGCCCGATTGGTTAGCCCGAAATTCGGCGGGTTAGAGTTGAAAATTTATTACTCGAAAAATCCATAACCCGAATTGCCCACACACAAATAGCTCGACAACCTAAATAGATCGGCCTGAACTCGAACGAGTTAGCCCGATTGACATCCCTGATAACTACTAGGAGTATATAATTATGAATTTGTTATATATAATTATGAATTTGTTGTGAAAAATAATGGATTTGATAAAATGTAATCTGTCCATATCCATGCTATACAAGCTTTGGAGTTTGGACCAACAATTTATTTAGCTAAATTCGTCATAAATCTTTCAGTATCGATATGCTGAAAATAAAACATATCTCAACTTTTTTGAACAGCTCACCATATATAGTATAAGAAAATGATAATCATATAAAGATCCAAATTTATATTCGATCTTCAATAGTTTTACACTTTTACTGATTCATTATATTATCTAATCTAACAATGATAAAGTTTTATTGATTCATTAAAAACTAGCATCCTCAAGTTCCATGTAATAGAGTATTATAAAAAGGTCATATTAGAGCATCCGCAGCGGTGGCGAAAGACGCCACCGCCGTCCGCGCCGTTGGCAAGGCGCAGGACCGCCGCCGCTGCAGCCGCGCCGCTGGCACGGCGCTGCTCGATGTATCGAGCACGTCCGTGCCAGCGGACGCACACGTGGCGCGCTCCCATTCGTCAACGGTATAGCCGTTGTGTTTAAACTTTTTTTATTATTTTTATTTTTAAAAATCGGTATTTAATTATAAATAATGCTAAAAAATAAAAAAAAATATTTTCCAAATCCCAAAAATATGGCCGTTTTTTTCCCGTTTTTTCTGAATTTTTTTGATTTTTTTTATTTTTTTTTTCCCCAAAATCATCTATAAATACACACATTCATCATCCATTTATCACATCAAATCATCTCTCATTCATCTCTCATTCATAATTCTCATACAAACTATCAACACATTCATCACCCACTCAAAATCTCAAATGGATTTCACGCATATTATGGCGGAAGCGGAACGCGAAGAACAAGAATACTACGAACAACATCGTGCCGCTTACGAAGCATATGTCGCGGCGAATACCCCTGCTCCTCCTCCTCAACGAACCAGATCAAATCGACGGTACATCCATCGTGACCGGGAGGGAGCCCACGAAAGGCTCGTTGCCGACTACTTTGCCGACCAGCCGCGGTTTCCGGCAGATTACTTCAGGCGCCGTTTTCGCATGTCAAAGCGCTTGTTCATGCGAATTGTCAACACATTGTCCGCACGTGTTGAATACTTTCAAACAGGTGTAGATGCAGCCGGCCGGCAAAGTATCACGGCGTTGCAGAAGTGTACGTGTGCCATCCGACAACTCGCTACTGGGCAAACGGCCGACATGTTCGACGAGTATTTGCATATCGGTGAGTCCACTGGAATCCTATGTTTAAAGAATTTTTGCGAGGGCGTTCGTTCTGCTTTTGGGGATGAATTCCTTCGAGCACCCACCACTGATGATTGCCAACGGTTGCTTCGTCTTCATGAATCAGTCCATGGCTTTCCCGGAAGCTCAACAGCGAGGTCTCCCTTACGCCGAGGCGAGCATACGACGGTTGGCCAGAGGATCGAGACAAGACACACAATGCGCGATACTCGAATCCACAATCAACTACAAGAAGACCTAATCAACCACATGTGGGCGAAATTCGGCAACGAGTAGTGTCATTTTTAATTTTTAGGATTTTAATTATGTAATTTTTAATTTTTAGGATTTTAATTATGTAATTTTTAATTTTTAGGATTTTAATTATGCAATGTTTAATTTTATTTGTCATTTGTAATATTTATTGTGGGTTTTAAATGAATTTTAATATTATGGAAATGTTTTTGTGTAATTGAATTTTATATTAATTGTGCTCGTCCTTGCGGAAGAGCACAGTTGTGGGTGTTGTGCTCTTGCCAGAGAGCAGGCATGAATAGTACCGCCCGGGCCCACAACCGTGCCGCTGGCAAGAGCACGGTTGTGGATGCTCTTAAGAAGAGCCCGTTGACTAAGAAAAACGCAGTAGCCTGCGCGCAAATCTTCCCAAACTACCCCTATCCAGCCTCCTCATTCCTAACATTCAAACCCAAACACTATAAAAATTTAAAACCCGTCACTCAACAGCAAATACAACAAACACAAAATTCCAACCAACACGAATCACGATGTTTGCAATGAGAGAAAGAGAAGAAAAGTTCGCCACGGAGAAGAAGAAGTCGCCGTCCGCTTTTTCGTCACTATTCTTCAAGAGGCTGAAAGCGACGGACAGCAACGGCGGAAGTCGAAGAGCTCCACTGGATTCCGTTGGAAGAGGAAATTCAACTTCAATTGGCGCGTTTGGTTCGTGGACAATGTTCTCTTCAAAATCGTATCGATTTTCGAAGCCGCGGTGCTCGTCGCCAAGCTCTGTTTCTTCTACCTCTACTGCGGCTGCCACTTCTGATTATTGCGAATTTGATCGATGTGGATTCCGATTGATTGGTGAAGAATGAATCGAAGACGTTGATTAGGGGGAAATTTTGGATTCGGTTTATGAAATTGAGTTCTGGATTATTCCCATGGCCATGGCATGGCTGATTTGGAGTATTTCTTTTAATTCGAATTGTTACTACTATTATTTAGTTTGGTTGGCGCAATATATTAATTTTGTTAATTGTAAAAGACTAAATCGATACCAACATTAACACAAAATATTTTTTTTATACGATACGGATACGATGAAATAAAAGTAACATATGGTAATGTTTACAAGAACTTTAAAAACGTCTAATTTATAAAATGCATTACATAAATTAATAATCATTGTTTATAATACGATCATATATATACTTTCACAGTGTTTGTATGTCTATGATGCTGATATAATGAAATTATAGTACAAAAGACTCGTAATTAAAACTATCGTCTTGAAACATTGTACTTTAAACAAAGTAAGTATGAACTATTTGACACATAATTTTGCGAAGTAGAGTACAAATGAAATAGTGAAATAGGAGTATGATTGATGTTGAGCATTTTTTTTATATGAAAACATGGTAATTAGACTTTAGTTAAAATATGATAGAAAAATCTAAACTTTTTTTTAAGTTACAATTGGGAAACAAAATTTTCAGCATCCAACAGATCATAAAACGTTGCAAATAGTTTGGGTAAGGATTATCCAATGCTCCAACTCGATCGACTGCTTGAAATAATTAATCTGATTACATTTTTTAATTTATAAAGATTAGTTGTTCTTTTCCCATACTTTACTTAAACATACAATAAATTAAAATATAGTACAAGTTGTTTTCTCAATAAATATTCAAAGTAGCCCAAAAGTCCACGTCAAAACAAGTGTTACTCAAATTGACTAAGAAAATTATGAAATTTCGAAGAAAATATGAATAGTAGTAATGAAGCGGGGAATCAAATTGTGATGCAGTCATAAGAGCATCCACAATAGCACCTAGCGCACCGCCTAGCCGAGCGGAATCAAATTGTGATGCAGTCATAAGAGCATCCACAATAGCACCTAGCGCACCGCCTAGCCGAGCGCCGGCGCTAGGCGGTGCGCTAGGCGATCTATTGCAGCCGCCTAGCGGATTTCGTGAAAAAAAACGGCCTAGCGCTCGGCGGTTCCGCGGCGCTAGGCGATCCGCTAGGCGCTATTGCAGCGTCCAGATCGCCTAGCGCACCGCCTAGCGCGAATTTTTAATTTTTTTTTGTTTCCGAAACACTATATATACGCGACTTGCCTGTCATTTTCATTTGCACCACTTGTATTAACGATTACTCTCTCTATCTAAATTTCTATACAAGATCAACAACGGTAAATGGATCTCAACAACGAGCCTACTTCAGGGAGTAGCGGGTCTCAAACTCCCCCGATCCCCGTGGGAGGTGGATGGAGTCAGATGCCCCCATACTACAACATGTACCCGTGGCAGCAGATGATGCCCGGGATGCCAGCGGGGGGGAGTCCGCCGGGGGCATTTCCGGCGATGTCGGGGTGGGCACCCAGTGTCCAGATGCCGGGGTGGGCACCCGGGATGCAGATGATGCCCGGGGGATACCGGCGACGCAGGGGACGCCCGCGACACAGGGGACGCCGGGGGACGTCTATCGCCCCAGTTTTGATTTTTCGACTGGTTCGTCGCACACATCGACGCCAACGGAGGCTGCGCCTCCGGCCCAGTTTGACACTTTCTCCTTCGATGAGTTGGGGTTAGATCTTTCCGGTGTTCCGGATGCTCCCGTTCAAACGGGGGGCGCAGGGCGAGGTCGGGGCGCCCCAAAGAAGAAAGGCAAGGGGAAAAGGGTCGGCGAGTCCTCGCAGCCGGGTGAGGACGACAACTCGGTACGGAGGAGGTGGACGGACGCGGAGAACGTCGCGCTGTCCAAGGCGTGGGTGAGTGTTTGCGACGATCCTCTCGTTTCGAACAACCAGAGGATCGTCAACTTGTGGGGCAAGTTAGCAGCAGCCTACCAGAGGTTTTGCCCGGAGGGGAGGCCACGCAATGGGGAGGATTGCCGGAAGGGGTGGGACCGAATCAGGGTTGCGGTCTCCCGATTTTCGGGCTTGTACACCAACGCCCTCCGCATGATGAGCAGTGGGCAAACGGAGGACGACTGCAGGAGGATAGCGGAGAAAGCCTTCCCCCTGAAGGGGGTGTACAAGGACTTCACCTACTGGAACTGCTATCTTGTGCTGAACGACTCCGAGAAGTTCCGAGTAGCTGTCGACTCTGGCTGGCCGAAGAAGCAACGGCTGAATTATTCCGGTGATTTCAGCGGCAGTAGCGGTGGTTCCCACGACCTCCCTGAGACGGCCCAGGAGGTCCTGACCCCTCGTTCGTTTGCTCGCCGTACTCGCCTGGTTGGGCATAGGCGGGCTCAACGGGAGGCGAGGGGGGTCGCCGGGGGTTCACAGGAGGTCCAGTCGGCATCCCCCCTTGGCCAATCCACAGCAGATCTCAAATTCTTCGTGCGTCAACAAACACGCGCTCAGATGGTCAAGACGATGGCCGAATGGCGGGCGGCGGTGGACCCCGTGGAGAGGAGTTTGCTTCAAACATTGCTCCTGAGCATGCAGGAAGATTTGGAGGCGGCACGGAGGGAAGCCGCCGGGAGTAGAGGCGGCGGCGACGGAGGCGGAGGCGATGGTGGCGACAGCGACGGAGGAGACGACGACGTCGACGAGGAGTGAATTATTGTACTTTTTAAAAAATTATTGTAATTTTTTTTAATTATTGTAGTTTTTTTAAATTATTGTACTTTTTAAAATTTTAATAGTATTATTAATGTTTCCCGTATATGTCTCGTAAATTAAATTTCGTATATTGTGTGATTGTTAATTATTTCATTTTGTATATATTTGTTAATAGTGATGTGGATATTATGTGGCTAGGCTATGGCTGAGCTATTTGCTTGTTTTGATAATGTGGCAGGAGGATTTTTAGTGCTGATGATGTGGCAGTGGCTAGGCTATGGCTGGGCTATTGCTGGGCTATTCCTATTGTGGATGGCCTAATGGAAAATGTCTATTCAATTTTCACATCCCATTGAAATTTAGTGGAATGACTGCAATATAGAATATCATAAGAATTTCCAAGAAACAGCCCACGAACGAATTTCCAAGAAACAGCCCACGAACCTATATAAGTAGTGACAACTAAGGGTTGGACACTAAGCCCGGTCAAAGTATTTTGATCGGGTCATAGAGGTCACTGAATTATATGACACATAATCGATCTATATTTTGCGTATATTTATTTTTTTTAAAAACGATTCTCGACGTGTAAGAAATAATGAATTATAGTTGGTCATAATAATGAAGCTATGAGATTAATTAACATGTGTGTTACTTAATCTCAAATTAATTTTAGAGCCTTCATTAAACTTGTAGTAATGAAGCTATGTCCATTTAAAATGAAACATTTCCTAAAATGGAAACAACATTATCTATATTTTTCATCTCTCTTACTTCTTTAACTCATAAAATAATACTACATCTCGTGCTGAAAAATAAATGTTTCATTTCTAATGAAACGAACGGAGTATTTAAAAGACAATTTTTTTACGTTTAATAATTAATGTGCACAAAAAAGCCTACATGTGCGCGCCGCACGTCTCGATGCAGCTGCAGATGCGGCCGCGAGACATGCCTTTGACATGACAATTGGTCTTTGAGTGATCATTTGGCTTTATCCAAGCACGACTTAATTTTTTGGAGCAATAATTAGACCAAATTAAACAGCTCAAGTGTGCCTGATGGCCACATGACCAACAAAACGTGCAAACATGGCCTGGCCCGTGGATGTCACCCCAATAATGATGACATATTTAATGTTTACTTAGCATCCTCCAATGCATCAGACTACGCCAATAAATAAGGTTGTCATCCATGTATTCCGGACACCAACAAACTCTATCCCATAAGCATACAAGAGCTCTCTTTCTCTCTGCATTGCTCTTCTGTTAAAACTCTGTCCTCGCCATAATTCAGTTTGTCGAAGCTTTATTGGTAGTGGTGCTGCTAAACTAGAGAGGAAGTCGTTTCTGTAGAAATCATGGTATTAAATATGCCCGGTCAATGGATTTTGACCAAATAATAAATGTGACGAGACATTTAATTTTGTGAAATTAAATGACATAGCGTCGATCTTTATTTTACGTAGATAAATGTAGTATATTCACTTTCTCAAATCCGATTTCCGGTGAGTGAGAAATAGTGGATTAAAGTTGGGCATAATTAGCTTTTAATTAAAGCTTGGAGTTGGAGCTTAGAGAATAATTAACTAGTGTTAATTATTCCACATTGGAGGATTAAACACATCTTTTAATGTGTATAAATTAAGTGACTTTATGTTACTTAATAATTATAGTGGACCAAGATGGGTGAAAGAGCCCACACGCGCGCACACGGGCGCGCCACCGCCGCCGCCCGCCCGAGCCCGAGCCCGATCCCGATCTTGATCTTGGACTTGGATCTTGGATCTTGGTCTTTGGGTGGTCTTTGGGCTTGGTGCTTGGCCCAAACTATTCTTTTTAGACCACCGCCGAGTCAGCAATCCAAGTGGCTTGACACGTCGTCAAGCGAGGCACAGTCACGGCTGCCACGTGAGAAATCCACACGCTCCACACACGGGTGGCACACTCCAGCCACACGCCTGTAACCGACGTCGGTTACGAATTGCCATGATGAGCCTTCAATGGCTGGTTGACCCTGCATGGTGGCTTGGCCTATAAATAGGCTAGCCATACCACTGCATTAGGACACAACATTCACAAGCATTCTCTGCATAAGCTCTCTCCCTCTTTCTACATTGTCCTTCTGTCGAAGCTCTGCCCTCTCCTCCATCCCGTTCGTCGGAGCTCTACTGATTGCGGTGCTGCATCAATAGAGACGTAGCCGTTTTACCTTTGGGGACGACACGCCAAACCGAAGAGCACTACCGGGGCGTATCTCGTCTTGCGGGAAGAGGCCTCCTCGACTCGGCTAATCATACTGGTTTAGTAGTTTCGATTCTACGTTGTAATTTTTAAGTTCAGTTCCTCCTTTTCCTTTCTTTTGGGTTGTATTACGCCGGTTCTGTTATCTCTTGTAATCCATAAACCAACAATCGCAAGACGAGATAACTTGTCTTTGAAGGGATTTGAACCTTTTAAACTGAACTTAATAATTTCGAAACTTAAACACCTTTGCTGGAGATGTCGACGAAATCTAACACCACTACTGCCGCCACCACCGCCGCCATTCCTTCCACCATGGCGACCACTGGACCGGTCAACACGTCGTCGATTCAAACGATGATGCCCACTCCCGGGCGCTATCCCTCTTCATCAACAACCCCTTGGGAGTTCGTTAACCCCCTTGGGCTCACTGGTGGATCCACCTCGAGTGGATCGGCTGGTTCCACTTTTAGTGGTTCCTTCGGATCCTTTAATGGATCGAGTGCTGGGGTCTTCGGGCCTCACACGAATGCTGGGGCCTTCGGGTCTCATGCGAGTGCTAGTCCCTTCGGGGAGAGTACGTTCATGGCGGGCTCTATGCCTAACGTGAATGGTGGGGGCTCTATGCCCAACCACGTTGTTGGCTCCTTCGGGGGCAACGGAATTGGTTCCTTCCAAGGACCAACTGCGGCACCTTTGGCACCAAGAATGATGCCACCGGCCGAGAAACCACCCAAGTTTGGAGGATCAGACTTCAAGAGGTGGTATCAAAAGATGTTGTTTTACTTGACAACATTGGGCGTCGCCAACTTCCTCACGGAGAACGAGCCGCCCGCGCCAAGCGACCAAGAGACTAGGCTCGAAGTCATGGCAGACTATGAAGCTTGGAGGAAAGGAGATTATCTTTGTAAAAATTTCATTCTAAGTGCATTAGATGATAGTTTGTACAATGTATACTCCAATGTAACCACATCTAAACAAATGTGGGAAAGCCTAGAAAAGAAATATAGCATAGATAATGCTGCAGGGACTGAACAGGTCGTAGCGTCCAAGTTTATGGACTACAAAATGGTCGACTCTCGACCCATCATGGAGCAAGTCCAAGAGCTCCAAATGATCATCCACTCCTTAGTGGCTGAAGGGATGACCTTGCCCGATAAGTTCCTAAGGTGCACGATCATTGACAAGCTCCCTCCAAGTTGGAAGGACTTCAAGAGTTATCTCAAGCACAAGCGAAAGCAGATGACCCTTGAAGACTTGATCGTGAAGTTGCGCATTGAGGCCGACGTGCGCAAAAGTGATCAAAAGGCTAAGGGCTTCACCCCAAATGAAGCCAAAGCCAACCTGTTGGAGCGGGGCGGTCCCTCCAACAAACGCCCTCACAAAAACCGTCCAAACGACAAAGGGAAGGGAAAGCAGCCTTCAAAGAAGTTTGAAGGCGACTGCTACAAATGTAGCAAACTAGGCCACTTTGCTAAAGACTGCCGCAGCAAGAAGAAGAAGCCGGCTGCCCACGTCGTTGAGAAGGAGTTCAAGGACTGGGATGAAAACGACCTCATTGTTGTGGTCACCGAAGAGGTTAACCTTGTGGATAACAAGGGTGGCTGGTACATCGACACCGGCGCTACTGCTCATGTCTGCTCAGATAGGAGCAAGTTTGCCTCCTACACTGCTGCTGAAGGGAGGAAGATCAACATGGGGAATCAAGCATCGTCCGAAGTCCTCGGCGTTGGTAACGTGATTCTCATGATGACGTCTGGCGTCACGATCACTTTGAAGGATGTGCTGCATGTCCCGGACATCCGCAAGAACCTAGTGTCAGGATCAATACTAGTTAATAATGGGTTTAAACTTGTATTTGAGTCTGATAGGTTTACTTTGTATAAGTTTGGAAAATCCCTCGGAAAAGGTTATGTAACCGATGGGCTTTTCAAGCTTAGTGTGGCAACTCGCAGTGTTGCAAAGCCTTTGGCTAATAAAAATAAAGCATCTACTTCCTCTTATTTGACCGAGTCTTCAAATTTGTGGCATTGTAGACTAGGACATGTAAATTCTAAAGCCATTAAAAGATTAGTAAATTTAGATTTACTAAAGGCTAATGAATTGGATATCCAAGATAAATGTGAAATTTGTCTTGAAGCAAAAATGACTAAGTTGTCGTTTCATTCGGTTGAACGAAGCACAAAACCCCTTGAATTAATTCACACGGATGTATGTGATTTAAAGATGGTGCAAACAAGAGATGGTAAAAAGTACTTTATCACTTTCATAGATGATTGCACAAGGTATTGCTACATTTATCTTTTAAGAAGTAAAGATGAAGCAATAGAAGCGTTCAAAAATTATAAGAATGAAGTTGAGAATCAACTTGGTTGTAAAATCAAAACGATTCGAAGCGATAGAGGAGGCGAATATGTAGCCCCGTTTGAGGAGTTATGCAACGAAAGTGGTATAATCCATCAAACGACTGCACCATATTCACCACAATCTAATGGTGTTGCAGAACGCAAAAATCGAACTCTAAAAGAGATGATGAATGCACTGCTTCTAACTTCAGGATTACCACATAACATGTGGGGGGAAGCTGTTTTGACAGCCAACTATATCTTGAATAAGATCTCTCTCAAATGAAAAGATGTCACTCCTTATGAGTTGTGGAAGGGAAGGAAGCCATCCTACAAATACCTCAAAGTGTGGGGTGTTTGGCAAAGGTGATGGTTCCTTCGCCCAAAGAAGTTACAATCGGACCTAAGACGGTTGATTGCATCTTCATTGGATATGCACTTAACAGTAGTGCATATCGATTTGTTGTTCACAAGTCTGAAATATCGACTATCACAGTAGGAACAACAATTGAGTCGAGGAATGCTGTATTTCTCGAAAATACATTTCCTTGCAAAGACAAGGAAAAAGTCTCAACCAATTCTGAGACAAGAATTGAAGAAGCCACTAGTTCTAAACAAGTGGAAGAAGAAGCCACTAGTTCTAAATCAGCGGATGCGGAACCTGAATCGCGCAAGCGTGCAAGGCCCGATCCAAAAGATACAGTACTAAGACGTGGTAATAGAGTCAAAACACCAAAAACTTTTGGTCCCGACTACATTGCTTTCATATTGGATGAAGAACCAACATCGATAAAAGTAGCCTTTGCTGGCCCAGACAGGCTGCATTGGAGAAAAACTGTTCAAAGTGAAATTGATTCAATTTTGCTAAACCACACATGGGTGTTGGTTGATTTGCCCGAAGGTGCTAAACCTTTAGGATGCAAATGGGTTCTTAAAAGAAAGTTTAAGGCCGATGGAACAGTTGATAAGTATAAAGCCCGATTAGTAGTAAAGGGTTTTAAACAAAAGGAAGGACATGACTTCTTTGATACCTATTCACCTGTAACAAGGATTACATCTATCCGGGTGCTTCTCGCTATTGCTGCATTGCACAATCTTGAGATTCATCAAATGGATGTAAAGACCGCGTTTCTGAATGGTGAATTAGAAGACGAAATCTATATGGAACAACCCAAAGGGTTTGTAGTACCTGGACAAGAGAAAAAGGTATGCAAGCTCGTAAAGTCCCTATATGGATTGAAACAAGCGCCATTGCAATGGCACTTGAAGTTTGATAATGTGATGTTATCAAATGGGTTTAAAATCAACGAGTGCGACAAATGTGTCTACATCAAGAGCACTAATAACGGTCATGTTATAGTGTGTCTCTACGTTGATTATATGTTAATCTTGGGTAGCAACACTCAAGTAATTAACGATACAAAGGCCATGTTAAAGAGAAACTTTGACATGAAAGACATGGGTCTAGCCGATGTAATTCTTGGAATGAAGATTCTAAGAACGAATGATGGAATCATCTTAACACAATCACATTATGTTGAGAGGATATTGAATAAATTCAAAGCCTATGATGGCGCGCCGGTTAAGACTCCAATTGAACTCGACGTTCACTTGAGCAAAAACAAAGGCGAGCCCGTTGCACAAGAAGAGTATGCACGGGTCATCGGGTGCATTATGTACTTGACTAATTGCACTCGACCTGACATTGCTTGTGCCGTGAACAAGTTGAGTCGTTACACGAGCAATCCAAGCAAAGAGAATTGGAGAGCTCTTGTGAGGGTTTTGAGATATTTAAAACATACTCAAAATCTTGGGCTACACTTTTCGAGATACCCTCCGGTACTTGAAGGGTACTGTGATGCCAATTGGATATCCGATAATAGAGACTCACTTTCAACAAGTGGATACGTCTTTACTATTGGGGGAGGTGCTGTATCGTGGAAATCCACAAAACAGACATGTATAGCCCGATCAACAATGGAATCGGAGTTCATTGCCTTAGATAAGGCGGGTGAGGAAGCCAAGTGGCTTAAGAACTTCCTTGAAGATATTCCATGTTGGTCTAAGCCAGTGCCACCAATGCTAATCCATTGCGATAGCCAAGCGGCTATTGGAAGAGCAAACAATGGTTTCTATAACGGTAAGTCTCGACATATACGTCGACGACATAACACCGTGAGACATTTGATCACAACAGGGGTGATTACAATTGACTATGTGAAGTCAATAGATAATCTAGCGGATCCGCTAACCAAAGGGTTAAACCGTGATCAAATGAACAAGTTGCTAGAGGGAATGGGTTTGAAATCCACAAACTAAAGAACTATTATAGTGGTAACCCAACCATGATGACTGGAGATCCCAAGAACTTGGTTCAAGGAGACAACTAAGCTATGAGAGTTCATGAGAAACACTCAACTATATCTATTCCCTAGAGAGCAATAGAGTGTTAGAGAACTTGCCTAGTGGTAAAGGCTAAGTCTATGACTTTTAATGGTTCTTAAGGATCTCAAAGAGATGGAGTTCTCAAAGAGACCAAGTATGGCAAGGTACTTGACTAAGAATCACCTATGTAAGTGTGAAGTGTGGTCGCTTCATAAAAAACGCACTTATGAATCCAAAGTGGTGTCCAAGACCGCAATGGACACAAAACGTGAGAACGGATGAGGTTGAGGTGTTTAAGCGTTAACACCATTGTCTCGGTGCACGCCGTGGGGGATTAGTTCAAAGCATCGCACTACTAAGCCGCCTGTGTATCCGATGGTATCGACTATGGAGGGTTCAAAGTCAACAACTACCTATCCTTATGCTTATATACCTCTCGAGGGTTGAGCTTGTGTCTGCATGCATATGCATTCGGCTATTTCCACTCATGTGGGGGATTGTAGAAATCATGGTATTAAATATGCCCGGTCAATGGATTTTGACCAAATAATAAATGTGACGAGACATTTAATTTTGTGAAATTAAATGATATAGCGTCGATCTACATTTTACGTAGATAAATGTAGTATTTTCACTTTCTCAAATCCGATTTCCGGTGAGTGAGAAATAGTGGATTAAAGTTGGGCATAATTAGCTTTTAATTAAAGCTTGGAGTTGGAGCTTAGGGAATAATTAACTAGTATTAATTATCCCACATTGGAGGATTAACACATCTTTAATGTGCATAAATTAAGTGACTTTATGTTACTTAATAATTATAGTGGACCAAGATGGGTGAAAGAGCCCACACGCGCGCGCCCGCCCGCCCGAGCCCGAGCCCGAGCCCGTGCCCGTGCCCGTGCTCGTGCTCGGAGCCGCGGGCCCGGGCCCGATCCCGATCCCGATCTCGATCTTGGACTTGGACTTGGACTTGGACTTGGACTTGGATCTTGGCAATTGGTCTTTGGGTGGTCTTTGGGCTTGGTGCTTGGCCCAAACTATTCTTTTTGGACCACCGCCGAGTCAGCAATCCAAGTGGCTTGACACGTCGTCAAGCGAGGCACAGTCACGGGTGCCACGTGAGAAATCCACACGCTCCACACACGGATGGCACACTCCTGCCACACGCCTGTAACCGACGTCGGTTACGAATTGCCACGATGAGCCTTCAATGGCTGGTTGACCCTGCAGGTGGCTTGGCCTATAAATGGCTAGCCATACCACTGCATTAGGACACACATACAAGCATTCTCTGCATAAGCTCTCTCCCTCTTTCTGCATTGTCCTTCTGTCGAAGCTCTGCCCTCTCCTCCATCCCGTTGGTCGGAGCTCTACTGATTGCGGTGCTGCATCAATAGAGACGTAGCCGTTTTACCTTTGGGGACGACACGCCAAACCGAAGAGCACTACCGGGGGGTATCTCGTCTTGCGGGAAGAGGCCTCCTCGACTCGGCTAATCACACTGGTTTAGTAGTTTCGATTCTACGTTGTAATTTTTAAGTTCAGTTCCTCCTTTTCCTTTCTTTTGGGTTGTATTACGCCCGGTTCTGTTATCTCTTGTAATCCAGAAACCAACAGTTTCATCTTTGAAGACGACACACCAAATCTGATAGCACTACCGGTACATAGCGGCGAACATTCGGTTTTCGGTTCAATTTTTTGGCCAAACTGAACCGAACCGAAAACCTAAAATTTTGTGAAAATGAAAACTGAATCAAACCATGTTATCCAAAAAAACCAAAAACCGAATTAAAAAATCGACCTGAACCGAAAAAACTGAAATTGCATAAATATATCAAAAAGTTTCGAAAAACCGAAATTGCACAATAAATCTAAAAAATAGAAAAAAAACAAATTTTATTTTCTATAGTTAACACAAAAATTATATTGTATCAACCAATCAACATTTTCAAATAGTTCATACTCCATTTGTCCCACTCTAAGTGGAATATTTCCTTTTCGCACAATTCTGTTTTGTGAGTTGAGTATAGATAAAGATGTTTTTATTTAAAAAGTGTGATATCCGAAAAAGAAAAATATGTCACTTAGAGTAAAACGAAGGAAATAGAATCTATTTATTAGTATTAGAATTATTAATATAAATCCCACAAATAGAGTTTGTTTTTAGGTATAATATACTTCCTCGGTGTCTTGTGAGGTGCGTCCTCCAAGAATTGTAGTGTTATGTTGACATTGTGTACACCGCTAAGTTGTGTATTTGTTTTTTCGCACACTCTTGTTGAGTTAAATAAAATTTCATTTGTATGTTTTATTATAATTAATTTTGGGGTTCCACTAATACATTGTACTCCCTTCATCCCCTATTAATTGTCCACTTTTGTCATTTTCGTCAGTCCCTCATTAATTATCCACTTTCAATTTTTACCGTAAATGGTAAGTAGATCTCCATATTTCAATAACTCATTCTAGTCACATTTTATTAAGTATAAAACTAATTTATAACAGTGGGAGTCGTATTCCACTGACTTTTCAACCTACTCTCAATTACATTTTTTAAAACTCGCGCCGAAATCAAAGTGAACAATTATTGGGAGACAAGTAGAGTAATTGATTATGGGGTTCCACTAATACACCATCTAACACATCAGACATTGAGAATAAACACTCAATAGTACTAAAAGTTTCATAAAAGCATACACCTACATCGAGAATAAACCCATCAACCACTTGTGAAAGGTCAAGCACAACGCATTTTAAGCCCGGAAATGTGCCAGCCACCGCCTTCGCCACCACCCCTGTGCCCCCACCAACATCCACCATACTCTCCAAACCCTCAAAAACATGTCTTTCACAAGTATGCTGCTCACAAACCGCGAATCACTAGCCATTCCCTCATTAAACACTTTATTCCAACCCTCATCTCTCCCTCCAAACTCCCATTGATTTACACCGTTTCTAGTGAAGAATGGAGTTGGGCATTCGTCGCTAAACCATTCGGCCATATGATGGAATGGATCCACCGTGATCGCATCAATCCCGATGAGTGCGAGAGGGGCGAAGCTCAAGGGCTCGTCTCTCAGCAAGAGACACGAAGCCCTTGTGAGCGAGTAAGCCTCTTCCTCATCCTGGATGTTGAAATGGACTAGAATTCGCATCAGGCGAAAGAGGGCGTGGGATTTGGCTTTGTTGATGGAGAGGGCGTTGGCCAATTCACAAAGTGTGATAGGCTTTTTTGTATTTGTGGATGCCTAATTGAATCGCGGATTTAAGGGACATTGAGCTTATGTAGTTCTATATGAGATTCCAAACATGAGATTGAGCATCCAGAAGCTCTTGCCTGGAATCTACTACTGCATTGGATTAGGAAACACCATTTTTTTTGGATGTGCAATAGTTACATGTAATTGGTGTCCATTTATAGCAATAATTGCATAAAATTTGCAGGCGACGTCCTCCCTCTTAGATATTTCAAAATAAGAAGCTAGATCACCTAATTAATAACGGATCTATATAAATAGTGGTGACCAAAATCGAAACGGACATAGTATAAAAAATCGAAAAGAATTCGAAATCTGAAAGCGGCGTCTTGAATGGAATAATGGTTTGATATTGTACATGAATGGAATAACAAAAAAAATGAATAATTTATATATTTCTCTTAGAATTTTATTGTATGTTTGCAAGTGTATGTTTCTTATGTCGATCCATCAGAATTTCCAATTGCCTTAATGGTAGGACAACTAACCTGCCCTGCTTAGAGTAGATGGATCGAGTCGAGATGAATTTATTAGTGCTAGATTAATCTTGACTCATTTAGTAGTGAATCGAATTTAAGATTTATTTGATTGAATATTCTAAAACTAGCGCTGAACGACATTTTGATAGTACTAAAAAAGGTCTAAAAGTGCTTTGACTATTATTACATGTTCATAGATATGTAGTAGTACTAATATTTTTAAGGAATAAAACATGTACTACCTCCGTCCCATATTAAATGTCACATTTAGTGTATGAGGTTTTAAGAAATGTAAAGAGAAATGAGTTGAATAAGTTAGAGGATTATGTGTCTCACTTATATATATATATTAGTTTTATAATAAAATGTGAGTAGAATTGGTTGGTGGAATATGAGGTCTACTTGCCATTTATGGTAAAAGTGAAATGTGACACTCTTATTGTGGGACGGACTGAAATGACAAAATGTGACACTTATTGTGGGACAAAAGTAGTAAATGATATTATAGCAAAATTAATGGATTATAAATGTAGTTCACTCTTCCCCTAAAGTTGAACCAAGCTAACTTATAATTTTGTCAAAAAAAGTTATTATAATCTAATCGAATTACCAATTTTAGCATCAAAACCAATTATCTCAAACCGCTCAAAAACTTTTGTTACTCTATAGTGTTTTCTTTTAAAATAGAATTAAACTATTTAACATAAAACCAAATATTATAAACACAACTCTATTCCAATTTTATTTGATTTTTGAAATGCCAAACCATCGGAATTGAATAATTCGAAAAATGAAATTTGTTGAATATTGTTTTAAAAAAGGGAACTAAATTCAATATTTTAATTCGATTAATCTAAAATATTTACTACTACTATTTTTCTGATCGATCATTTAGAAATTACAATTTCAGACTACACAATAGAAAAACCAACAAAAAATGTGAGACAATAAACCCCCCAAAACGCAAACCAACCGTAACCCCTTGATCCTTATTCATTTTCACACCTCACCTCACCTCACTTCACTTCACTTCACTTCACTCACATCGTTCGCATAGAATCGAATCGAAAATTTCCGCTGTTGCTGCCGCCATGCAATCTCTCAACTCCACCGCGCTCCGCCCCTCCCCTCTCGAGCCTCTCCGCTCCGCCTCCCTCACCGGAGGTGCCATGCTCCCCGCCAAAAAGAAGCTCCAATTCAAAGTTTCCTCCTCCGCGGTGCCGAAGCGGGAGACGGACCCGAAGAAGCGTGTTGTGATTGTTGGGAAATAAACACAGGCAATCACGAATATGAAAGATAATGAACACAAGAAGTTGTTTACCCAGTTCGATACAATGTGTATCTACGTCTGGGGGCGATGCCAAGCCAGGGATTTCACTATATAATTTCAGGATGATTTAACAATGAGGGAGCACCTCTATTTATAAGTAACTAGAGAGCCCTAATTCTAGTCAAACTAGGAAACATATTCCATAAGGAAATATCTTTTAAGGAATAAATCTATCACAAGGAAATATACTTCAAGGAAACAAATCCTAAACATGGTAGGAGATATTTTAGGCTCCATAATTAACAATCTCCCACTTGGAGACTAACAACTACTAAACAACCATTTCCTCGTGATCTCATCCCTTCATCCGCTTAGCATCGCCTAACCTTCTCTTCAAGTTCCAAGGCCAATTGAAGCTATGCATAGCTTCAATTTCTCTAAGGTCACCACCTTAGTAAACATGTCTGCAGGATTCTCACTTCCAAGTATCTTCACAAGTTGCAGGATTTTCATCTCCACTAGGTGTCGGATGTAATGATATTTCAACTCCACATGCTTTGTCCTAGAATGAAACGCTAGATTCTTCGCCAAGAAAATAGCACTCTGACTATCACTATAGAGTATGCTACTCTTGTTCTCCTTCCCAAGTTCATCTAAGAAACTCTGCAACCACACCATCTCCTTGCTTGCCTCTGTCGCAGCTACATATTCAGCCTCCATAGTAGACAAAGCAACAGTCTTCTGCAACTTAGAAGTCCATGAAATAGCAGTACCACCATAAGTAAATACATACCCGGTTGTGCTTCTTCTCCCATCAAGATCATTGGACGCCAAGTCTGCATCTAGGGATGTCAATCGGGCCAGCCCACCGGGTTTCGGGCCAACCCTATTCGGGTTGCGGGTCAATCGGGTGCGGGCTAATCGGGTTGTTATTTTTTCGGGTTATAAAAGTTCAGCCCTAACCCTAAAAGCTCGGGTTTCGGGCTAGCCCATCGGGTTAATCGGGTTGCTACCGATAAAATTAACATGCGATCAATCCAATAAATAATGGTGAAAATTAGTTATATTTATAAAATGTAAAATATTTAATTATGATAAATTTGAGATATATGCGTAAACTCAAATATTAACATGATCAAATACTAATATTTGAGATTTATGCAACATAAAACATAAACATCAAAAAATTTTAAAGCATGTTTAGAAATTTAAATATATTTTTTTAGTGAATTTGAAGTTTCTAATTCATTTATCTATTATTATATTAATAAAAACTTAATATATAATTTATATATTTAATATATAAAATGGAAAGTTATTTTTTCAGTAATCTGTATTATAAAATAATCAATGAAGTGTCGAATTAGAGTCAAACAAATAGAACAATATAAATTTTATCGGGTTTCCGGGCCAGCCCATCGGGTTTTCGGGTCTGGCCATAACGGGTTGCGGGTTAATCGGGTGCGGGCTAATCGGGCTGTAATTTTATCGGGCTGGAAATTTTCAGCCCTAACCCTACAAATTTGGCGGGCTATTCGGGTCAGCCCACGGGTTACGGGCTAAATTGACATCCCTATCTGCATCCACATAACCTGCCAGCTCGACATTCTTGCCATTGAAACATAAGACGCTTTCTGTAGTACCTCTCAAGTATCGAAGGATCCATTTAACTGCTTCCCAATGTTGCTTGCCCGGATCACCCATGAACCGCCTCATTACTCCCACTGCTTGTGCAATATCAGGCCTCGTACACACCATTGCATACATAATACTGCCAATTGCTGAAGCATAAGGAATTTTCTTCATTTCAGCACGTTCTTCTTTTGTACTCGGCGACTCCTTCTTCGACAACTTAAAGTGACTGCCCAAAGGCACAATTACTGGCTTCGAATTATCCATGTTGAATCTTTCCAAAACCTTACCAATGTAAGCAGCTTGCGAAAGATACAATTTTCCTGCCGCCTTGTCACGCTCGATTCTCATGCCCAAAATTTGATTAGCCTCTCCAAGATCTTTCATGGAGAATCGTTCAGACAATTGCCTTTTCAACTTATCTATCTCCTTTTGATCACCTCCTGCGATCAACATATCATCAACATATAATAACAGAATAAGATAGCTCTTGTCAAACCTCTTGTAGTAACAACAATGGTCAGCGTAGCATCTTTTATAGCCAATCTCCATCATGAATCTATCAAACTTCTTGTACCACTGCTTTGGAGCTTGCTTTAAACCATACAAGCTCTTCTTCAACTTGCATACAAGGTTTTCCATTCCTTTTACTATGAATCCTTCAGGCTGTGTCATGTACAACTCATCCTCCAAATCACCATGAAGGAATGCCGTCTTTACATCCATCTGATGTAACAATAGATTTTCTGCAACTACCATACTCAACACTAAACGAATAGTAGTTAGTTTCACAATAGGAGTGAACACATCTGTATAATCAATACCGTATCGTTGCTCAAATCCCTTGACAACCAGCCTAGCCTTGTAGCGCTTGCTACCATCAGCTTCACCTTTGATTTGATAGACCCACTTGCAATGCAATGCCTTTTTCCCTTTAGGAAGTTCCACAAGCTCCCATGTGCCATTTAGGAGAAGAGAGGCAAACTCGTCATCCATGGCAATTTTCCACCTTCGTTTATCAGGGCCTTCTCCTGCCTCTGCATAACACTCGGGCTCACCACCATCAGTAAGTAACAAATAGAAATTAGAGGGCGAGTACCTATCAGGTGCACGTCGCTCTCTAGTCGATTTAGGCAGCGGAATAGTCGGTGGTGGAGTGCTTGGTTCTTCTTCAAGAACCTCTTCAGCATTCTGACTCTCCTTGCTCCCACTCGAGTTTGAGATGTCTAGCTCGACCACTTGTGGCTCAGAACTGCTGGGACTTGACGCCTCCAATCTATCCTTGTACAATACCTGTTCATTGAAGATGACATTTCTACTGCGAATAACCTTACGGTTCTGCTCATCCCAGAGTCTATAACCGAACTCATCGCCTCCATAACCAATGAACGTACACTTAATAGATTTAGCATCCAACTTACTTCTCTCAACGGAATTAACATGAGCATAAACAACACAACCAAAGATGCGTAGGAAAGATAGACTTACCTCTTTTCCTGTCCAAACCTCCTCGGGTATCCGAAACTCCAAGGGAACTGATGGACCTCTATTAATTAGGAATGCAGCTGTGTTGACTGCATCTGCCCAAAAACTCTTTGGCAATCCACTTTTCAACCTCATGCATCTTGCTCGCTCATTCAACGTTCTGTTCATGCGCTCTGCGATTCCATTCTGCTGTGGAGTTCCTTTCACAATTTTCTCCATGCGGATTCCATTCTCGGCGCAGAATTCCTTGAACTTTGCTAGTTCATATTCTCCTCCATTATCGGATCTTAGACACTTCACCTTCATCCCGGTTTCAGTTTCAACAAGGGCTTTCCATTTCCTGAAAGCGTCAAACGCATCGGATTTACTCTTCAGAAAATAAACCCATAGCTTTCGAGTAGAGTCGTCGATGAAAGTCATATAATATTCAGAGCCTCCTAGGGACTTCACAGGTGCTGGTCCCCATAGATCAGTGTGGACCATCTTCAACTTCTGTGTCTTCAATTTTCTGCCTCCTCTTGAGAAACTCACCCTTTTCTGTTTCCCAAACACGCAATCCTCGCACAGGCCAACTTCAACAGTTTTCAAGCCAGACAGTAAACCTCTTGAGCACATTATCTTCATCCCTTTCTCGCTCATGTGGCCAAGACGACAGTGCCACAAATCTGCATTATTTGCCTCACTTGCAATATCAATGCAATCTTTGGAGTTAGTTGTGGTATACAACGTACCCTCCTTCTTACCTCGAGCTACTATCATAGCTCCCTTGGTAATCTTCCAATTGTTGCAGCCAAACGTCACAGTGTACCCTTCTGCATCAAGCTGCCCAATCGAAATCAAACTTCTCTGCAATCCAGGAATGTGTCTGACTCCATTCAGTTTTATTACGGATCCATTGGACGTCACTACCTTCACGTTTCCCTTTCCCACGATATCTAAGGGCTCGTCATCAGCCAAATGTACCTTCCCAAAATCGCCAGAAACGTAGTCTTCCATTATCTCCACATTGCTGCAGGAGTGAAACGACGCCCCAGAATCCAATACCCACGATTCCATCGGACTACTGACGCTCAAGACCAACGCCTCGCCATCGTCATCAGACATGGTAGCGTTTGCTGTCTTCTTGTCCTTCTGATCATTATTCTTATACTTCTTCGGTGCCTCACATTGATTTCTAAAATGCCCAAACTCATCACAATTCCAGCATTTAACTTTATCCAAATCCTTCTTGGATTGACTCCTTCCTCTGGAATTTGATCTTCCACGATTTTGCTTTCCCTTCGATCTGCCTCTCTGTTCTGTATTCAGTGCTGATCCCGAAGTAGAAGATCCTGATTCTCTCCGGCGAACTTCCTCACCAATCATCAGATCTCTTACTCTGTCAATTGTTAGTTTTGTCTCTGCAGCAGTAACTGCTTTCACTGTGCCAGCCCAACTCTCAGGCAGAGACAATAGCAAAATCAGGGCACGAATTTCATCATCGAATTTTATATTAACCGAGTTCAGTTGCGAAGTAATCATGTTGAACTCGTTGAGATGTTGTTGCACCAGCTTTCCCTCTTGCATTCTAAAATTAAACAATCGTCTAATCAGATGTACCTTGTTTGCCGTTGATGGTTTCTAATACATGTCCTCCAAGATCTTTATCATCTCCTTTGTCGACTTTGCTGCAGTCGTGTGATAAGCCACATCCTTGGACAACGATAGCCTAATCGCGCTCATCGCTTTTCTGTCCAGCAGCTCCCACTCCTCATGTTCCATCTTTTCGGGTTTGGTTTTTAAAGGCTTCCAGAGATCTTTACCGTACAGGTAATCCTCAATCTGCATCTTCCAAAATCCGAAATCAGATCCATCGAACTTCTCTACAGCAATTTTCTCGTCGATCCCCATCGTGATTTCTGCCTCTTAAACCCTAGGCTCTGATACCAGTTGTTGGGAAATAAACACAGGCAATCACGAATATGAAAGAGAATGAACACAAGAAGTTGTTTACCCAGTTCGATACAATGTGTATCTACGTCTGGGGGCGATGCCAAGCCAGGGATTTCACTATATAATTTCAGGATGATTTAACAATGAGGGAGCACCTCTATTTATAAGTAACTAGAGAGCCCTAATTCTAGTCAAACTAGGAAACATATTCTATAAGGAAATATCTTTTAAGGAATAAATCTTTAGGAATAAATCTATCACAAGGAAATATACTTCAAGGAAACAAATCCTAAACATGGTAGGAGATATTTTACGCTCCATGGTGTCGGTTTTCGGGAACGAGGTTGACGCCTACTACGAGAAGCTGCTGAGCGGCGAGAGCGGAATTTCGCTGATTGACAGATTCGATGCGTCAAAGTTCCCCACGCGCTTCGGCGGTCAGATTCGGGGCTTCAATTCGGAGGGCTACATTGACGGGAAGAATGACCGGAGATTGGATGACTGTTTGAGGTATTGCATAGTCGCCGGTAAGAAGGCGCTCGAGGGCGCAGATCTTGGCGGGGAGAAGATCAATAAGGTATATTTGTGCTTTTATTCTTTTCCTGAGCTGATTTCTAGGTTTTAGGATTTCGGTAAAATCGATGTGTTTCTGTTGAATTTGGTTTGGTTAATGTTAAGCTGTTGTTGTTTTTATTGGTGAATAGTAATGCTGAGTGTTTCGTGTGTGGATCCATTGGCTATTTGCACTTGAGCTTTGATTCGTAAGCAACTCATTATTTAATTTGTAGTATGCTTTAACTTTGAATTTGGTTTTATATAATGTGATAATGATAATGTTTTTAGTAGTGATGAGTACTTCTCAGTGTTTCAGGGTGTCCGATGTTTAGTGTGCGTGTCTCGAATTATCTGTATTTGCATTTGAGCTTTGATTCGTGTTGTCAAGACTCAAGAAGCAACTAATTGTTTATTTTAAAATTGTGCCTTTGTTTAGCTTGCTTTCTTGCTGATTTTTGAGGTTATAAGATTTCCATAAATCAATGTTTTTAATTGGACTCGGTTTGATAATGCTGCGATGATGATGTTTTTATTACTGAGAAGTAATGCTGAGTGTTTCAGAATTCACGATGTTCAGGTGTGTGGTTTCATTGGCTATTTGCATTTGAGCGTTGAATAGCTTTGTTAATAAGCAATTAATTTTTTTTATTAAAACAAAATTGGTTAATAGGTGTGTTTAACTTAAATAAAGTTTCATAAATAATTTTTTTTCATTTATATTGATTCTAATACTTTGCTGCTGTCTACTTTGTTTGCAGTGTTTGTTCTTTTCTGAATTTGGTTTGATAATGTGATGATGATGGTGTTGGTTCAGTACGGGGTTATGATGCAGAGTTTCTGGAGTTTCCGATTTTAAGCTTGTAGGTTCATCAGCTGTTTGCATTGAGCCTTGGTTCATGTTGTTTAGAAGCAACTAATTGTTTAATTTCTATGAAAATTTTCGGTGTCTAATTACTTCATTCCAGTTTTCAGTGTGCACCTTTTTTATTGATCTCAAAATTATTGGGATTGAGAAACTTCTCATTTGCCCCAACACTGTGTGTGAATGTCCTTTCATATCGCTGTGGCTGAGAGCTGGTAGATTTTGGAATACATTGTTGGCCTCTTCGAGCTTTCCAATTTTTAATCTGTGTGGATTCTCTGGGCCTTGTATTGGATGTGGATTGGTGTTGAATGGGTTCTTAAGAAACAACTTTTTATTGTATAACCTTTCCCCACTTTTTGAATTGGTTTGTAACTTTGTACTTATGATTTTCGTCTAGTTCATTATGCATCTGTTGTAGCATGCAAATCTTCCCAAAATGATTGTTTCGCAATTCATTTTACCTTCAAATTGATCTTAATTCTTGGAATTAGTTACTAGATTCTTGACTGCTGACTCTTTTATCGTCAATTTGGCATATGCTTCATTTGTATTATTGTTTGAGTCGTCATTTTTTTGTGAATATCTTTTGGCTTTCCTCGAAGCTGATTGTGTATGTTGTCATTGCAGATTGATAAGATCCGAGGTGGTGTTCTGGTCGGTACGGGAATGGGTGGTCTTCAAGTATTCTCTGATGGTGTCCAGGCTCTAATAGAGAAAGGCCACAGGAAAATAACTCCGTTTTTCATACCTTATGCTATAACAAACATGGCCTCTGCTTTGCTTGCTATTGATCTTGGCTTGATGGGACCCAACTATTCGATTTCCACTGCCTGTGCCACCTCGAATTATTGTTTCTATGCGGCAGCCAACCATATCCGTCGGGGGGAAGCTGATTTGATGATTGCCGGTGGAACTGAAGCTGCTATTATTCCTATCGGATTGGGTGGTTTTGTTGCTTGCAGAGCGTTGTCGCAGAGAAACGACGACCCGCAAACTGCTTCGAGGCCCTGGGACAGAGCGAGATGGTTTTGTTATGGGTGAAGGCGCTGGAGTTTTGGTATGGATCCGATTTCTTTGTTTCTCGTCTCTACAAACATGATATTTAAGATAACCTTAAATTAGCATTTTCTTCGATCTTTTTAAACAGGTGATGGAAAGTTTGGATCACGCAATGAAACGAGGGGCACCAATCATTGCTGAATATTTGGGAGGTGCAGTGAATTGTGATGCGTATCATATGACAGATCCTAGAGCTGATGGACTTGGAGTCTCGTCGTGTATTCAGAAGGCACTTGAAGACTCGGGCGTTTCACCCGAAGAGGTACTTTTAGATTGTTATATCTTCGTATGATGCTCTGAGCTGCCACACCTGCACGTAGGAAGGAGTAAAACCATCTACCTTAATGTAATTGGATTCTCTAGAACTGTAGAGTGTGTTCATAGATTCGTGACCATCTGTTTCCTAGTTAATGTAGTAGTAATTTTTGAGACAGGAAACACATTTCTTGCCTCTGCTATTGCACATACTAAATTCGAACTCAGATATTAAAATTTCATTTAGGGTGCTAAGGTTGCTGTAACCGGTCTAACATGAGCCTTTGCAGGTTAACTACATAAATGCACATGCTACTTCCACGATCGTGGGTGATCTTGCCGAACTAAATGCAATTAAGAAGGTGTTCAAGAACACTTCTGGGATCAAAATCAATGCAACTAAGGTTAATACTCTCTCTCTCTCTCTCACACACACACACGCGCGCACACACATGCTCTCTTATACTGATTTCTGCATATTTATCTTCTTACAGTCGATGATAGGGCACTGTCTTGGTGCTGCTGGTGGTTTGGAAGCTATTGCAACTGTAAAAGCAATTACAACGGGGTGGCTTCATCCGACCATAAACCAATTTGTAAGTTGCAACAATACTTAAACGAATACTTGAAATGCAGTCTGTGCTCGAAAGAAAGGTCTCTCTCAGCTAACATTTCTCTCTTTCAAATTGCTTTCTTCTGCAGAACAAAGAGCCCTCTGTAGATTTTGACACAGTTGCAAATGAAAAACAGCAGCATGACATCAATGTTGGTAAGATCTTGTATACTAGTATCATCTAATTCATCATTGAATGAGATTTTACACTTGATGGTCTATGGTTTAGTGTTTAAGATCTGGTTTCTCACTTGCATTCTTTGCAGCAATCTCGAATTCCTTTGGATTTGGAGGTCACAACTCTGTTGTCGCGTTTTCTGTATTCAAACCATGATCTGGATCGAGCCTCCAACCGAGTTGCTTGCAGTCCATCAGTGGCGGTAAGCTGTGAGTTTTCGAGAACTAGTATTCCAAAGTGCGTTTAGTTTAACCTCTTCTTGAATGCATAATTTTTGCTTCAATCTTGTAGCAACAGCTCTCTTTTGTAATTGTATGTACCTTTGTTCTTCAACAACTATTCAAACTTTCTCATGTTTCCGAGACCATTTTCACCCTTGTTTCCATTAAAATGCATTTTTCTTTCCTTTTCCAAAATGAATAGTGCATCTCAAACTCTCTATATTTTGTACACGTATACTATCAACTTATGATCTCCCAGTCTCCAGATATGCACAAAAAAAGAGTACTATGCAAATCTTGAATTCATGAATAATGCATTAACTCGTAAAATTCAGGGCTCAAAATTTAATTTTCTCATCCTCCAACTCGGAAAAAAAACTACTGGAATTCTAAAACAATATTGTTAAAAATCAAAAGGCTTGGAATAAGGTTTACAAATAAGCTTATCATACTAGGATACAGAGTGTATGCCTTACAAAACAGATGTGTGCAACCTTTTTTCCGAAGGAACTCTTATGAAGGAATTTATTTGAACCTAAAAGTGCAAAATTTATAATTCATTGAGACTAACTTAATCTTCAATTATTCAAGATTATTTATTCACAATTATTTGAAATTAATTATCGTAATAGGAGGAGATTATCCAAATTCGTACGATAATATTAATCTTATGATATTGCCCTAAACAAGTGGAGTACACAAAATCAAATCATGCAATAGAACAGAATTGACTCTCTATTCCTTATCCTCATTCCTCCTCTCTTGAACCCCATCTATGACAACCATTTTCCTTTTTTTTTCTTTAAATTTCAACCCTTTCTAATCCTCGAACTACCGTCGATCTAGTCTTCGTCGATGTTAGATTAGTAAAAATTAAAGATAATTTTGGACATTTTTGACAAATTGATACTAAAAAAATGATAGGGGTTTAGTTTAAGCCTCTCCCTCTCACTATAGATGATTGACATGTCAGTTGCTATTATTTCTAAGCTAAAATCAGATTAAATTCCGGCCCAAGAGGATAAAGAAATAATCAGTGGGCCCAAGCCCAACCCTATATGGATCCCTTTCTATTTACCCGCCAAAATGCTTACCTCTTTCCCGCCAAATCTCCCCCAAAATGGAAGTTAGCAGCAATATTTCTATTGAAAATCTCTCAACTCTTCTCTGTCTGTCTCCGTAAATCATCGCCTGATCAAATTGAGGGCATTTTTCGACCGAACAGGGAGCTGAAGAAGATTCGCGATGGATCTCAGCGACGATATCAGGATGGCGCACAAGCGCACATTCCTCAAATTTTTCGAGCAAACTGTGAGTTTCCAAACAGCGTGGTTCAATTTACTGGATTTTTTACTCATTTTCCTGTTTTGGTGATTTGTATTGCTGAATTAAACATCTTCTGAAACGCTCGCTTCGCAGGATTACAACATTGAGCTGAAGAAATCTCTCGATTCGATGTTCAACCAAAACGGCCGCCGTTGCGTGATTAATCTCGCCCATTTCTACCACAACAGAGAAGGCACCGATCTGGCGCGCAGGTTGACAGCGTTCTCTGCTAATTTACTTTGTTGTTTGGAATTTTGGATTAATTTGTTGAATCCTAAGTGATTTTTGTAAATATTTCAGGCTTTTGCAAACTCCGAGTGAGTACATACAGCCGCTCTGTGATGCGGTGACGGATATGACCAGGAGCACGAATGCCAAGTATCTCAAGGAAGGAGAGCAGGTTTTGGTTGGTCTGGAGGGTCCATTTGTTTCGAGAAGGGTGACGCCTAGAGATCTCTTGTCTGCCTTTATTGGCTCGATGGTTTGTGTTGAAGGCATTATTACTAAATGTAAGTGGGTAAATTTATTTCATAATTATGATTGTATGATGTGGCATTATATGCATTCGTATCTTCTTAAAGTTGCAAAGGTTTAGACTTTAAGAAGTTTGGGTTGGTTTTTATTGTTAAGGGGAATTAGCTCTTGCTAGTTCTTTTTATAGCATCGACTGCTGTATGATTGAACTGATATAGAATTATAGTCAGAGAAAATCTCTATTGGGGGCTACATTTTCTAAATTGAGTTTAAGGTTTTAAAGAAGACTATTTTCTTACGATTTGATTTGGTCATAGAGGGTATTGCACAGTGATTCATGCCAAATACTGCTAATTTGATGAGTTTGAAAGAACGACAAAAGAAATAGTACTAGTATTTTGTTTGGTGTGGGCTTAAGCTCCCCTTAGCTCCTATTGGATCCGCAACTGATAGTGAAATGTGCTTTTACTATGTAGTTGCTGCAGTGTTATTTCTCCTAGTTCATATTTGTAATAGAGAATCTAATAATTGGTGTTTCTTGTTTTATGTTTAGGTTCTCTTGTTAGGCCAAAGGTTGTAAAGAGTGTCCACTTTTGCCCTGTTACTGATAAATTCACAGTTCGGGAATACAGGGACATTACATCAAATATCGGCTTGCCCACTGGATCAGTGTATCCAACACGTGTATAATTTCTCTTGTTTCCTTCTCTATCTTCTAATCGTATTATGTTGAGGTAATTCTGATAAGTTCCAACTTGTTGCAGGATGACAATGGCAACTTGTTGGTGACTGAGTTTGGTTTGTGCACCTATAAGGACCACCAGACACTATCTATGCAAGAGGTCCCAGAAAACTCAGCTCCTGGCCAACTTCCTCGAACAGTTGATATCATTGTAGAAGACGATTTGGTGGATTCGTGTAAGCCTGGGGATCGAGTGGCAATTGTTGGGATTTACAAGGCTCTTCCTGGGAAAAGCAAAGGCAGTGTGAATGGAGTATTCAGGTTATTTTATGTCTGCAGCAAACAGTTTCTAATAATCTGTTTCATCTTTGTAATCAATTTGTTATTTACAATGTTTGTTATTGATAATGCAGGACTGTCCTTATAGCCAACAATGTCTCTCTTCTTAACAAAATGTCGCAGAATTTGCAGTATTCAAGTGATGATATGAGAAATATTAGAAAGATATCTGAAAGAAATGACACATTTGATCTACTTGCTAATTCTCTAGCACCTTCAATATATGGGCATTCATGGATAAAGAAAGCTGTCATTCTGTTGATGCTTGGAGGAAGTGAGAAAAACTTGAAAAATGGAACCCACTTGAGGGGGTAAGGATGCTATTAGCTTTTCCTGTTTTTTTATGCTCAATTCTTTGAACATGGCTTCTTGTTCTTGTTACCTGCTCTAGATTCTTTCGAACTTATATGCTGTTTTCTTATATCTAGTGATATAAATATGATGATGGTTGGAGACCCTTCTGTTGCTAAGTCTCAGTTGTTGAGAGCCATCATGAATATTGCTCCTCTAGCCATATCTACCACCGGTCGAGGTTCTTCTGGGGTTGGATTGACAGCTGCGGTTACTTCTGATCAAGAAACTGGTAAATTATGGTCTTGATTGTGGTTTAGTTATTAGATTTATGATTTTACTCATTTGATCATTCTGTAAATTCAGGGGAGCGAAGACTAGAAGCTGGTGCCATGGTTCTTGCTGATAGAGGAGTCGTTTGTATTGATGAATTTGACAAGATGAATGACCAAGATCGTGTAGCTATACATGAAGTGATGGAGCAGCAGACAGTAACAATTGCAAAAGCTGGTATTCATGCATCTTTAAATGCTAGGTGTAGTGTTGTGGCAGCTGCCAATCCAATATACGGAACTGTAAGTCAAAGATTTTGATAGTTCAAGGTTCGCTAATCCCTTTTATGTTATGTTATTAATGACATATTGACTATATGCACAGTATGATCGTTCGCTAACTCCAACAAAAAACATTGGACTTCCGGATTCTCTGCTTTCTCGTTTTGATCTGCTGTTCATTGTTTTGGATCAAATGGATCCTGGGATTGATCGCCAGATTTCAGAACACGTGCTAAGAATGCATCGTTACCGATCAGTAGCTGATGGAGGTCTGTGAAGTCTACTTTTCTATTAAATACAGAGGCCTAATGCTCAATTGAAATATAGATGTATAACTATGAAAACAAGCAGGTACAAGACTAGATGAGAGCTCAAGAAATGAGGTGGAGGATGATCCTGAGGCTGGTTCTACTGTTTTTGTCAAATACAACAGAATGTTACATGGGAGAAAATCTGACAGGAGTCGTAAACGTGATACACTCACCATCAATTTTCTGAAGAAGTATATTTATTATGCCAAATCCAAGACTCAGCCTGAGCTTACTGATGAGGTGAGCTTTCTTGGGAACATATAGATATTTGATAATCGATCTATGCCATATCATGAAATTCATCACACCTCGATACTCAATTCCCGTAGCGTTCTGATTTTTCAATCAACAAATGATTCGTTCCTCCAGGCATCTGAACACATAGCAACTACCTATGCGGAGCTCAGAAATGCAAGTTCAAATACAAAGGTTGGTAAATTATTACACTTATCTGATTTAACTTTTGAAATTTAAGATGTGCCTGCAGTCGTCTAAATGAAACATGTGATATATTCTCTAGACGGGAGGGACACTTCCAATCACTGCAAGAACCTTGGAAACAATAATTCGTCTATCAACTGCCCATGCTAAACTGATGCTGCGAAGACAGGTACTACAGTAGAATGCTGTTTCAGTTCATTCTCTATCTCGATACTAGTTAGATGTGATTAGACATTTCTTCACATAATTATCTGCAAATTAGAGAAACCTTTTGATGATTTTTTGCGTTTCTTCACTTTAGAATTGCTATAATGTTTGATCTTGAAATAGGTGCTGAAGTCAGATGCTGAAGCTGCTCTTCAAGTTCTAAATTTTGCCATTTATCATCAAGAGTTGAGTGACATGGAGGCGCGGGAGAATGAAAGGCTGAGAGAAATGGAAAGAGACAGCGCCATGGACACTGAGGCTGTTAATAATGATGGAGCTCGTAGAACTGGAAGGAAAAAGAGCAACAATGCTGGCTCTACTGCCACAACAGAGTATGTGAAAATTTTAACTCCCTAGTTGTGCTATCCCACTTTTATTTTTTTCTCTAATTAATTTCCATATATTATAATTTCATTAACTGAATTTCTTCTCTATTATTTTGAAGTGATACGGAAGCAATGGATGTCGATCCACCTCCAACAAATGAAGTCAACTTATCATCAGAGAGGTCCGTATCTGATCTATATATTCATTTATAGATCCAAAGATCATTTTAAATAATGTTTCATTTCCTAGTATATGTATTTCTAAAACTTGCTAGACTGATTTGCCCCAAATATTCTCCCTGCAAGCAGATTGGATGCATTTAGCGCTGCATTGGGGCGGTATAGACACGCCCAACACGTTGAACAAATGTCGATTGCTGATATTGAGGGCGTAGTAAACACTGGTGCAGGCGCCCCTTACTCTGCAGCAGAGGTCATGGCTCTTTTGGAGGTAACATTTTCGCATTCAGTACAATAAACTTTGATTTGCCATTTCGACTTTGAATGATATAACAGCAAAAAATCAATCCCTTCTGCAGATAATGCACGACAAGGGCAGCTTGATGATCGTCCGGGACACGAACGTTGTTTACTTCATGTGAAAAGATATCATCTCCCGACACCCCCATCCACCAGCTCAGCTCCGAATATCGCTGTCCAGGGACGATGATGTTGTATTAGTCATGGCTTACCTGAGATGTCACTGGCGTTAATTCAAAACTTCTAATGTTATATTTCATTTCAAAACTTGTATTGGTGTACTAGAATGCGTAATCCATCACTTTTCACTTGCATTCATAGTTGAATTCTAATGTTATATTTCCAGTTCAAAACTTGTATTGTTGCACTATAAATAATGCGTAATCTATCACTCCTGAAATTCGAGTACTGCCAAACTATTTTTTCTATAAGGTTCAAATTGTTTAAGAATATTATTATAGATAAAAGGGGAACTCAGAAAATGTAGCTTTGTCCCACATCGAAACTTGAATAAGAATAAATGGGCTATAAAAGGAGAGAAGCATGAGATGTTTATGTGTTTGTAGAAAGGAGCGAACAGCCTTCGGTGGATCTTATTATAACCCAAATTTTTTTATTTAATTTTCAAACTACCAAATTCCTTCTCGACATCTCGTATTCTCGTGCCTCTATATAATCATTACTTTAATCAGATATAATAACTATCAATATCAATTAGTGATAGTTATATAGCGATAAATTGAAATAGAAGTAATTATATTTTGAAGAAAATAAGAAAAAAATCGATAATATTCCACCAAATTTTGGATTTTCTTTTTACGATCAGAAGAAAACAAAGATGATTCGAGTTTTGAAATTGAAGAAGCCGAATCAATGTTATAAACTTACCTTGATTCACAATCACAAAAAATATTAAAATTAGATTCATCTATTAGGGCAAAGAAACCTAAACAGTACTTATAGGCTATAGCAAAAGAGTGATTTCTTTTTACTCCTTTTTCATCTCTGTGGCTATAATATGAATATAGGCTACTTTGATATTGTTGGCAATTGAAACATAAAATGAATGTAAAAATATTCTACATCGGTGTACACAAAGAGCTTAATCCACTATATAAGTCTCATGAGCCTCTCCTCTTATCACCAATTGATTTTAGGATGGAACGATTTCTATTAGATATATTAACTCATCTTATGTTCCTGAAATCATATCCAATCAAACCATCTCTTTTTCCATTCCAAAATGGTTTTATTCCAACCGAAGGCGAAACAGAGATACATTACACGCTACATCGTTTTTCAGTCCACATAAACATCTCAATGTTTCCAAACTAAAGACGTTTCTTGCTCGTTGCTGTTTCCCAAGCACCTAAAACATGTTCCACAATTTCCTTCACTCCAACACCATGTTTCACCTGCTTATACACAATTTTTTCATCATTATAAATACAACCAATATGTATATCCAAGTCCCAACTCAAATTATAAGGTTGTGTGTTACTATAGGTGATAACTTGGATGGATAAAATCATAATAATAGGTGCTGTTCTTAAATTATAGTAACTTTGACCTTATGATGACATTTTACTCGCGTTTACAAATATTACTAATATGCTATGCATGTTTATCTGCTTCGTTCACTTAATAACGCAAGTCAAAATATCGCCAACAGCTAATAAATCCTCATTTTTCTCTCGATGCTAATGATCAAGCATTTGTATTGGGTAAAAGAGACAACCAAACAATGAAGATGAGTAATAAAGCTCGTCTACAACAAGAACGGCTATGGGAGACGGGATATGAAGAAAACCTGAGCAAAAACAAATGGACCACCATCCCTCATTCGGAGTGAATCACGTTCCATGACTGATAAATCAGCTCCCACTGCAGCTGCAATGTCAGTTTTGTTGATCACCTGCAACAAAACAGTAAATCAACCATAATATAGTCAGACGAGAGAAGCTAGAAGGAGGGAGAAACCTACTAGGAGGTCAGCTTGAGTGATGCCCGGCCCTCCTTTTCGAGGAATTTTATCACCAGCAGATACATCTATTATGTAGATTATGTAATCAGCCAGTTCTCGGCTGAAATTGGCTGCCAGATTATCTGAAACCAAAACAAAGGAAGCAAAATAAAAAATCAAAAGCATTTCTCAACAGTATATATCAAGTAGAAACCACTTATGCTCTAATAGATTATAAGAGGAGTATTTAATGGATTTGAACATGAAAATGGAGTCTGGACACAATTTTTACCACCATGCCCTCGTTTATTCACCAGAAGATCAAGAGAATAAAATAGTGCTCATTTGATCAAGAAGGTGGATTATAATATTGGGACGGACAAAAAAGGAACAAAGAACTATAACTTTGGTACTATTGAAGGAGTAATTGCCTCAAAATACATGACCTTATTTCTGGTTTGGCACGTAAATTTTTTTAACTTGTCCTGAAATACATGAACTTCACTATTTAATGTATTTCTCACAAATTAAATCCCAAATCGAAACTTACATGAGAGCCGAAATCAAGATTGTTGTCTGCATTCGGAGTTAGTTAGGGGAAAAAAAAATTGCAGTTCATGGCCAATGTATTTTGTAACAAATAATGTTCGTAAATTCTGTGCTAAACCAAAAACAGTCCAAAGTTCGTGTGTTTTGAGACAATTGACCCTATTATGGGAAAAAATTCAGTAAACAATGTGATGATATTGAGTCGAGAATTACCTCCACCAGATTCACAAAGGAGTATATCTGCTTTGTACAAATTGGAGAGCTCCTCAAGAGGCCCCAAATTTATGCTGATGTCTTCTCTTATAGCTGCATGGGGGCACCCGCCTGTTTCTACAGCACGGATCCTTTCCTCGGGAAGAGCTCCATGCTTTATCAAGAACTCGCCGTCCTCTTTTGTGAATATATCGTTGGTTACCTGCAAGGATTCACATTACTTCCTATAAAGACTTCCATGAAGAACAGCAATGGCAACAAGCATAAAATCAAGCAGGAGTCAGCCGAGAGTAACGCTGATCTCAACATTTTCTTATGCACATTTGGATCATTTCACACACTAACAACATTTGTTCTTAGTTATATCAAGCAAACACACATCTTACAAACTGGACCTTTGGCGGAAACTAGGTGGAACAATGAAGAATAATCTTTTTATATTTTTTCACTTTTCATGAATAATAGTAGTACATGATTGAGTTTTATATCCTTATTAAAAATAAAGTTCAATTATAACCGTTCAAGCCTAAGGGTGCAATACAAGTGAGTCAAGCCGGCCCAAAAATAATCGAAAATAATCTCAGTTTCCAGCTTGATCTCAAACTCACCATTATCAGGTTCACAAGCTTTATCGAGCTTCAATGTATTAATAATTCAAATTTCAAATATATATATATATATATGTGATCCAGATATTGGCCTTTTTTGTAAGTGCAAAAAGTTCAAATTTTATTACTCCCTCCATCCACCAAGAGTGTGAACAATTGTGACTACTACTCTTGGTGGATGTTGGTAGATAGAGAGTACTTATTAATTTTCTTCGGATTCGGATAATATCCTGTTTAACTGACTGAAAATAGGTATTTAAGTTCAGATTAGTTCAATATTAAGAGGTACTAGTAGTTTATTCGAGCTGAGATGGCTTTGTTTTGAGATCGAGGTTGGCACTATCTGGACTAGTTTCGACTCGATTCAATAACCTCCCTTTCAGTGCTCTATTGAAGGCATTGACACAATGATACCATGACCTTTCAACTGAGGCCTCTCTACTTTGCGCCCAACTCCTTCATTATTTATTTACTTTGTTTTTGGGAGGCCATAATTTTCTAAACAACAAAACAGATTTCATCAAATAATTCCCTCAAAATAATTCAACTAATCCTGCATACAATAACTTTTGGTGGCAAAAATATATTTCCAATTAACAAAAACTCACCAATTATTCGGAAAAAGGCAGAAATAAAAACCCCACAAAATTATACTTACAGCTGCAAGACTGTATTTTTCCCTCAGAAATTCACACAAAGCTAACATCAACGCCGTCTTCCTGCATTAGTAAAAAAATTAAAAACAAAAAAATAATCTATTACTACTATATTTATTTTGAAAAATACTCCTATCTCTCTTTATTTTCTTTAAAAAGGTAACGTTTATCTAAAAGAAAATTACATAAAACGTAAAAAATACTATATAAATAAAAAAAGAAGAGAAAGAAAAAAGAGAGACCCAGTGCCGACGGGGCCGCCAATTCCGACGGTGAAGGCTCTCTCGTTGAAATCGCGATTAAGGAGCGGCGGTGCTCGTCTAGTGAAGTAGCCAGGGGATTCGATTGGGTCGTGCGAGTGCGGCGCCAGTCCATCGTGGCTGTGGTACACCTTCCCATCAGGACCAATCCACGATTCTCTGTTGAAATTGCGCCAACTTAATCAATTCATAGCTTCAAATTGGGGAAAATTGATGAATTAGTTGAAAAACTGAAGTAGAAGCGCATTACTCCTTGTGGTGGTGGTGGTGGTCGTGGTCGTGGTCGTGGTCGTGGTCGTCCTCTCTGTTAGGAATTTTGTGATGATAACAACTAGTGATGGTGCATCGGAACCGAGCGTGGAGTGTGCAACACATGATCAAGAAGAAAGAGTTCAAGATTCAGTTGTGCAACGGCTACAGCGGCAGTTGCAACTGCATGAGGTGATGCGATTCCTATAAGTATGCTGCAAGCCACAGAGATCATTTGAGAGAAGAAACGAGAGAGAGAAATCAGCTGAGAGATCATAACAACAATCAATAGCTAGAGAGAGAGATACACACTATCTTTGTGAGGAACTAGCTTGTATAGTCTTCGGTTTGATGTGAGTTCATATGCGAAGAGAGAGTAGCTTGTTCTTGAGTGTGTGATCTTGTTGTATGATTGTAGTTCTTGATCGTGATTGAAGTAAATCGATCCGTTACTCTCCCGTGGATGTAGGCTTACGCCGAACCACGTTAAATCTCTCGTGTTCTTATTTCCGTTTCGATTTTGCTCCGATCTCGATTTCCAACAAGTGGCGCCGTCTGTGGGAAGGAGGAGAATCGTTGGAAGAAGTCGGAGGATCAGTTCGTGAAGGGATATGCAGCAGTCTTGGAGAAGGAGATTAAGTTCTTGATCACGTCAGTTGAAGGGACGACGGTGTGGCCAGTTTTGGTTCGTGCAGCTTTGAGCGATATTGTTGAGAAGTTTTCTGCATTGGCGATTCATTGTGGAGAGAGCTCGAAGGTTCATCGATCAAGAAAGAGGGAAGTTCTTGGTGATCGTTGGTGTAGCTCGCTCAATGATCATTGCTCATACTGATGATCCATAATGGGATCGAGTATGGCGATATGCAACTCATTTCCGAAGCCTATGATGATGTTGATGGATATTGAAGGCCATGAGAGCCTTGATGAGATGATGCTTCAGAGGCAGACGACGATGGTGAGATATCTTGGATGGTGCAAAGAAGGTGTTCGATAGAATGCCTGTGAGAGAAAAGGTATGCTGGAACACTGATTGCTTGGATGCCGAGAAGGGCGTTGGATTTAGCAGTTCGGCACCAAGCTCAGCAGTTCGGCACCAAGCCCGGCAGTTCGGCACCAAGTCCGGCAGTTCGGTACCAAGCTCGGCAGTTCGGTACCAGGCTCGGTAGTTCGGCACCAAGTCCGGCAGTTCGGCACCAAGCCCGGCAGTTCGGTACTAAGCTCGGCAGTTCGGTACTAAGCTCGGCAGTTCGGCAGTTCGGCACCAAGCTCGGCAATTCGAGCAGAGCGTGTTCGACGAAATGTCTGAGAGAAGTTTTTAGTCAGGGAGCTGTATTCAGTTGTTGAGTCTCCGAGGTTGAGCTTCTTGGTGAAATGAGGAGATTGGGGATAAGGCCAGACATCATCACGTACAACACGCCGATCAATGGATGCTCGCGGGAATGCAATTTGGAGGAGGCTGTGAAGCTTTGTTTGTTGAATTGTCCGTGAGAGAGGTGCAACAGCCGTGTCATCCTAAGCGGTGAAGGTGGCATAATCTTGACAGAAATTTGGTTATCACTTATGAGAGATGTGTGATATCTCTAGGGATCAGCAACTCCAATTCTGAATCGGGGAAGATTCAGATTAGGTGGAGGTTTTGTCGTCCGGTGGAGGCGATCGTCCGGTGGGGGCGTTGTGGCTGATCAAGGAAGTGATAAAGGAGGATCTGGGTATGATTCTCGGAGTCAGGATGCTGACAACAATAGTCAAGATTGGCGCTACTCGGACATGAGATCAACAAAGAACAAAATGATCGAAAGATGTGTTGTATCATCTCAAAAGGTGGAGGATTGTTAGGAATTTTGTGATGATAACAACTAGTGATGGTGCATCGGAACCGAGCGTGGAGTGTGCAACACATGATCAAGAAGAAAGAGTTCAAGATTCAGTTGTGCAACGGCTACAGCGGCAGTTGCAACTGCATGAGGTGATGCGATTCCTATAAGTATGCTGCAAGCCACAGAGATCATTTGAGAGAAGAAACGAGAGAGAGAAATCAGCTGAGAGATCATAACAACAATCAATAGCTAGAGAGAGAGATACACACTATCTTTGTGAGGAACTAGCTTGTATAGTCTTCGGTTTGATGTGAGTTCATATGCGAAGAGAGAGTAGCTTGTTCTTGAGTGTGTGATCTTGTTGTATGATTGTAGTTCTTGATCGTGATTGAAGTAAATCGATCCGTTACTCTCCCGTGGATGTAGGCTTACGCCGAACCACGTTAAATCTCTCGTGTTCTTATTTCCGTTTCGATTTTGCTCCGATCTCGATTTCCAACACTCTCCGTGCATGTGATGATCGGTAGACGCCATTGAAATGTGTGGTGTGGGTGTGAGTGTGCGAGCGCAGTCGGTTACTTGAAGTGATAATTATCAGCACAGGAACAGAAGGAGATGTGAATTATTTTGCTTTCTTGAAATAAGTGTCAACAAATATTTTTTTTCTTTTTTCATTCTAAATGTTTATATGAGAGATAAATCAGGGGATATGTTTTTAATGATTTAAGGATATGGTTTTCTTTCTTAAAATGGATATCCCTATGTGCATATAATGTGATGTATTCACTATTGACAATGAAATAATACTTGAATTTATTAATGATAGAGTCCAGAGCCTTTATCCTAGAGCCAAAGAACTTAGACATTATTGTATGATGTGCCGAGTTCGAGCCCTCATAACATCAATTGTAATTTCCTATACTATAGCTCAATTATAATTTCCTCCTATCTATAGTATAACAGTTTATTTGTAATTTCCCACCTTATATAGGAGTTAATTTAAAAAAAAAGAATTTATTAATGATAGAGAATACTACGTGAGTTCTGTAGTCAAATTCAAGTTCCCTAGTCAAATATTATTAATGAAATATAGTAATATTTGATTTTTTTTTAAATTTATTCACAAATATAAGCTTCAAGTGGTCTTGTATCTCAAAAAATGTACATATTCTTATCCCTTCAAGATATGGTAAGTTCCTTAAAACTCAATACATAGCTAACAATGTGCTTGATATAGTGTTCATTATATATGTACAATGGTACTATCATACTAGTATTAAATTGCAAAACTTGCAAATCAATTAAGAACCGCAATATTTGCGTAGGAGACACTTAGAGCATCCTCATCCATACTCTTTGGCAAGAGTATGAAAGTGGATCAGGACACACTTTTATTTATTTTTTACTCTCTGCTCTTTCCCAAGAGCACCAACATCCATCCTCTTTCGCAATGACATGCTCAAAGATCCCACCATTCTATTATTCAATTTAAATAAAAACATTTCCACAATATTAGAATGCATTAAAAATACCCGGAATACTATTACAAATTACAAAAAAAAAATCCATAATTAAAATCCTAAAAATTAAAAAATTACATAATTAAAGTCCTAAAAATTACATAATTTAAATCCTAAAAATTAAAAATTACATAATTAAATTCATAAAATTAAAAAAAACCACTACTCGTGGCTGAATTTCCCGCAAATATGGGTTCTGGTATCGTTCATTATGTGTCTTGTTTCGATCCTCTCGCCCACCGTCGTATGCACACCTCGGCGTGGGGGAGACCCCGCGGTTGAGCTTCTGGCTTCATCATCGTCGTAAAAGTTAGCCGCCCTCAGTCCTTCGTCAGCTATAATCATGTTATGCAAGATAATACATGTGTACATGATGTCGACGATATTTTTAACGTACCACAGCCGAGACGAGGCCTTCACAATGTTGAACCGGCCTTGAAGGACCCCAAAAGCTCTTTCGACGTCTTTTCGAGCAGACTCTTAACGCTGCGAATAAAGAATCCGTCTCGGGTCTTGCGGATTGCTGAGCGTCTTCATGAAAGTCGACCACCTTGGGTAGATACCATCGGTGAGATAGTAACCCATGTGGTATGCATTTCCGTTGACGGTGAAGTCGATCACCTGTGCTACACCATTCAAAACATCATTGAAGAGTGGTGAAGAATAGAGCGCGTTCAAGTCGTTGTTGGATCCGGCAACACCGAAATATGCATGCCAAATCCATATGCGGTAGTCGGCGACCGCTTCAAGGATAAGCGTTGGGCCGCCGCCTTTGTGGCCGCTTAAGTGTTTCCTCCTCCAAGCATTCGGACAATTCTTCCACTTCTAATGCATGCAGTCATTGCTGCCAAGCACACCAGGAAAACCGTGGACTATTTCGTGAAGATGGAGCAACAGTTGACAATCTTCGGTGGTGGGTGCCCGAAGGAATTCCTCACCGAAAGTAGAACGAACGCCGGTGCAAAAAATTTTGAGGCATAGGATTCCAGTTGACTCCCCCACATGCAAATACTCGTCGAAGAGGTCAGCCGTTTGCCCAGTAGCAAGTTGTCGAAGGGCACAAGTACACTTCTACAACGCCGAGAGGCTTTGCCGACTGGTTGCGTCTCTACGTGACTGAAAGTATTAAACACGGGTGGACAATGTGTTGACAATATGCATAAACAACCGTTTTGACATGCGAAAGCGGTGCCAAAAGTAATCTTCCGGAAACCGCGGCTAGTCGGAAAAATAGTCGGCAACGAGCCTTTCGTGAGCTCCCTCCCGGTCACGAGGGATGTAGCGGCGATTTGATCTAGTTGGTTGAGGAGAAGGGTTGGGGGTAGCGGCGGCGACATAGGCTTCATAGGCGGCACGATATTGTTCATAGTATTCTTGTTCTTCACACTCCGCTTCCGCAATGATATCGATGAAATCCATTTTTGAATTTTTAGAGAGGGTTTGAGTGAGAGAGGAAGATGTAGATGAGTTGTATGAAAAAATATGAACGAGAGATAATTCGATGTGAAAAATGGATGATGAATGTGTGTATTTATAGATGATTTTGGGATTAAAAAAAATTTTAAAAAAACAAAATAATTTCATAAAAATGGTAATAAAACGGCTATATTTTTTAGAATCTGAAAATATATTTTTAAATTTTTGGTATTATTTTCGATTTAAAAAAAATAGAAAATCCAACGGCTAATCCGTTGGCGAATAGAAACGCGCCACGTAGCCTGCTCAGCGGCACGGACGCCGTCCGTCCCAGAGAGAACCGATGCGGATGCTCTAATCAGTTAATTGCAAAAAATGGCTTTTAATTAACAAAAAAAATTGTACTCCATGATCATCAGTTTTGTACGTGGCTAGTAAATATTGTCCACGTGATAAAGAAATTATACTATTCACGGACAAAAAATTAGGGAATCGAACATGTAACAAACCGAAAGCTGGTCCAAAAATCATGTCTATATTAAAAATTGATGGAAATGTTGTGCATTATTTAACAATTAAACCTAAAAACATACTAGAAGGATAGAATAAGTTCAAGTCAGTTGAAATAGTGTATTGAGCACATTGGTTCTTGAAAAATGAGTGCCCAATGCATTGCTCTTCATGGATGGTTCATTGAAGGAATCCTTGATTCGATCATCTTCCACTTGTTGAGATAATGTTATTGGCAATGGTATATCATTGTTTCCATAACTACCAACAACGCCAGGTGGCATCCCCTGTCTTAAAATGTAATCCCATTTGTCTTGGAAAAGATAGAGAATTACCATGAAAGATAATTGAGCTGTGAAGATTATGGTGTAAAATCTTGTGTTTGTTGAAGTTCTTATGTGGTAGGCTTGTAATCCAGTGTAGATATTCAAGACTCCAACCAAACAAGTTATGGTACCTAGTAACCAATGTAACAAGTACCATGCACTTCTAGCTCTAGTCCCCCTGCACAAAAATTGGAAAAAGAAAAAATTAGCAAAATAAAATGGTTTCTTTTTCTTTTCTTAAGTTAATTGTGATGAGCTACTATATGCAATAATGTGTCATCTTAGTGGTTACAAAAAATACTTCTCCCACAAAATAATTTCAACTACATTTGGATTAAGGATATAAATATTGTGTTAGTTACCTTTTAGGTCTTTTAAATCCGAGGATAAGTTGCATATAAATAGCAGCATAAAGAGCCAGCCCTAGTCTTTGATGTGTGTTGTTGAATGCATTCTCGAAGTTTCTGATTGATAAAATTGCTCCAACGGTTACAAGCAGAACCGAAAGTACCTGTCAATTATATGATATAACTTTAATTGGCAATTAAAAAGTGAAATTGAAGAGAAAAAAAAATAAGACTTTAATTCATATAAGCAACATACAATGATAGGAGTATAAAATAGTAATAGGAGTAGTATTTTAAACTGAAATTGCAAGTAGTATTTGAAATCAAGCTACAATGTCATAAATCGAATCACACAATTTGACCCTCAAAATGCATTAAAAAAGGTAATTATGTGTACCAAAATACTATCTCTAGTGTATCTAATACTCCACTACTCATGGACTTTCAAGACACAATGGCCATGCTAGATAGTATTAAACGAAAATCATGATTATGCTTTATGAAAATGCAGTAAAACCATAGACTATAAAGTAACACAATGATTTTGATCACAACCATCTAAAAAAACTCATTATACTAGTATATTGATTTCTTTCATTTCTTTGATGCATTTTAGTTTTTCTTCTTTTCCTATCTTCTCAATTTCTTGAAAGTAGAGTGACTATACCTGCAAAAGTGCATGAACATAGAACACTTTTTTGTGCCTAGAAGGTTGAAATTCACTTGTGCAACTGGAAACTCTCATCACCAATATTCCCAAAGGGATCAAGAATCCCATTGATGCCCACAGCAAGATTCCATGAACTACAATATCAAACACCCTCTGAGAATTTTCCTGCACAATACTACATTTTTTTAGAACCAGTCGAGCAACTCGAACCACACCAGAAATTAAATACTCCTACTTACATCGTGTTCGTTGAGGCTGCCGGAATCTTGATTTTTGTATGGTGAAGATTCACATAAATGTGCAAGAAGTAGAAGAGCTATGGCAACACTAAAACTGCTTAAAGGAGACATCTTTTGTTTCCTCCTTCAAGATTTTGAAGGGAGGTTTTGAGGTGTTTGGTGAATTTAATGCTGTCTTTTTGGATGATCTAAGGTTGTGGCAATAGATGGGACTAGATTGATTCTTTTTATATTTGGTGAAAATGTTTTATTTCCAAGCTTGCAATGATGGTGTGTGTCTTTGATTATCTCTCTTTATTCATTGAAAATGTTTGTTTTGCTTTTTGACATGGATGCCTTTTTGTAAAGAAGTAATCAAATGGACTATATTTATCTTCATGGTAATGATAGTCTTAATCTTTATTAGAGTGAATTAGGTTTAGACAAGTTAATGTTCGCTGATGAGAAACGTGTGGCAATGTTGCATTTCGATAAATTTCTATATTGATCTGTTTTTCATTTATATTTAAGTTATTAAAATATCACCCTAAATCCCCAAGTCTATTTTTTATTCTTATGATCTACTGTCCTAATAATTATGTATCTGAAATCTGCATTGCTTTAATTTGAAGCTAGATTTGGACAACAACGAAAACCACGCTCACAAGGAGTATCATCAATGGAATTGCAATTACTAGCTCTTACATCTAATTATTTGTTTAATGTGGGTGGAAAAGATTACTAGTAGAATATGAAGTTTACTTTAATATAAAATGAGAGTAAAATGAGCTAATGAAATTATATATTAATTTTATAATAAAATAGGAGTGAAACATATTTCATGTGGGGTCTATTTATAAAAAAATTTAAGATGAAATATTTAATGATGAAAATGTCAAAATGATAATAAATTTAATAATAATAAAGCAAAGGAGAATTCTACATTTTTAAAATATTAATAAATTTCTACGATTATTTAAACTCTATCAATTTTGTCATCAGAGCTTCAATTAGATGACTGAATCCTAGCATGGTGCATTACCAAACAATAACTACTAACTTTACTTAAAACTCGTTACACCCTTCAATTAAATATTATCCTCCACATCTAGATTATCTTGATGATCATGATGCAACTTAATTTACTTAAAACTCCATTTTACACCCTTCGCCCAACTCATAAATAGCAATTGTGCTTATTTTGTTTAGAAAAAAAACTGAATAAAATGAAAAGGTTAGATGTTAAACAGAAAGCTTGTTTCAGAGGTTGGAATATAGTAATTGATAATATAATTAAAAGATAGTGTTTAGATTCAATTATCAAGCCTTTAACTATCTATAACTCAGTTGGATTTTCTTTTGTTTGAATAAAAAACATTAAGAACTTATATGGTTTGCTTCACTCGATATGATAATTTGAGTTTATAAAATCATTTTCATGACAAAATTAGAAAACCAAGCACGAATATTTCAACATAAGACTACACCTAAAAATCATAAATTCCAGTGTTCAATTTTATTTTCAATCAATCGATCATTCCAAAGACACAGAAGACATCCAATTTCAAGTATACATTCAAACGTAAGAACTGCGTAACTATTCTTGAATTCATCAGTATTAGAGCATCCATATCTGTGAGCACAAGCTCGTCCGTCCGTGCCAGCGGCGCGGATGAGCTGTCCGCCGCTGCCCTCTTGCCACTGGCACGTCGCTGCTCGATGCATTGAGCACGTCCGTGCCAGCGAGCAGGCGACGTGGCAGCTTCCTATTGGCCAACGGCATAGCTGTTGGCAATTTAAAATTTTTTTATAAAAAAATCGGATTTTAATATAAAAATCTGATTAAAAATAAAAAAATATTTTCCCACTTCCCAAAAAATTATATCCGTTTTCTACCCACTTTTAATTTATTTTTCAATTTTTTTGCCCAAAAATACACATTTTCATATATAAATACTCCCACTTCCATACCAAAAATTCACATTTCACACCACACTACACAATTCTCATCTAAATTCTCTCATTTCCATTCTCAATTCTCAATCTTTCTTTCACTCTTACAACAAAACAATGTCCGGCCACGGCGATCACCCCCCGGTTCCCATGGTTGGAACCCCGATTGGTTCGGTTCACAAACGTTTCCTAGTCCGAAAACGGAATATTCAGCCCATCCTCAAACCCAAGGTTCGGAAGTTCCGGGTGGCTACCGGCCTTACCCGATTGACGACCAAGATGCCCCCGAAGGGAAATACGGTTGGACACCAGAGCCTAGAGCGAGGTCGAGCGGCCTCTCCCAAACTCCGACTCCTCCTACTTGCTGTGTCCGCACACTGTACACTCCAGCGGAGATGGAGCAATTGTTCAAAGCGTTCTTGTCAATCTCCGAAGATCTGGAGGTTGGCACAAACCAATCCGGCGATCATTATTGGTGGCGCATCTGTCGCCGGTACAATGAAAACCGGCCGGCTGGAACAATCGAGCGCAACGAGAGTATGGTGCGCAATGCCATATACAGAGCCAACGAAGAAATCCAAAAGTTCAGGGGGTATTACCTCCCGGAAGAGCGGTCGGCGGGAAGCGGCTGGAGCGAGGTCGGCATCATCAGTTCCGCCTTGTCGACCTACCAATCCATGAACTACAAGCCGTTCAAGTACCTCAACATTTGGCAGGAGACACGGTCGCATCCGAAGTATAGGGGAGGCGTAACATCCTCCTCTAGCGGCTCCTCCAAACGGTCAAGGTCGGTATCCCTATCCGACGCCAGCTCCGAAGACATGGCTAGCAAACTTGCCGGAGCTAACTTGGGTAGCCCCGACGCCGGCCCGAGCGGTTCCCAACGCCAACCGCAAGGAAGAAAGAAGGCCGCGGCCAACCGCCGTCGCGGCGCGACTCCATCTGCTCCTGCTCCTTATGTGCCACCTCAACCCCCCACCAACTCGTTGTGGGGGGTTTTGGCCCAACTCAATTTGGCCGATAGGTCAAATATGACCCCCGAGCAACTTCGATCGCATGTGGCGATGATACGGGGTCTTCAAAGAACGTTGGGGGCATTGTCGGATGATGACTAGTCTTCCCCGAGGGCATTTTTACGTTTAAATTAGGTAATTTTTATTTTTTAGGATTTTAAGTATATAATTTTTATTTTTTAGCATGCAATTTTTATTTTTTAGGAATTTAATTATGTAATTTTTAATTTTTTATAATTTGTAATATTATTCCGAGTATTTTAATGTATTTTAATTTTATGGAAATGTTTTTATTTAAATTGAATAATGGAATGGTGGAACCCTTGTGCTCGTCCGTCCAGGCCCACATCCGTGCTCGTTGGCAAGAGCACGGATGTGGATGCTCTTAGGGCTCGATAATACACAAGAATCACTTTCTAGATTGCCTGAACATAAGAACCAAAAAAAAACCATAGACCAGAAAACAAGACGAGCATCATAAGAAGCGGAATTCTGAAATTAACAACATTCAATCCTATAGATAAAAGTGTAATGATAAAGGCAAACAAGATATAAGTCCACCAAAACTCAAAACTGATAACTTGCATAAATGTCAATCTCACCCTCCAACACTCGTCGAAGCTCCTTACACAAATAAGTTGGGCCTGGTTGCCTTGTACGTGGTCTTGAGCTTCCTCGTTGGTGGCCTCACCTTCCTGTACATCAGGGGGAATTTGATCTTAGAGTTGTGAAACTGCTTTGTGCTCTCCCTCTTGCAAAGCTTGGCTGGGACAGTGGCTGTCTTGATGATCTGAATGCAGTGATGGCGGACCCTGTGGCGGGAGGCCATCTCGGTGTACATCTGCTCGACACCACCGTTGAGAGTGGTGTCACGGTACTCCTTGTACATGTTGTGGTACCCAGTCCTACTTTGGTATCTCAACCAGATCCCCTAGTTCTTGATTGTGGTTGGGTTCTTCCCAAAAATCTATGATGAAAGAAATGGCAAAGGATGCAAATTCAATGCAAGGGTTTTGAGGTGCAAGAAACACGAACATGTCCTATGACAAGCACACAGCATAGTGTTCTATACATAATGAACCATAACTAAGGTAAAGGCAATCACATAATATAAGAAAGTCTACTCAAGCAAGGGAGAAATTTATGATTGCTAATTGCATACATTATAGTACTGTTTGATGTTTGATGTAAAACCAACTCAAATTCCTAATCATGTTGTGCATGTTGCGAAATCTGAAGAAGAAAACAAGTTCTCACTAGTATTTTTTTTAGCTAAAATGTGCTGAAGCCTAAATGTCCAAACATAAACATATGCATAGTACTGAAAAACAATTCGAAGACGAAAAACAAATAACCAAACGAACAAAGCACTCAACTTTCTGTTTAAAAATTAAGCAAGTGACAACTTAATTCAATAAAAACATCTTTTTCAGATATAATAACAAAAAAGATGAGGTTTCGAAATAATATACATACCTCATTGATAGCAAGAACCTGACCGTTACTCTTCTTCACCTTCTTAAGCTTCCTCAGAAAGTACCTTCATAGATAAACACACACATTGAATCTAAATTCCAAAACAAATTTCTGAGTAGTATCCTAAAATTTACCAAATCAATATTCTATAATAAAAACCCTAACAATTCAGATTATTCACCACAAAAAAATCATTTATCTCATTTTCCAAATAATCAACTAACAATTCATTTCTTCAATAACAAAGACGAACGAATATAGGTCACCTAGCTCCACACACAGAAAAATTATGAAACCGAAGCTCAAAATTACCAGAATTTGGACTTGGCGCGGACCTCGTTTGTCGCCCATAGCTTCATTCGGTAGATCTTGGGGGTGCTCATCCGTCTCCGTCGGCAGAGCTCTTCCGACCACCTGGTACTGGTGGAACTGCAAAAACCGCAACTCACAAAATCAAATCAGCACTCATCATTTCAGCAAACAAATCGAAAACAAAAACAACTGCATCAGCGATCAAATTTAGATAGAGCGAGAGCATACTTTGTATGTCACCATTTTTCCCGGTAGCTCAAATTTTCTCTCTCCTCCAAGCCTGCGGGCGGGGGCAGTATCTAGGGTTATACTGTTTGAGATGGTAAAGAAGAGAATTACAACCCTAACTTCATTTGGGTCTGTCTTCCAACATGGGCTTCATTTCTTTTCGGATTTGGGCTCTTATTGATTATGTTTTCATTTCATACCTCAGTTTTCAACTTTTCCATTATTAAGTCCGAAATGTGCTACTAATATTATTACGCTACATATGTTGTCAAATCATATTCAAAAATTTGGTCTGACCTTTAATTTGTGATAATTTTCTCATCGTTTGGCATGTTAATTAAAATATCTCGCACATAAGATCGATCCCACTCTTCGAAGTACCTACGAATCAGTACGGGGAATAGTCACTAAGTCTGTCGGTAGATAGATGATACCTTTGGTCACAATTTAAGTAACTACTACTATTATCATTTTTTAGGAATAAAATAAAATATCATATAAAAAGCAACACTAATTTCTTTAAGTTAGTCCCATTTAATTTGCAGCAGCATGTATTCTTGTATCATGGCTTTTTCTTCTTTTGCTACTTGCTAGTAAGAGATAGTACGATTTTAATTTTAATTGACCTATTATGTATCGTATCAATGATGACATTTGGGATGGGTTAACGAGATCAATTAACTCAATCTAACTATTTTTTTCGGTGTTATTATTGTAGTAGTTACTTTTTTTTCTTTCTATTTTAATACATTAACTACATATCTTAAACATTCATGTCATTCAAGACACGTAACATGCTCATTGAGACGAAGGAATATCAATTATTATAAAATAATGAAAAAATACAGTTATTTTTTTTTCTATTGATTCATTAAGATTTTCCATCTTGTTACCTTTGAGTACGAATTTTGTTATCTTGGTAATTAAGATTGTGGATTTCGCTAGACTGAAGTACCAATTAAACAAGCAAAGAACAAAACAAATTACTTTTTTATTTATATTGGTTTATTATGTTTTTTCATCTCGTAAACTTTGATTCTTTGAGACCATAATTTATTTTTGGTAAGACGATGGATTCCGTTAAAATTTATGTAAGCTTTTGCAAAGAATCTTGAGTGTGCGTGTGTGAGTATGTGTGTTTGATCGAGAGAGATGGTTGAAGAATTCTTGAGTGAGTGCTTTATTCAAGCTCTCGGAAGAAGACTAATTGAATCAACTAACTACTTTTACAACAACTTTAACAAACTATTTAAAGCTTCTAATATCCAACGGTCGAATCTAATCGAACGGCTGTGATTTAATCTTGCACGATGAACATGATCCAGCGGTTGCTGAACCATTTCATCTTGATCAAGTACCAAACAATTCCAGCTTGATCAAGTAACAAATAATTCGATGCAATTGATTTATCAAACCATTCCACAATTTATGTTAGTTTTTAATTGTAGATTCGAAAACTTGGATAACGATTTTTTTTCTCTTTTTTTTTTGCTAATATGACGAATTCCGCTAAATTGCACTATCAATTAAACAAATAATGATCAACACATGTTAATTTTCACTCTATTGATTCATTGTGCTTTTTCATTTTATAAACTTTGAGACAGACTTTTTTGGGGCAAGATGATGGATATCATCTAATTTATCAATTATAATGATGATGACGATGATGAAGTTATATTGATTATTTCTTTTAGTAGGACTTGGAATAGGAATATGTATAAGTATTGATTGATCATAGTTGACACTTCATAGTGGTAATAACTTTGAATATATTTGACTACAATAACTTTGAATAAATTTGACTATTTAGCTTTTTCACAACCATGTATTCACTATGCATATATCACTATATAATTGTCAATATTTCGAATTGCTTTCATCAATCATATCATATGATCCCATAAATTAATAAAATACTCAGGTTAAGATTAAGAAGATGTTGGTGGAAAAATGAATATTGAATTTCCCTTTGAAATATCTAGTCTCCATTTTTCGTTATTGGTCAAGCATAATAAAATGGAATATAAATAGCAAATAGATTAGAAAATTAAGTTCAAAGTTGGAATTTGACTTGAACGAAACTTAAAGCATTCAAATTTTTGCGCCATCGTTAAATACCTCTTTATGTCTGGACTATTATCATCTCTAATCATGATAGTACAATTTAATTATTCAACATATATGTTTAATCAAATCAAAATATATAATTTTTTGAGTTTTCTAAACTAGGCTACAACTATATTTTATTCCAGCAATGTTTCTAAAGAATATGTACATTTCGTCGTTCTCATTTGGCATATTCGTGTTTAAAGCAAATGCAATTTGTTTTCTCTCTTACTATAATTTTATTGATTAGCCAATACAAAGTCATTGTCCGTGTCCAACAACAAAGCTGATATTTCTTGGGAAGGAAACAAATTGGTTGTGCACAAATAAAATTTTACAACTAAAAAATTCATTGCATTTTCAGACATATGCAGAAAAAGTGAAATTTTGCAATTCGGCCACCGTCGTGTAGCCAATATGCAATAATCTTTATTTTCCCAAATCATCACAAACCAGAAAAAGGGACTGTTTTTAGCAACTGAGATATGAATTATATTTAAATTAATTATATTTATACAGATCACACTTGTATATATTGATTTGTCATAATGTTGGTCCAATTGAAATTCGACGTATCTAATTGGTTTACTTAACTTGATAACTAGAGTTGGGGCAAAGCTACTTTGTAGCCATCTTAAAGTACTACTAGTACTATTATTTTTTTCAAGCCCAGCTAGATAGGGTATAAGTGAGGGGAGTAAATTAATCAGTTACTACAAATGTGGAGTAGTATATTTGAGCTCAACAAAAGTTTTAAAATCCAACTAATTCAAATTAATTAATCAAGTTGTGCTCAAAAGACTTGCTTTAACAATAGAGATTATTAATTTGACTCCAAGTAAGGTTTCGATCTTAATCAAAATGATTCGAATCATGCATCAAGTTTGTGAAAAATTAGAAACTATGAGCTGTCAATTCTATAAATTTATAGTACTATCATAGATTTTAATTTAGATATGGTAGAATCTAAAAAAAAGTCAATCAAACTTATCACTAGCTTAATTATCAAAGCGCACGTACTACAAGTCTACCTTTCGTCATTAGCTGGTGATAGTCTATACATAAATTAACCTTATCATAGTAACAATGAACGTTCTAGAAAGAAAATAATAAAATTACAATTTAATCTCTAAAAATATGAAATCTAGTGTCAAAGTAAGAAAAATATAGTGTCATTTCAAAGTAATTTTCAGCGTATCAAAATAAAATTTGCATTGTAACTCGGCCTGTTAAAATGGATATATGATATTGGATACCCGATATCTGAACACAAAAAAGTCGGGTAATTGAATACCCAAAATCTGATTTTTCGGGTTTTGGATTGGGACCGGGTATTGAGAATTTTGGATTTTCGAGTATCGGGTATACCCAAATTATCCGATTTTTAAAAAAATTAATATATAGTGTGTTAACTCTAATTTGCATATTCTTACTTATTTACACACCCAAAGATGAAATACCCAACTGTCCGCTTTATATTATATACTTAATTTCTAATTACTAATATTAGTTCTAATTTTTAAAGTTTAAGTAATTAAATATTAGGGTTAATGGTAGTAACTGAGTTACAGACTTACAGCAGACACGACTCCCTCCTCTCTCCAGCTCTCCGACTCTCTCACCTGCGCCCACTGCCGGCGCTGTCACCTCTCCCAACGTCGCCGTCGTCTCTTCTCCCAGCGCCGGCCACAACGAGCTCTCCTCTACTGCCCAGCCGGGGGCAGTCTCCTCTACCAGCGCCGCCACCCTCTTCTGCGCGCCGAACTCTCCTCAAAATTGAAATTGAAATCGGGACTGGATACCCGATTATTCGGGACTGGATACTCGGATATCCGGATATCCGAAATTAAAATCGGATCGAGTATCGGGTACTAGATTTTGGAAAATTCGAGATTGGGTGCCCGAAATTTTCGAATCGGGTATCCGCAAATACCCGATTTGACAAGCCTAACTGTAACACTTGACGAATGTATTTTGGTGCAGTCAACAAATGACTTTTCAATTGCGAAGAACCAAAGAATAAGAAGTTTCAATTATCACAAATTAAATTGTCAACATTCAACAGTGAAGTCTCAATAATTTATGCATTTGTCGTATCATCATCATCATCATCAATTCATCATCATGTAATAAAAACGGTTGACAGATCATACAAGATCAACTTTGCACTCTTCACAATAACTATGGGTTGGATTTATCCAAATTTAATAAATTTAGTAATAATGATATAACCACACACCCCCCTTCTTTCAACTATTAATAATGTATAGTACTATGAAAATTATATCCGGAAGGTTAATATACAAATAGGCACTAAAATAGTAGTAGTAATATCAGTTTGATTTGATTACACCCACTAATCTATATGCATATTACAGACGCAACTTATGTAAGCATCACTTATAATTTTATCAAATTGGTATAGCTGTACTGAATTATCAATATTCAAAGTCCAAAACCTTGATGATAGGATAGCAGACCTCCATCGGACAAAGGTCAATCCACATTTCAAAAAATAGAGAATATTAGTAGCAAATAACATGTACGGAGTACCTATTAATTTATTACTATTTCCATTTCGCCTGCAATCGCAAGTTACGTACATAATTCTCCTTATTTGAGAACATTAAGCTATAACTCCATTTTTCAGTTGTTCTTATTTTATCACCACTTCGCAATACCATGAGCTTTTGATTTAGCTAACAAGAATTGAAATTTTTGTTATATTTTTTTTACTTTATTAAATTTATATTAAAATTAATTTTTTATGGTCTGATATATTAAAAGCATTACATACCTTCCATCCTATTCTAAGTGAAATATTTTATATTCAGTGCAAAAATTTATGTAAATTATTTTATAAATTAAATAAAAAAGAATAATATAAGGGAATTAATAGAATAGAAATATTGATATTTTAATTTTAGAAAAATGTGTCAAAATAAAATAACAATCCAAAGTTGGCGTTGTCAGCCCACGTCAAAAGGGTAAAAATATGGCAATGTATTGACAAAAGAACCAGTTAAAGGCAACTGACACTGACACGAAATGAATAAATTACTACAATAATTAATTTCCGAAACAATAATTTCACTGCTTGAATTCCATTGAATAAAAATTGAAAAATTAAATTAACAGCGGACAACATAATGACAATTACAATAACAGACCCCCGCAACGAACACCCTGAATATTTGCCACCCAATCAAATCACCCAATTATTTCACCCAATAAATAAATCAACCGAAAACATAATTTTAAATAATTTTTTTGTTTTTTCCAAAGATAATTTTATCCCCCAGCACACCCACATCCCATCAGTCAATACGAAGGCGGGAATAATCCACTGCATCGCGGCAACAGGAAAACCCTGCAATCATCTTTCGGCACAATTGTTGGAACATAAGCGATCTCATCACAGCCGTCGGATCTATCCCTTTTGAAATCAATTAGAGAGGTGAATATCGCGATGAATAACATCAGATGATTGATCGCGTATCTTTGCCCCACACACTGGTGGGCCCCGGATCCGAACGCTAAAAAGTTCTTCTTATAAACCCGGTCCTCCTGCCTGTGCTCCATGAACCGGTCCGGATCGAACTTCTCCGGTTCGGTGAATCCCTGAAAAGATGAGTCGAAGACAGAGGGAAAGACGATTGTGCCCTTCGGCACGGTGTAATTCTCAGTCAATGGAAAGTCAACGCCTGCGATGTGCGGCACCATCGTCGCCGGCGCTCTGATCCTCACGACCTCACGCGCCACCGCTTCGGTGAACTTCATCTCGCGGAGCTGGTCGCCGCTGATCTCGGCGCCGCTCTCTGGCGACCAGTGCCGCGAGACCTCCTCCCTCACTCGCGCGAGTACCTGCGGGTGCGAGTCGAGCAGCGCCACTGCCCAGAGCAGCGAGGAAGTGGAGGCGTCCTGCGCGGCGAAGAGGAAATCGAAGAGGTGACCGCCGATTTCGCGGTGGCTGCACTCGTACTCCTTCTCCGCCGCTAACCGCAGATTCTCCTGCATCCAGAAATCGATCAAACACGATGGCTCCTCCTCCTTCGCCTCCATCCGCCGCTCACTCGCCGCCGCACAGGTTCCGAGCGTCTCAATCAGCCTCCCAACCGCAAGCCGCGCGTTGCGGAAGGCGAATCCAGGAAGATCGATCGGCAGCTTCATCAATCCAACGTTAAAAAAGTTGTAATCGACGTTAAACCGCTCCCGCGCGGATTCATCGAGATAAGGTCCGACGAAAACCGTCTGCGACGTCTCGAGATTCATATCTCGGCACAAAATCCGGAGCGGCAGCGATTTATCCGGCTGCGATTGACGCAGCCAGCGCGCCAAATGCTGGATTATAATCCTCTGCTGAATATCGGTGTAAATGGAGAGCGCTTTGGGAGTGAAATTAGGCGCGATTTGACGACGGAGATCCTTGTGATCCTGGCCGAACATGTAAATCAGATTGTGCTCGCCGAAGAGCTTTTTACCGAAGGGGTGGCCGACGAGGTGAAAGGCGTCGGGGCGGACATTTGCGAAGATTTTGTGCGAGAGGTCGGAGCTGTAGACGTAGAGGATGTAGCGGCCGATGATGTAATTGGCGGAGATTCCGGTGGAGGTGGATTTGGCGTAGGCGGATTGGCGGTTCCAGAAATTGGTGGGATCGGCGACGAGGGAGATGGCGTTGCCGAGGAAGGGGAGGACGAGGGCGGGACCGGGAAGGAAGCGTTTCTTTTTGAGGTAGGAGAACTGCTCGAGGAAGAGGAGGAGAGCGACAATGGAGATTATGTGAGGGAAGAAGGGGGTTATCGAGCTCCAGGTGAGCTCCATTTTTTATTTCTCTGTGGCTCTACTTGTTTGAAAATTGAATTAGTTGGGGAGATTAGCGATACAGAGGGGGAAAGTGAAACAGAGTTTGGGGGGGATTGTTTTTATAGTGTCTAGAATTTTATTTTTGATTAATCGGCTATTGAAAGGGTATGCCGTGCTAATAAAATACTACACCATATATTATTTATTTATAAAGTGAAAATTGTAAACCCTAGTTTGTTTAATCAGGAAAGACGGCTATGGATTATATAAAGTAAAGTCGTTAATTTTATAGTACATCCGTGGCAAGGCTGAGCGGCCGAACGCGACGAGATATCACGGCTCCATTGCAGCACTGCTAAGAGTGTCCACAATGGGGGAGTCGCGGCCCGCGGCTCGGTGCGCGGCCCCCCATTGCAAAGAGCCGAGAGGCGGGGTGCAGAGCCGAGAGCCGAGGGGGAGCCGCGGCCCTCCATTGCAGCGGGCCACGGATTTAAATTTTTTTTTTGTAAATTTTGAAAATTTTTTATAAAATACTACACTTCCATTCCATTTTTCCAACTCCATTTTACTTCCATTTTCCTCCAATCTTTCCAATATTTTCTTCCAATTTCAATTCAACCTTGCAACTATGGATTCCGACGATGAACAATTCCAACAAGCGGTAGATCTGGAGTTCCAAAATTATTTTATTTTAATTATTTTATTTATTTACAGTCCAAATTATTTTTTTATTTACAATCCAAATTATTTTATTTTAATTAAATTTATAAATATCATAAATTTAAAGTCTAATAAAATTTAATATAGTTAAATTAAAAATAACATTAAAAAAAGTGAACAAATTATTTTTTATTTGGGAGGGCCACATTTGGTGGCCCTTGTTGTTTTTGTTAAATTTTGTTAATTATCTTTGCAGAGGGCCACAAGAGAGCCACGAATGGTGGCCGAGCCACATTTGGTGGCCTTCAAGGGCCACCATTGTGGACACCTTAACGTAGGCGTCAGCTAGAAGAATATCGGTTGCGACTAGAGTCTTTAAAAATTACTTTTTATTTAAAATTTAGATATTAATTTAGTTTTTATTTAAATTTAACCTATTATTGTTTCCTATTGGTTGGTTAACCTATTGTATTAATTAAGAGTTTTGCTTATGTAATTTTGGAAGTTGATTTATGTGATTTAAACATTTTTCTTATGTATATTAATGATTCTTGGTGTGAATCAACAAACTGGTTAATCAGATCATTGGTTAATTTGAGGTTAACTGACTTCTCTAATGTTGTTGTAATATTTAGGATAAAAGTAGTGAGTGATCGTCAGTGCATAACTAAGGAGCGGATCCTACTGAATGTTGGTGCATAGACACAGATAAGGAGCGGCTACTACTTGTAAAGCGTAGAATTACATAAATGTACCGAAACATACCAGAAAGAGAGAGAGATTATGAGAATATGCATGTATGTGACAATCGGTGCATATTCAATGAGAGGTTAATAGATTTGATAGGTGTTACTCATCCAACAAGGTGCATATTCTTTTGGCATCCATCTCATAAGGAGCGGCTACTACTTGTAAAGCGTAGAGTTACATAAATGTACCAAAACATACCAGAAAGAGAGAGAGATTATGAGAATATGCATGTACGTGACAATCGGTGCATATTCAATGAGAGATAGGTGAACCCCCTAGAAGCTGCTTATGGAGCAAGTGAGTGAAAACAAAGCATATTGGAAAAACTTATATTGGCCTATGGAACAACTGTAAGCTAATAAGAGCATATCCAAGGAAGGAAAGTATATAGAAAAGGTTATCATATATTTACCTTCTCAAAAAGTGAAATATACCCTTCTAAAAAATAATATATTCCAAAGGGAAAAGATATATAGAAAGATAAATTAATTCTTTTAAATAAAATAATCATACAAAATGCATTAAAAACATAAAGTGTAATACCTTATCAAATACGTTTCCCCTTGGAGAATGATTTTTCATGAAAAAAAGGTAAATATGGTAGTTATAAAATTTTACCTCTCCATTGATGGAAAGGTAAAGATACATCTTCAAAATGGGAAAATGTATAATACCTTCTCAAATACATCTCCCATTGGAGAATGATTTTTCATTAAAAAAAGTAAATATGATAATTATATTAGTTTACCTATTCCCTTGGAGATGCTCTAAGAGTTAGGTTGTTACAATTGTAATTTGATTAACATGTTTAATGTTCACATCGTTGATAAATATCCTGGTCCGAATTCACATAGAATCAAATTAATATTTGAGATTACCTTTTAGTCTAAAGAATATTAGGGCAGCAATATCTTTTTTGTTTATCTAACTTTCGGTCGGTCTTGTTTCAATTATTAAACTTCAAATAGTTTAGTAACAAAAACTCAAACCTCTGGTCGATCACGATTAAAACATGATTACACTATTAAAGCTTGATCATGATTTCAGTCTAATTTATACAAACCTAAATTACATAATTAAAAAAGTATTTCACATAATAACAACAAAGTATAAGAGAATATATTATGCATTCAAATTTCATAATAGTAGATAAAATCCTCAACATATTAACCAAATGTCCAAATCACATACTTATGGTCGACCCAACTTAACTTTAAGGTTTTTATGTACGACCAAACCGAATAAGTAGTTATCATGTTCTTAGCGAGTCGATACGATAAAGACACAAATCTAATAAGGCTTGACATTAACCTATTAATTTTGTACATGCTTGTATCGAAAATTATCAACCTCAAATCTAGCTATAAAAGTTGCGGTTGAAATAAGACTTCATCATGTGACAATTGAAAAAATGAAGGTGTGATGAAAATGTGGCTGAATTTGAGACGGGCCAATATGAATGCTCCTAAAAATTAATATGTTGAAAAATGTAAAAATGAACTATTCTTGTTAATATACGTATAATGTTAAAATCATTACATCCGTTCACATAATATAATTTTGACAGTGAACAATACAAATTTTAATTCACAATTGATAAACTAATCGAAAGATAAAGAAAAAAATAGTTAGAATAATATTATTAATAAAAAAAGAATTAACCTCATTAAAAAGAAAATACATACCATAAATGAATAGAAACTAATCTGGATATACGAACCAGAATGAACAAATATGTGTATTCTCGTGAAATTACATTGCATCGTGTAATTTAGAAAGTCTGATTTTTAAATTAATGCCAATTTACTGTATCAATAAGACCCAAATTTCCTAAGGAAAGGCGGCATGATATAAATGATGATAAACACGAGATGAATTAGTTTAATAACTAAATAATCTTACTCTTACTTTAGGAAAAAAGCTAGTGACGATAAATAATCTTATTGATAATTTAAGATTTTAATTTTTAATCTCACTAAATAATCTTACTCTTACTTTAGGAGTATTATCTAATACAGTATTTTATTTCATTTATTTTGTTTTCAATAAATACATTCTCAAATGAGAAGGATGAGTTATATACTTATACTCTCTACATCCACAGGCCAATTAATAATCATGTTTTTTTATTGTAATAGTAATTTCATTAAATAAACCTTATTCTCTATTAATTTCTGTTCCAACATTTTTCATAATTTTTTCTCATAAAAAATTTATATCTTCTGCTAACAATATTATTGATAGAATGATTGTAGATGGATAGAGATACAAAATGTTGTTGAATGTGGGGCGACTTGGCCTACTCCCAGCTGGGCATGTGTTGGCTTCTTATTTTGTTCAATTATATTTTTGTTCATATTAACAAATTTAGAATGAGGAAAAACATACGAAATAAGATAAAATCCACGTAGGAAATCAACGTGGTGTAGCGTATATCAAAGTAATATGCAGTCTAAAAATGGATTTGAAGTTAGATACATTAAGAGTCCTATGCGTGACGCAATAAAAATTAGTACTACTACAATTTATTATGGATTGACATTATATTAAAAACAGTTGTGTGATGTTTCCAATATATGGAGATGTGAAAATGACATTTTGTTGTTTTGAACTTATTTTGTCGTGAAAATGTAACGTGTATATATATAAAATGACAAGCTAATAAATTGTTGTGATTTGTTATAGTACTAATATTTATTTACATTAACTAAAAAGAACAAGCTATACACAATTGTTATTTAATCTCACAATCTTATAAATTTTAAAATTGGGCGATCAACACCATTAAATGTTTCAACTTTTTATAGTAACCCATTAGGAATAGAAAATTGCGCATGTGACACCATTTTCTTAAGTTTGCACATGAGATGTTTGTAGACATTATTTATTTCAAAAAGAAAAGATAAATGTACATAAATTGTACGCACAATATCTTTAAAATTTTAAATTTAAGTGAATTTAATTAAAAATTAGTTTTGTTAGTTATTGTATTATAAGTATGTAGCAGTAAGAAAAAAGTGATATAGAAATTTTATGCGAATCATAACATGATTTCGAGCTTGATTCGAATTAATTATACGATATTTAGTAAGAAAATATTTTCTTGCTTAAATATACAAATATTTAAGTTAAAATTTTAATTTTTTTTCAAAGTGTTGCAAAATGGTTAGTATGAAATTTATTTTCAATTATTGTTTATAAAAAGATTTTCAATATAAAATGTTAGAAAAGAGTTCGGTTATGTATGTACAATTATGTACTTTTATGAAATTGAAATTTATCCATACGTGACACAATTATGAAATACGAATTATAAGATTTCCTTTTGGTTGTAGGATATCCAGGAAGACAAATAACTTATGAATTGTGAATATATCCAGATTTGATTGTAGGATATAGTACCCCTTTTACATTAAGATTTTGTTTTGAAAATGAGCTAGTGATAGACCTCGAGTAAAATACTGTCATTATTTTGATTAGTTGCGAATAGAAATAGTGAATACCTGATTTATTGTTGATTAATTGTGTGGTGAAAATAGTCTATCGGATTGTCGTGAGAGTCGTTGATGGGAAAATTGGGCGTTCAATTACGAGTACTTAGAATAACACCAAAGTACGCAAATAATAAAATGCCACAATTTGATCAATGTAATAAATAATTATATATATTTTGGACCTATCACTTTTATCTATTTTTATTCTTTTCTAGCTCATTTATCCTTATTCAATTGAGCTACTTTTAATATAGCCATTTATTCTTAATTCCTATTTAATTTGTCTATTTTTATTCTTTTCTAGCTCATTTATCCTTATTCAATTGGACTACTTTTAATATAGCCATTTATTCCTAATTCCTATTTAATTCCTGCTGTCAACATAAATCTCTTCTCCTAAACCCTTTTTAGAGTGTCCACTATAATGTGGACGCGGCTATAGCCGCGTTTGGGGCGGAAGCGGGGCGGCTTATAGTGGGAAGGGTGTCCGCCGCGGGGGTGGACGCGGCGGGTGGGGGGAGGGGCGGCGGACGAGGAATCGCCGGGTGCGGGGCGAGGACGCGGGGGGGGGGGGGGGGGGCTATAGCCGCGCCTATAGTGGGGGACATTATAGCCGCGGCGGTTGCATGCGAATTTTAATTTTTTTTTACACTTCAATTCACCTATAATTACACCCTACTCCATTCATTATTTTCACACCATTCAAACACAACATCTATACAGATTTCTCTCACTACAATTTAGGGTCGGAAATGAACAATTTGTGGAGAGACAACTGGAATGCTCTGATTCAACAGGTGCAACACCAGGCCACCCAGGAGGTAGTGGCGCGTTTGGCGGAGGAGGCGGAGGATCCGATCCCTCGCACCATTACTCATCGGCGGACAATCCCACGAGATCACGTCGGTGCTCACCAACGTTTAATGGATGATTACTTCGAGGATAACCCCCGTTATCCACCCGAGATATTCCGCCGGAGATTCAGGATGTCGCAGCGGCTGTTCAACTATATAGTGTGTAAACTTGGTAGTGATTTGTACTAGATTCAATGTAGTGTGTGATTTTAATTTTAATTTAGTGTGTAATTCTAATTTTAATTTTAATTTGTATTTTATTTTATTTTAATTTTTATTTTTAATTCGTATAGTCGGCTTCTTCTAATCCACTAAGAGCCCGATAAATTTGTTCATAATTACTTGAAATATTATAAAAAGAAAGTTGATTACAAAATTTGGGGCTATTGGAGGTGTCCACCATAGTGGCGGACACAAAATTTTGGGGCTATGGACAATAAAATTGGGGCTATGGATAAAAACTGGGGCGGGGCTATTGAGCGTGTTCGCCTTATAGTGGACACCCTTACACATTTTCTTTTCATTCACCAAAACCTCCGCTCCCTAAAATCTCTCCCACCACCAAATCAATCAATATCTATCAGTTTTACCTATAAATATAGGGCAACCCTGCTGCAATTCTTTTTGTCTATCCCAACAAAAGGTATATTCTTCTCCTCAAATTCATTAATATGAAAATCTCAATTCGTTGATTCCATGGCCAAATAATTGATATCACAGCGTTGAAAGGAGAAGACCGAGAGAGCTGTGGATTTAATTCTTCTTATTATTCTCTTCTTCCCAAAGGTATATCCATAAATCTCTGAACCCTCTGCATTCATACACTCACTGTAGTTCACGGAATTGAATTTCATAAACTGTTGAAGGAAGCATTCTTGATAAAGCTTGAACCATTAATGCTTTAGTAGCCTTGTTTTCTTCAAATCCCCAATTCATAAAATCCCTATCTGCCCATTAATAAGTGAAATCAAACAAATAGATTTTTTAATAAAAGGTTTAGAATGGGGTAAAGGAGATCGGACTTACCGGTCGTAAGAAGCCTCTCGGCGATGGAGAGGCCGTGACAGCAGCTGCGGCGAAGGCTACCTGCGGCGCCGATTTTGGAACGAGAGATGGGAGTCTTTTGGTTGTTTCTGTTTTTGTGAGAAAGAGAGAGCTAGGACTGAGCAGGAAATTTGTGCTTCTGTGAAATAATTTTGAGAGATGATTTGGGATTTGTTTCTATATTGTGAATTTTTGAAGAATTGCAAATTTGAGAATGGTGGAGATCTGGTAGGGGCGAGAGGGAAATGATAGGCGTGGATAGTTGGCAGATGGTATATACGTGTGTTAAGCGGAAGTATATACGTTGCCGACTCTTTTTCTTTTTCTTAGGGACAAAAGGTGATTCGCTCACCCCAGGCGCCCCCATAATCCGGCCCGACATCGCTATGGAGGGGTTCAAACACGGTACCTCAATGGCCCATTAGGTGGGAGGAACTTACACTGGTAACCAGCACACAAGGAGCCACCACAGTGGTGAAACTCCCACACTGCGGCTGCCAGCATTCGATCCTGTCTGCTTAGGGACAATCTACCACCCAGGAACCAACTGAGTTAAGCCCGTGCGGGCACTCTTTTTCTTTTTCTAATTTTAATTGTTTGAGCACTACTAATTATACTCCCTCCGTCCCGGACTACTCGCACATTTCCTTTTCGGCACGGAGATTAAGGAATGAGTGTATAGCAAAGTCAACAATTGCGGCTGTAGGTGATAATTTTTACTAAAAATGGAAAGAGTGCAAATAACTTGGGACGCCTAGAAAGGAAATAAGTGCAAGTAACACGGGACGGAGGGAGTATTATTTTATGGGGCCAATTAGTTTTAGTGTATAGTCGTTTTAAAGGGTGGAATTGATATTAATATGTATACATAATACTACATGTGTTGTGAAAGGGGTATGTACACAGAGGTGATTGGGAGTATATTTCTTAAATTCTTTTATTTATTTATGCTTTGTCGTGTGATAGGAAGTAGACTTGTAATGTTCGGGAGTATATTAAGTTACACAGATTTTTTTTATTCTTTAATTTTGTTTAATTGGATGGGTATAGTTTATTAACTAATTGGATTTATTTTATTGGAATTTTACATACTAGCCTAATTTCGGTGATGACCGAGAGTTTTGTGTGATAGGGAGTAGACGTGTAATGTTTGGGTTTAGAACTGTCTTATCATTGAGAGTCAAAATTGTTTACGTTCCAGTCTTTATTTCCTTAGAGTTCGTACTTTGTTGAGATGATACTATGTCGTTTTCCAAGTTATTTAACTATTTTGGTCAAGTATGTATGTCTTCCCATTTTCTTTCTCGTTTCTTTAATCCTCCCTTAGTCGCGATCAACTGTGTTTTCTATCATTAGAAAATGCGGGCATGGCAGATATCCACTTATCGTAATAATGTTGGTTACAAGTCATTCTCACATAATATGACAAAACTTGACCAAATAAACGACATCAACATAAACTCTTGAAAAATATGTTGCGTTTGAACATTGAGTATATATGTTGCGTTTGAACATTCAGTATTTTTTTAAAAAATTTTGTGCTTAAGTTAACTAATGCCCAAATACTACTCCTTCCGCCTCGATTGAGACAAATCTTTTGGGACGGAGGGAGTATGATTTTATGATAATGTAATGTGTAAAATATTATTAGAAATGAGTCACTCACAGAGATAAAATCCATCATCGACTTGGGTCGCTCTGATACCATATTAGTAATGAGTCACTCACCTTTTAAAAGGCTTTGTAAGGAGGAGAATTTATCCATACTTATATTATTAAACTAGGATCGTTACTAAGTCGACGGGTGACGAGATTTAAAAGTTTCAGCAAATGCTATGATTCAATTTTGTAATCAAAAGACGTGATATGCATTGTGGTGCATAACCGTATCACGCATTCAATTCGAGTTGACATTTTGTTGTGTTTATCATTTTATTTCTGATATTCTATGATGTTATAAACTCTATATGAATATGTTTACTTCATACGCTCTATTGCATGCTATGTTTATTGCATAGGTTGTGGCGGATTAAATACACTCAAACACAAACGCGTGGGCCATCACGTCTCCTAGTACTTCCCCTGTCTCATAGCCTCTAGGCTAGTTATCAGAAATATAAAAGAAAATGGATAAAAAGTAAGTAAAATACACTTTTATATATACTTGTTTCGTTCCTTTAAAATAACTTTTTTGAAAATGATATAAATTTTAATATAGAATTAATAAAATACGAGAGAAATAAAAAAGAAGAATTGACTGAAGCATTATTAGTGAAATGTGAATGAAAGGAGTGAAATTTTTACTCCATCATTTATAGTAAAAGTGAAATGACAGCCATGCCAAAAAAAAGACTCAAGTGCTAAAATTTATAAAGGGGAAATTACGTATTTACCCCAAAGATTGGGTTGATCTTCAAATATCGAACATATTTTCAACTTTGACTTATTAGTACAATGAACTGATTGGTTATAAAGTTCTATATATACTAGGTTAAGTGTCGAAAGTGTGTCCAAAATTTGACATATAATCCTAAATTTGGACGTGAATATGTAATTTCCCCAGTTATAAAACTTGCAGTGAGACATTTAGGCGATTATGATGGAATATGAAAAAAGCGTGTTATATGTGAAGAATGAGATCGCGATTGAATATACAAGAAATCGTGCTTATATGTCAAAATCGACCAAAATAACAATGCATATATGCAAAACTAATTGCAGTAAAATGATTCTCAAGTTGACAATTCCATAACCAAATCCTAAAATGACATATTTTATTTAATCTGACGTTTACACTAAGTTTTCATAAACAACAAATTGAGTTCTTATTCTTAATGAGTAAAGGCCAAAATTGGTCCTGAACATATAGCCATTTTACGATTTTGGTCCTAAACATTATCTTTTGGATTTTTTTGGTCCTGCACATATGGACATTTGATCATTTTGGTCCTCCGTCAATATTTCCGTTAAAAACTAACGGTCAACATTATCTTTTGTATTTTTTGGTCCTGCACATATGGACATTTGATCATTTTGGTCCTGCACATATGGAATTTTGATCATTTTGGTCATTCGTCAACATTTTCGTTAAAAACTAACGGTCAACGGCCGATTTTTGACTAAAACAATGGGTTGGGTCGGGTCGTGTTTGGGTCGGGTTTGGGTTATACGTTAAGAAAAAAATAATATTTTCTTAAAATCTAAGCATAATATTTTCGTTAAAATCTAAGCATAATATTCTTAAAAAATTAATTAATATTTTTTACTCCCTCCGTCCCTGAAAATTTGTCCCAACTTTCCTTTTTCGTCCGTCCCCCAAAATTTGTCCCATTTCACTTTTACCATTTTTGGTAGTGGACCCCACATTCCACTAACTCATTCCTACTCACATTTTATTATAAAACTAATATATAAAAGTCAAGCCCACATTCCACTAACTTTTTCAATCCACTTTCCATTACATTCCTTAAAACCCGTGCCCGGTCAAACCGGGACGAATTTTGGGGGACGGAGGTAGTAATTAATAAAATTAAAGTATAGTATTTTTTAATTAATTTTTTCATGAATTTGAAGAAAATATTATGCTTAGATTTTATTAAAAATAATTTTTTAATTATTTAATTTTATTATATAGATTTAATATTAATATACTTTAATTTTATTATTTTGATTAAAAATGATTATTTTAATTTGGTAATTTTTTATTTTATTGTGTAATATCATGTTTAAATCGTATAATAACATCATGTTTTAGTCGTTATAATATTTTTAATCAACAAAAATAACTAAAAATTAAAGTTTTATAATTTTTTAATTAATAAAAAATAATTATTTTTTTTCTTAACGTGTAACCCAAACCCGACCCAAACACGACCCGACCCAACCCAACCCATTGTTTTAGTAAAAAATCGGCCGTTGACCGTTAGTTTTTAACGAAAATGTTGACGGAGGACCAAAATGATCAAAATTCCATATGTGCAGGACCAAAATGATCAAATATCCATATGTGCAGGACCAAAAAATCCAAAAGATAATGTTGACCGTTAGTTTTTAACGAAAATGTTGACGGGGGACCAAAATGATCAAATTTCCATATGTGCAGGACCAAAATGATCAAATGTCCATATGTGCAGGACCAAAAAATCCAAAAGATAATGTTTAGGACCAAAATCGTAAAATGGCTATATGTTCAGGACCAATTTTGGCCTTTACTCTATTCTTAATCAACATATTTACAAACTAAGTTTCAGAATATGTAATTGAGGAGTTTATATATGTACAAGTACTCTATACCAAGGCTTTTTAATCGAGAATCTTCAGTACTCTTAATTATTTTAGTTGAATCTTTCAATTTTCTATGTGAATATATTTATTAATTACTCCTATATAGGTAGAAATACGACGTGTATATCCAATTGCTAACTTAACTTTTCAATGATTGAAACTGTCATGTGTCAACATTGGTTCATGTCTTCATGATGCTTAGTATTATAAGCGTTTTCTCAAATTAATAACTATTACTACATTCATTCCATAAAAATAAAAATTTCGAGGATGATAGTTTTAATGCAAAAAAAAGTTAAAGTATGAGATATATAAAAGAAAAAGTGAATGAAGTATTGTTAATGAAGAATAAGGCTCACCATTTAAGAGTGAAAAGACTTGCCAAAAACAGAAATTAACTAATTTTGTGGAACGGAGTAAAATGGAAAAAGAAGTCTATTTTCCTAGGACGGATGAAGTATTAAAATAAAATTATCTAATATATTGAAATTATTATTCAATTGAATATAGAATAATTAGACCTAATAGAGTTAATACATTTAATTTGGTGTATTTTTCTATGCTTTATGCTAGGTGGACCTTACCCCACTTTGAATTGTTGTTACTATAGGTCATAGAATCATAGGACATAAATATTTAAGTAGTGGCTCCTGCTACAATGATGAAGGGTTGTTCTTAATGTTATTATAATGTGAATAATTAAAGAATATTTGTTCACTTACGTATAGCTTCATTATTATGACATTAATTTAATTTATATAATCTACTAGCATCAGCAATACAAAGATGTTTCAACAGAATGAAATTGATGCATTGTTTTTTTTTTTGAGAGAGAGAGATAACTTAGGTGGATCTGTTAACAAAGCCCAACAAATTCGGGCTCAATTCAGTGCAAAACTTCAATTGGGCCGTCCAAGCCTGAGCTGAGCCCAATACAAAAATGAAAACAGTTTCATTTCCATTACTTCAAACTTGAATAACACATCACAAACAAAATATGGAAGCTTGGTTTACCCATGCTCCCAATTCCACATATTACAAACATAACACCCTCATTTCCAATCTACACCAACATCAAAACCATCAACAACATGAATCCCAATCCCCCAAACCTAGCCTTGCTCGACCCCGAAAGCTCAACTCTAACATCATCCACAACAGGGCCACACAACGAGCTCAGGTCATCCGTCCTCGTGTTGTAGTACACACTGTAGAAGGCCACGCGCGTCCTCTCCGCCTTGGACGTGAAGTTCACATTCGCTGTCTGGAAGGTGGAGTTGGAGTCAGGAGTGTAATGTATGTTCTCAGCTTGATCACCGGCAAAAACCATCACCGCCAACGGCTGCTTGCAGGCATCTCCCCCCTGGCCCAAGGAGAACGTCAGCCTATATGGCTTGTTCGGCTTGGTTTCCACCATCTGGGAGATTATCCCCTCCTTCCCCGATAGCAACTCCACTGCTCGTTTGCCCCCGGGGACGGTGAAGTGGTTGGAGTCCACATAGCGCACGGCTCTGTTCGACTCCACCATCCAACCCGGTAGAGAGGATGTCTCCTCATCGAGATTGGTCGGAAGGAGGACACCCAACGACTCGTTCCTAAACATCCACGGCCCCTCCTCGAAATCGCCATTTACAACCGCGTTATCTGTGTATCAAAATGGTCATTTCCTACCACCTATTACCTATTTTATTAACAAAAATGATGAAACGAACCTTTCGGCCTATCCGGCACAAACAACTTCTTGATGGCAATATCGTCGATGATGGGGCCACATGTGGGGTCATCCTCCATGCCGGGATTCCGAAACACAACTCGCGCCTCTGCCTCCGCTGCTTGAAACGCCCAGGCGTAGGTATCCCAGCCTTGGATGCTGTACAACGTCTGCAGATCGATGGTCTGGGATGCCGGGGGCACCGACACGTTCAAGGACTCGAGCTGGGCACATGTGCGGGCGGCGCTGAACGTGACGGAGTAGAGGGCCCCCTTCTCGACCGCCACCTCCTGGCTGATCTCGGCGTCATTCCCCAGCCTCACTGCATGGGCCCCCTGCGGCACGATCAGGATCATGCCGCCCTGCTTCTGTCCTGACTCCACCACCTCCACCGTCCCATTGGTCTTCCACCCGGGGATCGAGACGGGACCGTCAGAGATCCCCGCCTCCGAGGAGAACCCGCCTGTTGGCGGGGTTTCGAAGTCTCCATTCACTAGTTCCCCTGCAATTTTTAAATGAAGACACTAAATTACCTTTTTTTGTTTAGAAATATGTTTCTAGTTTTATCTAATCCTACTTCATCAATTTATTCCACTTCCAGTTTTCACATTTCGTATGAATATATATTTGAGACGACTACAAATTCTCTATTTTACCTTCATTTATTACTTAGTTAAAGATTACTTTGGTAAAAAAAATTAAGATAATTAGAAAAAACTGTAAAAAAATAATATGCTCGAAAAAGCCCAACAAATGAATAGACCAATAATAAAAGACAAGAAAGTGCAATTCCCCTTTAGCCAATTTCAAGAAACCGCGTCTGTAAAAAATAAATAAAAAGAAAGAGGCAAAAAAAAGAACAAAAAGGAATATAAGTTCATTTTCAACATTGGAGCCCAGCAGCCCAATAATCGATAAAATTATTTTATTATCTAGATTTATCATACGCATTCACATTGATTATCGAAAATAACACAAGGATGAGATACGTGTGCATTCACATTGATGCTCGAATTATAACATAAAAATTTCCTAAAAGCAACTTAGTTACATTGCTAAAAAAAATTGAATACTTATATTAATATTTTTAAAGGTCGTCAACAATTGGGAATGTGAATACTTCAAATTCTCAGTATAAATTTTTTGGTGAGTATTGGAAATATTAAAGATAAAAGTACTGTTGTCACTATTATGCTTGCCATGGTGTGACACATAGACATCTTTCCTCACATATAAACATTGCCTAACATATTAATATCCCCAACAACTTGTCGATATGAATTTTGTACATCAACTTTGTAGTGGCACTAGTGTATTAGTGCTAAGCTTGTGAAATTCTTACAAAAACACACATCAGGAGTTGAAGTAGTAATTAGAGATATTTGATGAGCTAGAATTCAGTTACTAGTATTTTATAAGTTCAGTGTGCACACAATCACGATATATATACATTCTTATTTTGTACTCCTATTTGAAGCAATGTAAGAATGTGTAGCACAGAAATTAAAAATCCACAATAAATGTGAGAGTTGGCGCAAGAAACGTGAGGCACTATCATAAAATGAATTGAATAAGTAGAATTATTATTTAAGTGAGTGTGGGTCCCGCCGTCATTCATACTGAAGGCGTGAGTGACGTAAATAATCATCAAACACATTCCCCTAAAACTTTTATGCCACCGCACCGCCTCTACAAATTTGGCTCAAACACACACAGCACTAGACTTGTTTGAGGCATTTTAACAAACAGATGCAAGGCATTTTTCATCTAAATGTGCAGATCTTGGATTAGAGAGAGAGAGCGTACCGTCTTCAACCAGAGCAGCAGCAGCTGAGAAAGCGAAGAGTAATGCAAGTAGAGAGAGGCGGAAGCATATTGTAGAGCTGGGAACCATGTTTTGATCAGTTTCACTTTCTCTCTCAATGCGTGTGTTGTAAGTTGAAAGCAGGAGTACAGTTTTGTATAGAGTGGGAAGAGAGAGATGGAATGGAATAGACACAGCAGCTATTGTCTTTTATCCGAGATTCGAGCTGCTCGCTGGAGTGGGCCATTTTCATAAGTATACAAAAAACTGTAGGAGTAGTATTAGTCTCATTTATGTACTCTAGTATATTTTTTATAACGTGACTTCACATTCTACTAATTTATTACACAGACGCAAATGAAAGCCAAGAAAAGTATTACTGCAAAGTGGTTGTTTTTTCTCAAAATGAAATATAAACTTCAATTCAAACGCACGCTTAAATCTCGTATTCAAATACTACCATAACTTCCGTAAATAAAATCTCGTATTCAAATACTACCATAACTTCCGTAAATAAAGTACAACACTAAATTTTAATCTATAACGAAAATTGAAATTATAAATTTATACATGTACCAGTAAAACATGGGCGATAAATTAAATCGAGTTTGTTTTCACACGCTGTATGAAAATTGAGTGTCCTTGATATTCATATCTAAATACAGAAAAAAATAAAAATTAATTCACGCTCTATTCGTCACATAAAAATAAAGATATTTTTTTTTATCCTCCTAAGTGTAGAGTATCACATTTCCATTTGTGGAAAGTTTTTATACATTAATCTATTACAACTTATATCATTACGTTTCGCTATTAATTAATCTATTACAACTTATATCATTACGTTCCGCTATTAATAATAAAGTGAATGCTACTATCCCTCACAGAATTTTAACTATCATTCACCTACTTTATTTACTTTGCATCGTACACACCATGCGAATAAACAATAGTACCCCCCTCCGTCCCGGACTACTTGCACTTATTTCCTTTCTGGGCGTCCCAAAATATTTGCACTATTTCCATTTTTAGTAAAAATTTTCACCTACAGCCATAATATTTGACTTTGCTATACACTCATTCCTTAATCTCCGTGCCGAAAATGAAACGTGCGAGTATTGCGGGACGGAGGGAGTACCATATTTGAGCATCCCAAATTTTGTAGTCTCTTTTGTACGAGTTGCCGTATACAGATTGTATTGTCACCTAACACACAAAATGTTAGTACAGCATAAAGTTTCACTGGCTAGATAAATTATTTGTAGATGAAATTTACATTTTTATGTCAAATTATAAAATAATTTTAGTATATTTTGTTCCAAAAAATATTTTTGTTAATAATAACTTTTAAAAAATACTATATATTATTAAACATATTTTTATATGAATATCATGAACTCTAAATCTAAATATGCTCATACACAGCTCCGTGTTTTAGAGCATCCACAACCGTGCTCTTGCCAGCGGCACGGTTGTGGGCCCGGGCGGTACTATTCATGCCTGCTCTCTGGCAAGAGCACAACACCCACAACTGTGCTCTTCCGCAAGGACGAGCACAATTAATATAAAATTCAATTACACAAAAACATTTCCATAATATTAAAATTCATTTAAAACCCACAATAAATATTACAAATGACAAATAAAATTAAACATTGCATAATTAAAATCCTAAAAATTAAAAATTACATAATTAAAATCCTAAAAATTAAAAATTACATAATTAAAATCCTAAAAATTAAAAATGACACTACTCGTTGCCGAATTTCGCCCACATGTGGTTGATTAGGTCTTCTTGTAGTTGATTATGGATTCGAGTATCGCGCATTGTGTGTCTTGTCTCGATCCTCTGGCCAACCGTCGTATGCTTGCCTCGGCGTGGGGGAGACCTCGCTGTTGAGCTTACGGCTTCGTCCTCGTCGTAAAAGCTAGCCGCCCTCGGCCCTTCGTCGGCTATAATCATGTCGTGTAATATAATACACGTGAACATGATGTCGGCGATATTATTCACGTACCACAGCCGAGCCGGGGCCTTCACAATGTTGAATCGAGCTTGAAGGACCCCGAAGGCTCTTTCGACATCTTTCCGCGCTGACTCTTGACGCTGCGCAAAAAGAACCCGTCTCGGGTCGTGCGGGTTGTGGAGCGTCTTCACGAACGTCGACCACCTTGGGTAGATACCATCGGCGAGATAGTAACCCATGCGGTATATATTTCCGTTGATGGTGAAGTCGATCGCCGGTGCTACACCATTCATCACATCATTGAAGAGTGGTGACGAATATAGCACATTCAAGTCGTTGTTGGATCCAGCAACGCCGAAATATGCATGCCAAATCCATAGGCGGTAGTCGGCGACCGCCTCAAGGATAAGCGTTGGGCCGCCGCCTTTGTGACCGCTCAAGTGTTGCCCCCTCCAAGCAGTCGGACAATTCTTCCACCTCCAATGCATGCAGTCAATGCTGCCAAGCATTCCGGGAAAGCCATGGACTGATTCATGAAGACGAAGCAACCGTTGGCAATCATCGGTGGTGGGTGCTCGAAGGAATTCATCCCCAAAAGTAGAACGAACGCCCTCGCAAAAATTCTTTAAACATAGGATTCCAGTGGACTCACCGATATGCAAATACTCGTCGAACATGTCGGCCGTTTGCCCAGTAGCGAGTTGTCGGATGGCACACGTACACTTCTGCAACGCCGTGATACTTTGCCGGCCGGCTGCATCTACACCTGTTTGAAAGTATTCAACACGTGCGGACAATGTGTTGACAATTCGCATGAACAAGCGCTTTGACATGCGAAAACGGCGCCTGAAGTAATCTGCCGGAAACCGCGGCTGGTCGGCAAAGTAGTCGGTAACGAGCCTTTCGTGGGCTCCCTCCCGGTCACGATGGATGTACCGTCGATTTGATCTGGTTCGTTGAGGAGGAGGAGCAGGGGTATTCGCCGCGACATATGCTTCGTAAGCGGCACGATGTTGTTCGTAGTATTCTTGTTCTTCGCGTTCCGCTTCCGCCATAATATGGGTGAAATCCATTTGAGATTTTGAGTGGGTGATGAATGTGTTGATAGTTTGTATGAGAATTATGAATGAGAGATGAATGAGAGATGATTTGATGTGATAAATGGATGATGAATGTGTGTATTTATAGATGATTTTGGGGAAAAAAAATAAAAAAAAATAAAAAAAATTCAGAAAAAACGGGAAAAAAACGGCCATATTTTTGGGATTTGGAAAATATTTTTTTTTTATTTTTTAGCATTATTTATAATTAAATACCGATTTTTAAAAAAAATAATAAAAAAAAGTTTAAACACAACGGCTATGCCGTTGACGAATGGGAGCGCGCCACGTGTGCGTCCGCTGGCACGGACGTGCTCGATACATCGAGCAGCGCCGTGCCAGCGGCGCGGCTGCAGCGGCGGCGGTCCTGGCCTTGCCAACGGCGCGGACGGCGGTGGCTTCTTTCGCCACCGCTGCGGATGCTCTTATGATTATAATTCGGGATTGTATAGACAATGGGCATGTTTGGCGGGCCCCACCACCGCGTAGTGTTTTTTTTTGGAATGCTACAAATCACGTTTATAACTTTACCTTTTTGACTTTTTATTGACAATAAAAGTTACTATGTTATCAACACGAGTTTTAAGAAATATAAAAAATAGTGAGTTAAAAAGTTAGTGGAATATGTGACCCACTTTTTCATATTAGTTTTATAATAAAATGTGAGTGAAGTGAGTTAGTGGAATATGAGAATTACTTATCATTTATGGTGAAAATGAAATGTGACTCTTATTGTGAGACAGATCAGAATGGCAAGTGTGACCCTTATTGTGAAACAGATAAAGTATTTCATTTTAAAACAATTTGCGCACTGATCTTTCACCTATAAATAATGAATTACAAGTGTTTTCAAAATTGGACATGGATTTAAAAATTGAGTACCGAATATATAAACTACCTATATTTTGTAGCAGGCCTGAAATTCCTTAAACACACCAACATTTCACGGATCAATTCTGTGTAGCAAATTTTGGTATCCATGTCAGTTATAATTTAGAGATCATTTTCAGCCAGTGATAAATTCAAATCAATTAAAAGTTCAGATATAACAAGATATAAATCGATATTTACAGACCGGTCTTTTTAAGATTCTCTAGTCCACTCCAACCCACCTGTCCAAGCCCAAAATATACTAATACTAGTAGTAAAAAGTAAGTTAAGAAAGTGGAGTATCAGATTTATATCTTATGTAACAAAATTTCAATAAACGGAATAGACACATTTAATACTACGCCAATGAGTCATAAATTATTGATGCCTGTGTTTGGAGGACTACTTATTATGTCGATATGCAGCTGAATGACAAGAATATAAAATGGAGTGTCGATTGCCCTCAATAGTAACCATTTTTCACTCATAAATAAATGATGTTCTCTATTTAATATTTATGGATGAGGAGGCAACGTAATACTCCTTTTCAAGAAATCAGTGAAAAATCGAAGAAAATTATGTGGAAAAGTACTAGTAAATTTTTTTTTTGGATATCTCGTTGATAGCAAGTTGGTGGATCAAAAATTTGGTCGCTAAAAAAATATACTGGAGTACATAGTTTGGATATCTCGTAGATAGCAAGATGTGTTTTTACCTATATGTTAAAAATATGTTTGTTATTTTATGCCAGAAATAAATAATTTAATGTGAAATAGAGGGTTAATACATTTTGAAATTAAATCATTAATGTAGGAATATTTATTGTCATGACATTATGAATGTAATCAGTAATCATGATTTTCAATATAAAGCATAGTACTCCAATTTAGGGCACGGATGATTTCGTAGCCCATATTATCATAATAATGTCTTCTGTTAGGTTATTAGGTTCTATAGGTGATGTACTTAATATAATAAAATATTGCTAAAATGGACCAAGAAATAAATATTGGGAGAGTTATATAATGAATAACTAGGCGTAGCATATATTTTGAATCATCATAATGCAATATGTTTTGATTGCTCAAATATTAATGATTCAAATTAACTTATTCATCCAATGATTGTCTATATTTTTTTTTCCAATTACAATGACATACTAAGGTTAATTAGTTGCAATTCATAAATACAAATATCAACAAAATTATAAATGTATTATTAAAATATAAATATGAATTTGAATCTTGAGCTATTCACAATGAGACATTCTCTATAGGAGTATAACAAATGGCCGTGCTTAGTAAAATAATCAACCAACCGTCGTGATTTTTGTATCACAAAAAAATGTGCAATCATAGTGACACAAGCCAAGGCTCAAATCGAAATTTATGCACTATTATTGCATATTATTTTGTTGGCTTTTGATAATTATAAATGTACTTTAAATATGATTTTGAATTTGAATATGATCACTTATCTCACACCATATTACCACTTTTTGTAAAGATACAAATAGATAAATTTACATGGTTTAAACTCTCTCAACGAGATGACTTAACTGATAGAGTAACAATTATATTCCGTGATCAAAAGATCATCCATTTGGTTTCAAAGTTCTGATAAAAATTAGGGTATAGTAGATAACAGTCACTTTTAATTTAAAATATGAGTTTCGCCTCGTTACATAAAATAAATATTTAAAAAAGAAAAATAATTTTTAGAAAATGAAACAAAATGAAAAGAATTTCTATATTTAATATTTTTAGAAAGAAGAAGTAAATTTGCATTATTGGTACTAGTACGATTCATTTAATTCAGATGATGTGACCTAACGTAACTAATGTTGACATGGTTTGGTGATGTCAGTGGAGCCCACAATTGAATATATTGACGCTAAAATCACTGTCTCATTTCCAATGGGCCGAACTAATCCAAAGATATAACGGGCCGAAGTTAATAAGAATATGTTGACGCTAAAATCACGGCCTCATTTCCAATGGGCCGAACGAACTAATCCAAAGATATAACGGGCCGAAGTTTTTTTTACTAGAAGTTCCATATATTCGTATTTGAAGAATTGAAAATTACTACTGATCCTAAAAATTACGTGTACACTGTGCCCTCTTGAGTATCAATTTTCTATATTTGATTACTCTAGTCTATAAAACAATCGCTAAATATTAGAATGATGATAATATTTGTAATACGATGATAAATTACACCCGTGTTTATTTTCTTGGATGTTGCGTTTAATTAGAAGCTACATGTTCGAACAATTTTATTTTTCGGTCAATCAACCAAACACGAGTAAATTCATAGAGTAGGAAAGGAATAGCTTTATAACTATGGAAAACACACTTTTAGTTCTATGGATTGAGTTGATGACAATTTTATTATCACGCACATCATTCAAGTGTTATTGAAAAAAGTAAGCTGAATCAGTGACGAAGCCAAGAATTTTATTGGGGGACCCAAGTTTTAGGTATCGGTACAGTCGAAACTTGCTGCAGCATGGGCAATGGAGAGTTGCAAGAGATATAAATGAATAATGAGATAAAATAAATTAATGAATGCATACTAGAAACTATATATAGATAAGTTAGTCATGCTTAGAAAATAAGGTGTAAGTAAATAAGAAAATAAGACTAAAAATCGGATATTATGTAATTTAATTATCGGATATTATGTAATTTCATATAGAAATCAAAATCGGAAGGATCTAATTAATTGCATAGATTGCTAAAGCTATAATAATCCTAAAGATTAGGTATTAAATTGCAAAGGACCCAAAAGACACAATGGCATTACAATTATAAAATAAATCATCTTTTTTGTACAATATTACGTGAAAGAAGAAGGATACATCATAGTACATGTTTTATTAAGTTCCTATGATAAATACTTAATTCACAATACATTCATTTTACTCAATATATTCGTTTATATCTAATTAGGGAAATTATTTTTCCATAATTAGTTAATTAATTTTCTACTAACATTTGAGTGATTTTAATCTATACAAATGAATGATTGGCATACGGATACATTCATTTTAAATTATAAAACATAAAACAAGGAATAGAAAAAAAATCAAAGAAATGGTGGACATAAAAACAGTGAAAACAAATAGCTTTGCTGGCAGAAAGAATCGAACTTGAGTCAATATGTGTAATACCTTGGGGCCAAACCATATGCACTACTCGAATGCATTATAAATAGGTAGGATATACTCTCTCCGTTCCTTGTTAATAGAGACATTTCTTTTTGACACGAAGTTTAAAAATAGTGGGTTAAATGGTTGGTGAAAAAAGAAAGAGAGAATAAAGTAAGAGAGAAATTATTTTTTGCCAAAAATAGAATGACTCAATTAACATGGAACTTCCCAAAATAGAGAAATGACTCTATTAACATGGAACGGAGGGAGTATATAATAATAATAGTGGTGAGTTGAATGATGTAAAAGTAATATTGTCACCAAAACTTATTGAAACTGTAAAACCGGTTAATTAGAATGTCGTTACAATATAGCATTGACACTAGAACAAACTATCTAGTTTTAGAGTTTCTTATTATCATATGACAGACTCTCTCTATGTTTTTAAGTAAAAATAGTAAGTACTTGTACATGAGGTTAAATGGTTAATCGGACTAGTTAATGGCTCTAGTGTATCATAACATAATTAACTCACACAATGATAACTTCAATCTCTTCATGCTGTCAGACTGACCTGAGTGACCTATCATCAACATGTAATGGTCATTTAATACAATTTCTCTACACAAATATTGCAAATTTATTGCAAAATTTGATCATGAAATCCACGTTTTAAAACTAATTACAATTAAAACTAATGACGGATGAATAGATATTCGACCACGTAAAGTAAGCCACTACGACTAATTAAAATGTAGTACTACAATGTTTGAAAACAAGAAGAATGTCGTGGATTACATAAAGAACAACATCCACTTTACTTACATATATATACGTACAAAATCAAATAAAGGAGATAAAAAAATCAATTAAGGAAATTGATATTAAAATAAATAATCCAGAGTATTGAATAATAATGATGAAGATAAAATACAAGTTATTGGTAAAAGGCATTTTCCCTCAAATTAATGAAGCGGTATTTCTTGAGATGCAAAAGAACAAATCGGTAACTTATACTACTAAAATCCTAGCTAGTACTTCCATCAGTATTTCTTTATTTTATTTTGAATTATTCACATATTTTAAATTGCCTCCTATTTTGTAATTTTTTCTATCCTATCTGTTGAAATCTTTGCAAGTATGTAATGATTGAAATTTTTGATGCGTCATGATTTCTAGTAATTTTTTGGATAACTAAAAATTTGACATGGATATCAACTCAGATCTCAAAGTTTGAGGTAATAAAATCTCAAAGTTTGAGGAAAAAAGTGAAAGGATATGGGCTAGATTAGAATAATATGAATTAAATAATTATAGTTGGGCTACAATTATATTTAGTCCATAAGCCCAACAATCATAAAACCCTAATGACTCTTTGTCTATATAATGGTTATTTATTCTCCATTGTGGAGGAAGAGAAATAGCGTAACATTAGAGAGAAAATACGTAAAGCTTTATAGAGAGAATTCCTAGCTTTCTTCTACGGAGCAATTGTACCGGGATAGTTCCTGCATCGGATTGGATTGCACGTGGACCTCGATAGTAGTGGATTCAACTTGCAGGACACAATCGTAGAAGAAAACACAACAACAAGTAAGATTTAGTTCTGTTGTGTATTACGTGCTCAACTTGCAATATAATTATGAATCTAGATCTGTTATTCTTGTATGCAATTTCCGCTGCGCTCATTAGATGAATACAAGAATTCCTAACAGTGGTATTAGAGCCCGGGGTTTGATTCATAATTAATTTTGTTTCCTAATTAATTTGTGGATGATTTTGGAAATCAAAATTATGAAATAAGATTTCAAAATTCTTGCAATCCATTCCGATTTGATTTGATTCATTAAAAAAAAAAAAAAAAAAAACCTCACTGAAACGCAAACGGAGATCATAATTCGGGAAATCCGCACCGAATTCGGCCACACCGATCCGCCAGATTTGATCAGTACCTCAAGGATCAGCTCGGCGATTACCTAATCCACCACGACGATTGCGTTTTAGAGAAGACGATCGCGGAGATTCTGCCGCGGCGGGTGATCTGCGTGTGGAAGCCGCAGAAGGCGGCAGCGCCGGCAGTTGGGGATCCGCTGTGGAGCAGCGGGTACGTGAAGGATCAGACGAGCAAACGGTGAGTGATTGTGTAGTTGTGGACAGCGGCAGTTTGCTTTCCGGGCAGCCAAGGCAGCGAGCGAAGGGCTGAACAGCAGCAACGCTGCAGTCACAGCAGCTCCTTCTCAACGTTCTCCAGTCACTGCGTCGTCCTAAGGAGGCGGTGGAGGAGCTGTCCTCGTCGGGCAGCAGCTGTGTTGTCGCCGGGCAGCAGCTGCACAGCCACTCGACAGCAGCGGCGCTGGATCCCAGTGTCCGCGGCGGTAATGCAGCCTTCGAGAAGGCTCCGGAAGAAGCTGTCGCCGGCAGCTCCAGTGGCCATGGCTTACTAATTGATGCGGATATTTTCTTCATTTTGGGGAACAGAATCAGCTCCTTCAGCAATGGATGTGGCGCCGTCGAAGTGGCGATGGGCGGCGGAGTTGGTGGAGTGAATATGGCGTGAAGGAGCGCCATGGAGGGGCGTCTGTTCTTTTCCCACAACCCTAGCGGATTTTGAAGATCCGAGTCAGATCCGAATCGTGGTTTTGATCACTGCAAATCACATTATTAATTTGGAATTAATAATATTAATCAAGCCAATAAATTATTTACTATCATTATTTTGAATAATAATAGTAAATGTGTTTTAATATTGTTTTAGAATTAATATTAAATATCTGTTTATATTAGTTTGGAATTGATATACATTAGATGATAAATTTATTAATTGGATTAATGAATTGATGAGCTAGAATTTGTTAATATTATTATTTTTGGAATAATAAATAATATATGTGCTTGATGATAATTTGGAGTTATTACTTGATTTACAAGTTTATTAATTTAGAATTAATATAGATTGGATTAATTCCGTTAATTAGATTAACAAATTGGGACATAGTTATCATCTGAAAATGATAATATATACTCAACATCACAATATTAATTTGGAATTAATATTAGATATGTATAATTATATTAATTTAGAATTAATATAATTAAATCCACATTTAATTAGAGAATAAAATTTGATTTTATTCATTGAGCATTATTTGATATCTTATGTGATAAGCATGCTATTTGATTTTATGCTTATTTATTTTAACTATAGTAGTTAGAGACCGTTTTATTGTCTGGGTAGGCGGCGCCCAGTATCTGTAGTCCGTGTTATACTATGTCTGGGTAGGCGGCGCCCAGTATTTGTAGTCCGTGTTATACTATGTCTGGGTAGGCGGCGCCCAGTAATTGTTTGAAATTTAATATTGGATATTATATTCACAAAATTAGTATCACAAAATTATTCCCCACAAAATATAAGTCTTGTTTTGAAACAAACGCGTCGTCCATCACAATTGTTTGATGCTCCTAGCCTTTTCGACCACGAGTTTTACGCCCTCGCGTTTACTCTAAATCTACAAGGTTTAGGCTCATTCATAGATGCATGGTTGACATCGTGTGATGGGGTTGACTTGCTTAAATTATTTTGAGTAGCCCTCGCAACCAGAATAATTTATGGACGTATATTAATTAGATTAATAAACCAAGAATTGTAAAATTGTTGTTACAATTGGCTTGGAGGCCTACCTGGTGATATTATTGTAGTCATCAGCCCTCGCAGAGGCTGCAATAATATAGACTTGTATCTTGGACCACTAAAATTTATATTAGATATAAATTCGTATTTTATGTTTGGGGGACATAATATATGTTAAAATTAGTGGGAGCTAATCAATACAATAAACCCTTGTTTGATTAGTGATGCGATTGTGATCTTTGTATGCTTTTCTAATTTGCTTTTCGTTTTATTTTCTGTTCAGATAATATGTCAAACTTATCTTATGAGTGTATGATGGAAACAAACAAATTGACTAGGTCAAATTTCACGGAGTGGCAGAGAGACTGCCCAAAACTCAAGGCACAAGGTGCAATGAGTGGGAGCTCAGCTATGTTTGTCATTGAGATAAATATGTCTATGAATAACTCACAATCCTGGGTATTGGATACCGCTTGTGGTTCGCACATTTGTAATAATGTGCAAGGTTTAATTGACAGCAGGAAAGTGAGGCCTGGGGAAGTAGACCTACGTGTTGGAAATGGAGCAAAAGTTGCTGCCGAACGCGTGGGAACTTATAGATTAGATCTTCCCTCAGGACATAGACTAGATTTACATAATTGTTATTTCGTTCCAGTTATTTCAAAGAATATTATTTCCATTCCGATGTTGGACATCGAAGGTTTTTCCTTCCATTTTGCAAACAGCAGGTGCTCGTTTTCTAATAATGGATTGTTTTATGGAAATGCTTCTTTAGAGAATGGAATATATATGCTTGAATGCAAATGAGATATTCTCAATGTGCAAAATAAAAGACTTAAGCTATGTAATACGGATAATGCTACTTATCTTTGGCATTGTAGACTTGGTCATATCAATGAGAAAAGGATAGCGAGATTGAGAAAGTTAGACTATCTAAATTCATTTGATTTTGAATCATATGATGCTTGTGAATTCTGTCTCAAAGGAAAGATGACTAATAAGCCACTTTCTGGGAAGGGGTGCGTGCTAATGATGTGCTAGAGTTGATCCACACAGATGTGTGCGGACCGTTTCCAACTCAAGCAAAAGGTGGTTATTCGTACTTCATTACTTTCACTGATGATTTGACAAGGTATGAATATGTGTATCTTATGAAACACAAATCGGAGGCCTTTGAGAAATTTATAGAGTTTAAGTGTGAAGTTGAGAAACAACTTGGGAAAAGTATAAAAACTCTTCGATCAGATCGAGGAGGGGAATACTTGAGCCGAGAATTTCTTGATTACTTGAAATCGCATGGAATTCAGTCGGACTAGACACCTCCTGGTACACCACAAATGAATGGAGTATCTGAAAGGAGAAACCGGACATTATTAGATATGGTTCGATCCATGATGAGTTTAGCTAGTCTTCCTTTATTTCTCTGGGGTCACGCTTTATTGACTGCTATTTACATTCTGAATAGAGTTCCTTCTAAATCAGTTGAGAAAACACCATATGGGTTATGGTATGGCAAAAAGCCTTGTCTTAACTATATGCGGACCTGGGGTTGTCCAGCTTTTGTTAAGAAACAAATGACTGATAAGTTGGAATCTAAAAGTGAGAAGTGTTACTTTGTGGGATATCCTAAACAAACTAGGGGATACGATTTCTACTGTCCTGAAAATCACAAGGTGATAACATCAAGGAATGTGACGTTCCTTGAAGACAGTTATGTCTGCAAGGAACAAGGTCAAAATACAGTAGATCTTGAAGAAATTCAAGAACCACAAGTTAACAATGAGGATGATGTACTGTCAAATAGTTTGAACAATAACTCAGTGGGAGTTTTTGATGATCTATTGGGAGGGGAAAATACTATTAGAGGAGACCTTAGAGGGGCTCTCGAAGAACCTCCTCAAGACAATGAGATGCATCAAATACAAGATGATACAATAGTTGCATCACCTCTACCTCAAGAAGATCATAGTGATATTCCTGGGCCTACTCACAATCAGAATGAACAGCCCGAGCCAGAAGGAAACCAACTCAATAGGCCTAGAAGGATTCGTCGTGCACCTGAGAGACTGAATCTAATGGTTGAGAACCAAGATGATGAAGTTGATTTAGATGATAATGAGCCTAAGACCTATACCGAGGCGGTGTCGGACACCGATCGAGAGAAGTGGCTTGAAGCCTTGATATCTGAAATGGACTCGATGTACTTCAACTTAGTCTGGGAACTAGTTGACTTGCCAGATGGGGTTTACCCCATAGGTTGCAAATGGATCTTCAAAAAGAAGAGAGATGCAGATGGCAAAGTACAAACCTACAAGGCTAGGTTAGTGGCAAAGGGTTATAGTCAGCGCGAAGGCATTGACTATGATGAAACCTTTTCACCAGTTGCTAAGATCAAGTCCATTAGGATATTACTTGCAATTACTGCATACTACAATTTCGACATTTGGCAAATGGATGTCAAAACCGCATTTCTCAATGGAGAATTAGAAGGCGATGTCTATATGACACAGCCAGAAGGTTTTGTTTCGAAAGAAAGGCCGAATGCAGTGTGCAAGCTAAAGAAGTCCATCTATGGACTTAAGCAAGCTTCGAGGAGTTGGAATATTTGTTTTGACAGAACAATCAAATCGTTTGGTTTTGTCAGAAGCAGAGAGGACCCATGTGTTTATAGTAAACGCGAGAATGGAAACGTTGTCTTCCTCATCATATATGTTGATGACATCTTGATTATGAGAAGCGATCGTTCCATGATGCAATCCGTGAAAGAATGGTTGTCTAGTTCCTTTATGATGAAGGATCTGGGTGATGCTTCTTACATCCTTGGAATCAAGATTTATCGAGATAGACCGAATAGGATGTTGGGATTATCACAATCCACTTACATAGACAAGTTGCTAAGACGCTTCTCAATGAAGAATTCTAAGAAAGGTTTTCTTCCTATGGGACATGGCATTGTATTGTCAAAGAAGGATTGTCCTTCTAATGACAAAGAAAGAGACGACATAAAATTAGAAAGAGTACCAACTGATGATAATTTGGTTGATCCTTTCACCAAACCGTTATGTATAGCAAAACACAACAAGCACTTTGAGAGCTTAGGTGTTAAGCATCTTGGTAGATGGCTTTGAATCAGTGGGAGTTATAGTTTTATATGTCTTAGAAACATTTTGTGTTGAGACAATATTACTTGATCGCATTATATGAAAATTTCTTTTCTATGGGTTTTGTGCACTTATTGGAATAATTGTTTTAAATGTTTGATTTTATTCTAAATATTTGTTCCCTTGAATTATGACTGTCGTTAATGGTGTGAGACATTAATGATATAGTATAATTCTAAAATAGCCCTAACCAATGATCATCAAGAATGGGATATTGATGATATGTTATAGGTTAGCATGGGGTTTGCATCACATTCTTCGAGAATGTAGTTGTTCTCACAACTATGAGATATTAGATACTCGTGATGGACACATGGTATACTTTGGAGAGTATTGGTATACCCTACTATTAAACTGTTTTGTTGAGTGTCTACAGTTTATTAGTACATGAAGTATGTAATAGTCCTTGGATCTGAGGTCATTACACATTTTGTTTGTTGAGTGGTGTGCTTTGACCTTGTACAACGCTTTGCCTCCCCTCGGAGGATTAAGACACGGACTTGTGTTGGGTACATCATAAGATAAATGGAAATGGTAGTTGAGCCAAGAATGAGATTCATTCCTCGATTAGAATTTCGAGAGAACACTCAAATTCTCTATATTACTTGACCATTAAGTCATTGGCCAATGCAAAGATATATTCAATTAAAGTAATTGAATATGATCGAATGGGTCATTTAATAAAGATGAGATAAAGTGATTGAGCTATTTAGATGACACATGACAAATCTTAGGCTCAATCGGGTGGTTCGTGAATGAAAGGATGTTACTATAAACTTTGTGTAAAGGCTTGTTTACCGAATTCACGTAAACGTCCTTCATATATCGAGCTACGCTGCCAACGCAGTCTAGGAGTTTTGTGCAGACTTCGATTAGATCGTCGTCGATAATGAGGGCCTAAAGGGTCACACTATAAGTGTATTTTGATCCGCTCAAGGGTACAAAGTTGGAACTGCGTATTATATCTAATGCTAGTCCAAGTGGGAGATTGAAAGGATATGGGCTAGATTAGATTAATATGAATTAAATAATTATAGTTGGGCTACAATTATATTTAGTCCATAAGCCCAACAATCATAAAACCCTAATGACTCTTTGTCTATATAATGGTTATTTATTCTCCATTGTGGAGAAAGAGAAATAGCGTAACATTAGAGAGAAAATACGTAAAGCTTTATAGAGAGAATTCCTAGCTTTCTTCTACGGAGCAATTGTACCGGGATAGTTCCTGCATCGGATTGGATTGCACGTGGACCTCGATAGTAGTGGATTCAACTTGCAGGACACAATCGTAGAAGAAAACACAACAACAAGTAAGATTTAGTTCTGTTGTGTATTACGTGCTCAACTTGCAATATAATTATGAATCTAGATCTGTTATTCTTGTATGCAATTTCCGCTGCGCTCATTAGATGAATACAAGAATTCCTAACAAAAAGTAGGCTGAGATCGAGAATTAATCTGACGCCAAAAAATAAGAAGATTAATTACTCCTACTTAAGTTAAGATGTGTATTATTCTTACAATTCGGATCTGATTGGGTTGGGTTGAATATTCCATAGAATGTTGACACTGCCAGTTCATTTCCCAATGCATAAATTGATGAAGTAACACCCAATTTCCCAAAATCACAATTATTTCTCCCATTTTTCTTCTCGCCTCATCAAATCTATTATATTGTCTATATCAACTATCTATAAATTGTTAGTAAATTTTAAGACCAAAAAATATTTAAGTAGCATGAAAAAAATCAGATGCCCACTTTATTCAAACTTGTCGTAATTAAAATAGAGAACACAGAAACTAAATCCAAAGAAATTAATTACAAGTCGAACGTAAAACCATTATAAAGTTATAACTAATCAATAATTTATCATATTTATCGAACTGAACTCAATAAAAAGCTTAAATCAAATTCACTGAACTTATAAAGGATGTGAGCTGTCTTCCATTCTCCAATCCTCTATATATAATATATCTAGGAAAAACAAACCCTATTTTATTCCACACATAGTATTAATCTTTCATGGGTAAAAATACAAAGAAAATTAGAGTTTGCATTTTTCTTCTTCTACTTCTCTCATTGATGATCATCTCTTTTGCCTTCTCCGATCAAAAGCTCCACTCCAGCACAAAATCCAAAGCCATGCAAATCAAGAATCAAAGGCATGATTTCTTCAAAAATACTATGAAGAAAAAGAGGTCGAGGATGAGGATGAGGATGAAGACAAGGACATTCTCCGCCATGCTCCCGAAGGGCCACGTACCCCCTTCCGGATCATCGCATTGCCACAATGCTTACCCGAATTCGATCACCTTCTTTTGTGGCCGTCGCGGTTGAAAGATTCTGTATTGACCTATACTATACTTATTTATTTTCGAAAATTTTATTTGTGATTATACAGGGCAACGTTTGTATTTACTGGAAAATTACAACCCGAGACTGAAATAAGATATGAGTCCGCAGATACATATAATGATCGTTCTTGATAGAATAATTCTCGTGTGTAATTGAGTTGCACAAGCTAAAATTATTCTTGATCATTACAATACTTTCATAATAAATGTAACTGCATTTCTCTCATGTAATACTAATATTTCTACTAATGCATGAATCACGCATGTATAGATATGATTGACATGGTGATGAGAGGCATATATACTGGTAATACTCCTTTATGCCCAATTATATAGACTTAATTCTTTTTTTCATTTTTGAATATACTATACATATGTAGGTTTTGTTTTCATAAAAAGTACTACAGTAATACTTTTATTAAAAACAGTAATATTCTAAGTATCTATTAATTGATTTTCTTAATTCTTGTAAAAACATGATATCAAATGAAAGATCCCGTGTTGCTGCAAAGATAATATAGTTCCTTTTTTACTTTCTTCTTTTAAATTTAATGTCAACTTTTTCCGTGCAAAAGCCCAATACAGCTCGTGATTAATATTTATAATGATGTGAAATATGAGACTTATTGCTTGAAGTTAGAGCATCTCCAGTGGGCGGACATCCCACTAGTACATCCCAAAAACACCTCCTGCCACGTCACTAGGACTTCCCATCCCACTGCCACGTCACTAGGACATCCCCTCCTATGTCCGCCCTTCCCACTAGGACATCCCGCAATAAAAAAAATCACAATAATTTAATTACGTAAAAACGGAAATATAATTTTGACACGGAATACGGGAAAGCAAAATACGGGCAAAAATACATATTCATAAAACATAAAAAAACATAGTTAGAAAAAAAAGCAAAATACATAGTCATTCAAAAAAAGAAAAATACATAATCCAATGGGCCCGGCTCACTCCGCGCTGTCCTCGTCGCCCGTGCCGCCCCCGTCACCCGTGCCGTCACCCGTGCCGTCACCGTCGCCCGTGCCGCCCCTGTCGTCCCCTCCGCTAAGCTCGACGCCATCATCTCCAATGGGAGGCATCCCCAAATCGCGCCGACATCCATCGATGACATCCTTCAGCATCCTCTTGTACAGCGGATCGGTCGTGCTATGCCACCTATGCATGGTCCGGACCAAGCTTGTCGTTAACTGCGCGCGGGCGAGGCGGTCGATATCTTCTTGGGGAGCAGGGGCCTCCGATTCAACCTCGAACGACCCGCTACCGCTGCTGGTTCCCCTAGCCCTCCGTTGCGCAGCCTTTTGCCCAACCGGGCGACGACGACGGCGAGAGTCTGATTGCGGTAGCGGGGACACTTCATCGGCTTCCGGGAGCTCGTGCGAACCAGCACTGCTGCTGTATTCACCGGAAGCGTTGATCTTCGTCCGCTTCGCCCAGCCCGATTCGACTCCCCCACAAAACTATGGGGAATCCTTCACCACGAGAAAGGCCTCCCACTGGTCGAATTGTTTGAATTTCAAGGCTCTGTCAGGGTACTAAGCAAAGGCACGGTTCCGGACATCCTCCTCGGACATACCGCTGCTTGCCTGGCGGAGGTTGTTTTGGTAGAGGCCAGCAAATCGACTAAGCTTAGGCCTCAACCGCTCCCACTGTTTCCGGCACTGTTCGGGAAGGCGACGCTTCGCACCAGCCGGTTTGTGTGTGTGGTAGGCTTCAGCGATCCGATGTCATAGTCTGTCAATATGCTGGTTGGCACCGACATAGGGATCCTCGACAATTGCAATCCAAGCCTTCGCAAGCGCGACGTTTTCCCACTGGCTCCAGATCGTCCTCTTTCCCGTCTCCTCATCCTCCTCCTCTGCCACCGTTCGTGAGGAAGACCCTGGGGCTTTCCCCTTGCCCTTGCCACGTCCCTTCCCCCTGCCCCCGCTCATATCATCGGGCGTCTGCCTGACTGGAGATATCCCCAACTCCTCAAAAGAGAAAGTGTCTATGCCGGTGAACTGAGTATCCGGAACATAAGTGGAAGGGGTATCAGTAGACTGCATATCCACAACCGGCCGATAGACATCGTCCGCTAGTGGTTCAGGGCCCCTGCCACCCCCTCCCACATGCATCATCCCCGGCATCATCCCCGGCATCATCCCCGCCATCATCCCCGGCATCATCCCCGGCATCATCCCACCCATCTGTCCCATCATATTTGGGGTCATGCCCCCCATCCCCATCCCCGGCATCATCATATTTGGGGTCATGCCCCCCATCCCGGCTGCCCTGGGCATCATACCACCCATACCGCCCATCTGTCCCATCCAATTGTACATATAAGGGGACATCATCCCACCCATCCCACCCATCTGTCCCATTCCCGGTACTGTTGTCGCATTTCCGCTGGCGTTTCCCTCCAGGTCGATGGGAAACGCCGGAGTCTGCGACTCGCTCGTGGCCGGGGAGTTCCTATCGTTCTCCATTAAAAGTAGAAATGAAATTTGTAGTAAAAGAAGAGAGAAACTTGTTAACAACAAGTGGTGCAAATGAAATGAAGTTCAACGAGCCGTATATAGGGTTTAAAAAAAATAAAAAAATTTCGGACGTCCGAGCGGGACGTCCGACCCTTGCCACAGTGGCGGACGTCCGCCCGCCCGTCGCAGGGACGTCCGAGGACACCCGACGTCCTCACGGGACGTCTGTATCCGACCCCAAACGCCACAATGGCGGACGTCCGGGTCGCCCGTCGCGACGTCCGACCGGATGTCCGACCGGACGTCCGCCACTGGAGATGCTCTTAGAGGGCATAAATAGTTATACGTACTATTAAGGGCTGAGTATCCATTAAGTTTAACAATACAACTAATTGGAATTAATAATGGAATAGACAATTCTCTTCAACATTATCTTAAAAGCAAACTACCAACTTTGAATGACCCAATAAAATTATTTGAGCAATTTTAGTCGTGTATCATTACCAAGAACAAAGAAAAAGGAAATGTAGACATCTAAGGAAAAATAAATACTAACTATTTGGATAAGGTATCATACCATACCGCAAAATTTGGTATTTTCGATATATTTTCAGTACGATAAGACTGATATTTTGGTATTTCAATATATTTTCCCGCCCTATAATTCTATGGTCTATTGGGACATCCCCAACAAGACAATATTTAAAGAGTAGTATTACCTAAATAGAGCGGGAAAAGAGATTAATTTTATGGCACTTGAGTATTGGGTGAAAGAGTAGTGCCAAGACTTGCCATTTCAATGAGTCAAATGACTAATAATCTCAGCAATTTTAGAACTTGTCTGGTGGGGGAACCAAATGAAAAGCGAGAAATCTTGACAACTTTGGTCTTCGGCCAAATCTCCACAGTTGATTGGCTTCCTTTGTTATTTGTTAACTGTTTTCTAGTTTGCATTTCTTGTTGCTTGGTTTGTTTTGCTGAGCTATGGTTGTCACTATTTCTTTTGGTTTTAGTTGATATTCTTGTTCAACTTTCATGCTCACCATTCTATATTGATTTAGAGCATTTATTTTCCACATAACATAAAAAGAAATCGGACCAGAAAGACTACAAAATTTTTAGACATATATGTGTATTTTTTTTCTGGACCAATAGTATTAGTTTTTTCATTTGACAGTGAAATAAGAAGACACGACAAAGAAATCAGCGTAATAACTTTCGAGACATTACTTTCTATTTAGTTTTATTTCTTTTTTCGGTTGTCGCATACAATGAGAGATTTTTTTTTTGCAAAATTCAACACACTTAAGCTCTCTCACTTTGTTCTCTTTTTTATTTTATACTTTCGTACTTTAGTTTCTGTCCTACTTTCTTCTCTCTTAATTTGTCTATTTTATTCTCTCATACTAATTTATCATCACTCCACCTAACTACTAAATATGTAACCATGACAAAAACAATACCTCAACACTAATAGGACCAAGAGTGTATTAAAAATAGCACATCGTCATCGATTTCAGACACAACTTAAGAACTTGGACAATCAAGTAACAAGAAAAGTTGTTGTAATCATATCAACCTTTTCAAGCTAAAAAATGTTTGTCGCAACTCACAATTACCCTCTTATTTAAACTCGACATTACTACCCAGCATAGCAGTACACACTTGTCCTCTCATGATGGACAGTAAGCTGAAAACCACATACAACTAATAAAAATAATTAACCCACTTAATGAATGTCTCATTCAGTATTTGCTATTATTATACAATGCTTCACGATAAGTGCATTCGATAAAAAGTGACACGCAATACTCGACTAGTACGACAATAGGAGTATATGTTAGTATAACCATTTTTTTGGTTAAAATATATATAGGGTAAAACTTGTACTACTACTGTCTAAAATTAAACATATTAAGTGAGCTGTTTATCATGGCAACTGCATAGGATGTGGTTTGAATCATTTATCTCTATGATTTTATGTCTCAATCTTATGTCTATAAATTCTCAAAAAGATTTTCACAAATCGAAACGCCCTCTCTCCTCTCCTATCCAAAGAGATGGTGGACATCCCCGTCGTAGATTTGTCGGACGCCATTAGTGCTAAGAAGCTAATAGTTGAAGCCTGTAAAGAGTTTGGATTTTTTAAGGTTATCAGCAATGGAATCTCAAGGGAGCTCGTTGCCATGTTGGAATCCGAGGCTGTCAAATTCTTCACACTACCCCAACATGAAAAGGACAGGTCCGGCCCTCCCAGCCCGTTCGGTTACGGTAACACTAGAATCGGGCCCAACAGTGACACGGGCTGGGTTGAATACCTCCTCCTCTCCTCCCTCAAGTTCCACAAAACCCATTTCCCCACCATTTCTGAACCATTCTGGTAAACAATATACTCTCTATCCAAAACAATATTCTTATGTTTTCTCATAATGCTAATAACGGAAAGTTTCTCTATAAAAAAACACTACTATACAAATTATGTAAATCCTGTTATAAACAACACTTATTTTGCATTAAAACTCGTGTAATCTTATAACTGACTTGTGAGATGATCAGGCTTGTGATGGGAGAGTATACCTCAGCTGTGAAGGAACTGCTGATGCGTGTTCTCGATGATATTTGTGAGGAGCTGGGAATCGGTACTGCTCTGAGCGGGTTGATCGGGGACGAGAGAAGTGATTCGTGTTTCCGGGTGAATCACTATCCACCGTGCCCAGCATTGAATAAGATCGGATTTGGTGAGCATACGGACCCTCAGATCATGTCTGTTTTGAGATCATTCGACGCTCCGGGCCTCCAAATTTGCCTCAAAAACGGTTCATGGGCTTCCGTCCCATCTGATCCAAACGCATTCTACTTCGCTGTGGGAGATAGTCTCCAGGTAAACTCATTTCTTACTACCAGATGATGCACAAACGTATAAAAAATGACTGTAATTCGAAATTTGAAAAACCCTAATATCTTGAATACGAAAATATTCTTTATCATTCAAAATCTGTATTCAAAATAAAGACATCGCTATTTATAACCACATAGAAGACGACCCAAAAGGAAATAAAACATAAACTAGGAAATTAAAATTAAGTCAGGAAAAATAATAACTTGTCTTTTTCGTCCTTAAACGAATTGGATGACTAAAATTTCACGAGATATCATAAAATGACTAAATATTTACAAAACTGAGAGGATTTTGTCTCTTTTTCCCAATGGAAGGTTTAAGAGTGTGAAGCATAGAGTGTTGACTAATTGCATCAAATCAAGGTTAGTGATGATGGTGCTTTAAAAGTGGTAAACAACATATTACTAGGATTATGTAATTTACAAATTATAGCTTAATTTATCCATTTTCTCATTTAAATACAAAGAGATTTATAAAATAATAAATTATACTAGTATTTTAAAAATATATAAATTTGATGGTCTGAATAATATTGTTCTAAGATATTACTATAATACTTAAAAAAGAAAGAGCTTAGTGATGCTGATAAGCTCACCTAAGGGCACCCACAACGCGTGCCGCCGGCGTTCCGCGTGCCGTTCCGCCGGAACGGTTTGGCCGCGGAACGCGTTGCGGCGCACCGTTCCGCTCCCATTCCGTTCCCATTCCGTTCCGCGTGCCGACGGCACGGAACGCGGCACGGCTTGTGCCGCCACGCGCTCGGGCGACGTGGCGCTCCCCGCTTCGTGCGTGCTTCCCACTCGCCGGCCCGCGAGTGGGACACGTCAGCGATGACGCAATAATTAATTTTTTTTAAAAAAAATATATTTATATAATTTTTTTTAAACGGTCATATTACCGTTTTTTTAACTTTTTTTTTTAATTTTTTTATTTTTATTTTTATTTTCTTATTCTATAAATACACCTAATTTATTACATTTCACACACAACTACACATCTACTCTTCCTAAACCAACATCAATTCCTCTCCAATTTTCTATTTCAATCTCCTTCACAAAATGTCCGGCGACGGGAATTACAGCGGTGGCGGCTCCGGTGGGTGGGATCTCAACGCGTTCGGCGATTGGGAGACCATGTACAACACACTAGGTGGTTCCGGGTCGTCGACGCCGGGCACCCAGGGGTCGGCGACGCCGGGTGGGTACCAACCACCCACTTTCGATGTGGATGCCTACGCTCGACCACCCGGCTCGCGGCTTTCTCAGGGTTTGTCCCAGATTCGGGAGGATATCCCCGTAGAACCCACCCAGGGAGGAAGCCGAGGCGGTGGAAGCTCTAGGGCTGCGTCTGAGGCACCCGAGGAGGAGGAGGAGGAACTGGAGGATCTGGGCCGGCATCCGTACAACAACGAAGAAACTAAGGCGGTGTACACCGCCTGGCTCACCGTCTCGTACGATCCCATCGTCGGGAACCAACAAGCCGCCAAGTGCTTCTGGGAAAAGGTCCGTGATGTCTACCACCAGACTAAGCCGAAAGGGGCCCGGAAGCGCAAATATACAATGCTCCGTGCTCAATTTGGCCGAGTCGACGCACAGGTCAAAAAATTTTGCGGCATCTACGCGGCCGAAGCGGCGAACTACCAAAGCGGAGCTTCGGGCGCCGACATTCTGAGGGCGGCTTTGCGCGTCTTCTACCAGGACACCGGCCTACAGTTCAAATATGTTGATATATGGCAGCTCGTCAAGGACGAGGAAAGGTGGGCCGGCGGTGTCCGCTCGAGCTCGGGCTCAACCTCAAAGCGCACGAAGCACACGGCGAGCGGCCGCTACTCGTCTGGTGACACCGGTGAGGCCAGCGAGGGTACACCGCAGGTGTTAGGGGGTACGGGGGATCCAATGCCCGACGAATACGGGGGATCCAGCCGTGGGCGCTGTCGGCCGCAAGGGACGAAGGCGGCGAAGACGGCTAGAGCGAGGAAGGGCCGAGGCGAATCAAGCCAGTCGGCCTCGGGATCGGGCTCGCGGGGAGGCTCGGACACACTTATGGTGGCGTACATGACCGCCACAATGGCGGACACTTCCCGCTTCTCGTACGCCCAATTCACGGCCTGGTAGAACGGAATTGTGTATATGGCAGCATAACTTGGCCTTCCAACTCCCCCTCAACCTCGACCGCCTCCGGAGGATGATTCGCCGGTGGAGTAGTTTTTTTATTTTCCCACGTTTAATTGTGTGTTTTTTATTTTGTGTTTTTTATGTTTTTAGGATTTTAATTGTGTGCTTTTTTTTATTTTTTTTAAGTTTAAGTTGAATTTTTTTTTAATGTGTGTTTTTTAATAAAGTGTGTTTGTTTTTTATTAAAGTGTGTTTATTTAAATTGAATTGGGTTGGAAATAAAAAAAAAATGAAATTGAATGAATAGTAATTTAAGGAACGGTTAAGGAACAGTTAACGAACGAAGGGTTGCAGGTTCCGTTCCTTAGTTAAGGAATGGAGTAAAAAAGTACAGTGGGGCCCTCAAATAGTGGTTTAAGGAACGGTATAGAAACAGCGTTGTGGATGGCCTAATCATGTGAAGTAGGAGTGTATATCAATATCATCGTCCAACTTGTTTTTCCTTCCCCGACTTTAAAGAACAAAGTACGCAAAGCATACATCAAAATTACATTAGAGAACAACCATCAAGACACTTTAAAAAAATGCATTCCTTGCAAAACGAATTATTTCCCCCTAATTCTAAACCAACCACAAGCAAATATATTTTACTACTATGTTTCATCACATTGTCAAAAATATAACTAAAATATATATCATGGAAATGGATTTGTAATAATTTTGTGAGTACAATGGGCAATATCATCAAATATAGTCGAACAAAATTTTGTGCAACACACTTTTACAAATCAAATTTTGTAGGAGATGTCAACTATTTAGTGGCATACATATTTGTTAATTATGAATCTATCAGTTTATGAGATTCAATTGGTATGAGATTATCTAAAATAAAATTATTTTAATAATTAATTTAATTTGTTGCATTTGAGAGAGATTCATAAGACAAATTTGATCCTATAATGCAAAAACTATCACAATATGTATATTTTTGAGTAAATCTAACCGAATAACATACTTATAAACTACCCATTCCATCTTATAAAAATAGAAACTTTGGAGATAACATGAATTTTAATGCTAAACTAATAAAGTAAGAGAAAAATGAAAGAAAAAAAATTGAATTCTTGGTAGTAAAAAATAAGCTCTATCTTATTAAAGAGAAAAAGTTGCTAAAAAATCAAAATAGAAAAAGAAGATAGTTTTATAAAAAGAAGGCAGTTTAAAACTTGTCTAATTCACCAATGACCAATCGAATATCCCCACAGCGCCTACTTACTTAATAGTAGTGCATATTATTTGACAGTACGAAATATAATTAAATGAAAATTGTTGACATGTTTATAGCAATCTCACACAGTTACCAATCATGTTATCCTAGAAACAACACAAAAACAATTTGGTTAATTCTTTGTGATGATCTAGTCATTACTTAATTCAAGAAAAAATATAGTTTAGCTTCGATCTCGTGCTATTTATATGCAAATATTTGTAATGTATTAGCTAGGACCATATCATGTCATTTTTTCAATAAATAATCGTGACACAATGTGGGTGTAACCTTTTCATCGATGCATTAAAGAATAAATTTTATACTACTTTGATTTGTAGTATAAATTTTGTGGATAAATTTAGAAAACTATTTAAATAAGAAACAAAAAATGAAGAAATAATTTACATCAATTTTCCAAGATAAAAAAGGATGCAAAAGCTCTATTCAGGGCCTAAGTGAGGCCTAATCAAGTAGATATTGGCCCATTTAATACATCTAGATTCTAAACTGTATAATATGGGCCTTGTTGTAATACCAGTACTACATTTATTGTACTATATACTCCATATACTACAGCTATTTATTTTATTTTCCAACTTTATTAAATATGCCAGGTAACATCATGACCTCATATTTGTTGATTATGTTGTAGTTTGAGATGGTAGGAGTTTATGATGGAAAATATTATAAATATTCAACGATAGTAGTAAATTCGAACTAAATCTCAGTTTTCCATTTAATTAACCATTTCAATATGTGTTAGCACAATAAAATCTTTTATTAAAGAATTAAACAGTCATTGATTACACTGCCATTTTCCAAGGGGTTTGTTGGACTCCAGATTCTTCCACCTCTTCTTCACCACGTCAATATCAAGAGCAGATTTTCCTCATTTATTTATTAAGTTTCCAATTCCTCTCTCATTACTATTCACCTGAAAAGCGAAGAAGAAGCACATGCTTGATCTCCGCACTCTCACAACATAGAGTGTGACGATCGGAGATCCGAAATCACACGCATCTGCTTGGGTGTGTGTGTGTGTTTATGCGCTAGATACGGCGGTGTCAGCGACCGCGGAGCATTGTCAAATCGGCTATCGACCTACACCTCTTTAATGGCCGATGAGCCTATGCCTACGCGCTGGTCGTTTCAGGTAGCTCTTTTTCTACTCTCTCAATCCCGCTTTTCTCAATGCTGCATCTACGATGGCGACGTTGTGTGTTTTAGTTATTTTGCGTTGACTTGTGCTTTGAATTATTGCTCCGGTGAATCATTCGCATTTTTTTTCAATTTCTGCATTTGGTGGAGCTGAACGTAGGTGTACCTTAGGCTTCGATTGTTGTACTTACGAGCTTCGTTGCTCCTCTGATTTACATTTCATTGGGTTTTGAGTGTGAATGCGTGTGGTTTGCTTTTAGTCGCTGGAGTTATTCGGAAGTACTTGATGAATCATGGTGCGTAGTGAATCTAATTTACCAGACTCAATTGCGAGTCTTCGAAATGAATTTTCCGCGAATCGTTGCTTTTTTCTTTTTGTCTGTCTCAATTCCTGCGTTCAGGAGCTGAATGAGTGTACCCTATGCTTTCGATTGTTGTGCGACAATTTTACGAGCTTCGCTGCTCCACTGATTTACATTTCACTTGTTTTGGAGTGTGAATCTGTGTGTGTGGCTTGCCTGCTTGATAGTCATTGGAGTGATTCTGAAGTGCGGTAGTAGTTGACGAATCAATATAACCAGACTCAGTTCATGAATATTTGTTGCTCTTCCTTGATATATGTACATGCATATACTGTATAGAAATGACCCAACATTATGTGTTTGATCTGTGAGTTCCATTTGTAGGAGTGGTTAAAGGGGTAGTACTGATGTTTATATAAAATTTATTTGTTGGGTGTACAATATAGGAATTTAAATTGTTTTATGATTCCAAGTTTGGGAGGAAGAGGGAGTCCGAGCAGAAAGATACAACTGCAAATGGTCAAATTGTGCCTAATGGAGACCAATCAAATGGAACGGCCAATGGAAGTACCAGTGTGAAGAACACGTCTGACTTGGCTATCTATGAGCAGTTCAGGATTCAGGTAATATGATTTTGATTGAACTGAATGAGCTTTTGCTATACTTTTGGTCCTTGTTGTGATATTTTGACACGTCAGTTTTGATTCAGAATGGCGGGAATGTGGTCCAATCTAATGGAGCATCTTTAGCACAAGATGATAAACCGTATGGCCTTTATCCCTCCCTTTTGCAAATTAATAAATGTTCACAACGTGCATAACATGGGCAAGTAATATGGATTTCCCCAAACTAAGGATTCCACCCAATTTCAAACAACCAACCAACCGTTTCTTCCTTTCGAACGAGGTACTTTGACCATGCAGTCTTTCTCTAAAAATTAATGTTCACTTTCAGGCAAAGATCTTTACTTCCTCCTTTTGAGTCAGCAGAAGTGCGTGCTTTGGCGGAGAGTTTATGTAGGTAATAAGGGATGAGCTATTTTCCCATTTGTGTTGCAGGATAACATTATTAGTCCTAATCATTGATTTGTGGATACTCTCTTGTTATCATTTGCAGAGATATCATCCGTGGTAGTCCAGATATTAAATGGGAATCAATAAAAGGATTAGAGAATGCAAAACGGCTTCTGAAAGAAGCTGTTGTTATGCCTATAAAATATCCGCAGTAAATCTTCCTCATTTCTTTGGAATAATTAACTTACGGTTTTTTGAGCTCAATTGAATCTGTACTCTTTTTTTAGGTACTTTACTGGTCTTCTAACACCGTGGAAAGGAATTCTTCTTTTTGGCCCCCCTGGAACGGGAAAGGTTTGTGTTCAGCTTCATCTCAGCTTCAATCATTTCTTCCTTCATTGCCTAGTGTCTTATTTTATATTGATAATATTACTTTATTTTGTGATAAACTATGAGTGGTAAATATATATCTTAAATCAAATTCCAGACCATGTTGGCAAAAGCTGTGGCAACTGAGTGCAAAACAACATTCTTCAACATTTCCGCATCATCAATTGTTAGCAAATGGAGGGGTGAGATATTGGGTTTTATAAGTTTTATGACATTCTTGTATGTTATTTACTTAGCTCACCATACCCATGTTATTGGTTGCATTGGGTTATTGCTATTGTATTATTGTGATTTATCTTTAGTTACTTGTTATTTTCCTCTTAACTCTCAGTTGTAGTTATGGGTGGATGTTCAGTTGACATTAGACCACTTTCTTAGCTAATAGAAAATACACTTTCACGTCTCTCTCTATAAGTAATTTTCATTGAGCTTTGAGGTTTGGTCATTATTCTCTTGGTACAGTAATTTTACTTCCTCATTGCCATCTTCCAGCGTTTTCTCAAAATTGTAGTACGTGTTAGTCTCTGGTTTGGTAGGTCATTCAGTTTTACAAAATCGAAGACCATTTGCTGGCTTTTTAAATAAGACAAGCATCACACATGTCTTCGATGTTCCACTCATGAATCAATATCATGATATAGAAAGCATCTAATTGCAGGTGATTCTGAGAAACTGGTAAAAGTATTGTTTGAGCTTGCTAGGCATCATGCACCATCAACTATTTTCCTGGACGAAATTGATGCAATTATCAGCCAACGAGGTGAAGGGCGCACCGAACATGAAGCAAGCAGGCGTCTGAAGACTGAGCTGCTTATACAGGTGATAACTTGTTTGATAGTTATTCAATCCAGAACACAAAAATTGGATCAAACACCATAGGAGAAAGATATCTGTCTGATTTGGGAAAACCAAAAAATTCATCTTCTGGAAGGGTGATTGTGAACATTAATATTTTGTTGTTAACTTGTTATAAACTCTCCTGATTAAGATCAAAATCTTGAACCCCTCTAAATTGATAACTCTGCACCATTAAGTGAAGTGAATATTTTCCACATGTACTTTTCGACATGTTTCATCCTAATGAATAATGATTCATATGGTAAAATTAGATAAAAAAGGTTATTTGGCTAAGCTTATTTTAGAGAGTTTATAAGCTCAACAACTTAAGATTTTTCAAGAGCTTAGAAGAGGTAATGTCTCAAGAGCTTATAAGTTGCTAGAGTGTTTGGATAATCGAGCTTATAAGTTGAGAGAAAGTTGCGAGTTAGAGAGAGAGTCATAGTTAGAAGAAGATAATGTAAGATGAGTTTGGAAGGTTTTGAGAAAAAAATTGGAAATAACAGACCATAACAAGGCTATTTTAAATTGATTGTTGCTTATAAGATTATGAAAAAATAGATGGGGTTGAGGAATTCATGTTTTGAGGAGGTTATAAGCTGTTGGAGTTTATTTTTAGAGCTTACAAGTCGTTTAAAAGCTTATAAAGTCTTGCGAAGTATTGGGCAAAATATGATCGTATACAGCTTAAAGCTATTTTAAGGAGCCTATAATCTTAGCCTGGCACCCTCTAAATATGCTCTGCCAATGCAGCTATATTTTCCACGGATACTAAAGTACTTGTGTTTTTGTGGTAAACTGCAGATGGATGGCTTGACAAAGACAGATGAACTTGTATTTGTTCTGGCTGCAACCAATCTCCCATGGGAACTAGATGCAGCAATGCTTAGGCGTCTGGAAAAGCGGGTGTGCTTTTAAAAAGCTTTGTGCCTCACTTTACAATTTGCTATAATTGCTTTCATTATTTTCTCCATTCTGTTGAAAACAATAAAAGATGCTTGAAAGCTGCAAAACAAAGTCAAATTAATAGCTTGATATACTTATATATATGTTGATTAGCTTTAATGTAAACGAATTGCTAACGATAGGGAAACTGTACATTGTTTGCATGTTTAGATCCTGGTACCACTTCCGGAACCTGAAGCAAGACAAGCGATGTTTGAAGAATTACTGCCATCAAAATATGGCGAGGAACTTTCTTATGATTTATTAGTTGAGAAGACCGATGGTTATTCAGGGTCAGATCTTCGCCTTTTATGTAAGGAAGCTGCTATGCAACCATTGAGACGGCTAATGGCATCTCTTGAGGAGACGCAAGCAGAACGGGGGCCTGAGGATGGTACGTTTTTACTGATGTCTTCCCCATTCACATGCCATTAAGGCACTTGGAACTGGTTACTTGTGATCAACGAGTATCGAGTTCTTTGATACCTGGTCAGTCTAGTTCATTATATGTGCATCACTAGGCACTTATCCCCCACCCACAAAAGAAACATTGCATCTCGTCTTCTTTGCTTTTTTTTTTTCACGTTGAATGAAGTACACTGGAAAACTGTAAAATCTGTGATTACTGATTGATGGAACAGTCAGATTTTGTGTGTCACACTTAATAAAGAAAATATTCAAACATTTGATTCACCCTAGTCTGGTTTGATTTGTAGTAACTAGTTTCTCGTTCCTTATTCTCTGCTACCGCTAAAAGTGTCGTACATATGCAGAGATGCCAAAGGTTGGGCCAATCACACAGGGAGACATAGAGGTGGCATTGAGGAACACCAGACCTTCTGCTCATCTCCTTGCACATCGTTATGAGAAATTTAACGAAGACTATGGAAGCCAAATACTCCAATGAAGGCGCACACATCTGTTCCTTACCTGTTATTTATTTTCTGACATGCTGTGGTGTGTTATCATATGAAGATCGAGGGCTTTAAATAACATCAGTTGTTTCCTGTTGAATGGTGAGCATTTTTTAGAATTTGACAAACTAATTAAAGAAAGTAGGAGTACTTGTTTATTGATGCTACATCTAATAACTAAACAAGGTGTATAATCTTACCATTCATGAAGCTAGAATGGTTTTGGTATGACTACATAAATTTTCATATGAAGAGTTGATCAATTAGCTATACCTTCGGATAGTCCGAGTCCGAGATTGTAAACCATCGTCCCATTGGGCTTCAACAATCCAAAGTTTCTCTCCGATATTGGGCCGGGCTTCATATCCTCATTGAACAATGCAAACATGTACACCTCCAACCTTGTCTTAGGTCTCAATGGAGTCCCTTCACCTCTCCATTGTCTCCTCAACAAATTCCCATTGTAGATCGCAGCGTTGTGAACGGTTGCCTCGACTTCACTCGGATCTCCGATCGAGGGCCATCCTGTTTCTGAAACCCGGACCTCAATCCCTCCATACCCCATCTTTGCCATGGCAAATATCACTTCATCGACTTGTGCGTACAGCATATTGTCATAATGTAGCTTTGTATATGGATCAACCACTCCGGGTTCGGGTTGAACAATGTGTAGTCCAGAGAGATCCTACCCGGATCGCCGTTGTAAGCAAAATACGGGTACGCATTGATCCAAAATGGAGCCTTTGTAGCAGCCAAAAATTGCAGAAGTTGGGGAATGATCCGGTTCAGTTCGGGTCGGAATGCACCAGCTGATGGCGGGTAGGATTCTTGAAGAACTGCCAGCGAACTTGGAGACGAGACATGCATGAACCGGTCCAACCCAACCCGGACCAAGGCTGCATGGATGCTAACCATGGCCGGCACAAGGTATGATATGAGAGTGGTGTCACCACCGGTGAAGAGCTCATTACCAACGGCGATGCCAGTGATCCTCGTAGCCGGAACATAGGGTTTGATCCGGGTCATGATGACCCACTGAATAGCTTGGTTTGGATCCGCTAAAGTCGATAACATATCGTTTTCGACCATCACGATGATTTCAATGCTAGAGTTGGCAAACGCTCTTAGAATTTGCGGGTTAGTGTCGTAGATTCGGGTTTTTGTTAGCCTGAGAGAGTGGAGAAGATCGATAACTCTTTCCGGTGGCGGCAAATTATTCCCGACCTGCCCATAGTTGATGCCAAAGGATTTGACGTCTCTTAAACCTGTATGTAATGTAATGGAGAAATCAATACAAAATCATTTCGTTTCAAATTTCCATGTCTACATGTTCAATTTCCTATATACAGACGTGTTTGACAAATTCATAATGAATATGGTTTGAACTTTGAAGCCATAAGCAACAATCAAAATTATGAAATTTCTCTTTGAGTCACTATGCATGGAGAGAGAGTACCTGATAAAGTTAAAACAAATGCAAGAGTTTTTAACATGGTAATCATGCTAACAAGACCTCCCATGAGAGAGAGGTGTTCTTGATTTCTATCAAAAATCAAAACACCATGAAAAGTTATGCTGAAATTAATCAAATGTACATACGCAAGGGGATATATATACCATATACATATATGTGTGTATGCATAGCTAATTCCTTTCTTTGCTTGTTTGCCTTTTGATTTAAATTAATGACACAGAGGTATTTGTTTCTTGGCTTTGGTACTCAGCTCAGATGCTTCAATTATTGCTATTATTTATGATAGAATATTTATATGTCCAACATTAAATATTGATGAATTTATTTTTTTATGGTATAAACACCATTGTCATTTAGATTGGCCAAATAGAATTTCTGCTTTGTTACTAGATAAGATTTAGTTAGCTTGCATAATACAAAATGTATATTCGGGAGGGAGTTTGGCAACTGTAGTACCTAGTATTTTATGCACCATCAAATTTTTTTTATTACTACTTACTTTTCAATTTTATCTAATTGAACTAGCACCTAGTTTGGTAACAACTGGGATCACCTATGCAATTTCTTCATAAGCTGCAATGATATTACATTCGTTCCATAATAGTTGAGCCGTATTTCCAGTTAGTGACTATGTACTATAATTGAGTCGTCTCTATTTATATTAATAACACACTCATTCTCTCTTTCATACTGTATTGTTTCTTACCGTACAATATTTTGTTATATCTCTACTTAATACAATAAACATTTTTTTCTTAATTTCATGTAAAAGAAATAAACTAACGTACAATTCTCGCCCCAATTCAAATTTATTATCTATGGACCAAACCTATAGAAATAATCATAGTGAGGAAGTACTATATTTTAGTGCGTAATTAATAATATATGAAAAAGGAGAAAAATAGTTGAAATAAGTAGGTATATTAACTAAAAAACCCTACGTGATTAGTAGTTGAATCTAGAGAGAGGAATAGTTACTGAATTGTGTGAATATGAATTGTAAATAAAGTAGATGTATAACAATAATAAATTATGAGAACATTTTCACATCAATTTTAATGGACACAAAACAATGAAAAAACCAAACTAATTTTTGTGAGTAGAGAATAGAAATGGTAACTTTTTTAACAAACTCAATATTCCACGATTCCACCCTACAGCCCATAACCACAAAATCCCCTCTTACCTAAAAAACACAAAATGGCAAACCCAAAAACCCCAAAAAGTAAATTCACTAAAAGAAAAAAAATCTTAATTACAGTATACTCCTAGAAAAAAAATAAAAAAATAAATAAACACAGTATTATTTCCCCTCAAATTCAATCTCATCTTCTTCAAAATTCTCGATTTCAATTCACAGCAAAAATCAAAACACACAACCAAAAAAAAAAGACCTTCTTCGCTCCTATAATGAGGAAGAGCTCGAGCTTCCCTTGATAGATTCATCACTCTTTCTCTTATGTCTCACCCCACCTCCTCTACCTCCACCTCCAACCCCAGCAAGCGCTCCTCCTCCTCCCCTTATTCCTCCGCCGCCGCAGCTCCAATTCTCTCCGCGATGAAGAAGGCCAAGTCGCACAATACTCCCCACGTCCACTTCTCCGACTCCCCCGCCCTCTCCCCGATGATCGAGGACGATCCCACCGACGCCGCGCTCGAGGCCTCCTCCCCCTCCAGCGCCTTCGGCCGCACTGGCGCCGCTTCCGCCGGCGGCGTCACCTCCAATTTGTCGCGGAAGAAAGCCACCCTCCCGCAGCCAACAAAGAAGCTCGTAATTAAGCTCAATAAAGGTTTTATTTTTATTCAATTCGGGGTGGATTTTCTTTGGGGATTTCGATGCTGCTGATTGTGAAATTGTCTAATGTGTGTCGAGTCGGATGAATTTAGTGAGAGATTTGGAGTTTCGTTTCCCGATTTTTACAGCTTGTGCTTGTTTTGGGATTTTAGGGTTTTTATGTGTTTACCTGATTGGGATCGAATTGGCTTTTTTGAGGTGAATCAGTTAAATTTTTTTGAAGCATTTCTGGTCGGATTGTAATGTCTTAATGTCTTTGTATTGTGGGGAGATCTGGGATTTTTTTTAGCTTTAAGAAATGAATTGAGTGTTTTTTTTATTTCTTTAGTGTCCAGTTTTACTGAAATGCACTCTTGAAAAATGAAATTTATAGTTATAGATTAGTGTCCAGATTTCTTCTTAGGTTTTTGGCGTTTCTGATCTTAATGTAGTAGCTGGAGTATGTATCCTTTTTAAATACTTATATTGGCCTGAAATTTCTGATTGTTTTATCTTGTACTGTTTTTGAAGTAACTGACATGTAAGCAATAGGATAGGATCATAGGAATTCAACAATTATCTGATTTTGGTTCTTTGGCTTTAGAGTTACGTGGATGCGCCTCACGTTTAAATGGTGGCAAACAATCTGCCTAAAGTTGGATGTCCAAGTTGCTGTGGCAGTAGTTATTTGCTTTTATTCTTCAACAGTTTTCTGTAGAATATATCAATCTGGAATCATTAAGATTGAAGCATCCATGGATATTCTAAATGACTGAAATGTTAATTATGTTATAGGTGAACTAATTGCTACAGTCACTTTCTAATGTAGCAGTAACTACATGTGGACTTTGGCTATAAATAGTAAGATGACAGAAGTGTTTTTCTTTAATATCCATGGAAATGTCTCAATTTACTACTCTTACTCTATCAGGCTGTCTTTTAAAAACGTCTCGTTGTGAAGTTTGATTAGAGAAATGTGAAATATGACATAGCAGTTAACAAGATGCAAGCAGCTGAGATAGACAAAGGGCAGTCAGTTGTAATAATAAGATAAATTATTCATTAGAGTTCACCAGGGATTGCTAAATGCTGACTTTTTTATTTTATTAATAAGACGTAAATTATTTGCGTGAATTAGGCTTATTGAGTGCACTGCACTCATATATGTTTCTCGTCTAAAGGATTGATGTTTGAAATGCATGCTATCTTGGCAAGGCATAAATTGAAGTTGTATTCATAAGGTGGGAAGATTTATTACCACTGATTATATAATTTTAGGATTTTCATTTCATACACATCTATTTATGAATGTTACCTCGATGTTAAGTACATATATAGTAATGAATAGTTGAGCACAAAGTGATTGATCCTCTTAAAAAAAATAGTTGATCACAAAGTGAAGGATGTGAATCAGGACATACTTCGTTAAAATTGTAATTTGAATATGTAGTATGCGTGATCATGTGTAACCGGCAGTTAAAATGGAATCATAAAGTTTGGAAATTGAAAGCAGATTGTATCTAAAGATATGATAGTTTTTGGGTTTTTTATTAATTCTTGATTTTTGTGTCTGCAGCCAAACCGATGCTACCGGCTAATTTTGAGGAAAATACATGGGAAACACTTAAGTCGGCAATCAGCGCCATATTTTTGAAGCAACCCAATCCATGTGACCTGGAGAAACTCTATCAGGTAAACTTATGCTCTCTTTTCCCCCTTTATGGTACATTAAATGCTGACTGGGTAATTATCATCATAAGGCGGTAAATGACCTTTGCCTTCACAAAATGGGGGGAAGTCTCTATCAACGGATCGAAAAGGCATGCGAAAGCTACATATCCGCTTCCCTTCAATCTTTGGTCGGCCAAAGTGAAGACCTGGTGGTTTTCTTATCACTTGTCCAGAAGCGGTGGCAGGATTTTTGCGACCAGATGCTGATGATCAGGGGTATAGCTTTATATCTCGATAGAACATATGTGAAGCAAACGTCGAATGTTCGCTCATTGTGGGACATGGGCTTGCAGCTTTTTCACAAACATCTTTCCCTAGCTTCAGAAGTGGAGCGCAAAACCGTATTTGGTCTTTTAAAAATGATTGAGAGTGAAAGGTATTTTGCAGCTTTCTGAAACTGTTTACACATTTTGTTTAATGATGGTCGTGCTTACAGCTTTCTCCTATAACTGCAGAGTTCTTCAATGGTTTTTAGAATTGTCTCTTTTTTATATCCATCGCCAAATTTTTTTAACACCAACATCTTTGTTTGTTCGTGAAGATTAGGCGAAGCAGTTGATAGAACTCTCCTTAATCATCTATTGAAGATGTTTACTGCATTGGGTATTTATCCAGAAAGCTTCGAGAAGCCATTCCTTGAAGGTACATCTGAGTTTTATGCAGCCGAAGGTGTCAAATACATGCAGCAAGCAGATGTTCCAGATTATTTAAAGCACGTAGAGGTACGAATTCATGCTGCACCTTTTTTTTTTGCCATGTCGTGCATCGCACATTTAGTCTTGCATCCTTCGTTGAGTTCAAGGCTTGCATCTTTTGGTACTTCGTATTGTCTTCCTGAGCATTGTTAGCAACTTGTTTAGCTATTTATGTTTTTCCAGATAAGGTTGCAAGAAGAAAATGAAAGATGCCTAATTTACCTGGATTCAAGTACAAGAAAGCCACTCGTAGCAACTGCAGAAAGGCAGCTGCTCGTGCGTCATGTAACTGCCATCCTCGACAAGGTGGCTGTTGTGGACACAATTACAATCAATACTCACTTTCTTCCTAGTGCTTATGCATGAATGGCCTAGTAATTCCGATCTTCTTTGCAGGGTTTCATGATACTTATGGATGGGAAGCGTATTGAAGACCTTCAGAGGATGTATCTTCTCTTCTCTAGAGTTGACGCCCTCGAATCATTAAGGCAATCCCTGAATCAATACATCCGAATAACTGGCCAGAGTATTGTCATGGATGAGGAGAAGGACAGAGATATGGTATCGAGCTTATTGGAATTTAAGGCTAATCTTGATAGAATATGGGAAGAAAGCTTCTCCAAAAATGAAGCATTTAGCAACACCATCAAGGATGCATTTGAGCATCTCATTAATATCCGGCAGGTATTTGACCAGGAAAAATATATAAAAATTATTGTAGTTTGCTTTCATTTTCATTTTAACCAAACAATAAAATCATGTCAGTTTCATTTCATTTTCACTTATCGCATTTGATGGTTCCCACCTTAGCTTTCTTCAACTCTATAACATCATTTCAATGGGACCCACCACTTACACCTAAATTGTTTTCCAGTTGAGAATGGGGGGCTGCAACTGTACTCTTTTCGATAAAGTACCTAGCTTAAGTTGTTGACATTGGTCTTATTGTTAACATTTCTGTTTGAGTCATGAAATGGAATGATAAATTTAAAGTAACAATGTGCTGAGTGTGAATCACCTGGGGTTTGTTTCATGCATTAGGATTTAGGATATATTCTGGTTTTACATTGGATTGGAAGCTGAAGATCCATAGCCATTCAATTGTGTCTTACTGATCCGATCAATTTATATTAGTAAGTAGTAACTACTGTCTGATAATATGCTCTCTCCCAGAATCGGCCTGCTGAGCTTATCGCAAAGTTTGTTGACGAAAAGCTTCGTGCTGGAAACAAGGGTACCTCAGAAGAGGAATTGGAGGGTACACTTGATAAAGTGTTGGTCTTGTTCAGATATATACAGGTAGATGCAAGCTTTAATTATGATCTGCATTCTGTCATTGTTCGTTTACTTCAAAATAAACAAATTTATGTTGCTAAGTTGTATTTCCTACTCCTTGCTTAGGGCAAGGATGTATTTGAAGCTTTCTACAAGAAAGATCTTGCTAAAAGGCTCTTGTTGAGTAAAAGTGCTTCTATTGATGCAGAGAAGTCTATGATTACTAAGGTAAACTTATCCTTTCAGTATATTCCCCAACTCTCACCAATTTTATTTTATTTTTATTAGCGGGCAAGTAAAAAATTGTGATACTTTATTGCAGTTGAAAACTGAGTGCGGCAGTCAATTTACTAACAAACTCGAAGGAATGTTCAAGGTGCGTATTAGTTTTGGGTTGATAAGATCAACGGCTGATGTGTTTACAACCAGAATATCTATATGTTGAAATATTCGAAATGCATATTAGTTTTGGTTTCTTGACTCTATTTCCAAATAGTGATATGTTTGAATTACTTTTTTCCCAAATCAGGACATCGAATTGTCTAAAGAGATTAACGAATCATTCAAGCAATCATCTCAAGCTCGGACAAAACTCCCGTCTGGGATCGAGATGAGCGTTCATGTCCTAACCACTGGGTAAGTCTCTATTTTGTTCCTCCCTTATTTATATCAACCTTGCGTAATATTCAGTTGTTTACGGGGGAAAAAAATTTCTGCAGGTACTGGCCTACATATCCACCCATGGATGTCAGGCTCCCGCATGAGCTCAATGTTTACCAGGTTTGTTACCTTTGTGACTAAATTCAACATTAAAAATTCCACTGCTCCTTAGAATAACCATCTCCCGTTTTGTGCCAATTTTCTTCAGGACATTTTTAAGGAGTTTTACTTGAGCAAGCATAGTGGGAGGCGATTGATGTGGCAAAACTCGTTAGGACATTGTGTTCTTAAAGCAGATTTTCCAAAGGGTAAAAAGGAACTCGCGGTTTCTCTATTTCAGGTTGGTTTTGTAATTATTACAATTATTGCCGCTATATAAGTTTCTCCTCCTTCCATTTGGCACTGGTATACCTTTAACGTATAATATCATGTGTGTTCTGTGACACAGACTGTTGTATTGATGCTGTTCAATGATGCACAAAATCTTTGCTTTCAAGATATAAAAGAGTCTACGGGTATCGAGGATAAAGAGCTGAGGAGGACTTTGCAGTCCCTTGCATGTGGGAAGGTTCGGGTCCTACAAAAAGTGAGTTTTCGTTCTTTTCTTCTTTACTGTTCAAAAATGTTTCTCGTAGAGTAATAAAACTGCTCTTGCAGATTCCTAAAGGCAAAGATATAGACGATGACGACTCATTTGTCTTCAACGATCAATTTACTGCTCCACTGTATCGTATAAAGGTTGGGTATCGTTTCTTTTCATCGGCAAAATGATCATTCTTATTTAGTTTAGCAGATCACATTGCTGACTGAGTCTGTAAGCAGGTAAATGCAATCCAGATGAAGGAAACAGTTGAGGAGAACACGAGCACAACGGAAAGGGTTTTCCAAGATCGTCAATATCAGGTCCGGTCAAAGGCATCTAATCTGTTTTTCTTATGGAGATCATCTTGTTTTGGACACTAATTTAGTTTGCACTTAACTATTCATGATCATACAGGTCGATGCTGCTATCGTTCGTATAATGAAGACGAGAAAAGTGCTGAGCCACACCTTGCTGATCACCGAACTCTTTCAGCAGGTAACGGAAATGCTCAAACTCTACATATATACTGACTTAATGCCGTGTCTAATGCTAGGGCAGACCATTCTGGCAGTTCATGCCCAAACTGACCCAAGCCCGGAAAATGGCAGTAGGAAAAACTGACATTTTGTTTGAGAGGAGTCTGAACTGGAACCGAACCGAACCGAACCAAACCAAACCCATAACGAAAATGTTCTGTTAGGTTTCGTTCGGTCAGTTACAAGTGACACTTAACCTAGTTTTTAAAAATTTTAAGTACTAATCTTTGCAACAACTATAAATTTATTTTACGTTTGTGCTAGTCGAACTGTGAAAAAAAAAGTTGCATTTAATTAAAAATTCCAGTCTATTTGGTTCCACTTAAATTTCCCGGCCATAAAACCAAACAAGAGTGTATTTGTTTGGGTTACAAATAAACTTTGAACCTCTAAATTCCAAATCAAATCTTAACCAAATTGAAAGTTTTAATTTGGTTTCCTGGTTTGTGTTTGGTTTTGCTCTCCCAGCGTAAAAGGGAAGTACACTACATAGTATTGACTTGCCATCTTTTGTTTTGATGATACAGCTGAAGTTTCCAATAAAACCGGGTGACCTGAAGAAGAGGATCGAGAGCCTCATTGATCGAGAGTACCTGGAACGTGACAAAAACAACCCACAAATATACAACTACCTTGCTTGAAAAAAAGTCACCACAAGGTAAATCATCATTTTTCCTTGTATAAACGACATGGTCCGATCAACGTGTTAGAAGCTCATCTATCAAAGAAACCTTTGTACAGGAACTCAGCTGACTTTCTCTCCTCCCTTTTTTTTGTTATGCTCAATGCAAGTATATTTCCTTAAAAAGGTTGTCTTAAAGCTCCGTCCAAGATGAATGAATATTATCATTAAAAATAGATTTATCATTTTCCTCAGTCTCTTCTATGTCCAGTTTCAGCATGCATTTATAAAAGTTGTGGCTCTGCGCGGCAACCCACCTCTCGTCGGGGCTGTACTGCATAAAAACTCCGCTCTTGTAATGGTTACGCTCCCCTAACGCCGTTTCTGTGGGGTACATTCACATCAACCCATTGGGAACCTCTTCCACAAACACGGGCTGAACAGAGCTCGCTTTGATACCACTTGTTGCCCGACCCCCTTTTCATGAACGTACATGGGTCACACAATTTCAGTTTCACTTTATAAATTCATTTGGCAGAAGAAGCTAAGAGGACCAAAGAAATCCAAAAGGATTATACTACAATTACTGCAACATCTCCTTCAACTTTATTTTATCTTAGGAAAATAAAGTAGAGTGACACTGAAATTCATAATTTAATGAGATCAAGCGTGATAGAATACCAAAATTTGATAATAACAACCCTAGTTCTGATCAAATATGACATTTTCCCCATCATTTTGCAACTTCAACACCACTTTTGAAACGTCTAAACAATGCATATGCTCGAATTTCTCCACCGTTGAGCGCTGTCGTTTTTGCTGTTACATTTGGCCGGCGTCCAAAACATCGTCATTTTGTAGGCGAATAGAGAGAGAATGGAAGGAGATAGGCGCTATTTCTAGGTCCCAAAGAGCAAAAACACAAGCCAGAAAACAATCTTTCTGGGTGGAAATACAAAAACAAAGATCAAATAATCTAAACAACAGATTTTGCTTATTGTAATCATCTCTATATCTACACCAGGCTGATAAAAGAAGCAAAAGTCCATCATGATAATTGATTCATCATATAAGGAAGATGCAGAAAAACGATCACAGGTCATAAAGAAAGCGAAGAATTACAACAGAGCAGATATAACCAAGAAAAATGAGTCCTTTGTCCAGCAACAGATTCTACTTGTAGTAAACCTCTGTACATCTACATCAGACTGATGAAAAGAAGCAAAAGGCCATCACGATAATTAATTCATCATCGTTCCAGCAAAACGAAGGAGAAACGAACATGGGTCATAAAGAAAGCGAAGAATTACAACGGAAGAGAAATAACAAAGAAAAATAAGTCCTTTATCATTAGAAAAGTTTTAGTTTATGTGGTTAATGAGAAGCATGAAACAGCAACAACAATCAAGAATGTTGATACCAGCAAATGCAAAACTCTCACAGAAGCTTGTGTAATGGGCCAAGATCCATATCTGGATTCAAGGGCATATTTGTAATCTTGCTAATGCTCTCGAGACCGTCTTATACAAGACTCACTCTCCCGAACTATAAAAACCAAGGACCGTCTTATACAAGACGCAAGCATGATGAGATGAACTCACGAATTCAAAACCTCGATTACAAATAGTAGCATATGAACAAGAATATGCATGGAGAGTTTCTATAGATGCATTATCATGAAATTGATATAAGGCAAAAGTAAACATGTATAGATATTCATAACCTTTACACATATATATGATGTATATATTTATATAACAAACGCAATCCATACAAAGCAATTCCCTCTAATTCATAGACCCTCATATAGTTATTCATGCAGCAGCACGAACATGACAAAACAAGAACATAAAGCGAAAAACGAAAAACAAACACCTTCTAAGCAAATAGAACCTGTGCACTTGACGGCGTTAGGTCAAAGAGGGTTCCAGGAGCGTCCACCATTTGCCACTGAACAGAAAATCTACATTTCTTTTCACATGTAGCACTCGGACCAAGCTTCACAATATGGCCAATGGCCACATGGAGATTCCGTCCAACGACATAAATCTTGGACTCCCAACAGCTGACACGGAATGGCTTGCATATCTGCTCAGGTAAAGCCGGACCCTCTACAATATCCCAAGTATCATCTCCTGAGTCATACACCTTCAATTTCGTCCGTTCATGCTCCGTCACCACAAACAAGCGACTGTGCATCACAACACTCGATCCTGTCCATCCCTCCCGGAGCCCAGCAGCCATATCCTCCCAATTATCAGTCGATGGGTCGTATATTTGACCTCTAGGGACGACATAGAAGGGCCAAAACCAGCCTTCTGTCACGAGAAGCTTCCCGTTTAGAACTGCCGTGTCGTACGAGGACATCATTGTCCCCATGCCAGCAACGGGCCGCCACATGCCTTTCTCAGGATCCAATACCTCGGCCGAATTAAGCTCAAACAAGTCCGTGCTATTACCTCCGGCAACATATATCATACCATCGATAACCCCGCTCGCGAAAAACGACCTGGCTGTGATCATCTGCTTCATGACCGTCCAACGGTTCCTACGCGCTTCGTACTTCAACACTAAATTAAGCGGACAGTCAACGTCGGAAACCACTCCCCCGCAAACAAAGAGAGCCCCCTCGTGTGGGATGGAAACACACCGGAAACCCTGCGGGCACACCTTGTCCTTGCAAGGCATAGCCGGGATTGTGTGCCACGACAAGTGGGTGAGGTCTAGAACCTTCCACTCGATCTTCCCGGTACATTTGTGATAAGCAAATACAAAAAGCCATGGATCGTGAAACCCAAGCTCCTTCCTCAGGGTGAAAAATTGCTCTTTGCTTCCAAACAAAGAGTACCAACGCCTGGACACAGCCTTGCAAGCTGTGTGCTTATCGACCGGCAACCGAAGGAGGCACTGCAGAGCAATATCATCAGGAAGTCCGGGAATCAAAGGCTCCCCCCTCATAGATAGCTCGAACTGTAGTGCAGGGTCAAGCAAGGCAGAACATGTTGCAGCTAACTTAAACTTCGGAGACAAAGTCATCTGCGAATCCCCCAGCTTATGCACCGGAGACTGATGTGATGAAATTCGAACTCTTTGCATTTCTTCCTAATTATCACTATACAGAACCTAATGCTCAAGCATACTTTATTCGTCACACTATATTTTTCAAACACTCTAAATTATCATGGAGCAACAACAACGACGACAATAACGCTACACCAAAATCAATCACTATACACAACCTAATGCTTGAGGAACACTTCTTCCCTCACACTACAAATGCTCAAAATTGTCGGGAAACAACCACCACGACAGCATCAAATGACAGTTTAATCTTAATTTCAGGCCAAATTACAAAGCATCAAACCCCAAAATCACAAACTCTCAAATTTCTCCACCTCTATGTTCTCCCACAATTCTGATTCACGATACCAAGCATCATCAAAATCTCCAATCCAACCTCATTTGCTTCAAACAAATAAAACCAAACTGATTCAATTTATTCACCAAAACCTCAGCCACTCCTTCACATCTCCACTTCACGTCATCAAAGCTACAAACTTTTCAGCATCCAAGAATCACAAAAGTCTTTACACGCAGCTGAGAAAGAAAAATGAAAAAGAAAGCAACAAACATCATAAACAAAAACTGTACAATTCAAGATTCACAATAACAGCATACAAAACTACTAAAAAAATTCACAAAACTCCCAATTCACATCGAACACAGTATCATCAGCTCAAAATTCAAGAAACCCACAAACCAAAAAGTGCAAGATTTCAATAGTTCAGATGTCAAAAGCCAAAATAAGATAAAGTAAAAAATAAACATACAAGGCACGGGCAAAGAAGAAAGTAGCTCAAGAAAGGAACTTCATTATTAGGGCAAACAAACAGTAACAACAAAAATTAAAATAAAAAAAAAATTCAAAGGGCCCAAATGGAAAAAGGGAAAATCAAACTCACGGATTGCTTGTTGATCAAACAAGCAGTTTGATGCAGATTTCACGGTAGCGAATGATTTACTCGGAAAGATTACTTTTTTTATGGAGATTTTTGGCGTTATCAGCTGGGAAAACTGTTTGGAATTTATCATGGTTGAGTGTATTAAAAGAATGACATCTTCATTCGTGCAAGATCTAATGGTCCAGCTTCAATTAAATTAAATGACTTAACTACGAAATAATTAATCAATTAGTTGATTAAATAACTTAGATTAAAGAAGATTATATGCGGCAAACGCCATTTTTGATTTCATGATTCCGACGCGCGCGATTTCGGCGCGTTGAAGCGACGTTTGTATCAACGTGTTTGGCTTCTTCGTTTTCACATTTTGAATTCAACAGGATTTTGTGGATTTGATTGTCTAGAGCATCCACATCGGCGAACACAAGCTCGTCCATCCGTCCGTGCCAGCGGCGCGGATAAGCTGTCCGCCGCTGCGCTCTTGCCGCTGGCACGGCGCTGCTCAATGCATTGAACACGTTCGTGCCAGCGAGCAGACGACGTGGCAGCTTCCTATTGGACGACGGCATAGCCTTTGGCAAATTTTTTTTTAAATCGGATTTTAATTAAAAAAATCCGATTAAAAATAAAAAAAATATTTTCTCACTTCCCAAAAATTTATATACGTTTTCTACCCACTTTTAATTTATTTTTCAATTTGTTTCCCAAAAATACACATTTTCATCTATAAATACCCCCACTTCCACACCAAAAATTCACACCACACTACACAATTCTCATCTAAATTCTCTCATTTCCATTCTCAATTTTCAATCTTTCTTTCACTCTTACTCTTACAACAAAACAATGTCCGGCCACGACGATCACCCCCCGGCTCCCACGGTTGGAACCCCGATCGGTTCGGTTCACAACCGTTTCCTAGTCCAGAAACGGAATATTCGGCCCCTCCTCAAACCCAAGGTTCGGAAGTTTCGGGTGGCTACTGGCCTTACCCGATCGACGACCAAGATGCCCCCGAAGGGCAATACGGGTGGATACCCGAGCCTAGAGTGAGGTCGAGCGGCCCCTCCCAAACTCCGACTCCTCCTACTCGCGGTGTCCGCACACCGTACACTCCGGCGGAGATGGAGCAATTGTTCAAAGCGTTCTTGTCAATCTCCGAAGATTCGGAGGTTGGCACGAACCAATCCGGTGATCATTATTGGTGGCGCATCTGTCGCCAGTACAATGAAAACCGGTCGGCTGGAACAATCGAGCGCAACGCCATATACAGAGCCAACGAAGAAATCCAAAAGTTCCAGGGGTATTACCTCCGGGAAGAGCGAGGTCGACATCATCAGTTCCGCCTTGTCGACCTACCAATCCATGAACTACAAGCCGTTCAAGTACCTCAACATTTGGCAGGAGACGCGGTCGTATCCGAAGTATAGGGGAGGCGTAACATCCTCCTCTAGCGGCTCCTTCAAACGGTCAAGGTTGGTATCCCTATCCGACGCCGGCTCCTCCAAACGGTCAAGGTCGGTATCCCTATCCGACGCCGGCTCCGAAGACGTGGCTAGCCAACTTGCCGGAGCTAACTTGGGTAGCCCCGACGCCGGCCCGAGCGGTTCCCAACGCCGACCGCAAGGAAGGAAGAAGGCGGCGGCCAACCGCCGTCGCGCCGCGACTCCATCCGCCCCCGCTCCCTATGTGCCACCTCAACCCCCACCAACTCGTTGTGGGGGGTTTTGGCCCAACTCAATTTGGCCGATAGGTCAAATATGACCCCCGAGCAACTTCGATCATGTGGCGATGATACGGGGTCTCCAAAGAACGTTGGGGGTATTGCCGGATGATGACTAGTCTTCCCCGGGGGCATTTTTACGCTTAAATTACGTAATTTTTATTTTTTATGAGTTTAATTATGTAATTTTTATTTTTTAGGATTTTAAGTATGTAATTTTTATTTTTTAGTATTTTAATTATGCAATTTTATTTTTTAGGAATTTAATTATGTAATTTTTTATTTTTTTATTATTTGTAATATTATTCTGGGTATTTTTAATGTATTTTAATTTTGTGGAAATATTTTTATTTAAATTGAATAATGGAATGGTGGGACCCTTGTGCTCGTCCTTGCGGAAGAGCACGGATGTGGGTGTTGGCAGAAAAAGTGGGGTCGGGCCCACATCCGTGCTCGTTGGCAAGAGCACGAATGTGGATGCTTTTAGAGTATGGTTTTTACGAAGGTTTAAAAGTTTACGGATATTTATAAGAGAATCTCCAAGGGGATAAATAAATAGAGAGTAAAGTCTTATAATTATCATATTTGCCTTTTTTTTGTTTGATGAGAATCATTATTTAAGGGAAAATATATTTGAGAATGTATTATATTATTTTTCATTTTTGAAGAAGTATATTTGCCTCTGTGGAGAGCTAAAATTTCTATAACTATCATATTTATTTCTTTTCATGAAAAATCATTTTTCAAGGGGAATGTATTTGAGAATGTATTATACGTGTATATTTTGAAATGCATCTTGTACTCTTTTTTTATTTTAGAAAATAATTTACCTTTATATATACAATACATTTTTACCTTTGGAATATGTTACTCCATATGCTCCATTCAAGATGTACAAATTGACTTTTTAGTTTGACCCATTTAAAATGTTCATTTTCTATATTTGGAAATAAATCTCCCTCTCATTTCTCATCATTAAAATATTCAACTACATTTTTTCTCGCTACTTATTCTACTTAGCAACTCTTTCTAAAATCTCGTGCTACTCAAGAATATGGACATCTTGAGTGGGACGGATGAAGGAATACTTTTTAATGATATATTTTCCTTTTTAAAAAGATAAATAGAAGATATACCATTTTTTTTAATATACCTGACCCTTTGGAGATGCTCTAATTGAACTAGATATATACTAGTTCGAGTTTTTCTTTTACGAATGTATCTAGTTCAATTTCTTATAATCCCTTTGTCTACTAAAAAAATCCTGTTTGTGTACCACAAAGAATAAATATGTAATGTTTTTGTTAAAAAAATATTTCACTTATATGGGATTACCCAAAAAAATATGACACGCCTATAATAGGATATAATCCTTACATCCATAAAAATAGTCTCATATCTAAAATGGTAGCTAGTTAAAGTTTAATATAATAATTCAAACCTTGTTTACTAATTCAAAGGTGTAAATAAAATTCTATAGATTTAAATGCACCTTCAAAAACAAAAGGATTTACATAAAGAGATCCTAATTATGCTTATAAATGGATAGAATTGTATACCCTTGTAAATTGTTTGCTGTTTGCGCCATCTTTCACATGTCGATTCATTTGAATCGACCTTAATCTTCTAACAATTATTCCTTAATCTTCTAACAATTATTCCTATGGGCTGGTTTGATACATCAATTAACCCAGAAAAGAGCCTTGTTTTTCAATTATTCCAATGTTTGATACGCATTTAATTTTTCTCAAAGTTTGCTAAATTAAACTCGAAGCCCGAGGAATTATGATGCCTCTCATCTGTTAATTTTTCCATTGAAAATTGGAGGTTGAAGCTCGTGTTTTGGACGAAAGCCACGAGTAGATACCGGAAGAACAACGCGAGGTTTGGATTCTATCTAAATTCATCTTTGTTTGGATTCTATCTAAATTCATCTTTGTTGGACATCAAATTTCATCGGAGAGGTTTGATGCGAAGCTTCTTGGGCTGGTTTGTTTAGCAGATTTACACCATATATACAACACAAATATCTTAGGGGAACATCAACTTCATGGCTAGTCTTACTCAATACCGAGTAGAAGCAGACCAAAGATATATGAGGGAACAAAATATGGCTAAAAGAATATTGAGAAGAAAAAATATGCAACATTTGCTTTTCGGCACGAGATTTTATGTAGTGTTATTTTGTGAGTTAATGAAGAGAGAGTAAAGTAAGAGAGAAGAAAAAGTAGAGTGAGTATTGTTTCCATTTTTAGAAACGTTTCATTTTTAATGGGACAGACCAAAAAGGAAAACGTTTCATTTCTAATGGGACAGAGGGAGTATATAGAGAGGTCAGACTGCTAAAACTTTTGAGGAAATATATTAAAATACCTGCCAATTTTTATTACAACAATTGAACTTTTCTAAATATTTATAATAATATAAAGTCGATAGTCTCAACCAAGGACAGATTTAGGTGGGGTCGGAGGGGTCGACCAACCCCACCATCCGCCCATGAGCATAGCCGGAATCGAGCTTGGGATCTCCACCGACCCCACGGATGCTCTGCTCCCACCACAAAGGGTGCGATACTGCGACTCAAAAGAAGAAACTTGAACACCGGCGGAATGGGGGTATAGAAACTTTCTCTTGAACACCCGGCCGTTCAGAGAGCCAAAACTTTCTCTTGAATCGAGCCGAAAATAACATATCCGCCCCCTCCGTGGAGTATAGAAATGTATTTATTTTCAATAAATGTCATATAAAATTTAGTAGTCCAATGGTTTGGTTGTTGGATTTTTAACTAAGAGGTTAGGGTTTAACCCTCAACAAGAACATATTGTTTCCATTCTTTATTTTATTTTTATTTTATCAACTCATATTTCTTCTTAAATAATACCTTTACATGAAATCTAAACTTTTACTAATTTGCATATATTATGTTGTTATATTCTTTAGTTAAAATCATTTTTAATCTTGTGTTAATGTGTTTTGTCCTAAAGTACTTATAATTTATGATCCATGCCTCTTATTCTCTATGTAACAAAATATACATTTTAAATATTTTTGAAATCTAAATATTTACTATTCTACTTACACTTTTGTATATAATACTTACGATGATTATGTATATAATATTTACAATAATTTTATATTTTTAAATGAACAATACATATTTGCAAGCTAACACATGTTTATATTTTATGAACGAAGCTGGTGCTACTTAAATATTAGTAATATAATATTATTTGTTTTTTTATTAAAAATAATATTTATTTAATATTTAAATATTTAATTTATTAATATTTAAAATAAAAATTTCGGCTCCCATTTCCGGGGTCTGGATCCGCCACTGATCTTGAACATAGGGTGAGAAGATCTGCAGATCAACTAGGGACCGGGTGTCGTTCAAAATTATGAGTACAAATATTAGGCCTGTATTTATTTGAAACCCATTAGCCCATTTATGTGCCCTTTTATATATCTACTATAAATCTAAAGACACTTCACCACTTGTGTTTGTGACATTCTGCTGCAGTAGTTTGAAATATGCTTTGCATACGGTAATGGGAAAGGTTTTGTTCCCTAAATTTTGAAATCTGAATATCAATACCTAAAGCAGGTAATTAAATAGTTGATCACTAAATAACCTTTTATTTTGACAAATAATATTGTTATATTGCGCCATGAAATTATTTATAACTTAATATAATTTTCTTTTTTTTATGCTTTGCATTCTCATTTTTTCATCCCAGTTCATATAATTCAATATTGAATAGTAGTATTAAAAAATTATGCTTCTTCATATTTTCGCTCTTTGCTTTTTTGAAAAATTATTTCAATATTTAATTTATTGAGAATTGTATATCGTATCCAATCCCACAAGGTTCGTAGAGATCATCATTTTAAATTTTGGTTTCTTCATTAAGGGCATCTGCAATGGGCGGACGATGGCACGCCCGATGGCGCGCATCGTCCGCGCCATCCATCGTCAGCATCCATTGCGGGTGCGCGCCATAGGGCGCGGACGATAGTCGCGCCCTATACTTCGGTCGCGGAGGATAGCGCGGACGAAGGCCATCTTCCGCGCCATCGTCCGCCCCATTGCGGCTGTCGCGGACGATGGCCATCGTCCGCGCCATCGTCCGCCCCATTCTGGAGTTCGCGGACGATGGCACGCGGTTTCATTTTTTTATAAATACCGTTCATTTGTAACATTTCATTTCACTCGATTTCATTTTCGAAACTTACAATTACATAATTACTACGAAATGGATTCAAGCCCCAATAGTCCTACGTTTAGCGCAGGGGCGCATTGGCCGGGTAAAGAACCCGGCGATTATCGTTCGTTCGACACGAACGCCATTACGATCTCGATTTCAGTACGGAATCATATGGGTTGTCTGACATGGAGCCGTCTCCGCACCGCCCAACCGCAGCGGCCGATCCCGACCCCGCCGCGACCGCTTCCGCCCCAGCCAGAAAGAAGCGGAACCGGCAGCGGGCGCAGAAGTTGCCGCCTCCCGGTGATTGCGATGAGTACGCCACCGGCCGTACGAACTACAACGACGACGAAACTCTCACCTTGGCCCGGTGTTAGGTAGATATATCGGAAGATCCGATATTCGCGAACAACCAGCGACAGATCGCATACTGGGAACGCATCGCAGACCTCTACAATTCGGTGAAGCCGCCGACCGCGTACAAGCGCAAGCGTGAGCAACTCCGCAAGCACTGGGATCAAGTCAAGAAGCAAGTGAACTTGTACGCGGCAGAGTTCGAGAAGTTCACGCGGTCACAGGGGGGCGGCGAGAGCGCGAGCGACGTGCGCGCTAAAGCGTTGTTGTCGTACCGGTCGATGTACGGCGACTTCAAGCACGAGGCCATCTGGGCGCTCTTGAGGGACAAGCAGAAGTTCCAAGGTGGAATTCTACACACTGGTGCGCCGAAGAGGACGAAGACCACTGAAGCTGGTGATTACACGAGCAGCGGCAGCGGCAACCACCCGGTTGACCTCAACCGGACGTACGTGGATGAAGGGAGTTCCGGCACACCGGTGTCCTTCCGGCGTCCTCCCGGCGTCAAGGCTGCGAAGGCCAAGGGGAAGGCGACCGCGACCTTATCGTCGACCGCTGCAACCCAAGCTCCGGTCCCGGTAGAGCTCCCGACCCAGACGGCCACCGCGTTTGAGTCGTTAGCAACAACGTCGATGGCAAGGACGATGTTGCAGAAGCACAGGGCCCTCAAGAAGTGTACCGACCCCGACGAAGCCGAATATCTCCGGGCGTTACTCGATGAGCTGCGTCGGAAGTTGGGAATTGGTCCGACTTAGTTTTTTTTTTATTAGTTCAATGATGTAACTTTTTTTTATTAAAACTTCGCCGTTTGTTATTTAGACCGTTTTTTATTTACTCGTTACTTGTTATTTGAAAACAGTAAAATTAATTGAACAAAACAATAAAATGATGATGTGGCGCGCCATAGGGCGCACCTTAGGACGCGCCTTAGGGCGCTCCACTGCAGGTGGGGAGGTAGGAGGATAAAATTGCTGACGTGGCGCGCCTTAGGGCGCCCATTGCTAATGCTCTAAACATTCTCTTCAATTGGTGTTAGCCTTAAAGCTACGGCTCTATTGTACGTAGAGATCATCATTTTAAATTTTGGTTTCTTTATATCCTACTATGTGTTTTCATTTCATGCATCGTTAATTTAATTTCCATTATTTGTTTTATGGCAATGTGCATTTTTTATGTTCTAGATGTTATGGATATATTTGATCATTTAGCATTTTTTAGATAATTGTAAATTCACAGGGGTTGACCGTGCAGAAGGAGCTAGAGTAAAAAATTTGAAGGCAAACTTATTCATTGAGTTCAAAATAAACGGCCTTGGACCATTGAAGTACTTAAGTATTGGAGTTCCATATGAACTAAGGGATTTTTTTTGTGCCAAAATAAGTACTACGTTGTAGACCTCTTGCTGAGACAAGAATGTTGGACTACATTACTCCTACAACCCAGCTGACACCTAGTTGAACTAGTTGGTCGAGGGAGATATCAGCATCTAGTGGGAAAGTTGATGTGTCTTTCTCATACCAGACTAAATATTGAATGTGTTGTCGGAGTGGTGAGCCAGTTTACGCACCGATTAGTTGGATGTTGCCATGCGGATTGTAAGGTGATTAAAGAGAACATATGGACATGAAATTTTGTTCCAAAAATACGAGCATATTTGGAAATACATATATAGGTACACGGATGCAGATTTTAGTTCATATTTGTCGATAGAAACCTTGTGACTTGGCAAAGCAAGGAGCAAAAAGTCGTATCGCTGTCAAGTGCTGAAGCTGAGCTTAGAGGAGTAAAGAGTGATTTGAGTGAAGTATTGTGCTTAGGAAGCTACTCAGAGAGATTTGATCCACCTACACATACGTGCCAAATCTATTGCCGCAACAAGACTGCAATTAGCATATCAGAGAATCTGGTTCAACTTGATCAGATAAAACACGTTGAAGTGGATAAGGCATTTCATCAAGGAGAAGATCAAGAGAGAAGTGGTAGAGTTTTTTCTATATTCGGTTAGAAGAATAGTTGACAGACATTTTAACTAAACAATCGAATTTCAAGAGTTTTGAAGAAGTTCTTGACAGATAACTATCAGTAATCTTGTTACTAAACTTGAGAAGGAGTATTGAACGATGTCAAACCTACACAAGAATGAGATGAGCATATGACTTTACCCCATTTAGTGAAAAGATTCTTGTGTAATATAAAGTGAGGGAATATATTTCTAAATAGAATATGATGTAGGAGTATTCAATAACCAAGCGTTGTACCAGAAGATTGAAACTAAGAAAAAACTAAGAAAAGAAAATGAAAACTAATTTTTGTGCCTATTCTCCCATTCAATATCTAGAAACTCAAAATATTTGTTGCAGTATTAACTGTCAATATGTGGAGTATATGTCAAAGAAAAGTTCGATAGACAATACACATGGCCATCAAGATATTTTTTACCTATTAGCTAGGAACCTTTCTAGACCATTGATCTAATTTGATGGTTTAAAATTGTCATAAAAAATCATTACATAAATAAATATTATTGTTGTAGTATTAAGTATTGATATGAAACATATTATTGTGTGCATAATATTGATGTGTTATATATATGCATATAATTCCCGTAAAATATATAGATAAAATAACAAGAATTTCTGTAAATAAATAGTTTGAGCCTCACTACAGAGTACGAGTCTTTTCTGGTTACAAAATTAGGCTGCTTCTCTTATACCTCTCCTGTCTGACTGTCTCTACATCTGCATATATCATGCATGAAATAAATACTGTCAATATTGGATATGATATCTCATATACGTGGTCAAACCATTTTCTTACTATTTTTTACGTATCTCTATTATATACACAGAACCTATTTGTGTTTGTATTCATCATTTAATCTCATACTCCTACTTATTAATTTAATCTAATCAATCCTAATTACGAAGTAAGATATCTGATCTAATTTTTGTTATAACTTGAAATCCTATATATAAATGAGCTTATAAGCAAATAACCCTCAGTTTTATTTACTAAACTTGTCAAAGTAAATCTACTATCTTTATTGGCATAAACCATAATTTCCCCCTAATTAAATACAGATATCTAAGGCGCTATAATATTATAGATTCACATATATGTGTGTGCTGTGTATGTATATACTGAGACAGAGCGCCGAAGCACTGACAACTGTTGAACTCCAGCTAAAGGTTTTTCTGTGTGTAATTGTCAGAGCGCAGCTAATTATTTAATGTAATCATCGATTAAAATAAGCAAGGATTTTACAAAAAGGCATGGGTTTGCGCTAACATGCGCACAATTTGCACACCTGTCTCTCATGCTTCAAACAAATCAAACCAAACATAACGGTCCCTATTCATAGCCGTAGGTATCCACGACATCGTTTTGCTAATCACTTTTCACAATCCCGCTAGTACTATTTCATTCGTATGCCATCAAATGATAATAATGCATCCCCCCCCCCCCCTTATTTTTATTAAAAACTTACATATATACAAAAATAAAATTCATATTCAATCAAGTATTTTCAGTCCACATTTTCTTTATACTTTTTTTAAATTCATACCGAGTCGAACTAAGACATTTATCTAAGAAAAAAGTAATTAGAAAACATTTTATGTTTTAAGGTAATATATGTCATAATACTTAGTTGCCTGGTAAGATTCAATTTTGTGAAGTTAGTAATTTTAGCTACTAATACTCATAGAAGAATATATATTTGTGTGCTTTTTCCCTCAAGAGTATAATGCTCTTTATTTTTAAAATCGTAGTAATATATTTGAGAAAAAACATAGTAAGATGTTGTCCTAACGTTTAAATGTACTCTTAAAAATGTGTCGATATTTAAAAGGCAAAAATAATTTCTTAAACGCAATTGGAAGAGGGTGAATCCCGACACATTATTTTCAAAAGTAGTACAGTATAAAATTTGATTCGAGAACAAATGTTTAGGCGTTACAAATATTGGGACGGTTTTGTGAATATGTCCGACAAGATCTAATATATTTCCAATTTATATTTAGAAGTGATTAAAGTATAATTTTGTACTACAAGCTAAATATCTCAAGCTACTAACAGTGGGTAGGTAGTATTTACATAATTGTATGTACTAAAAAATTAGAATAATTTTATCATTTTCATAGTTTCTTAAAACAATGGATCTATCTATTCTAATTGAGTTTTCAGTTTACTTGGGTGGTGATAATAATATACTCCATGATCATGATTTTTTAAGAAAATTTAATGAAAAAAGAAAACAAAATATAGAAGAATAACACGAAAGACAAAGTAAAAAACTAGAAAGTAAACAATAAAATAAGTAACAATAGTATATTTTAAAACATAGACTAGTAGTATAGTAAGTTATAAAATTACCGTAAAGGTGTTTGAAAAAAAAAGTTATAAAATTATTTTACAATCAATATAATAATTAAATTTTATCACTAAAAATAAAACTAAATTTATGTAAATTTATACTTTCTCTTTTTAATATTTTAGACTTGGTCTTCAACATAAAACAGCATAAACTACTGGGACTAAGTTGGAATAAATCACATAACTAGTTCATTTAGCGGCAGAAAAATATGAAGAATGAAGCAACCATATAATGATTTTGTTAACATCCGGCCTCTTAAATGATTCATAGTTTAAGAAAACGTCAAATCCGGACTAGAATGTAGAAAGGGACATAACATAAGCAATCAATATCAATGCAGCAGACGAAATGATCAAGCCCAAATTAGCAACAAAATTCGAGATTGTTTAATTAATTAAATTACCAGCTGTTTTGAGAGTGACCGAAATCAGGGTTTGTCTTTGCTTTCTGCCCACCATTTCTGCCATCGCTTCCCTGATCCCCATCGCCGTAGTAGAGCTGCAATCGCGACTCCAATCCGGGATAAAAATGGCGCTGGTTTACGCCGCCGTACAATTTCGCAGGAAATTGTGAAGAATTGGACTGAAGGGTCCCCCTACTACTCGATTGATCGGAGGGGAATGAGAAATGTGGCTGTAGCTCCGCTGCCGCTGAGAAACCGCTGGTGAAGTAATCCATCGGAAAGAAGTTGGAATTCTCATCGGATGCATCCTTGCCTCCGCTCAATAGCTCGGTGAAGGAAGCAACATAAGAAGATTTCTCTTTCTCTTTCTCATTTTCCTTAACCGCCTTCTCAGATCTGGCAATCGAGCCCTTGCTGGTCTCGGAGCTGCTGCTACCACCGATAGAGGATTTTCCCGCCGCCGCCATCGCGGAATCCGGGAGCTGAAAGGGGGAATTGATCGGCGGCAGCTCTGCAATCGAGCTAGCCGCAGCCGCGAGCAGCCACTCCACCGCCTTGCTCGGCTGATCGTAGCCTAATCGGTCCTGCAAATCATAGAATTCGATGGCGGTGTTAACCGATAATCGAACGCGGCGGTCTCTCAGCCCTCGCGATGTGAGGACCTTGCTGTGGCGGTCCTTCCCGCCGGTGGCTCGAGAAACCCTAACTATCCGCGACGACGGCCAGCCGTAGAGTCCGCCAATTCCGCCTCCTGGATCGGCCGCGCCGCTCCGCTGATTCTCCCCTTGCTCATCGTTCATTTTGTTCTTCTCTCTCTGGCTTGCTATCGGTGAAGCATAGCCGCCATTGCTAATATTGGGGAATTTACACGGGATCTGATCCACCTCCATTTACAGTTTGAGTCTCATACCGGTTTTGTGAGAGCTGAGTTTGGAGAATTAGGGTTTTTGAGCTGAAAAAGGAGCTAGCTAGGTAGCTAGAGAAGAGTAGGGATCAGGGAGGGATTAAATGTACTGAGTTAAATGTATAAAGGGTGAAAGATTGAAGAAAAGAGAGATAAAGGGTTGGGTGAATTTAGAAGGGAGAAAAAGCTTTTTCTGCAGTTGTTTTTAATAACAAAAATCCAAAGCGCTTGCTCACAGATCCTTTGTCTTTCTTCCCTCTTTAACCCTGCAACAAGAAACCCAAAATACGTACACCACATCATCTCTATACGTACACCACATTATCTCTATAGTACTACATATTCCCCCGGTTTTTAAGAAATATAATGAAAAGTGAGTTGAAAAAGTTAGTGGATTGTGGATCCTACTTTTATATATTACTTTTATAATAAAATGTGAGTAGGAATGAATTAGTGGAATATGTGGTCCACTACCAAAAATGGTAAAAAGTGAAATGTGACAAACTTTGGGAGACGGACGAAAATGAAAAAATGAGACAAACTTTTAGGGACGGAGGTAGTAGTATATGTGCGTGCATATATTTATATGGGTAATTGTATTAATTTTGTTGTTGTTATGGACAAAAATGTTGACATTATTAATTAAAATGATACATTTAAATGCACTTGGGTCCCGCGGTGGGCCGCGTTAAATGCACCAAACTTCCGGCCTGGGACGGTCTCGGTGACGCAGTCGCGTCCCGAGGCCGCACCTGGGGTCCGTCCGTGGCTGGCGTTAGGTGTGCTCGTGACGCACACGAAGAGTCCCGGCCTGTCGTTGGATGTCTTGCGGGCCGGGCCACAAGTCCCCTCCATTTTTTTAATTTTTTCATTTTATTTGCCTATATACTTAATTTGTGCACCTTCTTCCACACTTTCTCCATTTCAATCCTCTTGTATTTCAATATTTCTGGCTTCTATGGAGTGGTTTAACAACGACCATTGACAGATGGACGATTTCGTCAATGCCAACACCATGAGATGATCGCCTACCTTCGCGCCAAAATGAAGAACTAGTTTTTTCATTTTTTTTATTTTCTAGGACTTGTAATTTATTTTCTAGGATTTGTAAATTTTTTTCTAGGATTTGTAATTTTCTTTTTTCGACTGAACAATGAATTTTCTCTATTTTAATTGTTCAACGTATTCTATTTTACGAGTAAATAGGTTGATGTTGTGAATAGTGCAATTTAATAGTTGGGGTCTGGGATGAGGCCTGTAGGGTTAGAGGAGTTGTGGCCTGAGACTCAAATTTAGGGAATGATGACGTGGAGGGGACTTGGGGACGAGGTTGGGGATGCTCTAATGTCACATCAGTTTTAATTTTGGCTATTATAGAACAATTTTAAAGAATGATTAAGTTATAATTTTATATTTTAATTTTAAAAGTTATGAAAATAGCTAGAAATCAATAAGAATTTATGTTTTATGTGACAATTATTTCTATATATTAGGTGTGACAGCCTAATTAAGAAAATGTAGATGAGTTCGAATTCATAATTTTTGGCTTAATATAATTAATTAACTTACATATAACATAATTATATGTCCGCTAGAATTATTAGTTAATATTCCGAGAATCTCAAAATATATCGGGCTTAGCTAGTTTTGGTATTATGGCACACTAATAATTTCTAAATTAGAGCAATCAGAAAGTTTAATTTCGAACATTGAAAATGAATATAGATTAACTTTTTAGTAAGATATAGTACTCTCTAGCTACGTCACAAAAAAAGTCTCGTATTAGTATATTTTAGTTCATTTTGTATTGTTAAAAACATTTACCTCACATATTACACTAGTGTAATACTGACACTATTTTAATTCTTTTTATCATTCTCTTCCATATATACTTTGTCAACTGAACCTAAAAAACTTAAAGTAACCTTACATTATTAGAATTCTCACTGTTATATTTAGAATAATCTTTCTATCAAAAGTACACATAAAAGAAGGGGGACACAATTTGAAGATTAGAAAAAGTATCAAAGGTAGCAAAAAGAAAAGGATGAATGTTGCATTTGCTTTTATTCCTAGTCATCTTTGGAGGTTATTCAACTCTATCTTGGTGCGTTTGGTGTGACCTGTAATCATTAAAGTGAAAAAAGAGTAAAATAAAAAAAAATCTAGATAAGAGTCTTCTCTACATTATTCTCTCTCTTACTATATTTTTTTGATTTTAACTATTTATTATCATTTTTCCAAAACGAGTGCAAAAAATAAAATGACTCTACTACTGTGGAACGGAGAGAGTATATACTAACTACTTTTCAACTAATTCATTGGTAGCACGCTTTCTTTTTAATTAATAATAAGTTGAGTTCGAGTCACTAAATATAAGATGGTAAATGGAAAAATATTATTAATCCTAATTTTTAAATATAAAATGAGAGAAGTATCGACTTTTTTTTAAAGGAATTAATGGGCATTTTTCTATTAATTTATAATTTTTCTCAATGAATATGAGTAACACATGGAGTTTGTGATTCTGTGAAGTTAGAAACACTTGGAAATAATACAATGTATTTTTGATAATGTAATTCTTGCACGGTTTTTGAAATGGTGTTATATATAACAACACAACTTTTTTTATACTATAAAATTTTCAATTATTAAATAATAATTAAAAGTTATTAGTTATTATTAGTTAGCACACTAATACAACCCTATTAATGAAACAATATCATTTTAGTTCTCAAGTGAGATGTAAGTATGTAATAAAGTGTGATAGATTTCACTGAGATGTATTTATGATTGCTATATGAATGTCATATTTGTGTGATAGTATTAAAATATCTATTTTATTAATTAAATATAATTCATTGTTTGGTAGTATGATATATTAAAATTAAATACATCCAATAATGTATTAGGCTAAGCTAAAATGTCGTTGTCTTACTACTATTATTTGAAAGTTGACAAATACAATTTCTTCGAAGCATGTAACTCTTCATTTCTTCTCTACTTAACAATTACTTTTAATAGTACTTTTCTTTTGGTATTCACTATTCATACGTGGGAGGTGCACAAATTTATTTTGAGAGAGAGATATTGAAAGGTGAGCAATTAATTAAGATGGTTGAAATAGTAAAAATTTAAAAATCCGTTTAACAGTTAGGACTTAGGAACGCATTTAAGGGTATAAATTAAAATCATTTTCTCCATCGCAGGGAATATATGGTTAGATTAGATCATTAGATAGAGAAGATAATTATTATAGCAGAGAAACGATTGCAAGCTCAATTAAGATTAGGACATTTAAAATGACTTATGATCAAAATATAAACCTCAAGAAAATATTGCAAGATCAATTAACCAAATTGGGCAAATTGGAGACGATTAAGAGGACTGCAGTCTGCATGGATTATATATGTTAAATTATTATATTAAGTTTATTTCTTCAAAAAAATATGTGTCTTGGACATATCCAGTCACAAAACGAATTATCATATTAGTAATTACATAATTACTTATATAGGTTACTTTTTTTATAACTAAAATGAAAGAATAATAGCGTAATTCATAAAGCCTCAAATAAATTAATAGAGGTTGGTCACATTGACCTTTTGGGCCAAAATCACTACGTATACCGTACTTTTAAATATCCTAGTATATGCTACATAAGTACTCCCTCCGTCCGCCATTAGGAGTCTCATTTATGGACGGTACGGATTTTAAGAAATGTTAAGAAAAGTGCGTGAAAAAAAGTTAGTGGAATAGAGGTCACACTTGTATATATTAGTTTTAAATGAAATGTGAGTGAAATGAGTTAGTGAAAGGTGAAACTCTATTACCATTTATGGTAAAAGTGAAACGGGACTCCTATTCGCGGACGGACTAAAATGGAAAAACGGGACTCCTATTCGCAGACGGATGGAGTACTAACTAATGTATGTTAATCTATCCACGAAACAAATAAAATAGTTAGTACGAGATGTCGAGATGAAACGCTAGTCGTTGTTAAAAAAAACATGTCGTGGAGATGTGCAAAAGCCATTTTCAGCTGCCAGCTTGAAAGTAGAAAAAGATCCAATAAAGTTGAACATATATACAAGTCTTCCGATTAAAATAAAATTAATACAAGTAATATTGAGCTTTTGATTTATAATAGCGATAACATTTTTAGGAAAAGCAAGTAATAAGATTAAAGGACAATATAATATTGCTCCCAAATTAAATTAAAGCAATAAAAAGAGTACGTAAAGTGAACCAACTCAAAGTTTCAAGTTGAGAAGTTTGATTATAACTCATTTAGTCTCCTTAAAGCCCACATTAACTTATGCCTTTTTCTTTTAGAAAAAAAGTGGTTTTGTTAGGATAAGTATCCTAATAAACAAATGGGTATAAATAATAACAAAAGGCACTTTAGAGTAAGATGGCTATAGAATAATATTCCACATAGTAATGATAGCGTTTCATTCCTTGCTCTCTTTCTTCGTTTCTTTCTCTCAAGAAACAGATGAAATTACAAAGTTTGGTTATCAATTTGATCAAAGTTAATGTAGAGACGTAGAGCATATTGTTTGCCACAAAAATTGTTATGATACATAGAGAAAAATATTACTGGTATGTTGCATTTCTTATGTGAGTGTTGTTCTCATTTAATGTGTGTTTGCATTTTTTCATTTTATAATTTAGTTTGATTCTATTACTTCAAAAATCAGTATTGATGTCATTAATTTTAGAAGTTACTACATAAAAATCACAAGCTTCAATTGTCCATTTTCTTTATAACATAAAAAATGAATGAAAGAACAAACCAAAACTTGATTTTTATGTTAATTTTAAGATATTACAATTGTTTTTTTGGGATTAAACTTGACCTGATTTGATTTAGTGCATGATTTGAATAGGTTTTTGTCTACATTCATATGAATTGGTTGTTTGATCATTCCATTGAATTTTCATAGTAATTTGGAGTCTGAACCGTGAGTTTTACAAAGTCGTGGTCCCTTGGATCCGCACATACTTGCACGTCCGAACATCCAGACCGAGCTCGTATCGGAGTTACTGTATCAAGACACAAGTGATTGTGTCAATCTTAGCTTCTTAGATCGCGCTAGCTGGTTAGTTTCCAAAATCAACTCCAGCATTTGTCGGGGTTGTTGTAAATCAATCATTATTAGAAATTTGATCACAATCCCTACTAAACCTATCGTGTTGAATAGTACTTGTAGTTGGAAATTGAAATAAAAAATACAATATATATTACTATTAAATTGGATAAAGACCAATCCTCTCCATGCAGAGGTCGTAGAGGAACTTGCTGCATTTGGAATTGGTTAATAATCGTAAGTCAATTTGTTAAGTTTATAATGTCGTCAAAAGCCAATAACACGCCTCCTTAATTGTAAAAGTCGCATTGTCCCAACAGGACGATATTCACTACGCCTTTCTCATTATTTATATTTTTCATATCACCATTTTATCATCATATACCCAAATTGGGAGCTGCTTTTCTTTCTTTTATCCTCTTTTACTTTTCAGGTCATTTTTTAACGATCCATTGGCAACGATTTTCCCCTAATTTTATTTTAATATTTCATCGCCTTTTTTGTGCCAGTGATCGACCGATCTCTCTCTCCCTCTCTCGTTGGCAGGCGTTTGCAATTAAGTGACAAATTCAGCTCTGATGCTGTTACGGATTCGTGAAACTGTGTTGTAGTAGTTGCTCTGAAATTTGATCGAAAGGGAAATGGAGGAAGGGAGGTCCACGGCATCTGGAATCGAAGCTGATTCAGTGTCATTGAGCCAACGCCGCTCCAATTGTATGTGTGTGTGTGTGTGTGACTTTTTTGGTTGATGTATGTTTTTGGTGTTATCATTTTATTTCATGAAATATCATTGTTAATCTGATTGTATATTGGCACTGATATTATCTATACATACATACATACATACATACATATATGTGCTGCGTGCATGATTTTGTAATTGAATTTTGTAAAATGCGAAATATGAATCCAAATTAAGCTTGAGGAGTCTGTGCTCTAAGCCAGGAGTAGTTAGTAATGTTTAAATTGATTGAAGGGTGTTATTATCATTTTGCAGTCATATACCAGTTTACTCAGCAAAGTCTACCAGCTTGTAAACCTGTCCTATCACCTGTGTGGGTAAGCAAATGATGGAAAATCGCAAATGCTCGATGGCGTACTTATGAATCTGTGTAATGAAACTCTAGTGTTATTGTTATGTATGAATTAAATTTGCGCTTGACAGGTGGTTTCGGTATTTTTCGTGGTCGGGGTGTTATTTATCCCGGTTGGGATTGGCTGTCTTCATGCTTCAAGAAGTGTAAATCTTCTTCTTCATCTCGTTTTAGTGTGAGATTGTAGTTTAATGTGTATAAGCTGTCAATGAACGTATATTTGATTGCAGGTTGTTGAAATTGTCTATAGATATGATGTTGAATGCATTCCAGCGCCATTCAGAGGCAACAAGCTGGCATACATTGCAAATGATTTCATTCCCAAAAATTGCACCAAACACCTGAAGGTAGTATACTCTGATGCCATCAGCTGTGTATTAGCCACTAATAAGTGGAAAGAGAATTTGGTAGCTCTGATTTGTTTAATATGATAAATGTATCTTACTGCATTGACTTTATATAATGTCTGTATTTCCAATGAGGCTAGAGCCAGATGGGATAAAAAACTCGATGATAAAAATTGCTTATCTGATAAAAGAGTTCCTGATGCCGATATCTAGATTTTATTTATTGGTGAACAAGGAACAGAATTGGAATATAGTGTTTGTTTCATGTTATTGTTCTGCTGTTAAGGAGGGTAGATTAATACTCTGATTGGCTGGTATCTAAAATGAGGGCGACGGCAGAGCCATGTGGCTCTGGTATTGGTATATAAAACGAAATGCCTGTGCTTTGTTTGCGTGTTATTTTCAAGTTTTAGTCTGCGCCTGTTTCTTGTTTTGTCCTGAAAAAGTACGCCAGTTTAATGGATATGTAAATGTCACCGGATAAATGTTATATGAATTTCGATTGAGTAGGCACATATAGCATTGGGGACTTTTGAAATTCCACAGGAACAAGTGATACTGATGCATTGTTGACCAGATTCTTATTAAATGTCTTTCCTTACTTGAATTTCCAATTACCGAGTGCTGGTGGAATTTGTTGTTTGTATTGATTTATCTTTTCTGTTATACTATATGTAACTTGTTTTTACAATTTGATTGCTTAACTTCAAGTCTAGCAAAGATTACATAATTAACCTGTTCCAGAAACCTGGTATATAGGTTCCCAGGAGTATGAAAGCTCCAATATACGTCTACTACCAGCTTGATAACTACTACCAGAACCATAGACGGTAAATTGTTCATTTTCTCATATCCAGATATGGAACACCAAGTCTGCATTTTCTGCATGTACATATAATATGAGTTTGATCAATGCAGAACTTATTTTTTAAATGCAGAATGCTGAACCAAAATACGGGAGTTCATTATTAGTTTGTGTTTAGTTCATTAACATTTTCTGTGCAATATGTTTGACACCCGCGAGATGAATGAACCATAAAATGGATTTTTTTTAAATGAACTAAAAACAAACTAATATTGGAATCTGTTACCTAACAATGACCTCAGTGGTATGGTTCTGTTCTGCATTCAGACTGGTTTTGCCTTTAATGCCGCCCTATATATATTTAGTCTATTTTATTGGTTTTATCAAGGTATTATAAGAGCCGAAGTGAGCGGCAGCTCTTGCATGGATTGGAGTACCCTGATATAGGTTCGTGCGCACCAGAGGATGTTATCAATGGTCTCCCAGTTGTCCCATGTGGCCTGGTTGCTTGGAGTATGTTCAATGACACGTTCTCTTTCTTCCGGGGAGTAGACGAATTAAATGTCAACAGGAAGAACATTGCATGGAAGAGTGACCGTGATCATAAATTTGGAAAGCATGTTTTTCCCTTCAATTTTCAGAATGGAAGTCTAATCGGTGGTGCAAGACTTGACCCCAATATTTCTGTAAGTGGTTGCATCGGTTCGAAAACTTTTTAACTCTTAAACGTGAGACATAACTTTGAAATCCATCACGCCCATTTTTTTATTTATAGACTTAGGTCTCATCTATTTAACTCAGTGTTTAATTGATCTGAAAAACATCCCTTGCATGTTTCATATTCTCACCCCCTTCTCTTTCTCTCTAACTCAAGCATGCACAGTCACAACCTGGGCATTCAATTGTTTCCTAACCAAGATTTCACTATTTTATCTGGAATGATGATGATTTGGTCACAGTTATCTGAATATCTAGGGTAGTTGTGTTTGCATGTCTATACTTATAAGAAGCCAAGTATTTTATCATGGAGAAAGTCTGATCCCATTTTTTACCAGCCGTGTACTGTTGGATATGAATTTTCAGTTCTCATGAAGTATGAGTTTCGCATCTTTTTTATTTTTAGGTGTATACTCCCTCCGTCCTCAAAGAATATGCACATTGGGTTAGGCACGGGTTTTAATGCAAAATTAGTAAAGTAAGAGAGAGGTGGAGAGAAAAAGTAATTAAAATATTGTTAGTGGGGAATGAGTCCCACCTCAATAGAGAGAAAAGAGTTTCCAAAATTGGAAAGTGCATATTCTTGTGGGACGGACAATAAAGGAAAGAATGCATATTCTTGTGGGACGGAGGGAGTATTTTGTAACCACTGCATCTTTGGTCTTCTGATATGTAAAATTCTGAGCTGTTTGTATTTTTTATTCTTGTTCTCTTACCATTGGTCTTCTATATGGATTCTATCAACTTGCACCAAGTAGCTAAGTGATCAAGAGGATCTTATTGTATGGATGCGCACTTCTGCTCTCCCATCTTTCCGGAAGTTGTATGGAAGAATTGAGGAGGATTTAGATGCTGATGATACAATCTCCGTCAAACTTCTGAACAACTACAATACCTACAGTTTCAGTGGCAGCAAGAAGATTGTTCTCTCAACATCAAGTTGGTTAGGAGGCCATAATAATTTCCTGGGGATAGCCTACCTTTCTGTTGGCTCGTCTTTTATATTTGTCGCCTTTCTCTTCCTAATGCTTCATATACAAAATCCAAGGTAAAATTTGTAAAAGCACGAACACTCATGCTTATGATTTTTCCTATTTTAATGCTGCTTGCTCGTTGATTCTTCTCTCTTGGCTGAAGCATTCTTTTCATGTGATTGTTTTAGGATGAAGAGCCCTTTTTTTCTCTTGAGGACCAATCATTTGGTTGTTTCATCTTTGTAAACTAACTTCACAGTACCAACATAGTCATTAGAAGCGTACTCCTTGTTTTATGTTCTAATAGAAACTGAGTGATGTCCATTGAGTTGTATAGAGTTTTGTGTAATTTACATTTAAAAAAAACACCAAAAATGCTAAAAACAGCCAATCTAAAATATCTTTCCTTGGTAAGAATAATGTTAGTTGTGTGACTTCAACTTTTCTGAATTGTGTTATATTCGTACTTCATTTTGATCTTCATTCTTCTTATTTTTGTTTCCCAGATCATATGTTGATACGAGTAATATATCATGGAATCGGAAGCACATATACGATTAAAGGTTGAGTAACATCTCGATCTCTTATTGTGATATAGAAAAGAACTGTTTGGTTTTTATTTGAGACAGGGTTGGATGCTTGTTGATGATTATGAGAAATTTGAATTGAGTTTTGAGGATAACATATTTAACTGATGAACCATATACCCACATAGTAGAATACATTTAACCTAGGACAGCAGAAATATGCCTGAAAAAGTACTCATCCTTGAAAGCCTAAAATGTTACTATTTGCTATTCTTATTCGAATTGCATGTCCAATGACAAAAGAAAATTATCGACTCCATTTTCTCTTTCGTCCTATCTTTCATATATACCATTGCCTTCTCCCTGCATCATCTATCATTTGTTTTATCTGCCTCCATTCATTCATTTACATTCTCGAGATCCCTTCGTTGTCCTCTTCTGCTGCTGCCGCTCGTGTCTCTCTTGCCCGTGAGGGAGCTTCTACGCCCGTGAAGTGGTGGGAACTCTTTGAGAAGGGCTAAGAGAAATGGGATTTGGAATTATGCTTGACGAAACATTTCCTGCATATTAGTATCAAACAAAGAAGCTCTGTGCTTTTAATGTCAAATGATGAGTAATTATGTATTTATGTTCTACAACAGGTATTGATTGATGCAAAGAATGCCGGGAAGGGCGTCGCTGGCCACACCTTATTTCTGGAAGCATTCATCTTCTCCAGTCCTTCCTTGGCTATCGTCTCGAACTTCAGCCCATTCAACACCTTCTGAGGGAAGATTGTTGGCGCGTGCAACCTCAACCCAGTTCTCATACCTCACTTGCTTTTTCATTTTTGTTGTGCAGCAGCAACAAATTCTAGAGAGAGAGAGAGAGAGAGAGAGGGATTCTTGTAGGGGGTGTGAAGTTGATTTCTTGTATCTATGTAGGTTTTAGAGAGAAGAGAGAAAATAGTTGCTGTGAAAAAGATGTTGAAACTATTTTGCATATGAGAGGCCATTTAGGTGAAGAAACCATTGGTGGACCCTGAATTGTAGAAATAAAATGCCAAGTGTTTGGTTTCCTTGTTTTTTGTTGAATCAATACCTTTTGACATGTTCAATTTACTATGTTTTTTCTAATTGATTTCCGGAAACTCAGGCATTCATTTCTTGTTTATTTGACTAGTGAAAATTACTGAATAAATTCAGAAATTATTTGGATTTTAGACAACCAATTAATTATTCAGAATAGGATTATATGAGCAAACACATAAATATACTCCTGAAATATAAGTGGATATAGGAAGTCGTGTTGTTGAGATCTCTTTGTTGTACTCCCCCCGCCCCACAATAATTATAACTTTTTTGCATTTCGACCCGTCCAATAGTAATTGTCACACTTCATTTTTAGTAAGTAGTTCTCACATTCCAATAACTCATTTCACTCACATTTTATTATAAAATCAATATAAAAAGTAGGTCTCATATTCCATTAACTTTTCCAATCAACTTTTATTTACATATCTTAAAACTCGTGCCCACAATAAGAGTGACACTTATTATGGGACAGATGGAGTAATTATATTATGATTTTCTCGATGAATTTCAGTTTGAACTAAAGACAGTAGATTCATGGTTATGAAAAGATACGTCATTTACATAACATCCCATTATTAATTTATTATAGAATATAGTTTGTTATAAAAATTAGTAGTATTTCATTTGTTTTTTGTCTGTCCCAATTAAGTTCATCTCAATTTTATTCTCTCCACTTAATGTAGAGTAAAGTTGCATAAAATTCCATTATGTGAAAATTCCGTACTACTCAAGAAAGGGGTTATCTTCTTTGAAACAAAGGGAGGAATATCAAATATGCACTAATCAAAAAAAATTTTAAAAATCTAAAAATAACTCTAGTTATGAGATACTACTAATCATTTGCTAACTTAAAAATGAATTCGATCATATACATCAATCAGTTTTGTTAACAATTACTACAAAAAAATTAAATCAAAGCACGAAATTTCAAATTGAAGAAAATAGAAAACTGTAAAAATGAGACGCCAGAAAATGGAATAGAGAATTCCGAAACGAGGGGTATATTGGGAAAGTGGAAATGCGGAAGAAGAAATTGAACGGAAAAGGTGGCGTTGGCCCGTCGTTTTCCGGCTACCTTCCAAAATTGTTCTTTTTATAACTATAATTAGGTCATGCAGTTTTGATTCACCAGTGAGGTTTGTAAAAGAAATGTAATGGAGTAATTGAGTAAATTACTTTAATCTATACAATTCAAATTTGTTGTAAATATTATAAAAAGTATAATGCTAGTTTTTTTAGATAATAAATTAGAACTTAGACATAAACTATAAATTAGTACTCCCTTTGTCCCAAGTTAGATACACCTTCCCTGAACGTAGGCATGCACAAACCGACCCGGCCCGGCGGTTAACCGCCGGTTCGGGCCCGCCGGTTCATGAACCGGAACCGGGCCCGGAACCGGCGGGTTGAACCGGCAGAAGGGTTGAAGGGTCGGAAGGGCCGGTTCAGGTTCGGCAATATATTGAACCTGAACCGGCGGTTCAAAACCGGCGGTTCGGCGGTTCGAACCGCCGGTTCAAAGGGTTAAATAGTGTTTCGTAGGTTAGGGGTTCGTAGGGTTTGCGTAGGGGTTTAGTATAGCCGTTGGAACCGGCGGTTCGCGGGGTAAACCGCCGGTTTGAGGGGTAAACCGCCGGTTCGGGAGCCGGTTTCTGACGGTTCCGGCAACTTTTCAGAGGCTAGGTCGTAGGGTCAGTGTGTAGGCCTGCAAAACCGGTCAGAAACCGCCGGTTTTCGGTCAGAAACCGGCGGTTTTCTGACGGAAACCGTGGATAACCAGCCGGTTTAGGGTTGAACCGCCATATGTTTTTGTATATGCAAAAACAATTACATAATTGTATTTGTATATATTCTAGTCGATGAAGTATATTTCTCTATACGGCTAAATGAGGGAAACTTTTGACAATTCTACTATATTTGTTGATTGTTAGACGAAACTCAACATTTAAAGTTGAATTGCTAAAGGTGTCCTTAATTTAGTTATGTAGAAAGATCTTCTTCGCCGGTTAAGAGTATATATATAATACACTTATACGTTTAAGAACTTCAACATCGTTTCTTGTCATTTGTAATTAGTTCTTCACTAGTAGTCTCATTTGTATTTAAATTTTGTTTAAGACTTCAAGACCGCCATATGTTTTCAATTTGTAATTGTTGTAACTTGTAACGTGTAATTTGTAAACATGCAATTTCAATAAAATTACAACTTTATCCGTATTTTTTTCAATTTTATTTACTCACATTTCATAAAAAAACAAACTTGAAAAGTGTAATGTAAGTTGATTAAAATTGAAAAGTTGATAAATGCAAAAAAAAAAAAAAAAAATTCGTCGAACTGGCCCGGAACCGGCGGTTCAAGCCGAAAACCGGCGGTTTTGAACCGCCCCGTAACCCGCCGGTTTTTTGAACCGGAACCGGAACCGCCGGGAGCTAGGCGGGCCGGTTCAGGTTCATACATTCCCCGACCCTTGAACCGCCGGTTCATGACCCTGAACCGGCGGTTTTCGACCCTTGTGCATGCCTACCTGAACGGCATAAGATGCTATGCAGTTTTTATTTTGTGTATTGAGTGAAAAGAATAAAATAAGAGAGAAGAATAAGGAGTAGATTGCGTCTCGGATTAGGGTTTGGAGGGTGGTAGCGGTGTTGTTTGGGGGCGGGGAAGATCGTTTCGATGGATTTTTGCAAGGTGGAGATGGTATTGTACAAGGATTGGAGTTGATCGTGGAGAGGGAAATGGTCGGAGTTGAGGAGCTGCTTCTCTAAGGAAACTACGGCGGAATAAGCTGCCATCGCTGAACCAATTAACGTACAGAGAGAGAGATGCAGAGAGAGAGTTCTGTTCGGTCGTCTTTGTCTGTGTTTCAAGTTTCAAGCAAAGAGTGTTCGCGCTCGCTACGTCAACGGCTCATCGTGACTCCTGATGGATCAACCCGAACTGACTTGGTAAGATTCAGTCATTTATGTTTTGTTTAGTTAAGATGGCTTATTGAGTAATTTTTTTATCTTAACAGTGACTTCTTAAATTTGAGGGTCAAAGCAATTTTAACTCAATTAATAACTTTAAGCTTTAACACTAATAATTATTTAATATTTAAACACTATACTGAAATTCATTTTTGTCATTAAAAAAACTATAAATAAATATTTTATACATTAAACTAGTTCAATCATACCAAACCAAAAAATAAAACAATTCACGTAACATTTGTATTTGTAGGGGCGTATGGCTAAAGATGTCAATTAGTACATATTTTAATGGAAATTCTATGTTTAAAATCTGACCGCGGGTATAAAAAATTAATCTCAACTATTCAATAAATCACAAAACTCTACGTGAAATGAAACTATTTATCGTTGGCCCGTCGTTTTCCGGCTAACTTTCAAAATTGTTCTCTTTATAAGTATATATATCGCTATTATAAGATGTTAATATCACATTATTGATATTAAATTTCATTACCTGCCTTACACGGCTACGGCTGAGCTTTAATACTACATGTCATTGCAATTTGAAATAAACTGTATGAATTAGGCCGGTCCAAACACAACCAACCATATTTTTCATGTCAGTCAAATATTATTAATATTATAAACGTATATAAATTAAGAGAGATTTTGATATGTCACAAATAATATAAATACTGATATAAATGTTTCTGTAATTTTAAATAATTGAATTTTGAGCTGGCTAATTAATTCAAATTTCCAAAACAATGTCTTTTATGCTAAAATAATAAATTAGTGGTCCCGACATATTGTCACGTGGTATGTCTAACCAAACATAATTGCAAAAAATCACTTCTCTCTTTTTTTCTCTCTCCTAATTGTAATTGATTTAATAAACCACTTGGCAATATAGTGTTCGGACAACTAATTTTTACTCTTTATGCAGTACAAGAGCTAGTTGTATTACTATCAAAGAAAAACTAACGAAGCTTTTGTAATGTGGAAAAGACAGAATTGGTAGATAATAACATAAATTATGCATGGGCAAGAAACTCCCACTTGTCACATGCAGCCTACGTGAAGTTTCCCTTATGCTAGGCCAAAGGGAAATGTCTTCTCAAACAGATATTAATTAACATAACCAAAATAACTTCAATTACCATCCCAACCTAATTTTCTTTAGAGCATCCGCAACCAGGGACGAATCCAGAAATTTATACGAAGAGGGGCAAAAATATATATAGACAAAATTTAAGAGATTTAAGAGGGGCAATTAGTAAGAAATTAAAACAAATATATTTTACATGTATAGTTTATGTATATTTGATGAAATTTGAGGTGGGGCATTTGCCCATGCTAACTAGTAGCTAGATCCGTCCCTGTCCGCAACGCGTCTCTTATCCATCCCCGTCTCATTTTGGAGAGACGAGACGGATAAGAGACGGCGATGCAGCCCTCCGTCTCGGTCTCGTCTCGTCGAGCGTCTCGTCCCGGAGGGAGAGTTGGCGAGACAGCTCGCCACGCGCCAGCGCCACGTGGCGAGCGCCGGTTCGTCCGTGATGCCCACTCGCCAGCCCGCGAGTGGGCGTCGTTTTTATCCGAATAAAATGTTTTTTTTTTTGTTTTTTTTAAATTCAGGACAAATTCGAAAATAAAAAAAAATTCTCAAAAAATATACTAGCCGTTTATAGTCGTTTTTTGCAAATTTTTAAATTTTTTTAAGCCCCCAATCACTTCTATAAATATCAAATCATTCCCACAAATTAATCCACCATAAAAAAAACTCTTTATTCTCACTCAAACACTCTACATTCTTCATCTTAAAACATTATTCTTCTCCCAAATTTAATCCATTCATGGATCCATTTGAGCAAATGCGTCGAATAAAAAAATCAAACACCCTGAATTTTCAAGTATCGTTGGAATCCACATACTAAAAGTTCGTCGGAGCTCTCTCCCAAATTCAAAATAAAATCCTTCACCTCCCCAAGTCTATCGCTGCGAATTTTTGTTGCCTCGAGCTTTGATCCCACGGAATAAGACGTCACAACTGATGATATCTTTTTCTGCTTCTTTGAGTTTTGAGATTTTGAATTTAGAGAGAGTGAGCGGAAGATTTTAAATTATGTATATTTTATTTATTTTTAGTATTTTGTTAATGTGGTTTTTTATTTTTTTAGAATTTTAAGTTGTAATTTTATTTTATTTAATGAAGTGTGTTTTTATTAATTGAATTTGTTGGAAATAAAAATAAAAAATGAAATTGAATGAATAGTCAAGGGATGAGATGATTAAGAGATGAAGGGATGCAGGTGTTGTCTCTTAGTTAAGAGATGGGGTGAAAAGTACAGTGGGGCCCATAAATAGTGAAGAGATGAGACGATTAAGAGACAGTGTTGCAGATGGCCAAAGCAGCGTAGACTGTCTCGAGACAAAAAAAAATCTCTAGTGTAACATTTAAAATATGAGGTGAGGCATTTAAAATCTTGGATGGAGATAATTATAAAAATAAAATCTATGGTGGTTCCCATTCCATATCCATCAACACACTCACACACCTCCATGTGTCCCTCTTCCCAAACCCAAATGGTCCTCCCCTCATCAATACGATCAAATCTATTCAAATTGATTGGATAACCAACATTGAATTCCACATAAAATGAAAGTAAAATGTGAAGATTATTTTTCTTATTTTAATAAATTTATTAATCATCCCTCCTACATACTCCTTGTGCTATAAATTCGAGCATAGGCTATTTCCATTATTCATCATATTCGTATTACTCTTTTCTCTCCCTGAAAAAAAAAACTAATTAATTAAAATGGCGAATGCCCGTATAGCAAGATTCATCAGCGAGGCGGCGCCGCCGCAGTTTGTGAGCAATATGAGGAACAGGAGGTCGAAGATGCTGGACACCATAGATGAGGAGGAGAGAGAAGCAAGCAGCAAGCAATCTGTCTCTCTGCTCAAGAATCTTCATAAATCTGTGTCCCAATTCCGCGGGTGACCATGTACTGCTCTCAATTTATGTACTAGTAATGCCCGAGCATTGTTGCTAATGCTAAGTGGTGTTCGATTTTCCACTCTCTCTCTGTCTTAGTGTTGGCTATGGACCTAATTTTGCAGAGAGCCAAATTTGGTCCTTGTTGTCATACAATTATTTAGATGTAGTACAGTGTTAATCATTTTCACTGCTTTATTTTCTTGCTATCACCAAACCGCTCATCTATTTTGTCCTCCATATATATATATATAAGTATTTCGTTGCAATATTTAGCGGGAAAATTACAAGGGTTAATTAATGTTCTTCTAAGGGGTACAATTGGACGACATGATATCGTTTGACAATACAACATCACACATGAACTATATATACTGAAAAAAAATTGAAGTGTTGTAAATTCAAAAACAAAAATAGAGTTGTAGCAGTAGTATAAATATAAATGTAAATGTAACTTTTTATCAAACTGACAATTTTAGGTAAATATTGTAATTTTCTGACCATGAATGTAAAAATATAGAATGTAGAAATAAACGGTATTACTATCATTCAAGTTTACGAAAATCGTACAGATGATATGATAGTGGGTTGATAAGATATTGGAACATGTTAGCTTTCACTTTAGATATGGGAGGCCCGGCCCAACTTCGTAGATGATCCGATGGATTCAAGCTGGGCCGGGCTGAAAATCCCACTGTTCTCAGAGGGTATCAGTTGGGGCCTGAAAAAAGAAAAATAAAATGACCAGAAATTTTATTTAGGAATAACTACGAATGTTACAATCGATTAACACTATCAAATACTACTACAATCGAATCTTACATATCCAAACCCTCGAACATTTATTGTCACATCGATAAACATTTATTGATTGCTCGAAGGTTTCCAACTCCAGATCTCACTTTCCATGTCTTACAAAACATTTCCCAAACCTCGATCGATGAATGAACACGAAATCTGGCTCTCAATAGATTTTGGAGACATCCAGGGAGCTAAATGTTGTCCAAGCATCCTAAGACAATCACAAAATAATTAATAGTTCTATTAATAAGCTAAGCTAGTGAGAAGTTGACATGATTAAAAATTTAAAAAAGTACTCACTTGAAGAGCGGCGAAGACCTTGTGTGCAATGTACTTGTGTAAGAGTGATGCTCCTCTTTGCTGAAGCTTGTCCGGATGTAGGCATAGAATTGCTTTTTGATAAGCTTTCTTCACTTGTGAGCTCTCCATTAGTTTCGTTAGAGGTATCGCCATCCACCCGCTGTTAGGCCATACGATCCGATGAAGGGAAGACAATAGCAGCCGGATATCGGATTCCTTGCCGCTCAACCACAACCTTATCTTTTCATCAACAATGCTCCTATCATCCTCTTTCTATCATCATTTTACACATTATTAATTACTCCCACCTTATTAACATAAAACAAATAGACTCACTAATAAAGGAGTATAATGTACCTCAACCCCTCTTGACTCATCATTCATTACTCCTGTGGCTGCTTAGTAATACAATATGTACAGATTCAAAATACTTAAAATTCAAACAAGAAAAATCAGTTTATTAGTTAACTAACCAAGTGTGGGTTTCTCTTGGGAGTGAAGCTTTTGCTTGGCCCACGCGATCGCTTCATCAACGTCACTCGGTACATAAGCACTTGCAGTTTCTCTACTGCAACAATCAAGCTCTATAACGTATGAGCTCACAAACTCATCTTCATCAATTTCCATTTCTTCATCAATTATTTCTGCTTTCATTCTCAATTTTATCTGCTCAATGTTAGTAACATTTTCCTCAATTCGAGGAGGGCAGCCCCCTAATTTGGTTTCACAATCCAAATCGGAAAATAGTGCCCATTTTTTATGATCGGAATCTCCGTTTCTCGTGGATGTCCACTTGGTCTTGATGTCCATTGCTCTACAAATTGTAGGAAATGAATATTACTATTAATAATTTACATTTATTGATCACTCGATTTTTTTAAACATGTCATAAATCCAAACGAGGGTATTCACAACATTGTTATCAACTTATTTATTTTAGTTTCGATGAGCTTTGCTCTCGATTGGAATTATCAAAATTGTGGAATTGATGAGCATCCAATCATGCATGCATGAGTTTGATGTTTAAACATACATCTTCGAAAATATAATTAAAACCCACTTTAATTCCATGTTTTGGTTCTTAAAAATGCACATTTTATTATAGTTATACTAGCAGTATTTACTATTAAAAAGATTCGACTACATTTTGCTATATCCAATAAAATAAGAGGATTAATTTAATTTGTAGAATCATTATTTTATACTCGCACGCACGCACCTGAGCTTCGCCGCTGACATAGCAACGTCGCCGGCTGATTCGGAATACGACCTCTTCTCCTCCTCCTTCTTCTTCTTCTTCGCATCCAACCCAAAAATGTCTATGAAGGAACGGCTCTTTTGGTTATGCTTCAACGAAGGAATATCCAAAAGGGGCAAATTCCGTCCCCTCCGCCTCAGCGACGGCGGCGGCGCCGTCTCCGTCGACCAGAAGACATCGTCGTAGAAGCTAGCGTCGGCGGATATTTGGTGGGAGAATATGCTACGTGGGCGCGGGGCACCACCGAAAATGTCGGTGAAGAAGTCGTGACGGAGATCCTCCATTTTCTTGATTTTCCAGCGAGGTTTATATGGGATTTTTGTATGTAGTTGTTAACTTGTTGTTTTGGAATATTATCCAAGTCAAGTTGAGTTTCTATTAAATAGACACGGAAGGCAAATAAGTTCCCACCTTTGTATGGAGGCGTACACACATTGGTTTATTGGATTTGGAGCAATCCTAGCCAAGGAAGTTAATTTTTACTCCCTCCGTCCCCGAATAAGAGTCGTTAATTTCCATTTTGGGCAGTCCCCCATTAAGAGTCACTCTTCATTTTTACCATAAATAGTAGTAGGCCTCACATTCCACTTAATCACTCCACTCACATTTTATTATAAAACAAATATAAAAATGTGAGTCTCATATTTCACTAACTTTTTCAACCAACTTTTCTCTACATTTCTTAAAACTCGTGCCTGTCAAAGAGCGACTCCTATTAGGGGACGGAGGGAGTAATTTATTTCTTTGAAGAATAGTAGTAGTATTTCATAATTGTAAGAGTGGAGAGTATTGAACCCCTATTCATTTTTTATAGTGCTTTCGTCTCCTCCATACACGTATAATTGTATTACTCTATAGTCTATACCTTCTTAGCTAAAATGCATTTTAAGTTAATTATGGATCTATTTGTTTTATATGTGGAGTTCTAATCTACATTACGTTCCACAAGTGTAAGGGTGTATTCAAAACCCTCATTCATATCTTACATTGGTAGTGATTTTGCTTCTTCAAGAGTATATTCTTAGAAAACCTTTCCTCTAGGATTGTCCAACCATATTTCGGTTATCACATATTGTCTGACCCGATCTGACTTTAAAATTGTCAGATATGTAATACTCATTTTATTCTCTCATAGCTAAGTCATTGTTATTTATTGCAATCATTTAAAAAAAATCAAAAAGTAAGAAAAAAGTAAAGTAATGGAGAGAACAAAGTATAGATAAGAGTCTTATTTACATTATACTCCCTTCGTCCCAACTAAGTTGAGACATAACTTTTCGACACGGAAATTAAGAACTTGTGTGGAAAAGTAAAAGAGAGGAATAAAGAAAGAAAGATAAAGAGATAGTAAAATAGATAGTGGAATAAAGTAAGAGTCATTGGATGTTTTGTTTTTTGTTAAAAAAGGAAATGACTCAACTTAGTTGGGACGGATGTAGTATTAGTTTTAAGTAATATATGAGTAGAATGAGTTAGTGGAATGTGATACATCTTTATCATTTAGGATATTGGCCCCTAATATCATGGAACTTTCAAAAAGTTGGTTTTTTTCCACAAACTTTAAGTTTGACAAATAATATCTCGAACTTTTACCCGAGTTTGTTATTTCCCACCAGCGAAAAATTTCGGCTATAATAATGGATTGAAGAACAATTTTGGAAGGTGTGCTTCAAGAAAACTATGCTCAATGATTGAAGAACTTGAAGCTCTCGAATTTGTTATCGAGAAATTACGAAAAAAAATTTGTATCATTATATTATTTGCCGGAATTTTTTCGCTAGTGGGAAATAACACACTCGGGTAAAAGTTCATGATATTATTTGTCAAATTAAAAGTTCGTGGGAAAAAACCCAACTTCTTAAAAGTTCCATAATATTAGGGGTTAAAATGGGAAACGAGACTCATATTCGCGGACGGAGGAGTAATGGATATTGAATATCATGAGGAAATAAATACTAATAAAAAGAGAGTCGAATTATTTATAATTTGACATTAAATGGAAGACAAATATTAACATCACAAGTTAATACTCCCTCCGTCCCTAAAGAGTATGAACTTTGGGTTTGACACGAGTTTTAATGCATTATTGGTAAAGTAAGAGAGAGATAGATAGAGAAATTTTTTTTAAGTATTGTTAGTGGAGAATGGGTCTCACCTCATTAGAGAGAAGAGAGTTTTCAAAATTGAAAGTTCATACTCTTTGGGACGGACGAAAAAAAATAGTGCATACTATTTAGGGACTGAGGGAGTACTGTTCGTTTGAGAGACCCTATTTTTAAAAAGAATTAAGTCTGAATCATAACATCTCCGCTTCAAAATAAGCAAAAAAAAGAACAATAGAACACTTGCATAACATAATTCATTTACTCCCTCCGTATTCAAAAAATATAATTATTTGAAACGACACGATGCACAATTGATAAAGTATGTGAGAAGATTGGTAAAATAAGATAGAGGAAAAGAAAAATGAGTAAAGTCAAAGAGAGGAAGAGAAAAAGTAATGAAAGTAAAGTTAGTGGATTGTGGGGTCCATGTCCTAAAATAAAAAGAGTGAACTACAAAACTGGTCCATGGACTATGGGTTTATCTCGCCCATAGTCCCAGGACTTTAAAAATATCGCCAGATATCCCTTGACTAAGGGTTTATCTCGAAAATGATCATTTTTCACTGTTTTCGATCGAAAATACCCTTTTGAGGGTTTGGGCAATTTAGTCTTTTTTACACATTAACATTTTAAATCTAATATTATTTCAGTTATGTATTAAATCTGATATTATTTCAAAATATATCATTCATCTTCTCTTTTGTCATCCTTCACTTTGTTTCTTTATTTCAGTATTAGATTTAATTTTATAAAATTAAATTGTATTTGATTTTTAAATATCAATAAAAAATTTTAATTAAGTACAGAAAAATAATATTAATCACGATGGAAAAATAAGAGTTATTCTATTTAGCCTTCGTCTGGTTGTTAGAATTGCTTGTGATTGAATATTATGAAGTTGACTAAAAATTTGATCCTACTAAAATTTTATATAGGAGTATTTTTGTTGAAATTTTCTAGTAAATTTTGATTGTTTTCAAATTAATGAACTAAAATTATATTAGTCTTACATTAGACGCTATCAAATATTGATTATGACTATTAATATTTGTTATTTAATAATTTTATAATTAAGAAAATTTATTAATATTTAAAAATTGAAATTTAAAATTTAATTTTGTAAAATTAAATCTAATATTGAAATAAAGAAACAATGTGAAGGATGACAAAAGGGAAGAAGAATGATAATTTTGAAATAATATCAGAGTTAGTACATAACTGAAATAATATTATATTTAAAATGTTAAAAGTGTAAAAAGACCAAATTGCCCAAACCCTCCAAAACCCTCTAAAAGGGTATTTTCGACCGAAAACAGTGAAAATGACCATTTTCGAGATAAACCCTTAGTCCAGGGATGTCTGGTGATATTTTTAAAGTCCAGGGACATGGACGAGATAAACCCATAGTCCAGGGACATTTTTGTAGTTTATTCAAATAAAAGATTATAAAGTTTCTATTTTTAAGAAATGGTCAAAAATGAAAATAGTTGCTATTTTTTAAAAGCGGAGGAAGTATTATTGTTGTTGTTGTTGTTGTTGTTGTTATTAGACTATTGGAGTACTATTTTATACTAGCTGGTAATATCATGGTACGAATTTCGATGACATTATTCGGCTATTCCTTCAAAAATACGAATAATGCCTGATATTAATTGATAATTCACTAGTGACCATGACAAAATAATGGAATTTTATGGTAACTGGCAATTCGTGTCTGCCACAATGACCAGCATTATTAAGAGATTTTACGGATCTCTTTATCATCATTTTTTATGTTGTGCTCCGACTTGCCTATAAAAATTAAGACTTTTTAGTCAAATTTTGATTCTTATTACAAATAAAAAAAAATAATTAAAAAATTATATACTTTTCTATGTTCACGAAAAATATTCTTATTTGTCATTTTAGATTCCCACAAAAAATAGTTTAATATACTATATAAACTCTCTCTTATATTTTACCATTTTTTCTCCTTTTCTTTCTTACTTTTTTCTCCTCTCTTTCATGTAATCTATTTTTCTCCACTCTCTCTTACTTTACTAATTTCTTATTAAAACTCACGATGTCCACAAATAAGACTATTTATCATGGTCAGAGAGAATATTTGATTAAATTTTATTCAATCTTGCAACTAAAAACACAAAAATGATGTCCATTTCTGCATTAATAGGCGATATCATTTAATTCCTAGTTGTATAATCAACTATAAATAAAATAAAATTTTATAATTTTTTAATATAACTTTTAAATTATGAGATTTACTGATCAAAACTCCATGATTTTTCTGATAATCTACTAACATCTTTTAAAAATTATAAAAAAAAAAAAGACAATTCTGAATCATTTTGTAGAAGATCTGGATGCATATGGTTTAAAAGGCATTTTATGTATAAATTTGCAATGCTGAAATTATCAATTTTATATGGATATGCCGAAACTATAAATTAAGTATTTAATATTTATGCGACTAACTTCGAACAGATGAAGAATAATAAACCTAGTAATATTATAAGTTCGCACGGTGCAAATCTTTTTTTTAATCAAGAAAAAGTATATATATATATATATATATATATATATATATATATATATATATATATATATATATATATAGGGATGTATTCATTTCCTTTTCCTATATTTCCTCCTTTTTCCTTCTTAATATCAGCCATTAGATTAGAGAAATGGACGGTCAAGATCAACATTGGGTAATTAATCCCGTGTTGCATTATTTGTCCTATTTTGTGCATTATGAGGGTACAATAGTAATCTAATAATGGCTGGAAACCGCTACGAATAATGCACCACATTGTCACGAGTAATGCATATAATTGGCTATATAATGCACAATATGTGAACTGCAATGCATACGAACAAGATGTGCTGTGTTATGATGTTTGACACACGTTTCTTGTTTCCCCTAAGGGTTTAATAAGCTTAGGGGCTAGGGTATAGTACGTAGACATGTATGTAATCTTCACATGGTAACGAGTAATGGATATAATTGACTATATAATGCACAATTTGTGAACTGCAATGCATACGAACAAGATGTGATGTGTTATGATGTTTGACACACGTTTCTTGTTTCCCCTAAGGGTTTAATAAGCTTAGGGGCTAGGGTATAGTACGCACGCATTAATAACAAATTATAAAACGATACGAATAATTCACCAAATTGTCACGAGTAATGGATGTTATTAACTATATAATGCACAATATGTGAACTGCAATGCATACGAATAAGATGTACCATGTTATGATGTTTGACACACGTTTCTTATTTCCCCTAAGGGTTTAATAAGCTTAGGGGCTAGGGTATAGTACGTAGACATTACTAAATGCACGTATGTAATCTTCAATCCGTTGATTAACCCATATACACAATACCTCTAATAATGCATAATATACTGAGATAATGACAATTAACAGCTACATAATGCACTACCTAAACCAAATAATGCACATACGTATATTCCAATAACAACAATTTGTTAGTAATGTCTACGTACTATACCCTAGCCCCTAAGCTTATTAAACCCTTAGGGGAAACAAGAAACGTGAGTCAAACATCATAACATGGTACATCTTATTCGTATGCATTGCAGTTCACATATTGTGCATTATATAGTTAATAACATCCATTACTCGTGACAATTTGGTGAATTATTCGTATCGTTTTATAATTTGTTATTAATGCGTACGTACTATACCCTAGCCCCTAAGCTTATTAAACCCTTAGGGGAAACAAGAAACGTGTGTCAAACATCATAACACAACACATCTTGTTCGTATGCATTGCAGTTCACAAATTGTGCATTATATAGTCAATTATATCCATTACTCGTTACCATGTGAAGATTACATACGTGTCTACGTACTATACCCTAGCCCCTAAGCTTATTAAACCCTTAGGTGAAACAAGAAACGTGTGTCCAAACATCATAACATGGTACATCTTATTCGTATGCATTGCAGTTCACATATTGTGCATTATATAGTCAATTATATGCATTACTCGTGACCATGTGGTGCATTATTCGCAGATACCAAAATGTGGCAGTTACTTTTCCGTCAAATGTCAATAATAACCCTGTAATGCATACAAACACCTTCTATAATGCAACACGGAACCAGTTTTATAGAATCAATCTGATCCGTTGATACCTTAGATCTAACGCGTAATATTAAGAAGGAAAAAAGATCTAAGATGTGAAAAGGAGAATAACGCTCCCCTATATATATATATATATATATATATGTGTGTGTGTGTGTGTGTGTGTGTGTGAGGAGTGATCAATTGCTAACTCATCATTTAATTGCTAACTACAACTAAATTAAGATTATAGGATTTTAGAAAACTTGTGGTCTACAATTTGCCACTTGTAATTTTCGTTTTTATTAATTAAATTAAAAAAGATTAAAAAAAACTACCAAATTAGGGTTTCGGATGAGAATGTCAATATAGTATTTCGAAAATATCAACACAATGCTTTGAAAATGTCAACATAATGCTTTGAAAATGTTAACACATTGCTTATATTGACATTCTACATGTATTATATTGACATATTTTATATATCATGTTGATATTTGTTATTATACGAAAAACTTGAAATTTTTTGAATTTTTTTTCAAATTTTGACATCGGAACATATGCAAGTGAGATCTCGTTAGAATCCTTATGAAATTATCTTTAATTTGATATATGTTGTGCGAAAAAATAATTTAGATCGAGAAAGTTATATGCATTTTAAAGTTATGGAATATTTTTCAAAAGTTAGTTACAACTAATTTGTTGTAAATTGACTTTAATACCCTTATTGACGTTTTTTGTTGATCGTATTGACATTCCGGGGCTGATGATCTAGGCCCTTAATTTGAATATATAATGGCTATTATTTAGTTGTAGTTAACAATTAAGTATTGAGTTAGCAATATAACACTCTCCTGTGACGTGTTGTATAGATAAAAATATCTTTCAGAGTGAACATTTTTTTAGTCTACGAACTTTGCCAAACTATCATTTTTGGTTCGTAATATTTGAAAATATTTTTTTAGGTATGTCAACTTCGACTTAATATCATTTGATCTACTTCTTTTTTTTACAGAAATACCCCTATGGCCATGAAGGGTAATTTAGTCTATTTTCTCTTTGTTCTTCATTAAAATTATTTAATTTCCCTCTCTTTCTTCTTCTCCTTCATCCTTCTCTCTCTTCATCCTCATCTCAATCGTTCTAGTCCAAGTCAATTCTCATACTCCATCCGTTTCTTGTTAATAGAGACATTTCTTTTTGACACGGAGTTTAAGAATAGTGTGTGAAATAGATGGTAAAAAATATAAGAGAGAGTAAAGTAGGAGAAATGAAGAGATAATAAAGTAAAAAGGAGAATTATTTTTTGCCAAAAATATAAATGACTCAATTATCTTGGAACTTCCCAAAATAGAAAATGACTCTATTAACATGAAACGGAGTGAGTACCAATTTGATAGGATTCAGATGTGATCACAGCTAAGGTGCAGAAGGAGATGCATGTCTCATTCGTGTGGTTGTTTAAGCAGAGAAGATGGAAGAAGAGGGAAGAAGATAGAAAGAAAAGAGAAATAAATTATTTTAACGAAGAAGAGAGCGAGAGTAAATAGACTAAATTGCCCTTCAGGGTTATAAGAGTAAAATGTCCAAAAAATGAAAAAGTAGTTCAAATGATTTTAAGTCGAAATTGACTACCTCAAAAGATTTTTTTTCAAATATTATGAATAAAAAATGATACTTTAACAAAGTTCAGTGACTAAAAATAGGTTCCATCAATATTTTTACCAAAAAAGACGCTTTTCATTTGATGGATTTCAGTTTCTTATTCTCCATCAACAAAATAATTATCAGCTTTACACCCAATGATCATCAACTGCATAGCACACTCCATTCACAATCTTGTATTCTCTTCATTACAACAATATTTAATTTAAATTATAAATAGTAGAAGTCCTAAATGGCTATTTCCACCCCGATTTAAAAATTGCTGGTTTTACAGAATCGTTAGCCACCGGGAATGAACACTATAATAGCAAAATATCTCGTTTATTTTATTAATAAGATAAATAACATTTTAATTTTATTTGATCATTTGATAAACGTAAATAAAATTTGAACTGCTAATAGAATGAATACATGTTTCACAGTACAATTAATTTAACAACAGCTTTGTCCCACATTATTAAAGGGAGAATGTACATTTTGTTATATTGTTTATAATTTTTTGTCTCTCGAATCTTATCTTTTCTAATGTTTTTTTTATTGTTGCTTATGTATTCATTTGGATCGACAATTGCTGCATTAATGTGATGCGTTTCTTGAAATTACTACTTGTCACGAGCAAAGGTTAAAAGGTGCGACAGCTTTTACTGCGACAAAAATCATAGTACTACTTGTCACGAGTAAAGGAAAAAAGGCGTGACAGTTTTTACTGCGAAAAAAATCATGTAAAAATTATAAATAAAGAGAGTCGTGTTATTTCCATTCTTAGAGCGTCGTTATTCATGGTCTCATACCACTTTTTACTTTATTCTTAGGGACAAAAGGTGATTCGCTCACCCCAGGCGCCCCCATAACCCGGCCCGACATTGCTATGGAGGGGTTCAAACACGGTACCTCAGCGGCCCATTAGGTGGGAGGAACTTACACTGGTAACCAGCACACAAGGAGCCACCACAGTGGTGAAACTCCCACACTGCGGCTGCCAGCATTCGATCCTGTCTGCTTAGGGACAATCTACCACCCAGGAACCAACTGAGTTAAGCCCGTGCGGGCACTTTTTACTTTATTCTTTATTTGAGGGAAAGCACTTGTAACCATCTCTTCCTTTCATTATTCATGGATCTTACTATTTCATTTTTTCAACTTAACAATATAATTAATAAAAAATATTTCATTAAATAATCCAAAAATTACTTCTAAATTTCTAAAAATTATAAATTACATAATTAAAATCCTAAAAGATTTAAAAAGTATATTAAAAAGTACATAATTTAAAATAATACTCCCTCCGTCTCATTCAAGATGTTCACTTTTCCTTTTTTGTTTGTCTCAATCAAGATGACCACTTTTCTAATTTTGGAAATAATCTCCTCTCTCCTTTCTCTCATTAAAATTCTATTCAACTACTTTTTTTTCTCTACTTTATTCCACCTAACAACTCTTCCTAAAATCTCATGCCACTCAAGAATGTGGTCATCTTGAATGGGACGGACTGAGTACTAGTTAAATGAGGTATTTATAGATGAGTTTGAAATGAAATGGAGGATAAACAAAATGGAAAAATAAAAGAAAAGGAGAAATGGTAATAAAAAATGTAATATTTAAGGAAGTAAAAAAAATCTAATTTTAACTTTTTTTTTTGATTTTTTATTAAAAAATCAAATATTAAACGATCACATCACCCACGACAGCACGCCATCTGGCGGGGTGCCTGGTCACGCCAGATAGGGCTCGGTCCTCCATCAAGAGACACCCTTTCGGAGGGGACGATTGCAACGGCATCCCTTACCATCCCATCCCGGCAGGATAGACGCCCCATGAAAAGGGACATTGTTGTGGATGTTTTTATATCTCTTAAAAGATTAAGCATATTTCTCGTGATGCAAATATTTGTAGTGCACAATATTTTGCTATGAACTTCATTCCATATATAAAGGATATTTTTATTAATTGATTTATATTTTGAAGTTTGAAATAAGTATTTCTAAATATTTATGTCAAATTCATACTCAAACTCAAACTCATTTTTGAGCATATATTAAAATAAAGTAGTTTCACTCAAACCCGATACATCAAACTCAAATTTTACACTATTTTTTAATATATGTCTTACAAAATTTTTGTAGAGTCGTAGAAAATGCAAAAATGAATTTGAGTTTGCAGTATAATTAAAAGGACCGAGTCAAACTTGAGTCATCTTGGATCCCCCTTGAACATAGGTCATTCAGGGCTCGGCCCAAGTCACCTGGGCTCTGACTCCACTTGAACATATCAGATTTGGGATGGGTAAATTTTTCTTAATCATTATATTTATAATATAAATAGAAGGTAATATCCCCGTCGTATAATATAAATTGTTATTCTGTAAAATTGTAGCGTATTGATGTCAAACATATTATTACAAGGAAAAAAAGTAAACAAATATATATAAAAAAGAGTATCATAACAAGAAGAAAAAAACAAGTAAGTGTACACATGATTCTTAAATCTCACTGTTAGATTGCCGTTTAATAATATTATTTGTTTCATTATATTGTATTTTTTCCTTTTAACAGTGGTCCATCTTTTGGCATGTGTGCATCCACAAATTTCTGAAATGGCATTTTATAGAGAAAGGTATTGGTCCACCTGATAATAGGAGTTCGGAATTTAGGAATTTTGGGAATGTGAAAAACTTAATAATAAAAAAGACTAACCCAATAAATCAAAACCTCGTTATATTTTAGTTAAAAAAAATAGGCCGAACTGTGTGACTCGATATTAATTATTTGCTTGAAATAGTAAGAAAGAGATAATGTATATTTTGTCCAGATAATTTATAATAGTGATACTAAGTTTTATTCTCAATATTTTAATTTTGTAGTATAAGCTACTGTATTACTCCCTCCGTCCCAGTTTAAGAGTCATATTTAGAATTTTCCATATTTGGTCGTGCAATTTTACCCCATTCTTCATCAAAATTACATAAAAATGCCATTATCTACATTAAAATAAACCAAAATAAAAATCAAACATTTAATTACACACTCTACCATCTCACTTTATTTATTACACACTCCAAAAAGTCAAAAGGGACCCACCTTCAACCAACTCACTTCATTTATTACCCATTCTACCATCTCACTTCATTTATTACACACTCCACCATCTCACTTCATTTATTACACTCTTCAACTCTTTCTTAAAACCCGAGCCATAACAATAAGTGACTCCTAATCCGGGACGGAGGGACTATTTCACATAAGAAAATGAGGGTGTCTCTTGTCCAAAGCGATCAATTGAGTCATTTTTTAAAGTTAACCATTTTAATTGAATTAACTTATTTTATTTTACTTTTTATTTTTTACTTAATTTACTAAACACTATTTTCTTTAAGTGACGTAAAGAAACAAATGTCTCAATTCATTTGAGATAGAATGAATATTTTATATATACATATAAGCTTATACACTAAATTCAAAAATTAACTGCACTAAACTCTAATTTAACAAATATAACAAATTTCTTATAATGTAGAGAGGCCCAAGGTTTACAGTTCGGGCGGCTAACTGCGAAACTGCAACCGGTGTTTATGAACCGTGAGATTTAAATGGAACCGACACCGTCATTTTTGGAACCGTAGTTCAGTTTAGGTTCCCAAACTCCAGAACCAAAACCGTGCCGGAACTGCCGGTTCTAGACAGGAACCGCGAAAAACCACCGGAAAACCTAGTTGGAATTGCAAAAAACCATTGGAAACCGGCGATTCAGAACCGTGAAAAACAAAAAAAAAATGCCGAAAAACTGGCAGTTCCGAACTGAAACCGTAATTGCAAGTTTTGGAATCAGAATAGTAACCGCAAAACACACTCGCCGTTCGGTTCCGGTTCGACAATTTCCAAAACTGGAACCGGTGATTCCGAACCATAACCGCCGGTTCCGAAACCGTGGGCATCTCTAAGTACAGTTACTTTGTTTATACTACGTCATATGTCAAACACTAATGCAAGTCGCAAGACGTTGGTAAATTGGTACTCTATCCGTCCAAAGTTACTTGAATCGTATTTTATTTTGGGTTGTCCCAAGTTACTTGAGTTATTTTTTTTTTTGCTAAAAAAGAACATCTAATCCCACCTACTCTATTTTTTCTTTTACTTTACTCTCTCTTCTTTCTTACTCTACTCTTTCATCTACTTTATTTAACTCACTAAACACAAAATTCTTAAATCTCGTATCGAAAAGAAACGTCTCAAGGAACGTGGGACGAATGGAGTAATATTTATGCAAAAATAGATATTTATATAACATAAATACTATGTACTACATATATTGTGTTCTAGTGAGACTTTGTTTATATAACATTGGCTAAGTATTTTCCTCCTGCATAAACTAAAATGTGATTTAAATACTAGGAGTATAAATTTTAAATTAAAAAATTATTAATTCTGAAATTAGGAATAGTTAGTTTTGGAATTTTGCATCTATAGAGTTTATGATGTGGACAAAAGGTTAATGTGACATGACTGAAAATTTATCAGCATGTTTATTCAGACAACAATCTCTATTCACTTACGTAGTGAAGAACTGAAGATGCTTAATGGGAGTGTCGATAATCAAAATGAGTACTTTTTTCGATCCGTCCCACAAAAAGTATGTCCCACAAAAGATGTTATACTTGTGGGATAACACGAGATTTTATAAGATTTTATTTTGTGTGTTAGGTGGAAAGAGAAAATATAATATATAGATATTATTGTGGAAGATAATTTTTTCTAAAAATGGAAATGTGACTTTTAATGGGACAAACTAAAAATGAAAGTAAGACATTTTTTATGAAACGGATGGAGTATTAAAAATAAAAAAGTGAGAAATATTACAACCTAGCTAAAATCAAGAAATTCACGTGGCTAAATTCGGTCCATCCATACTTATTTCCAAATACGAAATATGAGAAAAAAACACTACTCCCTCTAGGCATGTCAAATCGGGTACTCGTGGATATTCGATCCGAAAATTTCGGGTATCTGATCCTGAATTTTCTAAAATCTAATACCTGATACCCGATTTGAAATAATTTCGGGTACCCGGATACCCGACTCGGGTATCGGGTATCCAGTCTTGATTTTGGATTATTATTTTGTATTTTGTATTATTTTTTTAAGAAAATTAACTATAAACTTGTGGTTCGAATTTGAGACTGAAGTAATTCGAATTTAAGAAGAAAAAAAAACTACTACAAATTTTTAGAAATTAAAAATTTATAAGTTATAACCTCATTCATTCATGGCATAGTAAACATCACAATTCATATATTAATCCTAAATGTGACTTAAGAGAGAATGATTTTGAGAGTACATTTAATTATTTAATTTTAAGTAATGGAATAAATACATAATTTATTAAAACTTTGAAAAAAATTGGGTAATTCGGGTAATTTGGGTGAACCCTATCGGGTACGGTTGCCCGGTACCCGATAATCCAAAAATCCTATACCCGATCCCGAAACTCAAAATATCAGGTATCCAATTACCCGATATTTCAAGTTTGGATATCAGGTATCCAATACCCGATATCCATTTTGACAGGCCTAACTCCCTCTGTCTCACCAAAGATGATCATTTTCCTTTTTAGTTTATCCTACCCAAAATGACCCATTACTAGAACTAAACTCATTTATCTCATTACACTACTTTCCTTGTTTTTTAAGATTTTAATAGTATATTTTAAGGGAGTAATTTATACTTAAATTAGAAGTAGGAATAGAATATATGTATTTATGCAATATAAATGTTTCTTGCTTTTCTATAGTGATTTAATTAAGAATGAAAGGTGGCCCAATAGTTAATTGGACTATGTTAATTTTCTGGTTGGGCTTTATGAGTTTCGGGTGATTAGGTTAAGTTGTGGAATGAAATGGTTGCACCTCACATCGCTTTAGTATAAGCGGAAGTAGTAATTTATAACACATTCTCATATTGATAGGTTGACTTTTGTGAATGAGTATAAGAGACATACTCCCTCCGCCCCACTCAAGATGGCCACATTCTTGAGTGGTACGAGATTTTAGGAAGTGTTTTTAGATGAAATAAAGTAGAGAGGAAAAAGGTAGTTGAATATTTTAATTAGGAGAGAGGAGAGAGAAGGTTATTTCCAAAATTGGAAAGTGGTCATTTTGATTGGGACAAATAAAAAAGGAAATGTGATCATCTTAAATGGAATATATTATAATATTGGTATAAGAGTCACTGACTCATCCTCATGTTGCAGTCCACAGTTCACAAGGTCATTATGGGCCGCCATGGGTCATCGATAGTATGGGCCGTTTTACTTTAGTTACGGTGCAATGGGCTGTCGACAGCGGCATATTAAAAGTGTGTTGGTTTGCATTTACGTCAATTTAGTATATCACACTTTGGTAACCTATCCTTGATAGAAATGAAAATTTCAACTTTGTTTGCCAATAGATTAATATACTTAGTTAAACCAAACTATTGAAATTTTGATATGTAATACTCCTCCCTCTATTCGCGATTTAAAGTCTTATTTGATATTTTGGGATATTCGTGATTTAAAGTCTCATTTGCTTTTTTCTATTTTAGTAAGTGGACTCACCATTCAACACACTCATTACACTAAATAAATATATAAAACTGGAGCACATATTTTATTAACTTATTTTCCCATTTTTCTTCACAAAATCAAATAATATCTTAAAATTCATATCCGGTCAAAATGAGATTATAAATGGTGGATGGAGGGAGTTGTATGATACATTCATTTTTTTTAATAATACTAGATAGTATTACTTTATTATTTTTACTTCTATAATAAGCTGTGAAAATAAATATTTAATCACTTAAATAACAAACCGTTTATTTTAAATGAGAAATTAAACAACAAAAACACCTATCTTAATCTAGTCAACAAAATATTTTCTTTTTAAAAAATAAAATAAAATGATAGTGTAACAATAAACCCCTATTATTATACTCCCTCTGTTCTCTCATAATTATCAATTAAGGTGGAATTTTTCGGCATGGAGTTTAAGAAATGAATATTTAGTGTGTTAAGTAGATAGATAAAGAAATAAGAGAGAAAAAGTAGAGAAAATAGAGCTAAAGCTCGAGTTTGATTCAATTATTATTAAGTTGAACTAGAGCTATACTAATATAATTAATTTATATTTCCAAGCTAGTTTAATTTAACGAGCCCACTCATGCATTATTAATATAGCTCTAGTTTAATTTAACGAGCCCACTCATGCATTATTAATAAGCCGAGTAATGTGTAATTTTAGAGTTTGTAAATCAAGGTACGTCACTAAGTAGCATAGAATTAATAAAAAGGTTGTTTACTACAAATATAGCACTATGCTAAGATTCATTAACAAAATCTTATTTAAACAATTTGAATCCAGCAATTCATCCAAGCTACTATAAAAGAACTCAGCCGTCAATATTTTGTTTTTTGAGTGAACTAAGCAAATGGTTCATGAACTATGCGTTTCGCAATAAACGGTACCTAAATTTTAAAAATATCATAGGTAATCCTTGAACTAAGAGACCATTTGATGTAGTTCACTCTTTTCTCTTCATGTGTTTGAAATTAATTCTCGTGATAAACATCTTCAATTCATAACACTGTCTGTAAACATGATTTTCTTGATTATTGTAATTTTATTTCATCATCAAAATTTCTGACAGTAACTCCATTGCCTAGAGCAACTTTGCAAAAAAAACAATGTTTTGTAGGTTGCCTTCAAGCAAGAAGACTATGATACATCAATTTACATTACAATGACCTATATAAATCATCATAGAATTTGTCACACACAATGAAGACCCTATCACATCTTCAACAATCACTTGGAAAAATCCCAAAACAAAAACAAAAAAATTAAAGATAACTACCAAGAAAAATTTGAGTTAGTCACTCCAAGATCCTAAACCACAATCACGCCAGAACCGAGGGCTTATATGCATTGATCTCGCCACTTAGCCGAGCGCAATCGCCCTGCCTCTTCTCGTGCTTCTCCACCAACATTTGGAAGCACTCGAACATACCCTCCAACCCCTCGATCTCCTGCAGGAGATCGAGGGATGTCTCACCCTTAGAAGGGGACGTAGCCATCCGATTCTTCAAACTCTTAACCCTCTCCAAACTCCCCACAACTTTGGCCCCAACCTCATCCACGGTCGAATGTAGCATAGTATTCTCTTCTAGCGACACCTTGAGCTTCCTCTTCATCGACCGATAACCATCGAGAGACCTCATCAACTGCTCCGAGAGCACCTTGTTCCTCTCTTGCAACCCAAACTCCGCGTACATTTCTCCACCTCCTCCACCACCACCATCAATATCGGCCGGCTCCGTCTCCTTGGGAACAGAGAGGCATTCTTGAACCTTTTGGCGCAATGTCTCATTTTGTGCCTTGAGATTGTTCAAAAGCTCCTCCATCTCACTCAATTCATGAACCTTTTTCGAAAGCTCTGCCTCCATGAACTTCTTCTCCTTCCCTAAACTCGAGCACATCGCTTTGAGGTTCCTCTGAGCAGCTATGCTCGAGCTCAGCTCGCGCCTCAGACGATCCTTCTCCTCATCCGTATCCATTGGCACGGCCTCGGCCTCGCCACCGGGCTTCTTGCCCGATGGGACCGGGCTGCGGCGCAAGTCGGTGTTGCACCTCCTCAGCTCGGGATCCGGTTTCTTAAGGCCAAATGATTGGCATTTTTGGATTCTGTCCTTTGCATTGTCCAAAATTGTCATCATTGTGGCTACCCTCAACATTCTCCTATGATCATTCTTGTCTTGACCACAGGCTATTTGATGATCTTGGATTAGTTTTAGCAGTAATTTTACATTTGCTGCTACCCCTGAAATTTTAATTTCAATAAAAAAATTATCATTCACCTTCATCACTTAATGAATTCCCTTATTTTCAAGAATCAGGATTGCATTTGTGAATCATGAGAGTGAGAGAACATCAATAATAAAACAAAATTTGCATATTTCAACTGAAATTGCCCACAACATTTTAGATCAAATTAAAAATGAAATTTCATCAAGATTATTAGAAATCGACAAAATATAAGAAAAAAACAACTACTCGTAATAGAATCAAGCCTAATTCAACGCCATAAATCAAGATTTGCACCTATGGAGCGAGAGAAAGGAAGAACAAAACAAACAATATAATCCCCCATGTCAGATTGAAATTTACAGAATGAAAAAAAAATCAAGAATCACATTTACTACAACATAGGAAAGATTCAAGATCATTACCTTGTAATGCCAAATCATCATATCTTTGATCCTTTGCTGTATTGGGAAAATCCAAGTCAGGAGATGAATTTGCAAGAAATTGGCTCATAACTTCTTTTGTTTCAAGAAACCAAGAATCAAGAAGAAAAAATAAATTGACTACTAAAAAAAAGGTTCCTAAATCAACCACCCTTTTAAGAAAGACGAGAACATATAAGACAAACAAAATGGACCCACAAATTAAATCCACTTTTTCTATGTAATGCTTTTCTTCGTATAGAAACCAATTTAGATAAACGCATTAAAATCTTTGAGAGATCCAAAGAAGAGAGGTTGCTTTGCTGACCCTCTCCTGCTTCTCTCTCCACTTTCTCTCTCCTCCTATTTTATAGCATTATCAATTATGATAACAATGGTTTATAGTCGGTGTTGCACTTGCTTTGGTGTCAGCTAATGAGAGATTTGCTCGATTTTTTAAGAAAATTATTTATTTTCAAAATTAATGGTTGTTAATATTGCGAGGTTATTGGTTTAGGTTTGACAAAAAATTGTTTGGTTGTTGTTGGCTTTGACTTTGAGGGACAATTAGTTGGCTTCATGTGCAAGTGCAAGTGCAACTATATATTGTAGTATCTACTACTCAAGAATATTACTGCTTACATTACATGTGTAGAGACAGATATATACCTGCCACGTGATTTGAGAATTATTTTTTTGAAGTTGATATTTTTTGCATCAAGCTCTATCGGTATTATTCGAATATGAAACGTTGGTCTCAAAAACATATACTCGCTTAACTATATCATTGTGAAAGTAAATTGATGGTTTTTTTTAATAAAATTTAAGTCGGATAAATCTGGAAATTTTTATTTATCATAATTGTGCATCAATTTTCTCGAACATTCCAAAAATTTTACTTGGACTAGCTATTTATTAGTATTTGACCGACCGGCCTTCTGGATCTTTGTTTTTGTTTTTTTTTTTTTTATATTTTAGATAAGATATTAATTATTGTTATCTTTTTTACTAATTTAGTACTACGTATTTTTCTAGCGTAATATATGGAGATTTTGGACGTGTATGGATTTTATTCAAGTAAACGCACGTCGCTCGGTGAGCTTCTATCAATTATTCAATGTCAATAAAGTACCCTTATTTAACTATCACTAAATGAACATCTATCATCACGTAAACACCTCATGGTTAATACTTGTATTTTGTAAAAATTATTTTTTGACCTAATATCTCCATATTTCATTCCAGAAGTCGATTTTTTATATTTAATTATATTATTTTTAGTTTTTTGCCGTACTTATATTTTATGTCTTGACTACTCCGTATATTTTTAATCTATTTTGGAAGTAGATAATGAACTAAATGTCAAAAAAATAAAACGTCTCGCTTAGGCTGAGCTGGGACATAAGAAGTATAAATTATAATAGCATCAAGTATCCTAAGGAAAAACTTACTTAGTTCTCAAACAAGTTATCGAATGATTCAGAGCATTTACACATTTTTCCTCTAAAGATGTACTACCTCCGTCCCACAATAGAGGTCCTGTTTGGTTTAGGTACGAATTTTAAGAAATGCAAAAAAAAAAGTTGAATAAATTAGTGGAATATGAGCCACACTTATATATATTAGTTTTATAATAAAATTTGAGTGGAATAAGTTGGTGAAATGTTAGACCTACTTAACATTTATGGTAAAAATGAAATAAGACTTTTATCGTGGGACGGACGAAAGTGACAAATAATACTTTTATTATGGGACGATGGGTGGGAGTACTACCAAGTACTTTTTGAAGATCTAATATGATTATTTACAAGTAAGCCACAAGTAACCATCTCTTATATGATATGAGCAACACCAAATTAATTTTTCTCAAGTCGAATCATGTATTTTTCCTACAATCCTACCCATTCCCCCCCCCCCCCCCCCCTTGTTTTGCCCTTCTCTAATAACTAGGAACTTATGTAACAAGTACTCCATATAATATCCACTAAAACGTCCATGGAATTTATTATTAGTTTGATGAATTAGTTTAAAGATATAAGGTTTTTGTACATATCATTAAAAGGTATATTCAATAATGACTATTTAGCAATGTCCTCATTACTCCGAGCGAACATTCAAATATTTGTGTTGGATTTATTCGTCAATTCGTGAAAATGATATGTTGCGCTCCCAGAAGGTGTAAGCTAGAATGTGGCCAAGTGTTAACAAAAATTTGCAAATAGAATCGATTCAGATTCGGAGATCGACAAAATTTTCAGCATCGTCTCTAATAATTTTGTTGATGTACACATAACGTGTTCTTGGAGCTCGTGATGAGGGAAAGCACACGTAAGTTTTTGTCATTTACTCCATAATATACACATCATAGCTGTACGTATTTTATGAAGTATAAAATAAATAAAATTAGATTTATTTAACTATTAAATTTGCTAATTGTTTGAATTTTATGTTTCTAGATGTAACAAGCAACACTATTCAAGTATGCAACCAAACGATACTACTACAAGATATGGAAGTAAGAGGCAACACTCTTCAATTCTCAATATATGTACTTTCATGGACGATATATGTAAACACTCAAATGTTGCGTTTAATTTATTTCAACAGTATTCACCATATATTGCTTATTGAGTTGTTTTTTATTGATTAATTTTATGATACCTCTATTGCTTATTGACTTATTTTTTGGGCTTAACTCTATGCTTTGCTTAATTTATAGTACTAGTTCGAGAATCATTGGCACCACTTTCATTTTTCTTTTCCTTTCTCTCTAGCTTATGTGCATCCATTCGCTTGGTTTTCAATTCAATATGCTCTTACATTATCGTTATTCAAGACTTATTTTGAGATGCAATTCAATACTTAAAAAAACACACTATTTATATGTTGTCCATATATTTTGCTCTATATATATAATATGCATAATATCGACGAGAAGTTGCTTTAGTCAGTAACTTCTATTTGCAAGAATTTTTCATATATATTAACGATATCTATAAGTGATAATAAATAAATAAAATGAAATTTTGCTTATTAATTTTGCATTTCTTTCGTTTTAGTTTTTAGAGATATTGATCTTGAATTTTCATGTGTTATTAGATGTGACAAATGCACAAGATTAAAAGGTTAAAACTTAAAAGAGTAACGGCGAGATTCTGTCAATAAATGTTGAAGTCTAGTACACATATATTTGACCATTGTATTTAACACTAGTCCCGTTATTTCTCCTAAAAAAATCCATCTACTTTTATTTGAATCTTTCATTCCTAAATGTAAAATCTGTTTGACCAAAAATAAAGATTAGTAAAAGCATTTAAGCCCAATTTCCTTTTCTACAATTTCACACTACTTCAAATCCCTATTCCATAATAAGGAAGGGAGTAAAACGTTGAGGAAAGCATTTTTCAAAAAAGAATTAAAAAAGGAAATCTTGATTATAATAGATTAATAGTAATCAGTATTCAGTAATCACACTCTCATTGTTCATTGAGCGCATAAACTCTTTGCAAATAACTCGTTTCAAGTTTCCAACGCGCCCCTTTTTGTAACTGAATTTGCACTCCGACTGTTTGTTTAATGGTTTGAGCACATCGGCGTCTCGTTCAGGGGAAATGGTCCGAGCTTCGAATCTTCTTTTTGTTAAAGAAATAGTTGTTTGTCTCTCTTTCGAAGGTTTGATGGCATTTTGCAGACTGATTTGTTTTTGGGGGACAGGAAAATGAGAAAGAAATAAGCATTTTCCCCTTTAGGTTTGTATTATGAGACATTTCTTCTGCATTAATTGAGGTCTTCATTGTAAAGGTGGAGTCTTTATGAGTTGGAATCTTCAGCTTTGATGCGCTCTTGATTTTTATGAATTGGTTTTTTTACAGATTTGTTGCTTTTTTGCCGCATTTTGCTCAGATAGTCAGATGTTGTAAATTTGGGTTTTTTTTGGAGGCAGTTGGATCCAGATTTGAGAGTAAATCTGGAATTAGGTTGCATTGTGCAGAAATGGCTTGTGTGAAGCTGGGATCCAAAACTGATGCTTTTCAGAGGCAAGGACAGGCTTGGTGCGTTTCTTGAAACTTGATTTTTTTATTTTACTTTTACTTTTGAAGTTGGGATACATAATTTGGTTTATTTGTTTATCAATTGGGTATAGTTCTGCAAGTAGAACTAGCTCTTTTAGTGTCGTTTTTTTGGTAATCTGAAGTTATATTCTTGCAAATGTGGTATTTCAACTATTTATTATTGTAATCTGCCTATGCTTAGTTCAGTCTTATCTCCATCATCCACCAATGACTTTGAGCTCTATTTGATTGATTTGCTGATAGATTTATGTGGCGTAGATTTGGTGGTTTCCTATTTAGCATGATATTGTGGGAGGATGCACGAGTGTAATGGCATGTCGACTGTTCGATTTGAATGATTGGATTTGTACGCGAGTGATTCCGTAGTGTAGATGACGTTGAGTTAGTGTGGTGTTGGGAAACGATGCTTCTGTGCAACGGCAGTGGATGAGAAAGAACTGCATTTCTTGAAATAATAGAGATTAAGGATGACATTGTCTCGAGTAACTACTCTGTCAAGTTCTCTGCATTGAAGTAATTTAGTAGGACGGTCGTGTTTTTTACCGTGTTAAAATGAACAGGTCGGTCTTTTACTAATATGTAAGCTCTATTTTCTCCTTGGTTGGAATTTTATGTATTTTCTGAAAATTTAGATTGCTATGTTTTGGTTCATAATGCAACTAATTCTCGGTGTTTCTTGAGCCATGGCGTTTATTTCAAACTATGTCTGAATTAACGAAGATAGGCTTCTTTAATGGCCGTACGAAACACTTCCATTTCATTGTTATTCACCGCTCATTTGATTCGTAATGTGTCTTAGTTTTGATGTTAAAAATTTTCTTACACATTTTAGGTTTTGCACAAGTGGTCTTCCAAGTGACGTGGTTGTCGAAGTTGAGGAAATGTCGTTCCATCTTCACAAGGTATCTTTTTTTCTTTTATGGTACATTTGAAACTTATGAAAGATTTTTAAATTCTCCCAACTGGCTTATATATGAACAAATTTGCTTTATTGTCATTATGCCTCAACTTTTAGTATGTTTAGCTTCAGATTGAACCCTCTGATTTGCTGAAACAATATAGTTTTGGTACAGTTTCCATTGCTTTCAAGAAGTGGGGTTATGGAACGCCTCGTTGAGGAGGCATCCCAAGGAGAGGAAGGCTGTGTTATTAAGCTTGACATTCCCGGCGGAGCGAAGACGTTCGAAACAGTAGCCAAATTTTGCTATGGAGCCAAGCTTGAACTCACTGCTGCAAACGTTGTGTATCTCCGCTGTGCAGCTGAGTATCTTGAAATGACCGAAGAGTATGGCGAGGGGAACCTTATCTCTCGAACAGAGAGCTTCCTCGATCAGGTGGTTCTTGAAACCTGGAACGATTCTTTGCAGGCGCTACAGGCCTGTGACGATATCCTCTCCCATGCTGAGCAACTCGGTATCCCAAGACGATGCATTGACTCTTTGGCTTCCAAGCCGTGCGCGGATCGAAAATTGTTGGGATGGCCCGTGATGGAGCATGGGGACCCGTTGCAGAGCCCTGCGGGGAGCTTATTGTGGAACGGGATAAGCACCGGTGCTCAACCGAATAGCTCGAGTTCGGAAGATTGGTGGTATGATGATGCATCTGTTTTAAGTTTTGCACTCTACAAAAGGTTGATTCTGGCCATGCAGTCTCAGGGTGTGAAGCCGGAAATCATTGCCGGCTCCCTCAATTCGTACGCGAAAAAGTACCTACCGGGGTTACACTGGAGTCGTGGCCCCACCGCGCCGAGAAACCATCAGGTGGGATCGCTGTCGGAGGAGGATCAGAAGCTTCTCGTTGAAGAGATCGATTACTTGCTTCCGTTGGAGAAGGGCCTCGTCCCATCAAAGTTCCTCTTCGGTTTGCTCAAAACAGCCAGGATTCTTCGAGCAAGCCCCTTGTGTGTGTCGAATCTCGAGAAACGGATAGGGTTGCAGCTCGATCAGGCGGCGCTCGAGGATCTCCTGATGCCAACCCTCATGTACTCGATGGAGACGCTGTACGATGTTGACTGTGTGTCACGTATTCTTGATCATTTCTTGGCTATGGATCAGGTTGCAGCCTCCCCAGGCTCATTCGACGAAGGCCAGCTGTTGCTCACGCCTATGACGATGGTCGCCAAACTCATCGATGGCTACCTCGCTGAGGTTGCTCCGGATGTCAATCTGAAGCCCCCCAAGTTTGAGGCTCTGGCTGCGGCCGTCCCCGAGTATGCTCGGCCGTTGGACGATGGGCTTTATCGCTCGATCGACATCTATCTGAAGGTAAAAAACACCATCCTTAATTAGGCCACATCGCACATAACAACACTGATAACGATTGGTTGCTCATTTTTGCCTCCGCAGTCGCATCCATGGCTGGCAGATGCCGACAGGGACCACCTATGCCGGCTGATCGACTGCCAGAAGCTCTCGCTGGAAGCTTGCACACACGCAGCTCAGAACGAGCGGCTGCCGCTGAGAACGATCATCCAAGTTCTCTTCTTCGAGCAGCTGCAGCTGAGGACTTCGGTGGCCGGCTGCATGCTCGTGTCGGACAACCTTGACATCTCGGGACAGGCGCCGGATGAGGAGGGCTGGACAACGAAGGCCGTGAGGGAGAAGCACGCGCTGAAGGAGAATATGGATAACATGAGAAGTCGGGTGTCGGAGCTGGAGGAGGAGTGCTGGAAGATGAGGGAGGAGATAAGGAACTTGGGCCGTACGAAGAGATTGAGCATTTGGGGGAATGTGGCGAAGAAGCTGGGCTTCAAGTTCCAGATGTGCAGCGCGGAAGAGGGGTCTGTTTGCAATCAGAAGGAGGGAAATGACAATTCTAAGCTAAGGAATGACAAGGAGAAGAAGATACCAACTTCTAATGTTTAAGTTTGTGTATATTTTGTATAGTATTTTGCTAGGCCTCATTTAATTTTTCTAAATTGTAGCCGAAGTAAAAAACCGAATGCTCACCTAGGAGAATTATCTACTTTGGTAGAGGGGGTTTGGCCTAGCCCGTGGTACCATTCTTTGTTATATACCCAAATTAAGATTATTCATTGCTGTACTTGCAATTATTTATATGAATTAACATTATTTTTATAAGATTTCATTTTTAGTAGGGTTAATTGCAAAAAGTGAAGGAGCTATCGAATTTGAACTTTTGGTTACAACACATTTTTATAAATCTTGCAACAATAACATACTTTTGATTTTTCGGATTAATTTGTAAAAAATTAGGAGTTTTAACTTATTTTGTAACAACAATGACACAATTTTAAATTTGTTGCATAATTATTATCCCTATTTTTTTTATGGTTATCTGAGAATTGGCATATTGAATGTAAAATTAATCGAATTGAGAATTATTGAGGCCATGCTACCACACATGGATGGTGCATGCAACTTCCAAGTAATTAAATACTAATGCTTTTAATTTTACAACAAAGGATGTACAGGCAACTTCCTACACGGAGATACCATTGTTTTTGGTACAGAAGTTCCTATCAAAATTAGAAATGCCTAGGTTTGAACTATTGATTTACGCAATGGAAGTAACTAATTAGGTTTAGTAATTAAATAATGATTTTTTTGGTAATGTTAAATACTGTTTTTAATTTTACACCAAATTTAATGATGGTATAGTATTTCAGCATTTTAAAAATCTTCAAAACTACAATTTAACATTTTGAAAATCATAATCAAAACTACAAAATGAGAGCTTTTCCGCCGTAATTACATATTGACCTTGATAAACATAATTATTGAGTACTTATATTATTTTTATAAACAAACTGTATATTCTATTAATTTATTTAATTTATATTTTATTATAAAATTACTAATATATATTATAGGAATAGTTTTAATCATAAACTAATTTTTTTACTACGATCCTCACATTTATTTGCTTCTGTGAGTAATTAAAATGATAAGTATATTTCTGGCGGGGAAGTAAAATTTTAAAACATAAACATTTTTCTGAATAGAAAAATTGAAAGTTACAATAATTGACATTTCTAAACAGCAATTTCCCTAAAAAAGGTCAATCCCACGACCAATAGTATTTCTAGAATTTGTAGGATTCAATTCAATTTATGTCCTTGTCGTCAACATTTTACATTATTTTAATCCCTCTCCTTATATCCGTTTAAATCAAGTAAGTAGTAATTATTAAAATACGTCAATATATATCAATGTGTACACTTTTTTAGTACTAATATCAAATTTATCAATATAACGGTTGGCATCAAATTGATTTGTTATAATGAAATTCGTAGAAATAATCAACATTTTCTTTTCTTTTCAGTTAGAAATAATCAACGTTTTCTTTTCTTCAATCCGTCAAAGTTCAAATACCTTTCTCTCTCTTACGATACATACATCAATATAGAAAGAGAAACAACTCCCAGCTTTCCTTCAGAGCACCCGCAATGCGGGCCGCCCACGTTTCGTGCCAGCGGAACGGAACCGGCGCGCGACGCGTTGCGGAGGTGCGTTCCGTCTCCGTGTCGTTCCCAAGCCATGCCGGGTGCCGACAGCACGACCCGCGGCACGGTCCGTGCCGCCACGCGCTTCGGCGACGTGGCTCGCCCTGCGTCGTGCGTGACGCCCACTCGCCGGCCCGTGAGTAGGCGTCGTCACGCTGACGCAATAAACATTTTTTTTAAAAATGAATTTTTAAAAAAATATTTTTTATTTATAAAAATTGTTTTTTATATTTAAAAACAATTTTTACAAATAAATGAATACTAGAAATTCGTATTAGCCCATATATATTTGATGGGCTTGCGAATTTATGAAACTCATTCTTGGTTGTCTCTCTTTTATAGAGACATCCTTGAATGTTTCATGTTCCACTTTCGATGTGGGACAAACTCATTCTTGGTTGTCTCTCTTTTATAGAGACATCCTTGAATGTTTTATGTTCCACTTTCGATGTGGGACAAACTCATTCTTGGTTATCTCTATTTTATAGAGACATCCTTGAATGTTTTATGTTCCACTTTCGATGTGGGACAAACTCATTCTTGGTTATATCTATTTTATAGAGACATCCTTGAATGTTTTATATTCCACTTTCGATGTGGGACAAACTCATTCTTGGTTATCTCTATTTTATAGAGACATCCTTGAATGTTTTATGTTCCACTTTCGATGTGGGACAAACTCATTCTTGGTTATCTCTATTTTATAAAGACATCCTTGAATGTTTTATGTTCCACTTTCGATGTGGGACAAACTCATTCTTGATTGTCTCTATTTTATAGAGACATCGTTGAATGTTTTATGTTCCACTTTCGATGTGGGACAAACTCATTCTTGGTTGTCTCTATAAAATTGTATTTTAAATTATGTCATTTTTTATTTTTTTAGGATTTTAATTATGTCTTTTTCTATTTTTTTAAATTTTAAGTTGTAATGTTATTTTAATTTTAATGAGTGTATTTGTTTTAATTGAATTGTGTTGGAAATAAAAATAAAAAATGAAATTGAATGAATAGTAATTTAAGGAACGGTTAAGGAACGGATAAGAAACGGAGGATTGGAGGTTTTGTTCCTTAGTTAAGGAATGAAGTAAAAAAGTACAGTGTGACCCGCAATTAGTAGTTTAAGGAACGGTTTAGGAACGGTGGGGAACATCGATGTGGATAGCCTCAGCTTTCAATCTCCGATTGTACGAACTGTCAAATTCGTTTCCTTTACTTCTCCTTCCTCGTAGATCTGAATCCCACCCCTATCATTTCTAAGGGATTCAGATCCGCCTCAATTCAATTAATGCAATGGCGGATGACAACAATGGCGTCGATATAGACGCGGGGGACGACAATGAGATTGCGGCGGGGAGGGGTTTGGGCGGCCGCCAGTACCGCCCAGTGTTCGCGCACGACAACGATAGAGCCATTCTCGAGATGTCGGCGATCGATCCTACCGCCCGCGCCTCGTCCTCCGCTTCGCTCAGCAATTCCAATGATCTGAAGTGAGTCTCGTTTGACTTGATTTTGAATGTTTGGATTCGGATTGTTTCTGTTTGTTGTGTTTTTTTGCAAGCGTGCTGAGTAGCTGAAGCTGGTCCTATTTAATTGTTTTCTGTTAGTTTTAAGCTGACTTAAGCTGGATTTGTTAGGTTTGATGTTAATCATGGATACTGGTATGTGCCAATTTTTTATATGTTTTGCGGTCTGAGATTTAATATTGCAGAGGGGGTTTATAGAATATAGTTGTGTGAAATTCTCCATTAATTTTTGAGCATGCTTGAATTCCTTAGTTGAGAAAGTTTTAGGTTTTACCGTTAAAATTCACATGCTGCTGGAGCACGCTTATAAATATGATTGATAGACGTGTTTAAGGACTGATTTCCTCCTATTGGTTTGTTCAGAAAATTTTAGTAGGTGCGTGCTGTTGTGGTTATTCCCATTATTTATTTTAACTTTATAGAGGTCTTGTGAATTAGTTGTATCTTTGCTTTTGTTTAGCACATGGTTTCATGGCATGGTGCTTATGGATCATTTGTTCAGGAATTATTTTTAAGTCTTTATAAGTAAGTTGCATGTCTGCCTGACCCTTTTGCATCTGTAGAGTTAAAGTGGCTTCCGATGGAGACGATGGTAGACTATCTAATCATAGAGATATCAACGGCTCACATCCTGAATCTAAGTTGGAGTTATTTGGTTTCGACTCACTTGTTAATATTTTGGGCCTTAAAAGGTATGGCGTGAAGGATCAAATTTTTGTTTACATTATTTTTTGATGAAAGAATTCGAGAAATCATTTGCCTGATGTTGGGATTGCTTTTCTTTTTTCTAATTTGTGTCCTGGCGATTGCTTAGTTGTAGACTTAGTCTGAATCTTTAGTTGATTGTGTTCATTTCTCAGTATGGCAAGTGACCAGCAGCAGGCGCCCTCCAGTCCTAGAGATGGAGAAGATGCGCCCATTCATATTGAGCATCCAAAGGTACCACTGCATGTTGGTACTAGTTGTGTTCCTTCTCAATGTTTTGTTCTTTCTTAATACTTTCGGTGATGAGGCCCAGGTTGATTAAGGTTGTGTGCTGTTGGTATAATGAATCTTACTGACCTTTGCCACTATATATTGATGATGCAGCAGCCTCAAAGTAGATTTAGTCATATAGGCAGTTTGCCTATCCATGAGAGAGTGCCCTGAAAAAGTATATTATAGCCACAAAGAAGAATTTTAGTACTCCATAATTTTTAAAGTTAGTACCCTCCGCATGTTGATTATCTTCCTGCACTAAAGTCAGATTTATTTGGTCAGGTGGATGCCCCTCGGTATTGTTCATCTGTCTTGATTGCTTTGTTTTCATGAATGTGTTTTATGTGTCATATCCTTTTGAACTGCATGCACATAATTATCTGGAATAACTATAGTATTTGTTTGCCTAATTAATCAGAATTCCAGCTATCATCATTTTGTCTTCTTCTCCCCTTTTTGGCTAGTCAATCAGCGTGAACTGAAACTTTATGCTGTGACCATGAATTCAAAGTTTAATACGCATTTTGGTAATGAAAATTTTAATGCAGGGAAACAACGTCAAAATGGGGACTATGATGGGTGTGTTTGTGCCATGTCTTCAAAATATTTTGGGAATTATCTACTACATTAGATTTTCATGGTAAGTTGATATCTCAAATTATGTGATGATTATTCTTTACATTACCTCTGTGCATGCTTACTTGAAATTTGCAACTATAAATCTCTTCTTATTTGTCCTTTGTTCTTTTTATATCCAAGGAATTACTTACAGGGCTTGGTCTGGAAAGACTGGGTTGAAATTATGTTTAACATGACAGAAGTTTTTTTTGATTGTATGTAAGATTACTATATGGAGTCATGGACCTGTCAGAATCAGGGCTATTTGGACAACCCAATCTCTATATTAGTTTGTCCTTAACCATTAATATATGCTATTATATCCGCAAGCCGTTTATTTTAGTTCTATTATTTATACTCTCTGTTAAATATATTCTGATCTACCTGTGTAACTTTAGGATTGTGGGTATGGCTGGGATCGGTCAGTCATTATTGCTAGTGGCCTTCTGTGGTTCATGTACTTTTCTTACTACTATATCTCTGAGTGCAATCGCTACTAATGGTGCAATGAAGGTATTACATTTACATATCTAGTGTATTGGTAAAAAATTATACGTTTTCATGGTTAGATGCAGTTAGTGATTACCCAACATATGAATTTTTATACAAATGTTTAGTTTGGGAAGTCACTTAACTCTTACAGCATTGTTGAACTATCTGTTTTTGTTCAGGGAGGGGGACCTTATTATCTCATTGGTCGTGCCTTGGGCCCAGAGGTTGGAGTGAGCATCGGTTTATGCTTTTTCCTTGGAAATGCAGTTGCAGGTGCACTGTGAGTATACTGAAGCTATATTTGTGGGTTTGCCTGCTCTGTTCATGTTTCATAGTTGACACATCTAACTACCGTCCCTTGAATTTTATGCTTGATTGTGTTGTTTTCACACAGTTATGTCTTGGGAGCTGTGGAGACCTTCCTCAATGCTATACCTGCAGCAGGGATTTTTAGAGGTAAATTCCAAGGAAATGATCTCCAGTTGCCTCGTGAAAAGATTTTTTGAAGGGTTCCTTTGTTTATGGTAAACCTTCTAAAGGGATAATATACTCATAATTGCAGTATAACTGGTCATCTTCATGTGCAATTTGGCAATTTTGTTAAGTAATTTATAGCTTCTAAGGCAGATGGATATATTATGTCTGGCGTGTTTTCTATGGCTTGCAGTAAAGTTGCATTTTATTTTCTCATTTTTTCATTCTTAGCTCTATATTTGTCTCTGTTTTAAACTTAAAATATAACTGACATCTTTGACATGTCGGATATATATAAAACTATATATTTGCTAGAGATCCCTTTAAATTATTGAGGTTCATCTAGATTAGGATTTATGAAGGATGCTGTCAAGTTAATGTTAAATGAATGAAAACATCTTACTAATAAAAGTAAAACCATGCGTTTGATAGAACCCCTGTAAATTTCGTATATCAGTATATGTTTTCCTCAAGCAAGACCTCATATAATATATGATGAAACTATGGATCTTACTCTTGTAGATACACAAACTTTTGTGATGGTGAATGGGACAAATGTTGCGCAACCTGTTGCTGTTACAAGCCCAAATTTACACGATTTGCAAGTCTATGGGATTGTTGTGACAATCATCCTATGTTTCATAGTATTTGGTGGAGTCAAAATAATCAACCGAGTCGCACCAGCCTTTCTTGTACCTGTTGTATTCTCGTTGTTCTGCATATTTATTGGGATATTCTTGGCGAGGAAGGATTATCCTACAGGTGAGTGTCTCTACTTTTTCCATTTGTGTGTTTTATTTATTCATGGGGCGGGGGCACAATCATGTTATTTTGGTCTCTGTCTTGGAGGTGTTTTTAACTCTTTGATGACTTTATGTGTCCCCATGCATTAAACAGATGGAATCACTGGCTTGAGTTTGAAATCTTTCAGAGATAATTGGAGCTCAGCCTATCAAAAAACTAACAATGCTGGAGTTCCAGATCCTAATGGGAAAATATACTGGGATTTCAAGTGAGGATTCTAATACAACTCCTTTTTTATATCTCTGCTTGTACTCTTGTCATGTTCAAGGACCAAACTGTCAGTCCTGCTGATTAATTTTTCTGCTTCTTTCTAGCATATTTCTATATGTGCACTTGAGCAACAATTTCTCCTTTTTGCCATGATGTTTTAGTTTTTTATTTTGGAAATGTGGAAGGTACTCTTGACATATGTAATTCCGGCAGAGGCCATCAATTTGGCAAGAATAGTGGTTGGCTGTTCTATTAAAGTGTGCTTTCATATCCCATTATGTGTGTGTGTGTGTGCGTAAGGCCTGCTAAATATTGGCCTCAAAAAGATGCTTTCTATGCACTATCAGTATCAGATGAAACGTCCGGATGTCTTTAGTTCTAGATATGTGCTTGAAGCCTTGAAGCCTTGAAGTCTTGAACCATACATATGAATATGCTTCATGGAAATTATTAGTAATGCCTTCTTGAAGCTGGTTATTGATATCCTACTACAAACACGGGGGTGACCTATATATTGGACTTCATAAATGTCTGGTATGATATGATAGTTGTAGGAGTTCCAGCTAGTGATGCCAGTGTTGTTAGGGTCGCGGGGCGCACCGGGTCGATGAGGTGAAAATTCGGGTCGACGAGTCGACGGGGTCGAGAGACCCACAAATCTAGGCTAATTTTTTTTGCCTTTTAATATTAAATAAAATAAATATATTGCTCTAATGTTTATAATATATCAAATAATATAAATGTAGACGCAATTCATGTGAATAGAGATAAAGTGAATTCATGTGAATAGAGATAAAGTGGAAAATAGAAATGATCAAAATATCAAAAAATTCATAAGTCATAACACAATAAATAATTGAAACCATTGTCTGAAAATATCACAACAAAGGAATATATGAAGGGTGGCAACAAAAGATCTTTGAATTGTTTATTTGTTTAGGAGTGAAGAGGCCGAATTCTAAAGCGTAGAAAGTAGGTTTGAAAAGTTTGATGTGGTGCATGCATATATATAGAGAATTGTGACTCAGAGAGTCAGAAAACATGTGAGAGATTTCAGAAAACCAGAGATAGCATGTGTTTAGGGCGACCCAGCGGCGACCCTGTATCTCAATCAACCCACCCATGTTGGGGCGGTGATGGTCTTGACCCAGGCGACCCGGGCGACCCGAGTGACCCAAGCGACATTTTGACAACACTGAGTGATGCTAGGAATCATTGAAGGATGATCGTGGGGAATTATCTGTTTTGTGTCCTAACTGTTACCTTTTCTATTATTTGTCAGTGCATTGGTAGGTCTCTTTTTCCCTGCTGTTACTGGGATTATGGCAGGTTCAAATCGGTCTGCCTCACTTAAGGACACTCAGCGCTCAATTCCTGTTGGGACCTTAGCTGCAACTGTTTCAACTTCAGTTCTATATCTGATTACTGTTCTATTTTTCGGAGCTCTGGCGACTAGGGATAAACTTCTGACAGACAGGTACTATTATATAAACTGTGGATATTTAGTGCTGGCTGCTTTATTTAGTCAACAAGAGTGCCATTCACTTTGTTGTTGGTTATTTCTTGCTTAGAATTTGTAGCTATTATATGTTGTACCTGTTTTTGGCTATGTATAATAGTATATGTATGTGATTGCTTAGTCTTGGGTCATTCTGGGGTAAAGTACAATATGACCAACATCACTATAGCTTTCATGCTTTCATTTTATAGTCACCATGCGGTAACTAGATCCTCATGTTCAACATATTAACGACGTATCTTATTTTGACATCTTTCGGCATATTTTACTCTTGGTGGGTTTTTGAAATCTGATGAATTTTTGTTAATCATGCATGCATTCATGATATTATCTGAGAGGGTTTCTGTGGGTAAATATATTCTGCTTGGGCATAACTGAGCCTCTTTTCAGGTTACTTACAGCGACTGTTGCTTGGCCTATCCCTGCAATCACATATCTTGGCATTATTCTCTCAACCTTAGGTGCTGCTCTACAGAGCTTGACCGGTGCTCCCCGGCTACTAGCTGCAATAGCCAATGATGACATTCTACCTGTCCTTAATTACTTCAAAGTGGGAGATGGCAATGAACCTCATGCTGCTACCTTGTTTACAGCCTTCATCTGTATTGGATGTGTCATTATTGGCAATCTAGACCTTATTACCCCAACTATCACTATGTTTTACCTCCTGTGTTATGGGGGCGTGAATTTGTCCTGCTTTCTTTTGGATCTTTTAGATGCTCCCAGCTGGCGTCCCCGATGGAAGTTTCACCATTGGAGTCTCTCCCTTTTTGGGGCTGTCATTTGTATAGGTTAGTTCCATTTCATACTACATAACTTTGTCCAATTATATGACCAAAATACTCGAGAGTTTATGTTTCAGCACATCATATGCATTTATATGTTCTAACTTAAAATTTCTATTGCAGTTATTATGTTTTTAATTTCTTGGACATTCACAGTGATCTCTTTAGCCTTAGCAACACTCATTTATTACTATGTGAGCATCAAAGGAAAAGCAGGTGACTGGGGCGATGGTTTTAAGAGCGCATACTTTCAGCTCGCTCTTCGTAGTCTGCGATCTTTAGGAGGTTTGTTTGCTTTTTTCCTTATAATCACAGTTTTCACATCTTTGATAACAATATATAATCAATCCATTACTCATTTATCCAATTTCAAATGCAGCAAGTCAGGTGCATCCCAAGAACTGGTACCCTATCCCCCTCATATTCTGCCGGCCATGGGGAAAATTGCCAGAGAATGTTCCGTGTCATCCGAAACTTGCAGATTTTGCCAATTGTATGAAGAAAAAAGGAAGGGGAATGTCCATGTTCGTCTCTATCCTTGATGGAGACTATCAAGAATGTGCCGAGGATGCAAAGGTTGCCTGCAGGGCTCTTAGTACGTACATAGAATACAAAAGATGCGAAGGAGTTGCAGAGATAGTCGTTGCCCCGAGCATGTCCGAAGGGTTTCGCGGAATTGTGCAGACTATGGGTCTGGGAAATCTGAAGCCCAACATCGTGGTGATGCGGTACCCTGAGATTTGGCGGCGTGAAAATCTGACTGAAATACCAGCCACATTTGTGGGGATCATAAACGACTGCATTGTGGCAAACAAGGCGGTTGTCATCGTCAAGGGTCTTGACGAGTGGCCTAACGAGTACCAAAGACAGTATGGGACCATCGATCTGTACTGGATTGTACGAGACGGTGGTCTGATGCTGCTTCTGTCCCAGCTCCTCCTCACCAAGGAAAGCTTTGAGAGCTGCAAGATTCAGGTCTTCTGCATCGCGGAGGAGGATTCGGACGCAGATGAACTCAAGGCCGATGTGAAGAAGTTCCTCTACGACCTCCGCATGCAAGCTGAGGTGATTGTTGTCTCGATGAAGTCATGGGATCCCCAAGCAGAGCACCAGCAGGAGGAATCAGTCGAGGCGTTTGCCTCTGCTCAGGAGAGAATTGGTGCTTATCTCGGCGAAATGAAGGAGAAGGCTCGGTTAGAAGGTGCTCCGTTGATGGCAGACGGGAAGCAGGTCATCGTCAACGAGCAACAAGTCGAGAAGTTCCTCTATACCACTCTGAAGCTGAACTCGACCATACTCCGGTACTCAAGAATGGCAGCGGTGGTGCTCGTGAGTCTCCCTCCGCCGCCGCTGAACCACCCTGCATATTTTTACATGGAGTATATGGATCTCTTGGTTGAGAATGTGCCTAGGCTTTTGATAGTGAGAGGATATCGGAGAGATGTTGTCACTTTGTTTACATAGTTTTTTTTTTACTTACAAACACTCATTTTTCCCACTGAAAAAAAAAAGATATATTCTGCGATTTATTTTTTTATTCACTTTCCAACTACTTATTTGTTCCTGGAACTAGAGTTAATTAAAAGAATTTTTTTGTTGATATGTTAATAATATACTACTCCGAGTCATATTTGGCTTGAGCATGGGTTTTAATATAAAGAAAAATGAGTTTGAATAAATTAGTGGAATGCTGATCTCATTTTTATATATTAGTTTTACAATAAAAATGTAGTGGAATAAGTTGATCAAATGTGATGCCTACTTATCTTTATAGTAAAAGTGAAATAGGACTCTTATTGAGGGACATACGAAAATAACAAAATAGGACTTTTATTGTGGGTAAGAGGGAGTATTTTAGTTCTATTTCCAACTAGAAATGTTTGCAGACATAGATGGTTATAGACTTATAGTAGCTAACACCACAAAAATAACATTCAACGAGATAAGTTTAGTAGTGATTGTGGAAATTTTTTTATCAATGATTTATTTAATTATAATAACCCCAACAAATGTTGGAGTTGATTTTGAAAACTAACTAATGCAGTCTAAGATTGACACAACCGAATGTGTCTTGATAGAGTAACTCCGATACGAGCTTGGTTTGGATGTTTGGATTTGCAAGTGCGTCGGCGACTCTATTCCCTTCCTGATAGATGTGTGTAACGCGAAACTGCATACGTTGCAAATGATCCAACACTCGCATCCACATCTCCTCATACTTCTCAGGCACGTCCGTACACAGTGGGAACAAGGGGGTACCATTGTACCCCCGGTACCCCCAAAACGTATAATTATAGTGTATTTAGATATAGCACTTAATAATTCCCACACTTGGTCCAGCGGTAATCAACTCCTCTACCACAGCAAACACCCGAGTTTGAGTCCTATCAATGTTGTCCCTTATCTGCTTATTTTATAATTACTTACTGTTTTTGTTTATTCAATTCTTTTTTATCCTTTTAAATAGTCTAGTATGGATTTCAAAATAGGCCATCCAATGCACACATTCTTCATTCTTCTGTTTTTTTAATTAATCATAATGCATTTGAAACATACAAAATTCACAACCTATTATTTCAAAAATTTTAAAGCATTTTTTATACCTTCGTCGTTTTAGCTTTTTAAAAATATCTTAATGCATTTGAAGCCTACACGATTCCCACATATATTTCTTCTTTTTGTTTTTCAAATCATCAAAAGAATATTTTATATCTTCATCATTTTAGCTTTTATAAAATATTCTAATGTATTTTAATACCATATCATTATGGCATAATATATAATTAGTTTTTATCTTTCCAATTCTCTTCAATGCACATCTTGGTGATGTTTTTAATGATAAAAATAAAATCATAAATTTTGATTGAGAAAAAAAATTAAAGAAAATAAAAAGAATCGGTTAAATTTTGAGGCTTCGAATAACTATAATTATTTATTGTACCCCTGAACGAAAAGTCCTGGATCCGCCACTGTCTGTAGACCGAGAATATAGTAACTCAACGACTCGTGTGCAGTCAGATTCCAGCCACAATTTGTTCCACCCTTTATCGACCGCATTGATGCACACAACGAGTTCAACCTCGAACGCGATCCCTTCTCCCATTTTTATATGCAATAAAATTGAGACTTATGTTGATAAAAAGAAGAACATCAATTGTAAAATCAAGAAAAAAAAAGTATTCTTTAAAACTAAAAGATAAAAAAATCAAATGCAGAATGTATAACTACATAGCTTAATAACGATAGAGTCAAGAAATTAGCAGACAATGACACACATCCATACCCATGGAATTATAAAATGGTGGCGATTATCACTTCTGTATTAATTTGAAAAGATATGTACACTACTTAGACTAAGTTTATCAGCAACCATCAAACCCAACTCAACCCAACCCAACCATCCACTTTTTTAATATTTAATTTATTTTTATCTCCTCCACATCATCTTCCACATCATCAATATTCATCCAACCCAACCACACATATTTTCATGGTTTATCAATGACCACCCAACCATACTACTCCCTCCGTCCCCTAATAGGAGTCGCTCTTTGACCGGGCACGAGTTTTAAGAAATGTAGAGAAAAGTTGGTTGAAAAAGTTAGTGGAATGTGGGACCCACATTTTTATATTGGTTTTATAATAAAATGTGAGTGGAGTGAGTTAGTGGAATGTGGGGCCTACTACCATTTATGGTAAAAATGAAGAGTGACTCTTAATGGGGGACGACCCAAAATGGAAATTAGCGACTCTTATTCGGGGACGGAGGGAGTATTATATATTTATTTTTATATTATTTTTAATAATATTATTATTACATGAAATACTTATTATTGTAAATTTATAAAAAAAAAAGTAATAAATGACAAACTAAAAATTATAAAAACAAATAAATAAAAAACGTAAATTACAATAATTGAAATACGAAATTGAAAATACATAATTGATGCTCATACATAAGATGAAAACTAGACATTCAATTGCAATTGCAGAATTTTGCCCATATATGCTCAATCAAATCACCTAGCAAAGCTTTGTGAGCTTCTCTATTTTGAAGTTGAGCTTTATTTTTCATGTAAGAAGCTAGACTCGCAATCCTATTCGTAGAATATATGATATCATTATTCTTATCTCCATCTTCATTTTGACAACTACTTTGTCCAATTCGCTCTTGAATAAATTCTGATGGATCACAATAGTTCGAATACGTGCTTCTTTCGTCTTCCACTATCATATTGTGCAAGATTATGCAAGCAATCATTATTTTTCCCATATTATCATGATCCAAATAAGACATGGACATTTGATAAAAGCAAAACGAGCTTGCAAAACACCAAAAGCTCGCTCAACATCTTTTCGCGCAAACTCTTGATGTTTAGCAAACAACTTGTGCTTCATCGTTTGTGGACCTGGAATAGATTTGACAAATGCCGCTCATTGAGAATATTTGCTATCAGTGAGATAATATCCCATATTTTTTTCGTGGCCATTCACTATGTAATTGACCTTCGGTGCTCGACCTTCCAAAATATCATCAAAAACAGGAGATTGATCAAGCACACTAATATCATTTCTCGAACCTGGAGTTCCAAAAAAAAGCATGTCAGATCCACAGATCTTGAGATGCTACTGCTTCCAAGATGATTGTCCTGCTTCTTCGAGCATATTGTCCAGCCCATGAAGTGGGACAATTCTTCCATTCCCAATGCATGCAGTCAATACTACCTAACATGCCTGGAAGCCCACGTTGTTCTCCAATATGCAGAAGTCTTGCCAAGTCTACTTCGTTGGGCTTTCGCAAGTACTCATCGCCGAAGTTAGAAATTACACCTTCAACGAACTTGATGAGAGATTTGCGAATGAGTTGTGCGCTCATTCTCAAAGATTCGTTGTGCAAGTCAGCCGTCGCCCCATAGGCCAACATCCTCATCGCTGCTGTACATTTCTGAATTGCAAACATACCAAGCCGACCAGTAACATCACGCTTTTGCACAAAAAAGTTGTCGGTGTCGACGAGCTTGTTCATTATTTTTTCAAACAAAGGTTTTCGCATGTGATACCTTGTTCGAAAAAAATCTGGAGGATAGATTGGATCTTCAGCAAAGTTCTGCTCGAAAATAGTATCATGACCCTCTTCACGTTTCCTTCCAATCTATCTCCTTTTAGCTCTAACCGTCTGGGTTGTAGGTTGTGAAGGCAGGGTTGTTGGCCAAATAGCTATATCCTCGATTAGTTGATCGAGTTGCTGATTTTGTTCAACAGTTTTTTCTTCCCATTCATTGTCTTCAAGAAGATTGGAAGCTTCAAAATTAGAACCTGATGACATTTTTTTAGGGAGAGTTGGCTCAATAATTGTGAGAGGATTTGTGTGTAATTTTCGTGAAGCATATAGGTAAATATATAGAAGCAATTTGTTGAGCACACTACTATCATTTGTGAGCACATGGGATATCCTTGGATTCCACCACCACTTGTGAAAAAAATGACTTGTTATGTAGTCGTACTTTGATTTTCGTGATCACATGGGCTGTCATTGGATATCACCACCACTTGTGATAGAAAATGACTTGTCATTTAGTCATACTTTGATTTTCGTGATCTCATGGGTTGTCATTGAATTCCACCATCACTTGTGATAGAAAATGACTTGTCATGTAGTCACACTTTGATTTTCATGATCACATGAGCTGTCATTGTATTCAACCACCCTTTATGATAGAAAATGATTTGTCATGCAGTCATACTTTAATTTTCGTGATCACATGGGTTGTCATTGTATTGATAGAAATGACTTGTCATGTACTCGTACTTTGATTTTCGTGATCACATGGGTTGTCATTGTATTCCACCACCACTTGTGATAGAAATGACTTGTCATGTAGTCATACTTTGATTTTCGTGATCACATGGGTTGTCATTGAATTCCTCCATCACTTGTGAGCACAATTGATCTATTCATGCTTTGATTGAAGGGCTTATCACATAAACTGGAAGTTACATAAGAAACAGAAATTAAAGGTTACATACTAAGCAACGGAAATTAAAGATTACATACTAAGCAACAGAAGTTGAAAGTTACATACCGAGAAACATACATTGAAAACAGATAAAATACGATCATTTCCCAAACAATTCTGCTATCAGATTGCATTTCAGATCTTTTTCTTCTTGAGTTAAGTCCCTCCTAGCCATCAGCGGAGTAAGGATAGCTGCCTTGATGTTCTGTTCCTGAATATCACTAGCTGTCTTGATCTTCCGTTCCTGAATATCACATTCCCTTTCACGTGTGACTCTCATTTCACGCAGTGCTGCGGTGAAATCATTAGGGATTGTATATGATGGTGTTGCAACTTCTTTGCCTTTTCTTTTAGCCTTGGCCTTTGCTTGATCTCTTCCAATAGGACGTTGCAATGTTGAAGAACGACTCTCAGGAGTGGAGTCGATTTGAGGTCCTCCTTCTTCACTAGTCCTCAACCTTTTTGAGCTCCTACGACTTTCTTCAAGACTATCTTCATCTGGCATAAAACGCGTTGAACCGGTGCTATTCAATTTCAATTCCCACTTGGGATTGTTCTCATCACCTCCTCAAACACCTTATGGTGAGTAAATTTGCTCTTACCATACAGTTGTTGAGCGGTTTTCTCAATGTCCTCTTTAGACTAGCCATTCGTAGCTCAATCATGCGCACGTTTGTATGCACCAACCCACTTTGTGACATTTGTGTTGAGTCGTTTGTAGCGTTGTCTCAATGACTCCGAACTTCTTTGTTGGCCCATTCCTGGATTTTCTTTTCTTGTTTGCTCATATAGATCAAGAACATTGTGCCATAGATGGGCACTAGTTTGGTTGGTGCCAACAATTGCAATCTTGCTCACGGAACACCAAGCAGACATTAATGCCAAGTCTTCTTGCTCACTCCAACCATGTGGAGTGTTTGAAGCACTCAAGTTGGTTTGTGATATGTCTTGGCTTGAATGTTGGTTTTGAAATGAACTTTGAAATTGATCAGAATTCGGAAAATCATCAAAACTAGGGAAATAATCTTGAAAATGATTAAAATTTTAGGAAGGGTTGAAGTTTTGGGAAAGATAGAAATTTGGGGAATCGGAGAATATATTATTCTCATCACCCTCCATAGTTAGCAACAAAGTAAACTAAAAAATATGAAATTTTATCAAACAAGAAGGATTATAGGAGGAGAAAAGATGATATTTTTTGTATGCAAAACTATAGCAAATGTAGTCTCTTTTTGTAGAGGAAGAAAAATTATAAATTTTGATATAATTTTTATAATTTTTTAATATAATATACTGAAGATATATTAATTTTAAAAAATATATATCAAATCAATGAAATTGTCTCATTGGATGATGAAATGAAATAGCATGGAGATGTGTTTGCCTTGGAAGAGGTCTCGGTCAAGGAGAGAGAGGGGCCTCTTATTCCATTTTTTTTAAATATAGGATGAGGTGGCAGTCGACCACCCTACCGATAAATATAGTCTTATAAAAGGTAATTTGTTAAATTCTCTAAATTCTGTCCCACATCGACTTGGTGAAGATCCCTTCTAATCTATATAAGTGTGGATAACCCCCCTTATGAGGCCTTTTAAGGGGTGAGTGACCCATTTCTAATATGGTATCAGAGCGGGCCCAAGTCGATGATGGTTTTCTCTTTATCTCTTATCTACCTCACGAGTGGAAGACCGATGTCCTTTCCGGCCCACATCGATGATGGTTTGTCTTGCATTGCCTACCCACGTGATGGAAGACCGATGTCCTTTCCGGCCCACACGTGAGGGGGCGTGTTAGCATTGCCTACCCACGTGATGGAAGACCGATGTCCTTTCCGGCCCACACGTGAGGGGGCGTGTTAAATTCTCTAAATTCTGTCCCACATCGACTTGGTGAAGACCCCTTCTAATCTATATAAGTGTGGATAACCCTCCCCCTTATGAGGCCTTTTAAGGGGTGAGTGACACATTTCTAATATAATTCAACGTTTCAAACACATAAAATTATTATTACTCCATATTTTAAGGTATAGTAGTACTAATCTATATATGTATGCATATTATGGGAGGCCAAACTATTATTGTTGGTCTAAAGTTTATAAACAAAAAATTAGACGTAATTAACTATTTATACAGGAATGGGGCATCCAAATCAAACAAGATATGCGTGCATTAAGATGTGGTACCATATTCCTGGCATTTGGCAGTTGTACCTTTTGATATTTCCCCCTAAATTTTCCCCTTTTCAATTTCCGTAGCATTCTATTTAATTTTCTAAACCCCCAAATTCCATTGCTCTGTGCCTCTGCAATTCCAAAAACCCTTATTTTTCATTGAATTTCACATCTGCACATACAATTATACATATACAAACCTCTATACACACGCACTAGCACGCTTCAAAATGGATGATGGAGATGGGGGTTTAAGCTTTGACTTCGAGGGCGGGTTAGATTCGGGGCCCGCGCATCCGACTGCATCCGTGCCCGTAATCCAATCGGCGTTGGATTCCAATGCGGCTGCCGCCGCCGCCAATTCTCACAATCCTTCCGCTGTTCCCCATCCGGCGGCGCATGCGGCGGAGGGGTTGGGAGGCGGCGGGGCGAGGAGGAGCTTCAGGCAGACGGTGTGCCGGCACTGGCTGCGATCTCTGTGCATGAAAGGCGATGCCTGTGGGTTCCTTCATCAGTACGATAAGTCGCGGATGCCGGTTTGCCGGTTTTTCCGCCTCTATGGGGAGTGCCGTGAGCAGGATTGTGTGTATAAACATACGAATGAAGATATCAAGGAATGCAATATGTATGTAATTTAGGCATTTTTTTAGACATTTTTTTAAAATTGTCTGGATCTTTCAATACGAAGGTCGTTGATCTTGTTATCTGATAATATGTCGATTGAAGAAGGATATGTCTGCGGTCATCTCATTTATACTTGATCCTTTAGGTTACTAGGAGTTTTTTTTTTCATTTTATGTATGAATCGTGTGGAGATTTTGTTGAAATTGGTTTATTGTTATTTCATGCTTAAGAGAAGATAGTTATAGAAGATGCCACTTGCAGGAAATGTAACTTGGAGTATTGAACTGGTCTTTGTGTCTTGCATCTTGCTTGTCTAATATTTGATGACTGTTTTTATTTTCATATTTTCTGCTATTGGCTTTTTTTATGAAACCATTTCTCTTACAAGTGGGGTTGTGTGGCAGGTACAAGCTAGGATTTTGTCCAAATGGTCCTGATTGTAGGTATAGGCATGCAAAGTTACCTGGACCTCCACCCCCTGTAGAAGAAGTTCTTCAGAAAATTCAGCAATTGGCTTCATATAACTACGGAAACTCAAACAAATTTTCTCAGAACCGTAATCCTATTTATGCTCAGCCGGCAGAAAAATCTCAGTTTCCACAAGGACCCAATGGTATACATCAAGTAGGAAAACCTGGTACTACAGAACCTGGTAATGCTCATCCACAACCACAACAAACACAGCAGCTTCAGCAGCAGGGCAGCCAAGTTCAAATCCAGATTACAGCCAACGGCCAGCAAAGCCAAGCTAGTAGGACTGCTATACCCCTGCCCCAAGGAACTTCTAGGTGTGTTCCAAACAAGGTCTTTAATTAGGTGGAAAACTTCATGTATTTATATGTTGATGTTACTTTAAGAGATCCTTCCCACTCAGCTGTAATAACTGTGTTTTTGTGTTTTATTTTTTTTCTTCTTACTCTTTTTATGATATATATTATAGCTTTGCTCATTGTTTTGTTCCTGGCTGGTCCATGATGTGAAAATATGCACGATCTTAAGTGAGTGTAACGCTGTATCTTGTCAGATGAGAGATGCTGCTTTGCCTTTTCTTGAAATGTATTGGCTTTGATTGGTTCGCAGCTTAGTAGGTCGGAAAATATTTACATGACAAGGTCATAAACAAACTCCTAAACAAGATATCTATTATGTGGAGTTTGTGATTAACTTGGTAAACTGTTATGAAAAAACTGAAATTCTTTTTTTCTCTTGATCAAAAGCTTTGTCCTTATTCATTGATCCTCTTTTCTCAAACTAGAGTTTTTGAAATGAAAATCTTCAAAATCAAATAGTGGGCAGGTTTGCTAGTTTGAAGCTTGCCTTTTGTTGATGCACATAAGATGGCTATCATTAAATTGTAGCTGTTTTTCGTTTGAGGGTAAGGATTCAGAAAAGGCTGTAGGATTGTTTTTACCAACTCAGATCTGTCCTAGGACATTAAGTTAATTAAATCTATGAAATCCTTGTGTGACTAAAATATGCAATAGGATAAACTTCTTTCAGATGGCTCAGCATAACAACATGTTTGGATGAGGAGTTTTCCGTGTCTCCTTAGTTTTAGAAAATCTCTTCTGAAATTTTAAGTCTCTGAGCTTTGTGTCAATTATACATATGCCTTTCCATGTGTGAGAGGCCGTTCTCTGGTAGTTTTTTCATGAATGGTTGTTCATAAGATATTGCTCCTAAATAAGGAGTTTTCCTTTTTGTCAGACACGTACATTTTTTTTGGGGGGGGGGGTCAGTTATCACGTGAATGATTTTTGAGATTTAATCAGTGAAACCCTCAACCCTCAGGCACAAAGCTTTGAGGCTGACACTCATTTTTCTTCTACTTACATGTAAAATATGGCGTGCTTTGTGAAGTTACTGAAACACATCACCAGGAGCTTACTATTCTTCAGCTACATTCTGTTGGCAACAGACGGAACCCCCTTCATTGGTGTAGGTCACTTATCTACATATTCCAATTTTCATCTGCATGTGGTTGTCTTAGGTACTTTGTGGTGAAAAGTTGCAACAGAGAGAATCTGGAACTATCTGTCCAACAAGGTGTATGGGCAACACAGAGAAGCAATGAGGCTAAACTTAATGAAGCATTTGATGCTGTTGACAATGTGATTTTGATCTTTTCAGTTAACAAGACTAGACATTTTCAGGTGATTTATGGATGTTATTGACATAGATACTGATTTGAGTTGCTCTGCTCAAGTATCAGATAGCTTGCTAAGGTTGTTATATTGTGCAACAATGACTTCTTGCGGTGATAGATCTATTTGTGGTTTAGGGTTGTGCAAAGATGATTTCCAGAATTGGTGGATCCGTAGGTGGAGGGAACTGGAAGCATGCCCATGGGACTGCTCATTATGGACGTAACTTTGCTGTCAAATGGTTGAAGGTCCTCACCACTTGGCCTACTTGATTGAATTTTATATGTTATTATAGGAACTTCAGTGTTCAAATCTGTGTGTTATTTACTTTTTGGTTGTTGTTATATCTTTTGAAGAGCCTATAAGATGGTTGTAAATGTTGGACGTGCTCTATTTTTTGTTGTATCATTTTAAAGGCACAACATTAGTTAAAGAGCTCCAGGAGAATACTGTTTTAATTTTTAAATATACTGGTGATGATTGGTCTTAGCTTTACAAACCCATTTAGATAGCCTTGCAAGGATACCTATCAGAATTTGCAATTTATCGGATGCTACATCCCACTATCTTATACACTGTTTAGTTTTTTTAGTAAAAAAGATTACCATTTGTGATTATTTTTAAGACAATTAGCTACAAAGGTCATGATGCAACTGACAATTCTCTATCTCAGTGTATTTCATGTTGTAAAGTGAAATATTTTAGTCTGTTCTCATCTTATATTGTCAGCACATTCAATTTTAGTCTTATTTTTGCTATGTACAATTTCATTCTTCAATCTGGGATTCTAAAAAGGTTCGTCGTGTCATTTCCTTGTTTTTCTGATAGTTTTAACTATCTGCATCCGTTGAGATGGTCTGGGGGTCAGAGAATGTGGCCTGCGTTCCTATTTGATCAGCATGCTATGGCATAGGAATGCTAGTTTGTGATGATTATATCTATCACAGAGTCATTTTATTATTGATGTTCCGGTCAGATCACTATACTGATGGTGTATAGATCAATGGTAATACATACTTTTTCATGTATATGCCATGTATACAGTACATGCCAATCAGCTAAGATATGGGAGACAATTGCTACCTTTTGTCTTTCACATTCACTTCTAAATAAAAAATCTTAAAATCATGAAATTTATGCAGTATTATTTAATTTCTGGATACCTTCATTGTTATCTCTAGCCTATGATAGATAATATCCATCTTAGCCCTCTACTGGAGTGCTACCCTATTCTTGGTACATTTGGGGTAATATACAAATGTCATTCTTCATATGCTACTATGTGAGATTCTGAAATTTTATCTAACCATGTTGCGTGCTTGCAGCTCTGTGAACTATCCTTTGACAAAACTCGGCATTTGAGAAACCCATATAATGAGAACTTGCCAGTAAAGGTACTTTTCGATAGTTGCATGTCTGGAGTTATTCAAATATATGAGAATTTATTTTGTTTTCTTTCTTTTGATACCTGCTTTTTAAATTTTTGTTAAAACAGTATAACCCTTTGAAAGGGTGTCCATTTTTTGGATTTTAATTTGAAAACTCTCATGTATTTCCTAATTTTATTGCATTTCAGCGGTATACAAGCTCCAAAAAATTGACACTGGGCATTTGTGTATTTCTGTGAAATAAAATTGTCATTGCAAACTGATCACGTTAATTTTTTCAAAGTAGTTTCATGTTTCCTATTGAACATTTAGCCTTTCACAATACTTAAAACCGATGTTGCGGAAAGTTAATTCATTTAGTGTTTGCACATGGTTGATGTATGAAAGTTTGATCACATCTCTAAGATTTCTATTTAATTTTTCTAGGTTTGTCTGTGAACTAAGTTGTGAAGATATAGGAGTATGTTATAAGAAGTAATGATGGCTTCATGAAACGTAATACACATTGCAGTATGTTCAGTCATTAGATGATTGAAAGGAGATAGCATCTTTTATCTTCCAACAAATATGAGATCATATTTCCTTCTACTTTTTTCATATCTGCCTAGTGGAGAGGTTACATTGTTTATCTCGTCATTGCAGATCAGTAGAGACTGTCAAGAACTCGAGCCTTCTGTTGGCGAGCAGTTGGCATCATCGCTCTACCTCGAACCCGACAGTGATTTGATGGTACTTAAACTTCAACGATCCGATTTCAGATTCGCTATACTATATCTAGCATATGTTGTCAGAAAACTTATAGCTTGGATAGTTCTATCATGCTGTTGATATCTGGTTATCCGATATAAACTGTTGGTTTTGCCGCTTCGTGAGCTCGTATGATGATACAGTTTGGTTTTCATTTTCTTGAATTGACATTGGATGCCTGTTAAAATTCGAAACTGTCATCTTTCATAGGCTGTCTCGGTTGCGGCTGAGCAGAAGCGTGAAGAGGAGAAAGCTAAGGGAGTAAACCTTGATAATGGAAGTGACAACCCAGATATTGTGCCCTTTGAGGACAATGAAGAAGAGGAAGAAGAAGAAAGTGACGAGGAGGACGAAAGCCCCGGGCAGGGTTTTGCAGGTCAAGGTCGGGGACGAGGTAGAGGTATGATGTGGTCCCCTCACATGCCTCTTGCTCGTGGTGCTCGTCCGTTCCCCGGCATGCGAGGGTTCCCTCCAAACATGATGGGAAGTGATGGATTCTCTTATGGTCCTGTAAATCCAGATGGTTTCCCAATGCCTGATCTCTTTGGCATGGCGCCCCGTGGCTTTGGACCGTACCCTAGATTCTCCGGTGATTTTGCAGGTCCAGCCTCCGGGATGATGTTCTCAGGCCGGCCGCCTGCCGGTGGATTCGGGATGATGATGGGTCCCGGACGGCCTCCCTTTATGGGCGGAATGGGCGTCGGAGGCGCAGCTAGAGGCAGCAGGCCGGGGGGTATGCCCCCTTTTTATCCGCCACCACAGCAACAGCCTTATCAAAACCCGGGTCGTTCGAAAAGAGATCAGAAAGCACCATCTAGCGATCAGAACGAGAGCTCTGATCAAGCCAAGGGGCAAGACATTACTGGACCTAATGATGAAGAGCGGAATCAGCGAAGGGGGAAAGCTCAGCAAGATGATCATTATAGCGGTGGGAACAGCTACCGGAACGATGAGAGCGAAAGCGAAGATGAGGCCCCAAGGCGGTCGAGACACGGTGAAGGGAAGAAGAAGAGGTGGAGCATGGAGGGAGATGGTACCGCCGTTTCCGTCGAGAACATATAGCCGTGAAGTTTCGACATTTTTAAAACGAACTTGTGTTTGTAACTGAAGAACGTGTGACATAGGTTTAATCACAAACACTCATTTCTTGAATCGATGAAAAATTGGAATTTTGAGGACTCATTTATTCTCCATCTTTCCCCTTGATATACTAACAAATTATAATTATGTTAGTAATACATTTTCCCTCTTTATAGCTCGATATATTTGTACACAACAGTATTAGATAAAGATCATCATCAACGTATGCCTAAACTTTGATACCTTCTCCAAGAAAAATAATGTATTTTGGCCTTCAAAATATGAAACATGCAAGTATATATTTTAAAAAAAAAGACCAGTTGTCAACATTAAAAAAATGTAACGGGTTAAATATTTTGACATTGATTCTCCAGATACATCAAAATTTTACATGTAAATATATGTATCAATTTTTTGAAATATTCAGATACACAAATTGTGATTTAATGGCAGTATATAATAAGGGTTATTGCACGAACTATAGCCGAATTCTGGATTTTTAACTAACTCGAAACTTTATAGTAAAAGTCACAAACTTTGATCATATTTGGAATTTATCAAGATTGCTGAGTCCGGCAAAATCGAGTCATATATGACTCATCGGATAATCCAAGTGAACTAATCAGACCGGAAAGAGCAACAATGTCATTACAAATACTTGTAAAAATTGTCATTATAAAGAACCTTAATTCGTACGGCATACCCGTTCAGATGCAGTCTGTGTTCAGACAATATTGCACATTTTATAACCAGTTTGTATTCATAAAAAAATAAGATGAATATAATTACAAGTCTACAATATGAATAACATAATCCTCTCAAATCCTGTTTTGCCTAACTGTATTTCTATACTTCCAAAATGCAGGAAACAAAAAATAACTGATATACAAGTTCAGTAGCTTCAGTTCCAACCAAGACAAGGAAATGTCTTGCTAGAAAAAAATTCACGAGCCGCCGTCTGCCCTCTGACTCCGACCCCGACTCCATCAATACATGTCATGTGTTAGGTACACCGGTCCACAACTCCCTTTCTCGACATGAATAAACATTTACCCCTTCAAAGAGCCTTCTTCGGCTGCCCTCATCAACTTCCGTAGATTGTGGAAGTTGAGCTCCGCCTTTAGCGTTGGTGGTTTCAGCTGAATCTAGTTTAACATCATCTGACTTGGCTTCAGATTCCAAGATCTCGCCGTTTGGGATTGGCGTAGATGTAGCCATTTCCGATGCATCAGTTCAAGTGAATCAGAGCTTTCCCCCCATTCGACCCACTCTGGCAATTTATCGGAGCTGATAGTTTCGGATTCCGACATCAGTTTTGATTCAGGAGGTTTGGATATGGCATGCCCAGCCTCGTCTTTCTCAACAACATCATCATTAGCTCTTCCATCAACGTCAGAAGAGGACGTGCCAGGACCAGCCGAGTGCTCGTTGTTCATCCTCGAACGCAAACCAGTTGGAGTTCCTGAAGAGCAATCCTCCTCCACTAGAAACTCGGATCATGATCACCTTACACACCGATGCAACTAATTAATTTTGTGATACAAACCTCGTCATCTCCTTCGAGTGAGGAATGTAAATCCCATATTGTATGCTTTAATAAGAGCAAATAAATTATTGACTTTCTAAAGTTATATGAAATATTACACCATATTGGTTAAAAGTGAATGGCAGTTTTTGCATGAAGCTCCCATGAGAGTGCGTGTACATGTACATGGGTTCCTTTATTATTGTGCCTCAAAACTAGTTATTTACTCCTATTTGATTCACCTGTTTGAAGTGAAAAGGAAAATTAAATGATCCAATAAAAAATCATATGACGTGTAGTGTTTATGACCATAAAAGAATGAATCCATAAAGAGCCCCCATTAAAAGAACTACTCCACATTTTCCTTACATAAATAGAAAGGGAGACAAATACTATATTCCACTGACGTTTTCCCTTCAAAATTTAATGATAGATTCTACACTAACAAACAAGATCCAAAATTGATCAAGATGAAGAATGGTTCCATCAAATACAAAATTTTTCAGCAAAATGTGAGGCCTGCTTCCGTCGAGACAAAGATGTAAAGGGGAACGCATAAAAAGGATTTCTGTAAGCTTCAAGTCAGGAAACGAGGTTTTCAGAACACTTCACTTCACCCTCACCAACAGCTACAAAGTTACCTGAGTTTCTCAGTTGGGTACATCACACAGATTAGCATCCTCATGTTTGTGCCACAAACAATTTTTGGAGGCCGCAGACGATGTCAGATCATTGATTTGGTAGAGGGTCAGGGATGATCCTTTTTTGGTATTCAAGATTGAGACGTTGAGTAAGGACAAACTGAGTCCAGTCAGGATCGGAGCAGGCTCTCAATTTTTGCTTTAATAATCTCATCGTTTAGAAGAATTAGTGTCATGACAGCTTCAAAGGATGCAATGCAACACCGTTTTTGGCAGAAGCAGAGCGTCCCCACCTTCCTAACCGAGGTTCCTGTGAAAAGATAAAATGTTAGACTGATAGTACGATTCTGGATCATAAATTTCGTATCCTCCCGCACCCTGAAATATCGGTATCGACGCTTCAAAGCGCCCACGATACGCAGAAAGAGCGGACGATGCATCCTAAACCGTCGCCGGAACAGGTTCTCCCCAAACCGTGACTCCGGCGCAAAGTAATCCTCATACAACCGAGCGTGGGCAGCGAGGTGGTCCCGGGGTATTATAGTTCGACGATGGATGGGTCGAGGTACCGCCGGCGCCAAGGCCGCTTGTTCCTCCCTCTCCGCTGATTCCCGCACACGTGCATGAATCAGACGCATCATATGTTCATAATGCCCACCACTACCACTACCACTACCACTACCACTACCAGCCATTCCGGATATATAAAAGAAATGTAGAGAGAGAAACTTGTTAAAACAATGGGTGCGAATGAAATACAGTTCAAAGAGCTGTATATATAGAAATTAAAAAAAAAATTAATGCAATAAACGGGAATTCCGCGCGGACGTCCGTGGGAGTCAACATAATGACGGACTTCCGCACGCCCGTCGCGACGGAATTCCACGTAACGCCGCGGAACTGCGGTGTCTCGGCGGAATTCTGTATCCATGCATACCATGCACAATGGCGGACGTCAGCCGCGGAATTCTGGCACGCCGATCAGAATTCTGCCGGAACGGGCGCCATTGCTTATGCTATTAGACAAAATGCAATCCCTAAACTCCAAAAAGTTATTATTGCTATTGGTCAGTTATGCATAATTACTTCAACATAGCAAGATTGAGGTAACAAAATACACAAATTGAGCTATCAAAATACACAAACCAAGAAGCAATAGCTCGTCTAACGCGGCCGCTCTCTTCGAGCTGATCCTGCTGCAAAATCTTAGCAATAAGCGTATCCCTCTCCCTCCGCCCTTCACCCTCCTCAGATTCCTCATCTTCATCTTTTTCCCTTTCCTTCGCCCTGAGCTTCTCCAAAAAGGCGTCGGCCAGCCTCTTCCGCTTCTCCACCGGCGTCTCCTCTATCTCCTCATCTTTTTTCCTCCGCATCCGCCTCGGAACCGTACTCTCCTTCATCTTCGTCTTCGTCACTGCTCTTGATCTCTTCATCGTTTTTGAATTTACGGTGGCGCTTCTGATCAGTGACTTCAAAAAAGGAATCATTAGAGGAAAAGCGCTTCTCAATTTTATTCTTGTCCTTGGCCGGATGGGACGGTCTCTTCTTCAGATTTTTGCCGCCCTTCATGATTTTCCGCTTTTCCGACGGTTGCGGTGTCTGAGGTTTAGGGAGATTTATGTGTAGGGTTTTTGGGTTGCAGGTAAATTTAACTTGTAAATTGCTTTTTAATCATTTCTTAAATTATGAATTAAAGTTCGGTAAAAATTTTACCAATCTTAATTATATAAATAAATTTAGTATATTTAAAATAAATTATATGTACAATAATATTTTATTTTTAATTTCTATCACTAGAGAAAATTATCTTTAAATAAAACTCTCTCTGATTCACTATAGAAGAATGCATTTCTTTTCGCCATGCGATTTAGGAAAAAATTTGTTAAATGAGTTAAGTAAAGAAAAAAATAAAGTAGGAAATGAAAAAATATAGAAAAATGAAGAGAAAAAATAAAATGAGAGAAAGTAAAGTAAGTAAAAAAGAAATATGTTGACTTTTTACTAAGGGCATCAGCAGTGGGGAGCCCTAAGGCGCGCCCTATGACGCCACATCATCATTTTATTGTTTTGTTTAATTAATTTAAATGTTTTCAAATAACAAGTAACTAGTAAATAAAAAACGTCTAAATAACAAATGACGACGCATTAATAAAAAAAAGTTACACCATTCAACTTACAAAAAAAAACAACTAAGTCAGTGCAATTCCCAACTTCCGACGCAGCTCATCGATTAACGCCCGGAGATATTCGGCTTCGTCGGGGTCAGTACACTTCTTGAGGGCATTGTGCGTCTGCAATAACGTCCTCGCCATCGACGATGTTGCCAACGACTCAAATGTTGTGGCCATCTGGGTCGGGAGCGTTTCCGGGAACGGAGATGGGTTTGCAGCGGTAGAGGATGAGGTTGCGGCCGCCTTCCCCTTGGCCTTCGCAGCCTTGACGCCGGGAGGACGCCGGTGTGTCGGAACTCCCTTCATCCACGTACGTCCGGTTGAGGTCAACCGGGTGATTGCCGCTGCCGCTGCTCGTGTAATCACCAGCTTCGGTGGTCTTCGTCCTCTTCGGCGCACCAGTGTGCATAATTCCACCTTGGAACTTCTGCTTGTCCCTCAAGAGCGCCCAGATGGCCTCGTGCTTGAAGTCACCGTACATCGACCGGTACGACAACAACGCTTTAGCGCGCACGTCGCTCAAGCTCTCGCCGCTTCCCCGTGCCCGCGTGAACTTCTCGAACTCCGCCGCGTACAAGTTCACTTGCTTCTTCAATTGATCCCAGTGCTTGCGGAGTTGCTCACGTTTGCGCTTGTACGCGGTCGGCGGCTTGGCCTCATTGTAGAGGCCGACGATGCGCTCCCAGTAGGCGACCTGCCTCTGGTTGTTCGCGAAAATCGGGGTCTTCCGATATATCTACCCAACACCGGGCCAAAATGAGGGTTTCGTCGTCGGTGTAGTTCGTACGGCCGGGGGATGTACTCATCGCAAAATCCGGGAGGCGGCAACTTCTGCGCCCGCTGCCGGTTCCGCTTCTTTTTGGCTGGGGCGGAAGCGGTTGCGTCGGGTTCGGGATCGGCCGCTGCGGCGTCACGGCGGGAGGGAGCACTTGGTCGGTTTGGAGACGGCTCCATGTCAGACAACCCGTACGATTCCGTACTGAAATCAGGATCGTACTGGGTGTCGGCGTCGAACGAACGATATTCGCCGGGTTCTGTACCCGGCCAACGCGCATCTTCGCTAAACATAGGACTATTGGGAGTTGAATCCATTTCGTAGTAATTATGTAAATGTAATAAGTTTCGAAAGTGAAATCGTGAAATGAAATTACAAATGAACTCTATTTATAAAAAAACGAAACCGCGTGCCATCGTCTGCGTCGATCGTCCGCGTAACCAACAGTGGGCCAGACAATGGCCTATCGTCCGCGGCCATCGTCCGCGTAAGCCGCAATGGGGCGAACGATGGCGCGGACGATGGGCATCGTCCGCGCTATACTCCGCGCCCTTAGTATAGGGCGCGACGATCGTCCGCGGCCTATGTCATGCACCCGCAATGGGGAGGACGATGGCAGGCGCGGACGATGCGCGCCATCGGGCGTGCCATTGTCCGTCCCATTGCGGATGGCCTAAAAATGAAAATTACTCCATTACTATATAACGTACCAAAATGATAAAATGACTTAACTACTATGAGACGGAGGGAGTAGTAATTATTGATTTCAAAATTAGAAACAAAACTTATTAAATTATTAAAAGTGGGGATAGATAATAGCTATTGCTAATGACACAAAATTTAATGCGCCAACTTAAAAAGTGAGAAAGAGAGGAGGAAAACATTATGGAAAATTATGGGGTCCAAATTATAAAATGATGTCCAATTATGCCATTAGCAGTATTGCCTATAAATCCGTCCTAAAAATCCGTTCATCCCAATTTTTTCAGTGCTTTGTCTTCTAGCCTCAGCACATGCACCCTAAAATTTCACCCCAATTTATTTCACTACCAATTTCATTTCTTTAAAATTTTTTTGTTATCAAATAAAATAAAATAAAATAGCAAAATAACATAGATTTAATAACACAATACTAAAATATTCGTGACAAAAATGCTAAAAAAAAGTACAACGAGAAACACACTAAAAAAATATACAAACAAGCTTCAAGGGTCAAAAGGCCTCATTCTAAAACACAGGCAAAAAACAATCAATCTTCACCATTGTTCATCAGCGAGCCAATACGCAACTAGCCATTCGGTGGCTACAGTATGCTCTCGAAAGATCGACTCTCGATGGAGGATTAGCCTAGGTACATATTCTTTCTGTTGTCATCGTCTTCTTTTGACCATAGGCTAATATAGTAGTAACATGTACTCTATAAGGTACCCTTAAAATTGACGTAAGTGGGATATTATAGTATAAAATTTATGAATAAATTCAAATAAATTTCAAGGGCGAATTCCACGAGTGAAATGCTACAATAGCACTGATAAATTTGCTGACGTGTAGGGCGGGTAAATCACCGCTATTGTGAGTGTCCTTAATATAATGTTTACAACTTTTATATTCAGAACTAGTCTAATTTTGATGGACAATAAAAAAATGATCAAACTAGTTAATTTTTTTGGAGAATAGATGTAGATCAACATTTCATGAATATTTTGTTAAAATAATAAAAATAATCTTAAATTTTTATGAACATTGTTTGTAATAGAACTTGCCATTCTGTCATTTACTTTTTTGAAAATAAAAATAAAATATTCAATTACTTTTACTATTCCATCACATATTTTATTCTTTATTTATCTTTTTTAATTTATTCATCTCTTTGCTTATTGTTGAATATTTGTTAATAATCATGTGAATAGTTGTTCAGTTAGATAAAAAGATAATCTAGATTTTGACAATTTGGATTGTTTGATCTTGTGCTTTACATGGATTCACGACCTCCATAAGTTTGACTGCATATGGAATTGTGGCAGCACTGTCGTCGTGAAGTCGAAAGAATATTATAATAGTACTCCATATTATTTGAAGGGTTTCTTTTCGGTATAAAATTTAAGAAAATTATATTTAATAAGTTAAATAAAAGTAGAAAATAGAATAAAGTAATTCGACAAGATACAGATGACCGAAGAAATAAATACAGATACTACTAATTCGACAAGATAAGGTCCAAACAATGATTAAAAATAGTAGGGTAGACCTCAGATTGCTGATCACATCAAGAGGATTCAGACGGTAATTCCAGATATATTGATATTTTTAATCATCACAGGTCTCACTTAAAACTAACCAAGCTAATAAAATAAAATCTGTGTCATTTATCCATTTGTTCTCAACAAATTCGGAAATGGTTTTGCTCAAACAATCATTTTCAGAAAGAAATTAGAATAAATACTTACAAATTCTAGCAAATACTAAAAATCAGGCATCAGATAGTCGATCTAACACATCAAGATAAATTCAGACGGTAATTCCAGATATATAAATATGTTTCGATCATCATTGACCTCGGTGAAAACAGAAGTTTCAATCTAATTTTCAATGCGAATAATAAAATTGATAAAATTGTAATCGCACAAAACGGCTCCGTGAACGAACGGTGGATATCGATCCACAGGTTCCTATCAGGATGCGAAAGAGTTTGATATTGGTTCAATCATGACATCGCCGGTCATAGCCGTTGCTACCGGCGACGTGGCATCGAACCGTCGGCGCTGGGAAAATTCAAAAGAAAATAATGAAAAAATAAAACTTCAAAACCTCAGAGTCCCGTTTCAAATCAACCACACAGCGGCAACGGCGCCGCGACCGACCGACGACCGATTCTAACGCCACATAGACATAGAATCGGCGGCGGTGGATGGAAGCGGCGGACGGAGCTAAACGCTGCGTTTTAAAGTGTCATACGGCACTTCCTATTCTTGGGATTTCTTCCTCATTGGAGTTGAAAAAAACAGAGAGAATATGACATAGATGATGCGAGCTGATGCGGCGGCGGGGAGATGAAGATGGAGAATGATGTAATTGTGCTGAGGAGCTCGAGAATTTAAAGGGAACGGCTTAAGGGTTTGGGGAGAGGAAATAGCAACTTCATTTAGGGTTTAGGTTTTATGGAATGTTCGGAAATTGCAAATTAGACCATACATTATATTTCTTCTACAAAATAGTCCCTTACTTTTATCAACTTCAATATACTCCCTCCGTTCCACTTTAAGGCCATCCGCAATGGGCGGACGATGGCACGCCCGATGGCGCGCATCGTCCGCGCCATCGATCGTCCGCGCCCATTGCGGATACGGACGATAGGTCGCGGACGATCGTCGCGGCCGATACTAAGGGCGCGGAGGATGGCGCGCCCGATGCCTATCGTCCGCGCCATCGTCCGCCCCATTGTGGCGTACACGGACGATGGCTGCGGACGATAGGCATCGGGCGCGCCATCGTCCTCCCCATTGTGGCGTACACGGACGATAGGTCGCGGACGATGGCACGCGGTTTGGTTGTTTTATAAATAGAGTTCATTCGTTTTACATTTCATTTCACAATTTCACTTTCGAAACTTATATTTACATAATTACTACGAAATGGCTTCAAGTCCAAATAGTCCTATGTTTAGTGGAGATGCGCGTTGGCCGGGTACAGAACCCGGCCAATATCGTTCGTTCGACACCAACGCCCAATACGATCCCGATTTCAGTACGGACTCGTATGGGTTGTCGGACATGGAGCCGTCTCCAACCCGACCAGTCGCCCCCTCCCGACGTGACGCCGCAGCGGCCGATCCCGACCCCGCCGCGACCGCTTCCGCCCCAGCCAAAAAGAAGCGGAACCGGCAGCGGGCGCAGAAGTTGCCGCCTCCCGGTGATTGCGATGAGTACGCCCCCGGTCGTACAAACTACACCGACGAGGAAACTCTCATTTTGGCCCGGTGTTGGGTAGATATATCGGAAGATCCGATATTCGCGAACAACCAGAGGCAGTTCGCGTACTGGGAGCGCATCGCCGACCTCTACAATGCGGCCAAGCCGCCGAACGCGTACAAGCGCAAGCGTGAGCAACTCCGCAAGCACTGGGATCAAGTGAAGAAGCAAGTGAACTTGTACGCGGCGGAGTTCGAGAAGTGCGCGCGGGCACAGGGGAGCGGCGAGAGCTGGGAAGACGTGCGTGCTAAAGCGATATTGTCGTACCGGTCGATGTTCGGCGAGTTCAAGCACGAGGCCATCTGGACGCTTTTGAGGGACAAGCAGAAATTCCAAGGTGGAATTCTGCACACTAGTGCGCCAAAGAGGATGAAGACCACCGAAGTTGGTGGTTACACGAGCAGCGGCAGCGGCAATCAACCGGTTGACCTCAACCGGTTGTACGTGGACGACAGCGGTTCCGGCACACCGATGTCCTCCCGACGTCCTCCCGGCGTCAAGGCTGCGAAGGCCAAAGGGAAGGCGGCCGCGACCTCATCCTCGACCGCTGCAACCCCCACCTCCGCTCCCGGAAATGCTCCCGCCCCAGGCAGCCGAAGTGTATTCGTCGTTGGCGACAGCGTCGATGGCGAGGACGTTGTTGGAGACGCACAAGGCCCTCAAGAAGTGTACCGACCCCGACGAAGCCGAATACCTCCGGGCATTGATAGATGAACTGCGTCGGAAGTTGGGAATTGCACCGACTTAGTTTTTTTTTTTGTAAGTTGAACGGTGTAACTTCTTTTTTTATTAATGTGTCCCCGTTTGTTATTTCGACCTTTTTATTTACTCGTTATTAATTGTTAGTTGAAAACATTTAAATCAATTAAACAAATAAATAAAATGATGATGTGGCGCGCCATAGGGCGCGCCTTAGGGCGCGCCTTAGGGCGCCCCACTGCAGGTGGGGAGGTAGGAGGATAAAACTGCTGACGTGGCGCGCCATAGGGCGCGCCTTAGGGCGCGCCTTAGGGCGCCCCATTGCTAATGCCCTAAACAGGGAGGATCACCTATGACTAATCCTGCTTCATCTCTAGCTACATACACACAAACATAATACGTAAAGAGCATCGGACTTTCAGTTATTTATTTTAGTCCGTCTCACTTGGAGTCACAGATAAAATCTTACATGGAGGTAATAGATCTCAGTTTCTCACATTCCAATAACCTAGTTTTATTAATATTTTATTATAAAATAAATATATAAAAATTAAGAACAGTAGTATTTATATTTTTTTTATATTTCTTAAAACTTGTATCCAACTCAAATTCTGGACGTGGAAATATTAAAATTTCAATTTTTAAATTCAAATTTCGTGACCACTGTAACTCACTCCGACCCTCTGCCGTCTAAATCGCCGGCAATTGTGCCTGCCGATGTTTCCGCTCGTACACTCACTAACATACAACAAACGTGTGATGTCGATGGGCGGCGACACCATTTGGGTGGGGAAGAAGCCGCTGAGGAGAGTGGGGGGAATGTCTGACGCCCTATCCATCGCCGCCGATCTCGGTTTCTCATTCGCGCCGCCGCCTTCTCAGGTCTCTGAGATACACTAAAACCTGGTGAAGCTGGATCTGTTATAGAATTTCTCCAATATGTGTGTGATTTGGATAGTTGGCAAATGGCAATGCAATTGTTACGATTGAGTGTAGTTCATCAGGCCTAGAACTGATAAAATTTGCATTCTAACTGTTTGCATATATGATCGATCTCGTGTGGCGGTAATGTTTGTTGGTGGCGAGCTGGGTTTGAATTTGACTTTGATTTGTTGTTCAATCAGGAGGGTATTCAGAATTTATCTGCTGTAAAAGGGGATGATTTGATAAGGATATTGAGAGAATTGACTGTTATTCAGAGAAAAATAGCGGATATGCAAGTTGAACTTCAAGGCAGAAAGGTGATGCATTTTAGATTTTGGCAATTTTTACTTGAATTTTGGGTTCTGACATTGAAACCGATCATTTTGTGTTTTTCCTTAATCAATTGTTATTATCTGATCTTGTATGCGGAATGATTCTGCTTTGATAGCTCATATAATTATTTGTTGATTTTTTAGGAAGACAAGAATGTGGCTCATTTGACGCATGTAAGTGAAATGGAGAAGAAGATGGAGACTTTAACTCGAATCACGTCTATTTTGAAAGATGTTATTCAGAACAAGGTAAATAGTGAATGAGTTGCTGCCCAATTCCTATGCTTTTGGAATAGAATTCAAATACATAAAATTTGCAGATAATGTTAATGTCCTGTGATATATTTGAGATAACTGTTTTTTTTTTTTACTTTTTTTCTTTTATTTCTGACTCTTCATGCATGATTTGTTTAATTTTTGTCTCTGTTTAAACTTTATAGGTCATTAATTTTTTAGCTTCCTTTCTAGAATCGTATTATAGCTCGCCTTCAGCAACCTTACTCGTTGGATTGCATACCTGTGGAGGCTGAGTTTCAGGTAGTTGGAGGCTGAGTTTCAGGTAGTTATCGAATGTGATAAATCCAATTTACTCACATTTACTACCTTCATATTCCATATGATACTTGTGTATTGAAGTCGAACCAGATTAGAAGTTAGAACCTCAGAAATACTACTAATTTTTAATGAAATACATACTGTAAGGCGGTTCAGACTATTGTGTTGTCAATTTACCATTTGTTAAAAGGTTGATGCTTACTGAAATATCATCCCTTGAGACTTGAGTTGCGGTGGATATTTCCCTGCATTTATATCGTTTAAGTTGCTGCTATCAAAATTAACTTGAGGATCTCCAATATGACTGCTTAGAGATCTCTAATACTTGTTCTACTGTTTCTGATTTGCACAGAAACAATTTTCAGAATTATTAATGAAGGGAGCAAGTGATTATGGGGCCTTAACAGCTTCTGTTGCTGATATTCAGTGGAGCCAAAATTTTAAAGAACCACCTACAGTATGGGGGGTAAGTTAAGCTGTGCATCTCAAATTTTTTCTGGGTTTCGAACTCACAAATGTCATGCACTGCAGCAGCAATTCCTTTGCTTACTTTTCTGTCAATGCATGAAATGATATTTTTATTTGCTGAATCCTGAAAAATTTAACCATTAGGCATTCATCCTAAAATAAGAACTGTGCTTTTGAGGAAGGTCCTCATGAATTGATGATCAGAATTGATAAGGACGAAGCTTATGCTTCATGAATTAGTTACTTTGATGTCATCATTCTAATTTTTCAGCTCATGAAAGAATTGAACTATTAATAGGAAACATTGGATCATAAGAAGGAAATCCTTTTCGGTAACTTTTGCTAGGTAATTGTCACATAAATAACGCTGTGAAGCTAGTGGCTTAAAACTGTATGGAAATATAGATAAAAAAAGAGCAAAATTTGCGATCGCTCATACACTATAGCTTGACTTTGTATGTTCTTAGGGCCTTAAAACAGTGATACTTTTTTCTATAGTTCTTCATCTAGTAAGCAAATGCATTATATGCCATATTCTTTACTTAATGAACATTACAAAACACTTTTATATCACATATTTTACATTCTTGACATTGTCTTAATCTTTTGTTTAGGAAATGCTCCGTCCAATTCCTGTTGCTTTGGCATCTTGCACCCGATTCTTTGAAGCGATGACTGCAATGAGGGAGTCATTCGCCAAACTTCAGACCCTAAGAGTCGGCCATTCTTCTCAGAGAGCAATGACAGAATCCGACTGTGTGACACCTCCAGCATGGAGAAATGAATCAAGTTTGGATGTTTAAGCTGTTGGAAGGGCGGGTAGCGAATGACAGGAAGGGGACGATGCAAGCTGTGAGGCCAGCGAAGATGGAACCCTGTAACAGAAGATTGTGATGGTGCCTCCTTCTGCTAGAAACAGTGGTGCCTGTATAAATTATAACTCTGCTAACATGGAGTAGTATGCTTTTTTTCCTTGCTGTGTGATTTGTGTAGATGATATATAACTTTTTGTGCCAACGAATCTCCATTTACTTTTTTTTTCTTTTTGTCATTGTAAATGTGTATGTATTGCGATGGTTATTTTGCAGGCCCCGCTTGAAAGATAGCCGGGTCTAATTTTTGGTAGCACATTTGAATGGGAATAAAATGTTATTCTATCGATATTATATCAATTGGTTAGGCATTCGCATAAATGAAAGTTAAAAACAGTTTTTATATGACTCTAGTAAAAGTCATTCAAGAAATGGAGGTCTATAGAGTTTGAGAAAAAGGCTAAGCTAGTTAGAACCTTTGTTCGAGTGTTGCATCCTTAATCTTGCGGTTGCGGATATAGTAATATACCCGACTTATGACTTATGCGTTCTTGGAGAACGAACGGATAATGGGTGATGTTGGAGGCTGATTATGTATTATGGTTCTGTTTTCTTGTTTGTCATCATAGAGCTGTCACAAACTTGTCAACCTGTCTTGATCCGCCTGTGAGCAATGCTCATACATGCACGCTCTTATCAATTGGTTTCATTTTGAATGGAAGTTTTGCTGTCTGATTTGAGTTTACACATAATTCATGACAGGTGAACTAAGGAAACTTCATGCACGGGCTAATGAAGGAGAACATTCAGCTGAACAGGAAAGTTCTCTCCGAGATATCTATGCACGAGCCACATAGCTTCAGAGCTATGGTGGACATTTCACACAGCGCCTTCCCTGGAAACAAGGTGGCCAATGGCTCCTAAGAAGGAGGGCCTCGCTATTCTTGTCTGAACGTTGTTTTAATGTCAGAGGCGATAAATCCTATCCTTGTGCAGCCTCATTATAATGTTGATGCTGAAGTTAAGCAGGAAATCTTGATTCAAGAAATGCATATGGTTTTAGTTGTTGCAATGAGACTATGCACTCCATCTTGCTAGTTGCTCTTTTGTTGGCAGTTTCGTCAGTTTGAATGGGTTAATCAGTGTAAATTCGGTAGATATTTTATACTAGTCCACTATACGAAATAATAAGTCTGTTGGTTGTATTATAAATTACTACTACTCTAATTACTAACATTAAAAAGGTTGACTAAAAGACAAAGACAAATTACTCCATCTCGAGTCGCCTCTCTCAGAGCATCCACTACGCGTCGCGCCGGCATCCCGCGACCCGTCCCGGAGAGACTGGTCCGTCGCGCGACGCGTTGCAGCTCGCCGTCCCGTCCCGCGTCCCGTGTCGCCGAGACAAGCGACGGGCCGTCTCGCCACGCGCCTAGGCGACGTGGCGCGACCCGGCGTCGTGCGTGACGCCCACTCGCGCGGCCCGCGAGTGGGCATCGTCACGTGCTGACTTAATAAATCATTTTTAAAAAAAAATCGAATTTTAAAAAAAAAACTTTTTATTTATAAAAATTGTTTTTATATTTAAAAATAATTTTTACAACTAAATAAATACAAGAAATTCGTAATATCCCACATATGTTTGATAGGCATGCGAATTAATGAAACTCATTATTGGTTGCTTCTCTTTTATAGAGACAACCTTGAATGTTTTATGTTTCACTTTCGATGTGAGATAATGTCATTCTTGGTTTATTCTCTTTTATAGAGACAACCTTGAATGTTTTATGTTTCTTGGTTGTTCTTCTTTTATAGAGACATACAAGAATGATTTTGTCTCACATCGAAAGTGAAACATAAAACATTCAAGGATGTCCATATAAAATTATATTTTAAATTATGTCATTTTTATTTTTTTAAAGATTTTAATTATGTTTTTTTAAAAATTTTAAGTTGTATTTTTATTTTATGCTGTAATGTTATTTTAATTTTAATGAAGTGCGTTTGTTTTAATTGAATTGTGTTGGAAAAAAAATAAAAAATAAAATTGAATGAATAGTAATTTAAGGGACGGAATAAGAGACGGTTAAGTGACGGAGCGTTGCAGGTTCCGTCCCTTAATTAAGGGATGGAGGAATAAAGTACAGTGAGACCCTCAAATAGTAGTTTAAGGGACGGCTAAGGGACGGTGAGGGGACAGCGTAGTGGATGCTCTCAATCGATTTCGATTCATAATTTTTTAAAATAGTAAAATATTGAGTACTAGTATATGTATCATAATAGTAATAAAAAAAGGTACAGACCCTTAATGACTGCATTTCATCAAAGCAATTCTTATTTAATCATAAACCCATCTTGAAACCGCAACAAAAAAAATAAAATAAAATAAAATAAGTTAGTGGAGAATTCCAGCATAGTCGTAGTAGTAGTACTATATCATAGCAAATTAAAGAAGCATTAAGAAAACAAGGACAGATAGAAATATGAAGCAATGTTAATTTAATTTTCCACGCTGTATTATACTAATTATACCTCCTGAAATGGAATTAAGTTTCCTTTTTGGAACAGCAAATTAACACATTTTTACTAATAATAAATTAATTTGAGGGAGAGGGTAGACAGTAGAGTCCGAGCCAAGAATATAACGCACCCCAAAAGCTCTGATGACCCTCCGCCGTCAGCAGCCATCCTTGATTAATTATTTAACTAATCAATAATTAACAGTACCACCACCCTCTTTTTATATTTCAACCCTTCCGCCCTTCATTTCCATTGATTTTCCTGCGCACTACTCTACTCTATATCCCCCTATCACTCCTCCTCCTTATTTCTGACTGTGAAGCACCTCTTGTTTGATCCGATCATGGCTCATTCTGCTCTCTCTCAGGTGTGTTTTGATTTACGATTTATGCATTTTTGTTTTGATGTTCACTCCTTCTGAGTTCTCCCAATTTCTCCCCCTTTTTGCAGGTCCCAGTCGCGGTCTCCGTTAATAACGATGTTTCTCTCCTCAAATCCGTTTTCAAGGTTAATTTGTTTTTTTAGTGCTCATGTAAAATCGAATTCAGCTTTGGTTTCACAATGGAATTGTGTTGATTTGATGCTGCATTTTGTTGTTAATTGCAAATTAAGTCTTTGATCATGTGTATTTCGATCAGCTCATCTGCATGATTCCGTGTCTTTGTCTCGGTTAATTCTGAGTTGATTCACGATTTATATTAATGAATAAGTTTGGGGTATGTTTATGATTTATGTTTAATTTCAACATTCCCCTTTTTCATGTTTTAAGCTTGCATTGAGCTGGTTCTATCACGTTAGGGTGGTCTAGTTGGTCAAAGTGCCATTTCGGTATGTTCGCTTCATCTCGTTTTATCACCTCTGAAGTGTCATTGTTTTATCCGAATGTGGCATGGATTTAAGGTTGATATTAGGATTCTTTCAACTTAAACCTTAATAGTCTTGGGATTTGATTGAAGATTCATATGCTCATAATATAAGTTCTTGAATACTAATTCTCCGTTGTGTGATTGAATCTCTTTGTGTTTCAGAGCACTCATGTTGGTTTTCTTGAAAATTTGCGGACCTCTAGTCTATCTCTGGACTTCAGAGTTGCAAACTCTCAGTCCAGAAATCGGCCCGTGCTTTGCATGTCTGTGCAACAAGCCAGCAAGCCTAAGGTGGCTGTTTCACCCTTGAGCTTGGAAGATGCAAAAGAGCCACCTATGCACTTGTTCAAGAACAAAGAACCGTACACCGGGACCATTGTGTCCGTTGAAAGGCTCGTTGGCCAGAATGCTCCTGGAGAGACGTGTCACATTGTCATCGACCATGGTGGCAAAGTTCCCTACTGGGAAGGACAGAGTTACGGAATCATCCCTCCTGTATGTTTTATCCTTACCTTTTGAGCAGCGCGTGTTTTTTATTAACTCCTGAGAACTATGATACGCTTGGTTTTGTTCTGATTTTCTTTTTCCTTGTATATCATCTCGTTCAGGGTGAGAATCCTAAAAAGCCTGGTAATCGACACAATGTTCGGCTGTATTCCATAGCATCCACCAGATATGGTGACTCCTTTGATGGCAAGACAGCGAGTTTGTGTGTTCGACGTGCAGTCTATTATGATCCTGAGACTGGGAAGGAAGATCCCTCAAAGAATGGAGTGTGCAGCAACTTTTTGTGCGATTCAAAGCCTGGCGACAAGGTTCAGATCACGGGTAAGATCACAATGAACTCGAGTTGTATGATTTTAATCACGAGAATCAGATTTCAAACGGTAGTGCCACATTTAACTTACATAAACACACCCACACGCACACATGCATACACAACCATATCCTTCGATATATACTAGCACATTGTTATCTTTGCAACTTGGAAACATGTTTCATCTTTATCTTTGGAGAGGTTAATATTCTTTGATATGTTTCGTTGGCTTTATCAATTGGTCGAGTTGAGCTATGTTTGTGAATCAGCAGCCCTTGTAATTGCTAATCAAACCTCAAACTTCTGGTCTGTCATGTAAACTCGAGTGTGTTGTTTTGCAGGTCCTTCCGGTAAGATAATGCTCCTCCCTGAAGACAACCCAAACGCCACCCACATCATGATTGCCACCGGCACTGGTGTTGCGCCTTACAGGGGCTACCTCCGGCGCATGTTCATGGAGAATGTCCCCACATTCAAGTTCGGAGGGCTAGCTTGGCTCTTCCTAGGAGTGGCCAACACCGACAGCCTTCTATACGACGATGAGTTCTCCAAGTATCTCGAGGACTACCCCGACAACTTCAGATTCGACCGTGCCCTCAGCAGAGAACAAAAGAACAAAAACGGGGGGAAGATGTACGTCCAGGACAAAATCGAGGAGTACAGCGATGAGGTCTTCAAACTGTTGGACAACGGGGCACACATCTATTTCTGCGGGCTGAAAGGGATGATGCCGGGGATACAGGAGACGTTGAAGAAGGTGGCGGAGCAACGAGGTGAGAGCTGGGAGGGGAAGCTCTCCCAGCTCAAGAAGAACAAGCAATGGCATGTTGAAGTGTATTGAGCAATGAGAAAGGTTTATCCCTTATTTAGATAATCCTTCCTTTTTATGGAATGGTAGTTTTCCCATTCTTGAAGGTGAAACATATGTTGAGTTTAAGAGATTTGTTTATAGCATTTTACTGATGGAGAATGCATTACTGGGTATTTGTTTCAAGGGCTACCATTGTTTGTGTATCAAATTTTGTTGAATAATCACTACGCTGGAGTTTTGGTTGAGATCGTCAAGTTAATATTCGATATAAATACGAGTATTATTAATATTATAAATACGTGATCAGACAAAGAAGACGCCGAATATTTTGGGTTTTGATATAATTAAATAAACGAATAAAAGTAACTAAATAGCATTACCATTGTTCGAAAAAAAAACATTACCATTGTTCGAAAAAAAAACATTACCATTGTTCGAAAAAAAAACATTAGCATAGTAGTAGAGTAGCAGTTAGCAGTATTGCTAAATTAGGAGTAATGTATAGGAAAAAATAAATCTAATAAATTTTATAGGAAAGGTGAAAAAAGAAGAGGAAAAAGACATGAAAAAAACAGTTATGATAACAGCCTATTTCGTCTCCAATTCTTCCTCTATTATTGATTCTGCTTCAGAAATTATCCAGAAAAAGGTAATATTTCTCTGAATTCCGTTCAATTGTAAAATGATTACATTTCTCTTAGCTCGAAAATAATCCCAGGCAACATCCATGAAATATTTCAAGATTTTCTTCTTCTTTTCTCCTTTTTAATTTTTTTTTCGTTTCTAGTTTGGTTTCCTTTCGTGGGTCGAATTTTTTGTGTCTAGATGTTGCATTTCTGAATTTCTTTGGCATTTTCAGCCATCTAATTCTGACATGTCAAGAATGATTTCATTTGTAAAGCTTTTTCTAAACGCACACTATGTTTGTAATTATATTTCAACAATGTTTCTAAGGTAAAGATACAATTTTTGAGACTCCCAAATGCTGCATTTTGTTGTTTTGAGTCATTGCTAATGTTTGAACGGTTTAATAAAAAAAGGGAAATTAATTAAGACTTCCATTTTTTTTGATGAATTTAGGTTGTCTGCTTAATGATAGCATTGTGTGAACGGATCAATGAGTACATCTGCTCTGGGGAGACCATCATCAGGTCTGAATTTATTTTTCTTGAATTTTTTAAGCTGATAAATATTAGCCCTGGCAAAAAATAATAACAGTTGTGCAGTTGAGGTCACAATTGTAGGAACTTTCCCTGCACTTTTGGCCTTAAATCTTGTTTGTCTAACTAGTTTACCTCACTCAGTTAGATTATTATGTCGACTTCGAATGATTGTATGAAGCTGCACAAGCTGTCCGTATTCACATAACTCTTAACTTAGTGTAGTGGCGAAGAAAGCTCGGCCCTTTTTGTTAGTCCTACATTGTGCATTGTTTATTTCCTGCACGAGAATTATCTTGCCAAACTCATTGCTTTCCCATTGCAAACGATTGAATAAGTTTGTTTGATGGTTTATGTTGGTATAATGGCCTTATATCTCAATGCTGAGATGTTTGCAGGCAAAAGAAGATTGAAAGATCTCTTAGGTCAAAGTGATAATCGTGTATGTGCAGATTGCGAGGCTCCTGACCCAAAATGGGCGTAAGTTCCGGCCCCTTTTTCCTAATTTCTTCATGTTGGATTATGTATGCTGCAAAGGGCTAGTTAGTGTTCTTCTCGCACTTGTAGTCGAACCTCATCCTTTGACATTCACCAAAATTAGGCCAATTAGGACCTTTTCAAATCTTTGTGAAATAGATATAAGGCATTGTGCACATGTAGGGATGGTTCATCCTTTCGTTTGTTCGACTCTAATGGAGTTGGAGGGATAACTTAGGCAGTGATGTCAAAAGAAAACAGAGCTAAACGTAGGTAAAAGAACAAATCTTGCAAAACAGGATTGCAATCAAGAACGATGTTTATGATATCAATGTATGTTTAGGCAATGGGATCAAATGTGAAGATTGCATGAATCCTTTTGTGTGCTTAACTATCTAAATGTCTATTACAGATCATCAAATATTGGAGTGTTTCTATGCTTAAAATGTTGTGGTGTTCACAGAAGCCTTGGTGCGAATATTTCGAAGGTGATCACTTCGCAACATACGATCTAGAGTTATTACCCATTGCTCATTATTGACCGAAGGATCTTCAATCCTACCACAGGTTTTGTCTGTGGCATTAGATGATTGGGACGAGGAAGATATTGAAGCCGTGATTGAGGTTGGTGGGAATGCGTCAGCGAATTCGATTTATGAATCTTACCTCCCCGAAGGGGTGTCAAAGCCAGCACCCGATGCTGGCCACGAAGAACGCACACAGTTTATAAAGTATGCTCAATACTTTAGCTGTCATGTCTTCTGATGTTTGCTTGCTTTGCACGACTATTGAAACATTGCAATTACAAATTTACAACATCTCCAATTCTTTACAGCAAAGTTATCCAACATGAATACTATTGTGGTTGCAATTTGAGAATTCTTATGAAAAATGCACTCTGGAAAATGCTGTGTTACAACACAGATTTCATGCACCGAGTAGCTTGATTCTTCGCGTTTTTCATAGCCTTCTACACAATTCAATCACTGCAGCTAAATCAGTAGCTACATTATCACTGATTTCCTGTGATCTTTTGTAGGTCTAAATATGAGCAACAAGCATTCTTGAAGCCTAGTCTGCGTATTCAATCTGGCTCCGCTGCAAAGAATTCTTCACAAGTGAATTCAACCCGAGAGATTGTCAACAGCAAACAAAGTTCGAATTCAGCAGAAGACTCAGTATGTTTCTACACTTTTAGGCTGATATTTTGAATTCAGCCAAGTATCTTAACGTGCGTAAAGCTAATCCGGAATGTGGTGACTCGAGCAGGAATATATTGGAAAGATGAAGGTTAAAGTACTCAGAGGCTCAAACTTGGCTGTTCGGGACATGCTATCTAGCGATCCATATATTGTGTTGACTCTCGGGAAGCAGGTTAGTTTCCCTTTTCATTCTTTGAAATAGGAGATAAGCTCGTTTCTGCGTTGTCTGAAAGTGATGTTGGTTGTCTATGATCTTCGTAGAAAGTGCAAACGAGTGTGGTGAGTAGCAATTTGAATCCGGTGTGGAATGAGGAGCTTCTGCTTTCCATCCCACACGATTACAGCCCAGTAAAACTGGTAATCCTCATTGTTTTCATCATTATAATTCCATATCCGAGAGGCAGAGGAGTTTATGATCACCAAAATATAGCTAACTTGATGCACAATGTGACTACGAAACACAGCAAGTTTATGACCAGGACACGTTCTCTGCTGACGACATAATGGGAGAGGCAGATATAGACATGCAGCCGATGATAAACTCAGCAATGGCATTCGGAGACGCTAAGAAGTTCTCGGACATGCAGATCGGGAAGTGGCTGAAGTCATACGACAACGCGCTGATAGAGGATAGCCCAGTGAATATTGTAGCTGGGAAGGTGAGGCAGGAACTATGGCTGAGGCTCCAGAATGTAGAATCTGGTGAAGTAGAACTTGAACTAGAGTGGCTTCCTCTTTGAACCCCATTTCTTGTTCTACATGTACAAACACAATTTTCCCCCATTGTTTTCATTTTTTAGAATAAATTTGATCATGTATGATTTTTTTCTGTGTTTTTCTCTGTTTATATATAGCATGTACTCGCACCTTTTTTTCATTTATAATCTGGATTATATAGATGTACCCGATCAATCTATATTAAAAAGTACTTAATTCGTTCCTTGTTAATTGAGTCATTTTTTTATTTGAAATTTTCATTATAATTCAGTCATCTCTATTTTTCGACAAAAAGTAATATTCTCTCCTATTTTATGCTCTTTTTTTAATCTCAGTGGTGAATAAACAACCTAATTAACAATGAAGGAAGAAGTATTATATATACTCTTTTCGTCCACCATTTAAAGAGCCATTTTGACTCGACACAGGTTTTAAGAAATTGTTTGATTTTGTAAAGAAAAGTAAAGAGAAAAAGTGAATGGAATATGAGACCCATTTAAAGTATTAATTTTATATTGGATTGTGAATGTAAAAACTTGATGAAATATGAGATCAGTATACTTAAAGTGAAATAAAGTAAATGGTTCAATAAATCGTGGACAATCGAAAATGGAAAAATGATTCTTTAATTGATGGATAGAGAGAGTAATTGCTATGAGTATCCAAAAGCCAACTCAATCAAACTGGAATATATTCCAAATGAAATGGAAAAATTATTTTAGGATTATGAAAGTCCACATCAAAATACTTAACTACGTTAGTCTGTGGTGTGGTGTGGTGAATCTTATTACTATAGTCTACTTTTTCTAGTTCAAATAATATAGTCATGATATGACAATGATAAATGATTATAAAAATATATACAACAAAATTTAATTTAAGCGAAATGATTAGCATCCTTTAATTACTTGAAAATTTCAACTCACTTATAAGTTATAACCAAAGAAATTTATAATAATTTAAATGATAATATTTCGAATTATTTTTAATACGTTATGAATTTGTAGCATCTTCTAAAACATTTACACGAGTTTAAAATTGATATTTAAACCCACAGATAAAAAAAAAACATACAGTAAATTATTCATTTTGAATATGATGAAAGATTAATAGGACAAACAACTATAATTAAGGTTGAGCTACTAATTCCTTTTCATGAACCTCCAAATTCAACGACGATCTCTCAGCTCCGGCCTTCTCTCTACGGCGGCGGAGGTGGTAGACGACACCGGAAACAACCAGCAACGCCACCCCGGCGAAGCCACAAATCGCCGCCGCAGCCAGCAACCCCAACCTCACGCGATCTCTGCGACGATCGCGCGGTCTAGGCATGCTCGGCCACGCGTCTCTGCCACCGCCGCCGCCTACTGTCTGTAACTCAGGCCGCGGAATCGACGAACCGAAGAACGAAAGCATATTTTGTTTGTTGCCGTCTCGATGAGCCGGAGATGAATTGTCTTTCTGATAAGCTAGGCCGTGATCAGATGGCCGGAGGTCCCGGCCGGCGGAGTAGCTGATGATGGAGGCGAACGTGAAGCAGGCGACGACGCCGTATTGGAGTAAATATTGCTGCATCATTTTTTTTCAGGCTAGTGGAAGTCGAGTTTTGGTGGTTTGCTTATATCGACGTGTTTTTTTTTTCTTATTTCTTTTTTTTAATATACGCATAAACCCAAACGAAATCTAATTAAAATAGTATCAATTTTATATAGACGGTAAAGATAAAATATTGGAGGACTTAAATGTCAAATAAAATGGACAAAATGTTTGATGAAGTAAGCAATATAGTTTTTTTTTATTTAATGAAACGTAATTTTTCATATTACTACTATTTTATTATTCAATTTCTTTCGATTTAGGGCATAAATAAAACTTGATTTGAGCTGTTTTTCTACACTAATTAGCCACACTAATACACACAATCTATAGCTCAACTCTAGTTTTTGTCATGATTATTTGTTGTTGGAAAAATCAGAAAAATAAAAACCATGTATTAGCTGCAATTAACTACAATGAATAACTGTGTTTGATTTAATTAAATATATTTAATTGGCATTATTGTAACACTTTGTCAAACAAACTGATAGATGCGTGATTGGATGATATTTGGTCGGGGAAAACAGGAAAAAGTGACGATGAATGGAAAATAGACGCATAAAGGATTTGTGCATCATGCTTAATAATTTGTAACACAGTTTGTCAACATCATATTTATTGGTCTGGTGAAATCCGCCGCCAGGTATATTGTCTGTTTCATGATTATTGCACAAATTTATAAGTTTGTAACTTTTGCCCACTAATTATTTGGTGTCTTGTGACGTTTCAAGATAGTTGGAAAAAGCGATGCAATGCGCTCATTATAGGTGTACATTTTTTTAACAACATTAAGTTATAGGATAAATCGATTCTACTTTTACTCGTGAATTTTAAAAATATTAAAACATGTGTTTATTTTCCAATCTGATGATCTGATCCGAACATAATTTTTTAGACATAATAGTGTTATTTTTAAAAATTTCAGCATCAATTTATTTAAAATTTTGGTTTCGTCGTTGATTATATGCATGAATCACATTAGTTTTATTTTCATATTTCATTTATTAATATGAACATAATAAACATATAAAATAAAATGAGAATAGAAAATGACAACATATATAAGTGTCGCAATCAAATTTACAATTGCATGTAAGTAGTAATAGTAGCTACCACCTTGTAAGGTGCCACAATCTAAATTTAGCTTTTTCCAACTTAGCTTATAGTAATATACTCACTCCGTCCCATAATAGATTGACACATTTGGGGATTGACACATAATTTTAGGTGATGTTGTTTTGTGTGTTAAGTGGATAGAGAAAATAGTAGTATATTTATATTAATGTGAGAGAGAGTTTTTTCCAAAAAAGGAAATGTGATCTTTTGTGGGATAAACTAAAAAGGAAAATGTGACATCTATTATGAGACAGATCGTGTATATTTTTGTTGATACACGCATTTAATAGTAGGGCTCCTTTAATAAATACGCTCGATAGATAACCCTAATTGTGTTTAATAATACTGCAATCTTATAGAGTATTAACTAGAATTATGTTATTTAAAAAAAATTACACAGACTCTAAACTTAAATTTAAAGTACAACGGTAACAATAAACTTCATTGTCTTCAGACAAACCACTATATTAGTTTTGTACTCCCTATACTTACAAAATTCCAACATTAACCCGAAAAGGGGGCCACAAATATAATATTAAGAAAATTTTATCTTTATCTAATGTCGTCCATTGTAAATGTATTACACTTCCGAGCCCTCCACAATAAATTAAAAGCATTCGACCAGTGCAGTCATCTGTCACATATTCTAATACCAACAAAATTAATATACGAATCTATTTTTTCTTGGTATTCAATAAATCACCACCTACCGAAATTACCCCCTCACATGAATAGCGACGTACCTAATTAAATGATGGCAACTTCCGTAAATTACGTATTAATCAGGTCTCAAATTATTTTCGTATTCACTCCCGCTCTTTCGACTATTTGCTGCCCATACTTTCCCCCAAATTTCAACTCTTCTTCTCCCATTTACCAAAACCCTAGCAAACGAAATGTCGAATTTTCGACGAGAAATACGAATTGATATGAGTATTTGAAGTTGCAAAGCTGATACTGGTATTCTAGGATACTTTGGGGCGGAATTCTTTCACTCTACTTTTACCTGTAAGTCTGTATGCTTTTCCTCTTTTTTGGTTATTTATTTATTTTTTGAAGTTATGTTATTAAGTATTGTGAACTGGTTTTATGTGTATTGTGAGGGGAGTTTCGTTTTGTTGGGCATGTGATTGGATTTGAGGATTTTTGTTTGAGTTGAAATGCTGAATATGTTTTGATTTAGGTTGTAATTCTCTTTGGGAGACTGTTCCGGTGCTTATTTGTGTGATGGAAGGTGGAGAGGTTGTGGTGAATGGTGGGACTTCGAATGGCTATGTATGTGGTGTTGCATGTGGAAATGGGTTGGGACAAGTGTGTAACGGGAATGGGCTGAAGCAGGTGTATAGCGAGAATGTGTCGGGAGGAACCAGTGTTTCGGAAGACATGAATGGAAATTTAGCTGAGGTGGTGTTGGAGGATTGGGAGAATTATTGGGAAGATGTTAGTGATCGGTTAATGATTTCGCGAATGGTTAGTGATTCTGTTATCAAGGGAATGGTGACTGCTGTGGAGCAAGATTCTGCGCAACAAATTGCTGCAAAGGAACTTGAATTGGCCACTTTGAAGGAGAGATTGCAGTCCCTTGAGGTGGGTCCAGATGAATGTGAGGATGTAAGGTTGCCAATTGCTCAGAAAGAATATGATATTGGGAAATCTTGTTCAACCAGTGCCTGCAAGACACTGGAAGTTATGAGGGGGGAATTGAATGCCTTAAGGAATCTGGCGAGAGAGCAGTTCAAGAAGGTTAAAAAGGAGATTGACTGTGCTGCTACAGGATCTAATTCGGTCAAGAAGACCAGTTCGGGATCTGAGTTGGTGGGGTTGGGTGGAATGTTGCACGAGAAGCATTCAGAAAGCTGGGCTGATGTGAATAAGACACTGCAATGCCTAAATACAACGTTTGATAGTGTATGCAAAAAGGTGGATGATATATTGATCTGCTCCAATATCTCATTTTGTGAATCTCAGCAAGGCGATAAGTTGTTAACAAAAGTTGGGAATGTAGTTATACAAACAATGTTTAGGAGTCCTCGAGAGGAGTTTGAAGAGAAATTGGAAAAAGATTATAAACTTTGTGGAATAAAAGACATGAATTGGCTCGAAAAGTTCAATGACGTAGCTTCTTTAGGGACCAAGTTGGAAGCAATTCAGAAGTCGCTCTCCATGCCTGAATCAGAGCTAGTTTCTCATGGATCTAATGATTTGGACAATTTTCACCCTAAGGCTTTAGGCAATCATGTGACTCGGCCAACCTCACTTTATGGAGAAAATGGGACAGTGGATGAACCAAACGTCCATGTTGCAGAGAGTTATGATTATCAGCAGCTGAAACATATGTCGAAGGAAGAATTGGTGACTTATTTTTCCAGTATTATTACTAAAATTAAGAGAGACAACGAGTCAGATCTACACCAGTTGACTGATAAATATTACATTCTGAAGCGGGAATACCTAAAAATGAAGGGGTCTTTCGTGGCACACATGAAATATGAAGAATTTGATGCGCTAAGGAAAAAGATTTTTCAAGTTAGTTCCAAATTGGAGAACTTCCTCTCAGAAAATGAAAGATTCCCTGCATTAACCAACAGTATTCAAAGCTGGGAAAATATGAAGCATAAACTAGGGAGTCTTCTATCAGAAAATAATCATTTGAGAAATTGTCTCAGTGACAAGGAAAATGAGGTGAAGGGTCTAAAAGAGCAAGTATCAAGTGCTGCTTCAGAAATCTTGCAGCATTCTTTAGCTGAGCAAAACTTTCTAAAGCTTGTGGAAAGCCTCCAATCCACTTTAGAAGAATCATGTATAAAAGCTTCACTCAGTGAAGAAATATATAAATCTGTTCTCAGGGAGCAGATTGCACAGACCAGATTCAGTTCTGAAGATTTGGAGATGGAGTTGCTGATAACTCAAGAAATTTCTGATATCATTCTCAAGGAAGCTGCTATTTCTGCCGAAACTGCAAACAAATATGGATTTAAAGATTCAGATATTGAGTCATTGATAATGCAAGGGTATGTCTCATTCGTATTCACAGAGATTACTAGGGATGTAGTGCAGCAGCTGGACAACTTGCACCAGAAAGCTCTTATCAATGAAGAAAAAGTAACTTGTTTGGAAAGAAAATCTATTGAAAAGGAAAATGAGTTAGGGCTGGAGGTTGAGGAGAAGGATAAATTAAAGCAGGAGATACACGATCTGAGATTTGCAATGGAACATAAAGAGAGGTTAGCAATGGATTTGTCTGTTTCATTTTCAAAAGAGAGAGAGCAGTTTGAGCTAGCTTCTAAAGACCTTATTGCTTTAAGAGAACATGCTAGTCGGGAACAGACATTGGTTACTGAACATCTACAGAAGATTGAAGTATGTAAATTGGAAATGAATAAGCTTGACCAAAAGCTTGCTCAAACAGAAGCAGTGTTAACCGAAGTTGACAGGGAGAGAAGTGCAGCATTTACTCTTATCCAAGAATTGAATGATAAGTTATCATTAAGTGAAGCTAGAGAGCAGACAACAAAAAAGGAAATGGAAATGGCTGCCAATAGATTCTCAAAACTCTTTGCTGAATTTGAGTGGGCAGTGTCAGGGGCAATAAAAAACACTAGCTCAAGGTACTTTTGCACAACCTTGTGTTTCAGTGTGATCTCAATCTGTCTATGAGTTTCGGTGCACTTGGAAGTCTACGCTTTTTGTTTACTTTTTCCTGTCCCCAAGGCCCAAGCTATTGCTGTTTTTGGCATGTCATAAGTTTTTCGATTTTATTCAGTATTTTGGGTAGGAATTTCTATGTGAAAGCAAAGGCACTCAGTGTCTTGTTTTTTTGTAAAATGATTTACAATCTTGATTGTTCATTTGCTTCTGTGGTCTTTAATATGAAATGCCAGGCTGGAAGATGCCAGTACTCACTTGAAAGCTATTACTGGGATGGCTAATGAGCTTAGAAGATCAGAGCTGATGTACAAACAGAAGCTGGAGAGGGGAAATACTGATCTCAAAATGGCCGAGTCTGAGGTAATCACATATACTAAAGTTTTACTTTGGCATGCCAAAATCACATATATTGAATTTGCTACTTGTTTGCTTTGTACCACCATTATTGGAATTATCAAATCACGTGCTTGTTTGAATTTGAGAAATCCTTGTAGGCTTCTGGCCATCTTTTTTATTGAATACTCTTCCCTGTTTCAGGTTGATCTCTTGGGGGATGAGGTTGACGCTTTGTTGAGATTACTTGAAAAAATCTATATTGCGCTCGATCATTACTCTCCAGTTTTAAAACATTACCCTGGGGTAAGTCAAATAAATCCTTTTATTTTTTCCATATAACTATTTCCATTTCTGTTCATATGCTTTTTGTATAACTTCTCGAATAGTCATTGGAAAAAAATGATTAGTAGTTCGTGTCCATATCAGATGTACTGGCTATGAAGGATTACTCATATTTTAATATCACCCAGTTGCCCTTTTGTTTTGTCATATAAATACGCTCAACCTGTGTTGAAATGTTTGGTTGCTGTTTCCTAATGACATATCTACTTACAGTATTTAAAGTTGATACGGCTTAATTGCAGATCATTGAGATCCTTGAGCTGGTCAAGAGAGAATTAAGTGGAGAATCTACTATACTGTCGTGATATGCTCCATAGCAAGGTAAGACGGGCCTTTAACCTATAGACTGTTTCTATAGTGATCTTGAACAAATTATTGCTCATCATCAGTCATACTCAAAACACCGAGCTAGTTTTGATTTAAGTTGATGAAATAGCATATCTGTTGATAACACAGTTTTTTTTGTAACCAGATTCAAGTATATGGTTCTGCTTCTTTGAAACTTGATTAAGAAAGCTGCATTCTCCAAAATTTGAAATTTTTGCTAATGGATGATGATTTTAACACGTGTTTTCTTTGGAACTACCAAATGCAGATCTCTTCCTGTAGAGAGTGACAATCTGAGCTGGTACAGTGTACATTTACTGGGTAGTTGTAGCAGAAGTTGGCGCAGGAGCCTTTTTTGTAGCGCGCACGAGGGCAAACAAGGAACGTCAAGAACTTGAGAGAGATTTCTGGTTTGCCTCTAGTCCTAGTTTAGTCTTTTTCATCAACTTATGTCGTCTTGTAAATGATAGTACCATGTAAATCTTTTGGCCGTTTAGTTCAATTTATTGGACCAGGCTCACTAATATATGTTTCATTTCCTTTCCACGAATTTGGTGCCCATTGAAATATTTTGTGAACGTGATAAAACCAGATAAGGGCATCAGCAGTGGGGCGCCCTAAGGCGCGACTTATGGCGCGCCACGTCATCAGTTTTATCCTCCTACCTCCCCACCTGCAGTGGGGCGCCCTAAGCCGCGCTACATCATCATTTTTTTAATATTTACAAAATCCATACGAATTTAAAAAAACTAATAAATTAAAATACGAATTTCAAAAACTTCATTTTATTTAATAAAAATTAATACATTACAATTCGAATTAAAAAAAAATGCAAACTCAGCGACGGCGGTTACGAGCCCACACTTCTTCAATCATGTCGCTCATGAGCTGCGCATGATCCTGTTGGTTGCGCATTGAGGTCTGTCTAGATAGAACCTCATTGAAGCCTAACGGTAACCCTCTATCGGGTGTCTCGGTCGACGTGTCGGACGAGCTAGATGCATGGTCATCTTCATTCCAATCGGTGATGCTTCCGCCTTCATTCTCGACTATCATGTTGTGCATGATTATGCACGCATATATGACATCGGCGATGACTTCCTTGTACCAGGAACGAGCCGGCCCTTTCGCAATTGCCCACCGTGATTGGAGCACACCAAATGTCCGCTCATCCTTCCGCGCCGACTCCTGCTTTTGCGCAAATAAAACCCTCTTCTCACCAATTGGGCAGCTGATCGTCTTTAGGAAAACTGGCCACCGTGGGTAGATGTCATCGGCCAAGTAGTACCCCATATGGTATTGGCGTCTGTTGGCAGTGAACTCGATGGCCGGGCCGTTGCCGTTACATTGCTCGGTGAAGAGGGTGGACGAGTTGAGGACGTTAATGTCGTTGTTCGACCAGGCTACGCCGAAGTAAGCATGACAGATCCAGAGTCGGTGGTCAGCGACGGCTTCGAGGATCATCGTCGGGTGGCTGCCCTTGTATCCACTTGTGAATTGGCCCCTCCACGCCGTCGGACAATTCTTCCACTGCCAGTGCATACAATCGATGCTCACGAGCATCCCAGGAAACCCGTGCGCCGTCTCGTGCATCTGCATCAGACCCTGGCAATCAGTGGCAGTCGGCTTGCGCAAATATGTGTCGCCATATGCCTTTACTATCCCCCGACAAAAGCGCTTCAGACACTCGCGGCCTGTAGAATCCCCGCAGTGGAGGTACTCGTCAAAAAGGTCCGCCGTGGTGCCGTATGCCAACTGACGAATAGCAGTCGTGCACTTTTGCAATGGTGTAAGGCCGGGTTTGCCGATGCCGTCCTCCCGAAACGTGAAGTATTCATCACGTGAAGACAATGTCCGAACAATGTTGAGAAAAAGGTACAACGACATTATAAACCGGCGGCGGAAAACAGTCGGGCCTCATCGTGGTTGATCGGCAAAATAGTCTTCAACCAGACGTCTGTGAGCTTCCGGGTGGTCGCGTCGGACATACGTCCTATGTCGAATATGCCTATGGACTTGCTCAGACGCCGCTGCCGCCGCCGCTTCCTCCTCGCGCTACATTGCCGCATAGCATGCCGCCATGGCCTCTTCAACGGCTGCATCTAATGCTTCTGACGTCGAACTACCGGACTCAGACGAACTAGAACTATTGGTGTCGCCGCCGAGATTCATTTTGGTTGGATGTTGAGAGAGAATATGTAAAGAGATAATCGATATGTTCGTATGTAAAAATGAATGAGAAACGAGATTTAAATAGAAAATAAAAAACGCGTGCCATCGTCCGCTACCATCGTCCGCGTAGCCCACAGTGGGGCGGACGATGGCGCAGCCGATGGCCTATCGTCCGCGTCCATCGTCCGTGCTATACTCCGCGCCCTTAGTATAGGGCGCGACGATCGTCTGCGGCCTATGTCACTCACCCGCAATGGGGCGGACGATGGCGGGCGCGGACGATGCGAGCCATCGGGCGTGCCATCGTCCGCCCCATTGCGGATGGCTTACGAGCTCTTATCTTCATGCAATATAGCTACCAAACACCCCTAAAGCCATTAAAGATAAAAAAATACGCGACTCAATGCTAAAATGTGATTAATTGTACAAATAATTTATTGTATTTTTGTTTAAGTGTTATTTTTTTTACAATCGGACTTTTGTTTAACAAGAATTATTATTTTCACTACAGCTTGAAATATCCGCATATCTAGTTATTTAAGAGGTTTTAACGTACGCTACAATGTCAGCTACATGCGTATATTTGGATTGCAAAACATTAGGGCCCGTTTGTTTTCAATGTTGGACTAACATAGGGTAGAAGATTGTAATTACCAATCTCATGTTTAGGGGTGGAGTTCATAATCACCTCCAATTGTTTGGTTTTATTGTTCCACATCTCGAGTTAGTTAACACTATGTTTGGTACGAGGTACCGAAAATGTAGATACACACTTGCATTGTCGGTTTTATCCTTGTTGAAATCCAAAAATTCCAAGATTGTCCTCTTCCAGCCTTAATTAGGCGCACAAATGAAATTCGTGGAACCCTAAGTCCCGCCCAACAATTTCGGATCTCCAAGTCGCAATCCCGGACGATTGACTGCTGCATCTCGTCGAGAATTCAACCCCGTCGGGTTTTATGTATTCATGTTTCATGGTATTTAATCTACTGGTGCAAGAAAATAGGTGAAAATATGTAAATAATTATATGTATCACTAGTAATGAAAACACGATAGAAAATGAATAAGTGCTAATTATCTTAAGGTAATTGAAAAACTTGCCTGCCAAAAGCTTGAACATACCCACCACACCATAGATGGTCTGAATTTTAGGAACTCGAACCGTGTTGCATTGAGGAATTTCATCTAAAGTATACAATAGGAGAGAGCATTAAAAAAGACATTTCCCACAAAATTAGACTGGATTATGAGGAAGAGAAAAATGTTAAGGAATGAAATTACCAATAAGATTCATGGAGCCATCAAGGTGGCTAACAGCGAGAATCGATGCGGAGGATCCGTCAGTCGGCTCAACCAAGTACTGATCCGGGAATTCCCAGAGGCGCATTGTGGTATACAGCTTCTGCGCGGGATCTACCTTGTCCGCCATCATTCAGATCAGGACTGCAAATCAAAATCGAAATCCACTGAATTCGATCCAACGCGATTTGATCCGAAGGGGTAAATCGAAGATGAACAGATCACAGAAACATTCTTACGGATTGAAGCAGATGCTGAAGAAACCAAGAAACTGAGGAAGGAGTACCTCGACCAGATCTACTCCATTGAGTCATTCGCCCTTCGCTTCACCCGCGAGAGGAAGAAGCTCGGATTCCTCATCAATCATGCTCTCTTCCTTAACAATTTCAAAGCTCGACTTCAAACTCCGCAATACTAAAATTCTCGAACTTCAGCCTCTCACCGAACTCGCCGCCCTCTGGAATTGTTGCTCGAATGTGGCAGAGGTAGATGGAGATGGAGTAAATGAAGGGGTATTGGAGTCAATTGGTGCAAAATGTGCAATCTTCAATTTAGTGACAATGGACAATCGCAGGTAGCAGATGAGATGGAGTTATCGGCATTTTTGTTTTCCATAACTCAACCCGTGACGGGTCATGGGATTGTTGATGCGGGTCGGAAAGATTGCTATCATGGAAACCAAACACGAGATAGAGGGTGGATAGAGATGTCTATCTATGGCTAACAAGGAAACCAAACGAGCCCTAATATTATTGTTCATTCAATTTTCCACCTAAAATTTCTTACTTTTTGGCAGTTAGATCGTCGTCACCTATAATTAAAACAACTACAGCACAACTTATACTACAATAAATTAAGAAGATTACTTTATTACTTGATTTTCTTTTTGATGACAGTGGAATATGAATTTATAACCACAAACATCAATTTTTTTTAAAAAATTAAATGGGCCCTTTTTGGGCCTATGCAACAGCTGAATTGCGAAGCATCTGATGCCCCTAAAAATAAAAAAAATCAAAAAATCAAAAATCCTTTTTTTTTACTTTAATATTATTGCTTGAAAAACCCTAAAATAAGTAAAACTTCTCAACTGAAATCTCTACTGTATTCGCACTGTGATTCATCTGATTTTGATCCAACAATTTCTAAACCAGTAATTAAGGTTTAGGATATTGCCAGAAATGCCTCCGAAAGCAGCTAAATCAAAGGAAGCCCCAGCTGAGAGGCCGATTCTTGGACGTTTTTCTTCTCACCTGAAGATTGGAATCGTATGTTTTCCCATTTAAACCTGGTTTAAGTTGTTGGTTAATTTTTCAATGACGAAGCTTTTAGTCGTATTAAGATTGGAGTGATAGCTCAATACTTATCATGCAGTTTATGCTAATTGAATTGTTTGCTCATGCGAACCTTTTTTACGGAAGGATTTCTTGCTGAACTTTTTCGGTACGGCTAGCTTCGCATTACCGGGAAAAACCTTAAATTTTAGTACTAATGATTGGTGAATGGGTGCTGAATATGTGATAAAGAAATAAGTTGTTTAGCTCGATTCATATCTAGTGTAGAAACATTTGGTGGTATGTGCATAAGTTAGTTTTTTCGCTTTGAAAGTGTAATGCATTTTGAGATTTATCGACTGCAATGTCTTTTCAGGTCGGGTTCCCAAATGTAGGGAAATCGACCCTATTCAATACCCTCACCAAGCTGTCTATACCAGCTGAAAACTTTCCTTTCTGCACTATTGAGCCCAATGAGGCTCGAGTGAACATTCCTGACGAGAGATTTGACTAGCTATGCCAACTATTCAAGCCGAAGAGCGAGGTTCTATCAGCATTATGGTTTTCTGTTACTGTTTAGCTGGGATTATGCAGCTCCATGATTCATTAATGTTAGCTTTAATCTATGTGATGCAGGTATCAGCTTTCCTAGAAATTCATGTTATCGCTGGACTTGTTCGTGGTGCTCATGAAGGACAAGGACTGGGGAACAACTTCTTATCGCATATCCGTGCTGTTGATGGAATTTTTCATGTATTACGTAAGCCGATATCTTTGGATCTTTCCTTTGTCAAATGCCCTTTAAAATGTGATGCAAGATTGATAGTATTCGTTTTACACTCTGAGAAGAATGTGTAGTTTATATCAGTATATTTTACATGTCCTATGGTGCCTTCTTTTCTTATAGATTTTCCCTTCACATGCAAGGGTATGGAGGTGATTCTTAATTTTGGTATTTTTATGTTAATTTTTTTTTATATGAGGAGCTTGAGCTCTCCATTAATATTTAGTTAGTTTTAAGTCTCTGTATTTATGATTCCCATTGGTCTAATCATGGCACTTAAAGCATCTTACTTGTATCATGAAAAAGGAAAGTCTCCTTTTCTTCCAATAACTTTTTACTGGTATTATTTGAATGTACTGTCTACTGGTATTATTTGAATGTACTTTCTTAATGGAGCATTGTGCTTTAGGTGCATTCGAGGATCCTGATATTATCCATGTTGATGACTTAGTGGATCCTGTAAGGGATCTAGAGACAATATCTGCCGAATTACGTCTGAAGGTAGGCTTGGTTTATTTCTTTGTCTTTTGGCCAAGAGACCTAGACAGCTATTATCCACTCCTTATTGGCTAGTGAATTATGTTGAAGCTTGATCTTGTAGTTGGTTTAGGGTCTTTAGACTCTTTAGAAGTTGTCATTTATTTCTTAATGAGTTTTACTGGTTTTGAAAATGAAGTTTTGTGTGATGCTAGGATATTGAATTCATGGAGAGGCGAATTGATGATCTTGAGAAGAGCATGAAGAGGAGCAATGACAAGCAGCTGAAAATTGAGCATGAGTTGTGCCTGCGGGTTTGTACTAATAATTGTAAATAAAAGTGAATAGTCACACAACAATGATGGTTTGCTAGCTAAAAGTGAAAATAAAAACTATTCTTCATGGCGTTCACACACAGCTAACCAAAATAGTGATTGTATTTATAACCATTTAAGAGCAAAGTGATTATCCTTTATGCCCAGCTAACCGAAATAGTGATTGAGCAATATAATCATTATTGTATGACTATTGGTTCAATTTAGTAGTATCACCATCAGTAAGGGTGTTGTACTAAATCTTGAATTTTTGGATCCACAAGATCAAGGCAAGTTTGGATGAGGGAAAGATGTCTGCCTGGTGGACTGGAAAGCTGTTGAAGTTGAGATACTGAATACTTTTCAGTTGCTCACTGCAAAGCCTGTTGTTTACTTGGTGAGTAAATAATACTACTCCCTTCGTCCCTGAAAATTTGTCACTTATTTCCATTTTAGTCCGTCCCTAAAAATATGTCACCTTTCACTTACCATTTTTGGTAGTTGACCCCACATTCCACTAACTCATTCTTACTCACATTTTAATATAAAACTAATATATAAAAGTAGGACCCACATGGCTCTAACTTTTCAACCCAATTTCTATTACATTTATTAAAACCCGTGCTTATTAGGGACGGAGGGAGTAATATATATCGTAGAAGGTGTTTGCGTTTTTTTTATTTTAGTTACCATTATCTCTCATGTCGAATGCATAATTAATTTCAGTTTATTTGTTTGAGTGCCATATTATTTCCCCCGAGACTGTTCGATTGGTTACTTGATTACTTTTGCTTGCAGTAACTGAGTAAGCTACCAACAATTTTCATGCTTGTAATTGTTAGTACTTTCTTCAATAGGTGAACATGAGTGAAAAAGAATATCAAAGGAAAAAGAAAAAGTTTCTCCCAAAGATTCATGCTTGGTATGTTTCATCCACGAACAATTCCCTAATCCTTTGTTGGCTTCGATATAGACGGACAAATACATTTCTTTTCTCTGCTTACATATGCTCTTCCCCTGTCGCACTTTGCTCTTTTTCTGCACGTTACTCTTTTTCTGTTGTTTGATGTGTTCCATATTATCATGTAGGGTGCAAGAGCATGGTGGTGAAACCATGATCCCTTTCAGTTGTGCTCTTGAGAGGAATCTTGCTGATATATCCCCTGATGAAGCTGCTAAATATTGTGAGGAGAACAAGGTTCAAAGGTATAACAATGATTTTTCGTCTCAAATATATTGGAGAATTCAACCCCATTAAAATTCAGATCCCTCTAACCCCAAATTTTTTTCTTATGTCATAAATAATTTCCTTAAGGGATGGATCATTTCCTTCGTTATTAGTTATCAACTAATAACTATCCATAATTTAAGATGACCATCTTTATATGGACGATTCTTTTGAATGCAAATAACCGTCATTGCATTTATGGCCATCTGTGCATGTTAAGGGATGTAATATGCGCTGACAGTTGCCTCCGAATGTGGCAGTAGTAATGATTTAGCATTCAACTGTTAGAATACCTAAGAAATTCTTTGTTCAGGGAGTGATGTTTAAGTTTGAATAATCCATAATTAACTTCCTGACTGGATACTGGATGTTGTTTTTAGTATTTAATTGGGTTGTATGGTGAAGCTTGATAAGGCTGAATTTGAAATTGTTTTCTTATGTTACAGTGCTCTTCCAAAGATCATAAAGACTGGATTCGCAGCCATTAATCTTATTTACTTTTTCACTGCCGGACCAGATGAGGTATTTTATTTTTTTTTAAAATTGTCAACGTACTTTATTTTCCGCCTCCATAAAGTTACTAGAAAGTAACATTGTTCTTATAAAGGCTGTTTTTCTATTAGCTTTATTTAGTGTATGTTGTGACTTTGGAGTTAATTACAAAAGCATATCCTTCTCTCAGATTTTGAATTAATGTAAAAAATACTCTAGTTAACCTATCATAATTACTCCAATAGAAGTTAAAGTTTGTGCTAGCTAGCCATATTTGCCTCCGTGATGCACTTAGAAGCTCTTCAGATTATGTATTCCGTTTATTGTTCTTTAGCTCTGACAATATTGACAATGTGTCCAACTGCTCTCTTGCAGGTAAAGTGCTGGCAAATTTGTCGTCAGACTAAAGTTACTCAAACTGCAGGAGCAATTCATACTGATTTTGAACGAGGTTTCATATGTGCCGAGGTAGTTTTCCCTCTTTTTTTTACTTTTTGTTTGGCTCTATTGTTGGTGATAGTTATCAGATACTTACTATTAAGGAGTGTCTGTAATGTTCATGAAAGAAAATATTGCTGAATCCTGTCTTGTGTTTTAGGTTATGAAATTTGAAGATCTTAAGGAACTTGGAAGTGAATCGGCAGTAAAGGTAGAATAATTAATTATGTGGTCTATGGTCACTCCTTTTGGTGCCATTATTCTAGAAATTTATGCTACTTATCTCTTGTGCAGGCTTCTGGGAAGTACAGGCAGGAAGGAAAGACGTATGTTGTCCAGGACGGGGACATTATTTTTTTCAAGTTCAATGTCTCCGGTGGTGGGAAGAAGTGAGGTTTTCCATCCCTTTTTTCATTACCAATTCTAGAGTTTGAAAAATGAATACTACTATAATTGTTAAGTTATAATCTGCTTTGGGTGGTTCATGAGCATTGTACAAATTTCGTGATCTTGATTAGAAGTTCGGAATATCACTATGTTGTACTAGTTTTGCTTCTCGATCCCCAATTGACATCTTTTGTGATATAAGACGATATATCGCGATATAAGGAAATTCATATCGTTATCGTATCGAAAACTTACGATACGGTATCGTTTCGTATCGGAAATTACGATATATCGAAAATCCGATAATTTTTCGATATTTTTCAATACGATACGAGCGATATATCATTTTTTTGATATTTTTCCCCAGCCTTAAGAAAAATAACACGATGTTAAGATGCAACATTGATCAAATCCATTTGTTCTAACAGTTGATGCACCTAACTTCCTATCTCTAATTGAATTGGCTAACTATCGAAGTTTGTGGTCGACTTCACTTCTCCACTCGCTTTCTTTTTAGCATAAACCAATATCAAGATTATGTTTTTTTGCTTTACATGATTCTCATCTTATCCTAATCCTATATGCTGTTGTCTTAGCTCATGTCCAATATTCAAGTTTGTTTGGTTTTTCTTTCCATTCGTTCATAAATCATTCATTTTTTCAGTCTACTTTTGTAATTGTGTACTAAGATTTATTATACCCATAAGGTCATACGTGTCACATACACGTGTCCAAATAAGTAACAGTAATAATTGTAATTTATGTCCCAATTTTGTATACTAGTATCTTTTTGTTAAGGCTATCCACAATGGCACCTAGCCGAGCGCCGGCGCTAGGCGGTCGCTAGGCGAACCATTGCAGCTTCCGAAAACCGCCGAGCGGTTTTTCGGAATTAAAAATTGCCTAGCGCTAGGCGGTCGACGGGCGCTGGGCGATCCGCTAGGCGCCATTGCAGCGTCGGGATCGCCCAGCGGTTTTTTTGTTTTTTTTTTTAAATTTTCGAGACAATATATATACGCGATTTGCACTTCATTTTCATTCGCACCACTTGTATTAACGAGTACTCTCTCTATCTTAATTTCTATACAAGATCAACACCGAGAAATGAGTAACGCGGGAGATGGTAGTGGAGGTAGTGGGGGGGACGCTGAGGAGTACGAACGTCGAATGACCGAAGCGTTTGAGGCATATACCAACCGCGGGATAGACCAATGGATGCAAAGAGCTTTGCAGCCGGCGGTACCTCGACCTCGGCCAGTTGTCCATCGCCGACAAGCGATTGATCGTGATCACGTAGCTGCACATCAGCGCCTATACGAAGACTACTTCGCAGAGGAGCCGCGGTTCAACGCCAACATTTTCAGGCGACGTTTTAGGATGAGCAGAGCCATGTTTATGCGTATTGTTAACGCCTTGGAGCAGCGATATCTGTATTTCCGCTACAGGCACGATGCTGCTGGCAAACCCGGCCACACACCAATTCAAAAGTGCACTGCGGCAATCCGGCAGTTGGCTTACGGAGGCGCGGCAGACATGTGGGACGAGTACCTCCACATCGGTGAGACGACTTCCCTGGAATGTTTGAAGTATTTCTGACTTTCTGTCAAGCCGTGATTGAAGTATTCGGTGATCAGTATCTCTGAAAGCCTACCCGCGAAGATTGCCGGGATCTGCTGAGGATGCATGGGGAGCAGCATGGGTTCCCGGGAATGTTAGGCAGCATAGATTGTATGCATTGGGAGTGGAGGAACTGTCCCGCTGCCTGGAAGGGGTTCTACACGACCGGCTACAAGGGAAAGAATCTCACGATGATCCTCGAGGCCGTAGCTGATTACCGGCTGTGGATTTGACATGCGTATTTTGGGATAGCCGGTTCGAACAACGACCTAAACGTCCTCAACTCGTCGCCCCTATTCAACGAGCAGTGCCAGGGCGTCGGTCCGACCATCAGTTTTGTCGCCAACGGCAACCGGCATGATATGAGCTACTACTTGGCGGATGAGATATACCCTAGGTGGCCCGTCTTTGTGAAGACGATCCGATGCCCAGGAGATGAGAAGAAGGCCTACTTTGCGGCACGGCAGGAGTCCGCGCGCAAGGACGTGGAGCGCGCATTTGGTGTGCTCCAGGCTCGATGGGCGGCGGTTAGGGGTCCAACGCGTTTGTGGCACGTCGATTGCATTGCTGATATAATGTACGCCTGTATTATCATGCACAACATGATTGTCGAAGATGAAGGTGTACAACTGACGGATTGGGCCAACGACGATAATGAAGCCGGTCCAAGCCACGGCGTGGCCGTCCCCAACGCACGGAGTGGGGTACCTCACGATGAAGCCGGCCTCCTCCAAGCACATGCCGACATGCGCCAAACGGAAGCTCATATTCGACTCCAAAAGGATTTAATTGAAGAGTTATGGGCGCGGAGGACTGCTCGGAGTTAGTTTTTTTTATTTATGTAATTTTGTAAAATGTACTTTTTTTAATGTAATTTTTATTATTAATGTACTTTTTTAAAATTTTAGTACTTTTTTAAATTTATTGTACTTTTTTAAAATTAAAATAGTATTATTAATGTTTCCCGTATATGTCTCGTAAATTAAATTCCGTATATTGTGTTATTAGTGATGTGGCTATTGATGTGGCTGGGCTATTTATGATATGGCTAGGCTATGGCTGGGCTATTTCTGATGTGGCGGGAGGATTTTTAGTATTGATGATGTGGCAGGAGAAGTTTGTGGCTGGGCAATGACTGGGCTATTGCTGGGCTATCACCACTGTGGATACCCTAAGTAAATTAAATCACAAGAGGTGATTCTTTAATTGTCAATTTTTAATTATTAGAAAGTCTAATTCCCGAGTTATGACTCAATTACTCAACCGGCAAAATTCTATTTTTGTGAATGCATGTTAACTTAATTCCAATTTAATGAAGAGCAATAGATGAATTCCCGCACAGTGAGTGACGCATAACATTTGTGCGTCGTTATTAATGAAACGCACAAATGTTATGCGTCTTTACTGAAAGACGCACAAATAATATGCGTCTATAAAAAACGACGCATATAGATTATGCGTCGATAAACGACGCATAACTGTTATGCGTCGTTGCTAAAAGACGCACAATATATATGCGTCTTTCAGTAAAGACGTATATTATTTACACGACAGCATAGGTTGTCGCAGCAGCAACCGCCGCAACCTGATTATGCGGTACCAGAGCCCTTGAGTCCGGAGCACGATCCCCCAGGATGGTCTCAGTTGAGTGGTGCAAGCCACGAGCCCTCGCAATGGGGAGCACGGGCATCATGTGATTCGTTCTTTGGCGGTGGGTCTGATTGGGGTGCAACTCAACCAGGGCGTGATTCATACTTTCAAAATTATCAATTTGTTGATCCTGTGGGGGAAGAAGAGGGCGGGGAAGAAGAAGAAGAAGAAGAGGGCGGGGAAGAAGAAGAAGTCGGCGGGGAAGAAGAAGACGAAGTAATATTCCGACGAACGTCCGAGGGATCCTCACGACCAGCTATGAAGAGTTCATCAAGTGCGATTGGGAGGGCTATGCACAATGTATTAAGGGGATTGTCAACAAGGAAGAACAAAGGGAAAGCTCCGACAAAGTTCACGCCTTCATCTAGATAGATTTCGAATGTGATTCGTTCTTTCGGAATGTATGAAAGTAATTTGTTTTGAACAATTTTTGATGTGATGAAACAGGTTGTCATCTCACATATTTTCTATCCTGCAATTTTTGAACAATTTCGGTAATTCGTTCTTTGTGTCTATTGAAACCGGTTGTTATGAACATTTTAGATATGGTGGAATGAACAAGTATTATGATTTTTGACGCATAACAGGTATGAACAATTTTCTGGAATCTACAGTGTGTTTCTTCATTCACTCGGTGACGCATAACAGTTATGCGTCGTTTCTGGGTGACGCATAATTGTTATGCGTCGTTCGTTAGTGACGCATAATAATTATGCGTCGTTTGTTAGTGACGCATAACAGTTATGCGTCACCGAGTGAATGAAGAAACACACTGTAGATTCCAGAAACTTCGCCCGAGCGGGCGATTTTGCGTTTATAAAACGCCCGGGCGGGCGATTTTGAGCAATCCAATGACGATTTTGAAGTCGGATTGTGATTTTTGAGTCCAGAAACTTAGTGACGCATAACGATTATGCGTCACCGGGCGATTTTCGTAGCACACTGAGTCCACAAACTTGTGATTTTTTAACATTTTTGAAAAATTGCCGACTAACATCTCACATATGTTGACACATACACATAGTACCTATTACATCAGCCTCAAACACAGATACATAAACATAGTAGTTTATACATAAACATAACATACCACGACTTTACTGAACGGCACCGGCCGAGCAATTTCTTCGGTCATGCCCCTCTATCCCGCAATTTCTGCAGCGGCGGGGAGCCCTCGGTTCATCTTCCTCCTGGACATCCATTTGATTAAGTATCCTCCTTCTTCTAACGCGGCCACGCGTTCTAGGAATCAACTGCTGAGGGGTGATGCACAATTTCCATGAAGGTGCAACCCAATACTCTTCGTGTCTTGGTGCATCAAATGAAACTTGAGTATAGTACTGTGATCTCCATGTACCTAGGTAGTACTTCTCATCTATGAGGTCCATCATAACATGACCTCTGTCTCTAGCAACCGCACAAGCATGCGAACAAGGGATTCTCCACATCTGCCACTTACCACAACTGCAACTCGATTCCAAATACCTGACTATTTGAACATTGTTGCCCTTTGACACTCCTTTTACGATTCTTCCTCGAGTTCGGACATGGTACTTCCCAACATCTCGGTCAATGACAGTGACGTAATGTTTTCGCCCCTTTGAGTCATTTTTAGCAAGTTTGTCCCTCGCCCATGGGGTTAATTCACCTTCGGTGTGTTCGATTGTTGTCTTCTTCTCCACCCACCATTTCACCGTCCTCCAAAATGTCAAATCAACCAACGCTCTAATCGGCAACTCTCTCACACCCCTCAAGACGTTATTGTAGCACTCCGACATGTTTGTTGTGGCCACCCCCCACCTAAGTCCACCATCGTAGCACAGTGACCAACATTCTTTTGTAATCCTATTTAACATTCGAACCGCACCACTGTTGACATCATATAGTGCTCGACGTCTTCTGGCAAATTTACGTTCCTGAGAACTTACCCCCAACTTCCATATAATGGCCTTCACATTGGGACCCTTGTGCTTCTTCAACACATTTGCCCTAACATGAAGCAAACAAAATTTGTGGTGTATCTGCGGGGCCCTTGTCATGATTTCAGACTCCATTGCATTCAAGAGTCCTTTATGCCTATCTGATATAATGCACACCTCCCGCTCGTATTTCACCACATGAGTTCTGACATGATCCATAAACCACGACCAACTGTCATTGGTTTCTTCATCCACCACCGCATATGCAATAGGCAAGCATGTCTTGTTAGCATCAAAACCACAAGCAACAAGCAACTTACCTTTAAATCTTCCTCGGAGGTGAGTCCCGTCAACTGTTAAAACCGGTGCGGCCTTCTGGAACGCAAGTATTGCAGGCCCAAATGCCCAGAAAACATAGTTGAACACCATTGTACGCCTCTGACTCAACAGATCGTTATGCTTCCACTCAACAATTGTGCCCATATTCTGTGACTGGAGTTCAAACATGTAGCTTGGCAACTGCCTAAACGATTCCTCCCATCCACCGTATACAAACTCTATAGCCTTTCTCTTTGCATACCACGCCTTCTTATAACTGATTAACACACCAAATCTGTCTTGAACATCAGCTATTATGGAGAAGACCTTGAAATCGGCACATTGTCGCACATGATGTCGAATCAACAGAGCTATCATTGGGGATGAAAAGTTAGCATGATCTCTATTAGCACGATGGCCTATACAAGTATGTCGATTCTTCCACTTCCTAACTTCCCACATATCGTCATGCGACCTTTGTGTAACCGAAACCTCCCACTTACATTCCCTCGCCTTTTCAGCGTCGGTGGTGCTGATGATGCCTGCCCCTGTTACTGTCGTTCCTGCTGGAAATTTGCATACAGCATGCCACCTTCTTAGTTTGCTCTCGTCAACCTTAAACTGTTTTTCATTCCACAAACTCCACATAGTAATAGCAGTCTTCACGTGTAGCTTGGAATCGAATTTTGTTCCCAACACAATCCGATGCGGCTCATTCTCATTCCAATACAAAAGGCTGTGTTCATTACCACCCACATCATCCGATACTCCAGAAGGACGACTTGGTAATTCACGAAAGAATCTAAACCCACTAGGATTGTATTCCGGAAGTGGTTGTTCACCTTGCATAACAGGTTTACATGGTACTATCTCATCATCAGAACTAGCACCGACATCATCAGCACCATCACCATCACTGAGATCGGGGTCTGCCTCTGTCTCAGATAGTGGCCTTGGCTCAGCAAGATCATCTGCAGCATCGACCTCATCATTCAATCCAACCCCAACATCAGCAACATCTACAACATCTACAACATCTCGCTGCTCATTCATACTACGATCAAAGCTCATTTGGTCCACCCTCGCAGATGAACCAATACCACAGTCAAAACTCATTTGTTCAAACCTCGCAGATGCTCCAATACCATAATCAACAACTGGTGGGATTTCTTCACTCCTCACAGGTGAATACTCAACAAATAATTCAATACACCCACTTGAATTTTGAGCATTGTTGAACATAAACATTACACTATCATCATTGCGAATCACAGAACATGTATAACTCATACCGGAACCATAGACTATACATTGTCTCCATAATAATTCAATTGTGTGTTGGTTCATATCTATTCCCATTGCATCACAAATCATTGCTACCAACTCATAATAGGAAACACCTGAATTTAATATAATGGAGCTCCTCGCACGAGGTGGGTCATAACCAATACCCATATGTGGTAGTTGAACTACTCTACCACCCCAATACAAACTCACAAATACTTGCATGATTTCTGCATCAAAAACATATAAACCAACGACAATTAAGGACATTTTTCCTACAAGCCCTAATTTGTATAAATTGGGTCAAACTAACAAATGAAAGCGCAATAAACATGAATAATGTCGAATGTAGCTAAATTGATTAACAAATTACCGGATCTTATGGAGAAATCGCCTGAAAACGCCGGAAATCGCCGAGAGAGGAAATGAAAGTGTGTGAATGTTCGTTCTGTGATCTGTGTCTGCCTGGAGGGGGTTAAAACCCGACTTAACGACGCATAATGTTTGTGCGTCGTTCAATAGCGACGCACAACCCTTATGCGTTGTTAAGCGACGCATAATCTTTGTGCGTCATTATTAAACGACGCATAAGGATTGTGCGTCATTAATAAACGACGCACAAACATTATGCGTCACCCCCTTTAGTAGAATGAATCTATTCTCCTTCATTATTTTGGAATTCCATTAACTTCTTAGCACAAAAGAAGAAAGAGCTCTTACTCAACCACTTCATTGACTCTGACTCAATCGCTTTAAAAAAGGATAACCAAAATCGGTGTTCACCAAGTCAGTATATTTTTGCGATTTAAAATCCCACACTATCATAACTAAAAATAATCAAATTCATCTTCGAATTTTTGCAATTATGATAAATAAAAGGGATATTCGCATCTAATATCATGCAACTTTAAAAAAGTTAGAGTTTTTTCCATAAACTTTAAAATTGACAAATAATATCATGAACTTTATCCCGAGTTTATTTTTTCCCACGAATGAAAAAATTCATGTTATTTTAATAAATTGAAGAACAATTTTGGAGAGTGTGCTTCAAGAAAAACTATCTTCAAAGATTGAAAAACTTGAAACTCTCAAAATTGTTGTCAAGAAATTACGAAAAAAATCCATATCATAATATTATTTGTGGGAATTTTTTCATTCGTGGGAAAAAACAAACCCGAGGTAAAGTTTGAAATATTATTTGCCAATTTTAAAGTTCGTGGAAAAAACCAAACTTTTTGAAAGTTTCATGATATTAGATGCCAATATCCCTAAATAAAAATAGTTAAACATTCATTTTTCTTGAGCAGTAATATATCATTATAAACAAGGAGGCCAAAATAACATGGCACCATATTCTGAATGGTTAAGCAGTGAGTTTCATGACACAGTCAAACACTCTTAATGAAAACCTAATTACATTCATCCATCCATCCATGGCTTCTCTCAGTCAACCATGCCAGAGGAAGAAAAAAAAGAAGAAAATAAGCATAGACTAACAACCAAGATTCTCTTGTTTTCACTCTAACATACGAGTATCAGCTTCAACAACGAGTTTGCAAGATTCATCATCAACACTTTCTACTGCCTCAACTTCTGCAGCAGATTTATCTTCTACAATAGAATCATTCACATTACTCGTATCAGTCATCTTAATCCTTTCATCTCCACTTTGTGAACTCTCTTCCTCTCTAGTTTGTTGTACAGTTTCAAATACACCACCAACGTCACCTTCGACACCTTCCCCAACCTCAGGCTCAGACCTATCTTGTTCATCATTCTCCCCCGTTGATTGCGTATTGCTCTCTCCCTCATTTCCAGACTCATTCTCAACAACCTCCTCATCTACTCGGCCTCCTAGCCTTTCTAGCAACAGCAACCTCCTCCTCATATCCCCCAACTCCCCCTCCATCAAGAACAACCTCTCCTTGAGATTCAAGTTCTCTTCCTCCAGTTGTGCAATGTGAGTATCCTGATCATCAACCCGATTTTCCAATATATTGTGATACTCCATCCCACCAGCATTGCCACTATTTGGATTGTAGATCATCTCAAACCTACTCAAATCATGATCCAATCTCCTCTCAACCTCGACATGCTCCTCCACATCGCTCTCACTTGAGTCCCCCTCATCTTCCTCCCCATCTTCATGCCCGAGCGATCTCAGCCTGATCAACCCCTTCATCGAGCCATAACCATCCACCCCCCACTCTTCCTTAGCCATGTTCCCCAAAACCTCAGTGGAAGGGGACAAGATTGGGGTCGGCAACACAGAGGGGGTCACCGGAAATGGAGAAACCACCGGAGCTATCCCCCCACTTTTCTTCGCTCTAATCAGAAAGGAAGTGGTATTCCTAGGTGCATATGGGGCAGACCTCTCACCATTACCACCTACATTCATATTTATATTCATGTTCTTGTTAAACTTCTTTTTAGGGAAAGTTTTTCTTGCCCTCAATCGATTCTGATGCTGCAGCTCATTCAATGTTGGAGGGTTGTAGTTCCTAAAATTCAAATTCGCACCACCGCCACTGATACCAGCGGAGCCAACTACTTGCTGCTGACGCTGCTCCATCCTCGGTTTGTTTACCCTTTTGCCCTTCCAATTGTTCCTGGGACCTAACGAATTATTGAAGGCCACACGCGGAGGTTTCATGGCGTCGGAGCTCAAATTAGGGTTTTGAAACTGCTGCTGCGGTCCCCACATTCCGTAGCTCCGATTCATCGGAGCCATCAGAGGCTGAAAATTAACAGAATAAGCTCGTTTTGAAACTACTGGAAAAAATGCCAAGGGTTTATTCTGGTTGAATTTGTTTACCTGCGGATTCATTTGACTCGAATTCATCAGACTCGGATTCATATTCATCAGCTGCTGCTGGTTCATCATTGATCCTTGGTCGTTCATTTCAGTCGAGATCGATTCAACTTTTCTCACAAAATTACTGGTAAAATTGAGAAGAGATAATGAAAAATCTAATCAGAATCTACAATCTCGATCGAATTAATAGATCTGTTACAGAAGTCGTGCAATCCCCACAAAAAAAGAGCTAAGAAGAAAAAAATGGAAAATTGGAAACCCTAGAACAGAGGAATAACAACAGCTTGAAGATTTTTCAGAGATTTTTGTGTCTGTGCGAATTGAGATTCAATAACAAATTTCGTAGACACGATTGTTCGATTAAACGTATTCCACACACATCAATCTCGAACAATTATCTGTTATCTCCCTATAAATTTCAACCCTAACGTTTTTTAATTTTGGGAATTTTGTGCACAAAACTAAATGCCTGCAGGTATATATATAGAGGTTTGGGAATTCAACCAACGGCTAAAGATCTATCTGGTTGAATTTATCCAACGGCTTTAATTTAGCTGGAGGATAATGTGTCGGTTTAGTATCCCTAGAGATGTCAGTGTAGCCCGCAACTCGTGGGCTAACCCGAATAGCCCGCCAAATTTATAGGGTTAGAGCTGAATATTTCCAGCCCGATAAAATCAAATCCGATGGGATGACCTGAAAACCCGATAAAATTTCTATTATTCTATTTTTTTACTCATAATTCGACACTTCTGAAAAAATATTTAAATTCCTAAAACATGCATTAAAAAATTTCAAATATTATTATTTGATCATGTTTATGATTGAGTTTAAGCATATATCTCAAATTTAGCATAATTAATTATTTTACATTTTATGAATATAACTAATTTTCATCATTATTTATTGAATTGATCGCATGATAATCTTATCGGTAGCAACCCGATTAATCCGATGGGCTAGCCCGAAACCCGAGCTTTTAAGGGTTAGGGTTAAACTTTTTTAATCCGAAAGAAATCACAACCCGATTAGCCCGCACCCGATTGACCCGCACCCCGAGTAGGGTTGGCCCGAAACCCGACGGACCGACCCGATTGACATCCCCACCATCTCAAATTCAAAATTAATTAATCAATTAAATAAATTTTTTGTTTTAGAAAAATAAGTACGTACTATAATATTCAAACATGCGTAATCATTCTACTATTTCAATCAACTGAGTAACAAATAAGCACGTATTACGTATACTAGTGAATAAGCTTTATAAGGTCTTCCCAAATATTGAACCAAAGATTATGCAACAGTATAATATATGCAAGAAAATAAAATTCATCACAATTAATTCTTTAGATATCCTAGACAATGTTATGAAGGCAAAGCCACATCTTTTATTCAAATCCAATTCCGCAAACATTATACTTTTACCAAAAGGAAATTCATAAGGGCCTACATACGTTGATGATGAATAACCCCTTTGTTTAGGTTTAAATAATCCTATTTTATATTTTCATATGTATGTGGGCATTAAGATATAAGGCACACAAGCAAGAAAATGTCACCTAATACTGTTGGAATCAAATTAATGATTCACATAAATGTCGAATACGATTGATAAATATAAAGCGGAAGCGTAAATGGATTCAGATTCATGATGTTGTTGATGATTCTGAAGTATGGAAATTAGTCTTCCAAGTGACAACACTCTCTCACAGATTCTCTGTAATATGTGAAGTCTTGATATTATACGTCTGATCAATAGGAATGAGAATCTATTAATCTATTTATAGGTTGCACTTGGGGACCATAACCATGTATTTAGAGAATAATTCCCTAACTTTATTATAACTTTAATTTCACCCATAACAAAATTAAAGTTATCCAAAGTAGTACCGCACAATAGTCCTCATACTTTCTAGATAATCGTTTGACCCTATAAATTATATAACCTTAGTAGATCACGTAATCGAGTCAATCCATAAGTAGCCATAAATATTATACAATCTTTAGACTATTATGTTGGACCATATTAAAATGTTCCAACAATCTCCCACTTGGGCCAACATAAAAGTCACCAAATGATTGTACATTACTAAAGTTGCGTGCTTACTATTTATATTAATCATCTTTACCGATCCGGTCTACTAAACATGTTAATATAGAACCAAAGAAGTTTAAGTCACAACACCTATACATGACTAAACTCATCAGTGATCACAAATATTAGCACATCTAGCAACACAAATGATAGTGTTCGATTTCGACTTAGCTTGTGTGGTACGCAGATCAAACAGGTCTAGAGGATTCACTTGACCGCTAAGCCTAGGAACTTTGTAACTATCTGACTGTGTCGTTGGGAGACTCTCAATCGCTATCAAAATCTTAACCCATTTACTATTGGGTAGTATAGGGAGTAAGGATCGATCCCACAGAGACAGACGTGGTAAGCAAGTGTTCAGAGGACTTGGAAGGTTTCGGCTGCTGTCACACAACTCATGGGTTAAGACTTGTTTAACTACTAGACTTGGGAAAAATTAAAGGTGACTATTCTAAGGAGTATTATTTATATTATTTATTCTCACATTGTTGATAGTTCCGTTATTGAAAAGTTGGAAGCGCCTTATCATTAGTGAAAATACCTTGTTCTTCTATTTAATATTGCAAGATTAAAATATGATTTCGTTGTCTAACTATACCTCTTTTATTCCTCAGGGTTGTTAGACAATCAACCTCACAAGAAATAGATCGATTATATATTACAACGGGAAATTTAAAATCTAATGAACTACAACAGACTATTATAGATTTACACAAGATCTTCACAAATATAGTCAAGTAAACCGTAAAACAATCAAGCCATGCATGCAACATTATATTTCAAGGTATTCACTTTATTGTATGAGTAAGAAGAATTGGTTCCTGAGAAAATTTGCATCTTATAATTTGTAACAATGATGATTGTATTTGTGAATCTATGGTTAATGTTGTATACAGAAGTTTATGGTAAATTGTACTCCGTGTATTGTGATAACACATTTATTTTTACTAAATAAATTCAACCATGACTTGCAAATTGCATTCCCCTATCATTGGTTCAACCGATATGTCGACAATTTTTCTCTTTCGCCCTAAATGTTGAATCCTAGTATTAGTTTATTGTTATTATAAGTGTGAAATAGTTTTATAAAAGTCAATTTGAATGGTGGTAATAATTAAAAACATGCACAAAATGTCATAAGTTGATTGTGTTCAAATCGATGTGTATTACTAAACTCTAATAGTAATACTCCATATTAGTATAAATGTTGAATCCTAGTATTAGTTTAGGATTTTATAAGCATTAATTAATTAACTATTTCCCATATAATATATGAATAGTATTCCATGCCTAATCTTTCGATTCATACAACCATTTTAATATTTTGATTATGACAAGTTTGGGCGTTTGAAGAAATCAATTAAACATTACAAACAGAAAAAGGGGGTAAAAGCACCAATAATACACTAGAGACCATAATCTAAAACTTGGATTGTATTAAATCAATGGTATTAGTATCTGTTTGGAAGGACTTTGCAAGAAGATCATTGGCAATGTCCGGCTTGGACCCGAAAACAGCATTTGCAATGGTAATAACGCCCGGATTTTGACTGCTTAGGGCAACAATGGCTACGGCATTAACATTTCCGGTGTTCCTCTGGTAATGCACAAGATTTATCGGAAACACAAAAACATCACCTTTTTGAAGTACTTTTGTGATGAGTCGGTTATCAGGGTTGGAGGTCACGAACCCCACCTCTAAGGTTCCCTCGAGCACTGTCAATATCTCAGTTGCCCGAGGGTGAGTGTGGGGAGGGTTAACTCCCCATGGGGCGAAGTCTATGCGCGCCATGGAAATCCCAAGTGTGTTGAGCCCTGGAATCTGAGCCACATTGGCCGGAGTCACCTTTGATCCTATAGGATTCGTGGTGTTCCCGGGAACGTTGAGCCCACTCATGTAGAAGTCATCCGCTACTACGAGCTTCGGATCTTTACATGCGAAACCATTAACCAGCACTGCACAAATACGAGATCGAAACACACAATCAATATATAACATAGTACTACTAAAAATCTTAATTTAACGACGATAATTTTATTATATTGTCGTACCGGGGCCAGTTAGATCAGCAACGCAGAAATCTTGAAGAGGGCTTGAATCAGATGCTATGGCACATGAAAATGTTGCAATGAGCAATCCAAGAACAATAAAATGGGAGGCCATATTTATTCTTTACTTTTTTCTTACAAAAGTTGATAAAAGTATTGCCTTTTTTTGAGGTGGGAAATATGGTGATGGAGACAAGCTTTTATAGGAGAGTATTCTTAAGATATGATGAGATCATACTCAAATCAGAAAGCCTGCAAACATAGAAAAAATCAAGGAACAATACAATATTGATGCAAAGCTTCGACAATTAAGACCTCATTGACATCGTCAAACAAAATTAATTGCATTTAAAATAATCTAGCCCATTTTTTATTGCCTCGCTCTTATTGTATATGCCAAAAAGATTTATAATCATTTTAGCATTTAATTTATTTTCGTTTCAGTCGATTAGGATACATAGTACTCATAAGTTTTTGTCCATGTATTGCATAATTTTCATTTTATCTTTTTTGGTTCCTGTATAACATAACAGAGCCACATAAAAATTACTCAGAAACATGGAGTACTTTAATTGTTTTAATGCTTCATGTTCCAAAATATCAAGCTTAGGCTTGATAATATGGATTATCAGTTAAATTTTTCTTCTGAAAACAAATTCTCATAGATAGCGCCTGCATTCAACTAATATTAATATATTTTACTTTTCAACACGCTTGATTGTCGAAATGGAAGACGGCAAAAACCAGCAATTATCACAATGTTCAGCTCTATGAATCTTGTTTTCTGAGTGGTATCGTTTCAATAAAAATATCAAAATTTAAAGAAATTCGAAAACGACAAAAAAAAGAAGAAAATCGTTATCCAATTTACTGTTCTTGCAGAGTACTAATATTATTATTGATAGTCCTAGCTATGGTTACATATTAGTTACCAATCAGCTACTTGATTTAAATTGATAATACCATGTTATATATTGTATCGTATTTGATAAATAAAAATACTAGGTTGGGGTACAATACGAAATAAAGTAAAGAGTAACAAAATATACTCCGATCCAGAGGCGGACCTACTAAGGGACTTGGGGGTCCCATGGAACCCCCAACAATTTCACTATTTATACTACATATAGTCACTTAACTAAAATTCACTCATTAGCTCAAGTGGCAAATCACCAGGCTTAGCAGTTTACATACCTGAGTTTGATTCCCTTTGAGCACTTTTTATATTTTTATTTGTTTTGTTGCTATTTTTTTGTATTGCTTTTTATATTTCTTACAGCTATTAGGCACAAAAAAGAGTTTATGTTCTGTACTCCTCCTTCGTGACTAACTTGTTTAAAAAATTATTCATAATTAATAATAATAATAATAATAATAATAATAATAAATGCATAAATTTTTCTAGTTTCCATATCATTAATTATTTTTATCTCATTATTCACCTCTTTCGCATCTTTATAATGTCGAAGCTTTTGGCAACACCGACATTTTAAAAAATATCTTAGTGTTGGACCCCCAACGTCAAAATCCTGCGTCCGCCACTGCTCCGATCTATACTATTTATTCCCTCACAAAGTATGAAGATATAGATTAATTATAGTACTATCATATTTGGACTTAAATCAATATATAGATCGATCTACCAATTTACAAAATAGCTAATCATACAAGATATATCTGAATTAAATATGACAGATAGCGTTGATTGGTAGCTTGCAAGGACTGCACATGTTTGGTTTGTATGTTATGCAGGATTTCTCACCAGTCACATTGGTTTCGGGTTTTATTGACATCCCTAGTATTATGACTACGAATGGTTCATTCCGAGATGGTTTGATCATCCCCTGCCTCCAATTCAACCTCGTCGCTTTTGGAGCAGTGCTCGGCGTCTCGCTCGGCTGCCACTTCCTTCATACTTGGCCTCTTTCGAGAATTCACTTTGATACATCGTTTGGCAACTGCAAGAACTTGGTCTCCTTGGCCGCCTTCAGCCACGACAGCCTCCAGTATCTCAGATAGTAGGCCCTGCTTCACCGCTGAACGGAAGTGGTTCGCCAGTCCTATGTCGGCCCTCGCAGAAGAAACCACCTTCCGTCCTGTTAGGATTTCGGCTACCACAACCCCAAACGTCGGTGAATAAGGACGCAAGGAGGGAGCGTCGGTGAATTAATCTTAAGACGCTTTTTAAAAAGCGTCCCTATTAATCTTGAGATGTTTTTGAAAAAGCGTCCCTATATGCAACTTAGAGGCACCATTGAAGAGCGTCTCGAAGTGCAATTTAGAGACAGTCTCTATGTTGCATTTAGCGACACAATTAAAAAGTGTCCCAAAGTACAACTCTGAGACACAATTAAAAAAACGTCTCTATGTTGCACTTAGAGACGCTATTATAAAATGTCTTAATTTTCAAACATTGCATATCATATTAAAGCACATGTAAATTCCAACGAGGTTACTATAACACCATTTGACTAAAATAGAGTCTCGAACTTCTTGAAACCAAAGCTGATACATAGATTATTGTTCTTACAATAGTGTTGATGTAAGAAAAATTTACAGTTCAAATCATTTTCAAGTTACTTGAAACTGTTGCAGGGGATGTGGGTTCCTGTTGGGAAACTTTCTCTGTACACAGCCTTCGGTGGAGTTTGTCCCTCAGCTGTAAGGATATCAATTTTATCCCATTTTTCTTTCTCACAGCAATGTCATTTTATTCTTCTAATGTCTCAATACTTCCTATCATCCTTCCGGTCATCAAAATCTTCTACTTTTCTACAACCTCTGTTCAACAAAAACAAAATGTCATAAATGTATTATATAACGTGCAATTATTCCTTATGTATAACATATTGCTTACCCATGAACTCGTTCCTCAAATTTTGGCTATTTTTAAAAAATTTCCAACGCAAATGATTGCATCCCTAATTTTGCGTCCTTATAGGATATATTTGTTGTAGTGTTTTTATTTTGTTCATAAATATGCATAAATTTAAAGATCGTGTCACGGTGAACACGATCAGAGCCCTACGGCCTCGAATATTAATCACTCTACCACTAGATCAATTATACGCACACAAAATCCACAATTAGAGTTCGAGCTTTTATTTTATTTTTTGCCGGGACTAATTTTGAAATTTTATTGATGAAGAACAAAGAACTACAAATTAAAATGTTTGCTACATGGATAGCACATATATATCTATCATGAAGCAATTAAAGACTTCGGTTATAAGATGAAAGGATAATAAATAAAAAAATGTTACACATTGAGATGAACAATAACTATCCAATTTTTTAAGCGTTTGGTGCAATTGATCACTAATATATAACAACTGCAGTTTCTTGTTAATGTACTCAACAGACGTGCTATACGTTCAAATATTTATGTTTCTGTCGAATCTTATGGTAAACTAAAAATTGTGAAAAATTTAGGACTCAAAATATTTCACATTGTTCGTTTCTTAACAATAGAACAATGGCCTCTCATATGCTGCAGCATCTCATGTTGTATCTATCCATTTTAATTGGATTTTGCTTGGCACATCAAGAAGAATTTGTTAAATGCATGTCCAAACAATCTTCATCGTTGCATACTAATACCTCCAAATATGTATATTCGCTTCATTCTCAATCGTATTTCAATCTCTTGCAACCTTTGAAACACAACGCAAGATGGAAAAATTCAGTTCATCAAAGGCCCAAATTCATTGTTACTCCAACCAACCACCACCAAATCAAAGCCGCCATAATATGCGCACGGGCCCACGCCTTGCAAATAAGGGTACTGAGCGGGGGCCATGACTTCGAGGGCCTATCCTACAGGTCAAGGCACCGGTTCGTGCTCATTGACCTAGTCAACCTCCGTTCCATCACCATTAACATGGATGACGAGACGGCTTGGATCCAGGTCGGGGCCACACTTGGCGAATTGTACTACAACATCGCCAAGAAGAGCGACACACATGCCTTCCCTGCTGGGGTGTGCCCTAGCTTGGGCGCAGGGGGCCACATCAGCGGTGGTGGCATGGGCACGTTAGTTCGTAAATACGGCCTAGCAGCCGACAACATCCTTGACGCAAAAATCATGAATGCGAAAGGCGAGATCCTCGACAGGGAATTAATGGGTGAGGATCTATTCTGGGCAATCCGAGGAGGGGGTGGGGCCAGCTTCGGCATCATACTTGCGTGGCGGGTCCAGCTCATCCGAGTCCCTTCGTTGACCACGGTTTTCACCATCCACAAAGACCTAGATGACACGGGGATCGAGGTCGTCGACAAGTGGCAGAAAATAGCAAACAAGCTACCTAATGATCTATTCATCCGGATTCTCCTATCAAACAACGTTGAAAAGAACACCCAAAACAAGCCAAAATTCGAACGCGTCGCCTTCAATTCCCTCTTCCTCGGAAACGCAAAAGATTTATTAGCATTGATGAACACAAATTTCCCAGAATTAGGATTACAAGAGGCGGATTGCGAGGAGATGAGCTAGATCAACTCAACTCTCTACTTCTCTTCATACACAAAATTCTTCTGAATAGGACAATGAAGTATAAGGTCAACAGGGAAATCAGACTTCGCCACGATGCCTTTACCGAAATCCGCGTACCACGGGATCAACTAGCGGCTGGTGAAGGAGAACTCGGTGTATGTGATCATGGATCCTTATGGCGGGAAAATGGATGAAATTGAGGAAAATGAGACTCCTTTTCCTCATAGGAAAGGGAATTTGTTCAACATAGTGAATTTGAATAGATGGGGTGAGGGGGAAGGGGAGAAGAAGCATTTGGAGTGGAGTAGAGAGGTGTATGATTTCATGGAGCCTTACGTTTCGTCTTCGCCGCGAGGGGCTTACTTGAATTATAGGGATCTTGATTTAGGGTTTCAGAAAAAGGGCGAACGGAGCTATTGGTTGGGGGGAGAAGTATTTTAATGGGAATTTTGAGAGATTGGCCAAGGTCAAGAAGATGGTTGATCAAGATCATTTCTTTGGAGATATGCAAAGCATTCCTCCAATTTCTTGATCTAGTGTAAGAAATAAAAAAAGGTAGTGGTCCTATTTTAATATTGAAATAATCAAAGAGTTTGATTAAGGGTGCAACCGACATTATCAGATTTATGAATTAAAAGTGGGTGATGTTTTGTTATAGACATTTCCAGAGCTCAATTGCCAAAAAATTCAAATGTATTTTGGATTTTGTTTTATATTTTTGGTGTATTTATTCCCACGGCCCAACTATATAAAGATGAGGTCGAATTTTAGATAGTTCATAGCTTTAGCCAAACTTTGAATTATCCACTTTATATCATATTTCATCAATTTTTTAATGTGTCCGTTCAAAGACGAATTCATTCAAGAAGGATCGAGGATTCTGCAAAGACAAAAAATAACAAAAACCAAAAATTCTACCTCGGGAATTTATTTAGTTTGTTTTCATGTTTTTTATTTTAAGTTATTCATTTCTTTTTGTTATGAAAACTTTCATTTGTTTATGTACTAGCTAGGTCAAAATGTGTTTTTCCAATAACCTCACGAGTATTGTAGATAATTATAATTTGTTTTATTAATTAATTAACCCTATCTATGTACGTCACAAATACAATATATAAGTAATATGCTCAATCATATTGTTCAGCCCGTAAGCATTTGGGCTTTAATTTTGAAATGCTGGCAAATCTGTAAATGGGCTTAATTATTGCAACCCATCTCATCAAAATTGTTCTACATTTAAACATGTAATTAAATCGGTTTTTAAAGATAGTACTATTATCTCTTGACCTATTCATTCAAAAAAAACACAAGGGTTTCTCTTATTTCATGTGGATGGGAAAAAATGTAGCCCCTCAAACCCCACCCACCTTAACCCACAACCTACAAAAGAACTAAAATAAAATAAAACATACTAGTAATAAAAAATCATTAGGTAGAATCACCCCTTTCAAATACTCTTATCAATTATTTGAAAATCATATACTCCCCTCTACTTTGAAATATCAATGAACTTGTGGAAATAGGTTTGTACAGCTTTGGGTATTTTAGGATAAGTAATACTAGTAGCTGGTTGAAATCTAGCTAATTCATTCTTGACTATTTATTCTTGCCTAATTGTGATCGTTGGCTTGAAAAAAAATTAATTAGGCATGCAAGCATTTTGAACCCTTGATGGGATGGAATTGAATAACCTTATCTTGATGGGATGTTTCCACACTGACAAGAAATTTGATTTGAAAGTTGAACCCACTTTACATTACTATCAACTCAAATCAAAATTAAATGAATCTTGCAAAAGAAATCAAATCTCAATGTATTTTCTTTTCAATTAACTCAGTCAGATCATCATTCAAGAATCTCAATCTAATCTTATCAGTTACCACTACTCGTCTACTCCTATCAATTAAGGTCTATTTATATGGAGTAATAGGTTTTAATTTTTGGTAATCTCACAACTATATAAGACTTCTGGTAATGGTTAGACTTTAAATATAACAAAATTTTACGGGCGTGTTTCAAGGGTAATGAAAGGTTACAATAAAAAAATAGAAAATTTTCGTGTCAATAATTAAATATACTTTTGGTCAATTGCATATCATTTCAAATTTAAATTCAAAATCAAGGTTTCCTAATTATTTGATTGGGGAGATGGTAAGTTTTAAAATTGAACTCTAGGACTTGATGTTTATGATCTAAAATATACAGTATAACTTGGATATTTTATTGGAGAGAAAGGCAAGAAAAAACGTTCTTCTTCTTCTTCTTCATATATGTGATACGTACAATATTATGCAAGTGAGATTCAGTTGACAATTTCACTATGATATAATAGTAATACTTATAGTCATTATTGCTTAATAACAACCCCCAAATGGCGGTTAATTGTATAAAATAATAAATTCATTATCATGCTACGCCGACTGGTAGTAAAAAATAATTTAAATAGACGAAAAGATAATTGTTGCTAATAATTTAGGTGTCTAATCTGTTGATGTTTGAAAAGATGTTTTAGGAGCACGAGTTCAAGTGCGAGAGGGACACTCTGTTGGGGTGGGTCATCAGTTCGATTATTTTTTTTGTTTTTAAATTAATTATAATTTTTTGTATTTTAAATTAAATTTATGAGATTAGAGATTAGGTATGTAGGTCCCAAATTTAACTTTCATGTACATTTGGCTTGTAGCTCAGATTGGACGTGCAAATCTTAAGGAGTTTCCTAAATTAGGTTTTGTGTTTGATTATGATTAGTATTTAATGAGGTTGGCTTTTTAACTTCTTTTGGTAGTACGTAGTATACTCCGATGATTGTAGTGTCTTAACTATTTTATGTAAATTATAGTTTTCTCAAGTAAATACTCCTATATAGGTAGATCATACAACTATAACCCATTATTAACAAGATACATATATTAATTATTGTGACACATGAAATGCAAGAACAGAGCAATTTTTGAATTCTCAATTCCTCATGTATATAGTACTGGTAGTTAAAATGGTTTTGTAAAGGGGTAGAGGTGTATGTGTAACACGAGTCACGAAATCATTGCAAAAGACATCTAGTATTATTGTAGTCCATGTATCGATGTAAATAATTTGGCACAACTTCTAAAAGCCTTAAATTTAGTTAAATGGAAAAACTTTATGTTAGATTTATTTCCCATCACAAACAGTTTCTCCAATAAAAACTTCTCAAATGCGCACAAGGAAACCTCATCACACAATTACAAAAATTATATCATTACACAATTAAAAGAAGAATAAAAAAACTCAACATACACATGGACGCATAATTACACAGCATCTCATCCAATGAATGAGCGCTTCCACTTTAACCTAGTTTTTTTAATAATGGAGTATCTTTTTTTTTAATCCTAATTATTTATTTCTACATATAAGTTTTTTACCATCTAGACAATTCAAAAAAGGATGTATGTGTGATTGTTTCTTTTATCGGAGTTAACGGTGATATAAAATGTGTCAAGTGGTGGCTAAAAATACCGAAACATCGGTGTATCAAATTTATTGTAATAAAAAAATATTCCATATTGAATTTTTGGTATAATATGATTTTTCCCCTTGTGTGATGTTTTATCAAATTATTTTGATATAATAATGGTATGATTTTTATGTTGTTGTAGTACAACACAATATACCTAAATTTCAGCGTGTATCGACATTAGTATATACCTTAAAAACAGTAACTACACTGTAAATACCGAATATATTTATATATATGAAATATTGATATATTTTATTGAATATATTTATAGCATAATATTAAGTGACACTATTATAATATAGTTTACCAAAATCTGTCAGTAAAATTTTAGTATACTAAATTCCATTAGGCCATCCACAATAGGAATAGCCCAGCAATAGCCCAGCCATAGCCCAGCCACTGCCACATCATCAGCACTAAAAATCCTCCTGCCACATCATAAATAGCCCAGCCATAGCCTAGCCACATCATAAATAGCCCAGCCACATCAATAGCCATATCACTAATAACAATTATATAAAATGACATAATTAACAATCACACAATATACGAAATTTAATTTACGAGACATATACGGGAAAAGTTTAATAATACTATTAAAATTTAAAAAAGTACAATAATTTAAAAAAAGTACATTAATTTAAAAAAAATACATTAATAAAAAAGAGAGATAGAGAGAGTACTCGTTAAAACAAGTGGTGCGAATGAAAATGACGAGCAAAGCGCGTATATATAGTGTTTCGGAAAAAAAAAATTAATTTTCGCGCTGGGCGGTGCGCTGGGCGATCCGGGAGCTGCAATAGCGCCGAAAGGACCGCCCAGCCGACCGCCCAGCGCCACGCCACCGCCCAGTGCTGCGCGGTTTCTCTCTCCAGTCAGCGGCTGGGCGGCTGCAATAGACCGCCCAGCGAACCGCCCAGCGCCGGCGCTCGGCTGGGCGGTTATTGTGGATGGTCTTACAACACATCAAAAGGTGGTACGTTATTGTTAGTGAAATTGATCATACCCGTGTATAAAAGTTTTTTATAAGAAAAAGGAATAATTGTTAATCCTACCAAAATTTTCGATATGATTTATATGAACTTACATACTCCCTCCATACCAGCTACTAGCTTGCTCCATATTCTATTATGGATCGTCCTAAGCTACTTACTCCATTTTCTTTCAAAAACTTTGTTCTTTCTCATACTCCTACTTTACCCTATTTCTCTCTCTTTCTTACTGATAAGTCGTATTCTAGGCCTTGGTTACTGGTCAGTATGATGTGCATAATTGATTATATCTGCAAAACAGTTGCTCAAAGTGTGCATGTTGAGTGTTCTAGCCAGTAGGCAAAGCTTCAGATACTTCAGGTGAAAAGGGCGTCAGAACGATTACGTACTGACCAGTATACATGCAAAAATGGCTCGAGATGGAGAAGAATGATAGATGGGACTGATCAACCACAGTTAAGGGCAAAGAAGTCATCTCGCCACAAGGTTTTACCCTAAAACAAGGGTAAGCCTCCCTATAAAAGGAAGCCACTTGGAGAGAGAGGGGGACGGATAATTTTCATCATCATCACTCTTAGGTAGTTCAGTCCTTCAGCCCAGTCCAGAGTCTCGTTCCTCGCCACAGCCATGGTCACTTGAAGATCATCAGTTTGCTGGAGTTCCATTCTCTCGTTCCAGCCAGTTTATTCCGTAGCCGTAGCAGTTCCATCGCGCGGAGTGGCAAAACAGTCTTTATTCGCTTTCTTAGTTAACCTTTACTTGTTTTCTATCGTTGGATATGCTGCATTTTCAGTACTTATCGTCCTTTGAAGTGTTTTGTTGAGATCCAAACGTTTTATGCAATGAAGTTGTTTTTATGCATCTCTTTCTGTTCAATTCTGTTTCATTCTGCCTAGGTAGCTTAGATCTAGTTGTTTCAGTAATTTCTAAGTGTTGGAAGCATGATTTCATTTGGAGTTGTTCGATCTGTGATTTGTTAGTTCAGTGGCTGTTTAGATTTATTTTCCAGTAGTGTCTTAGTGTGAAATCCGAGTTTACGTTATTCTGCCACCTTGCATGTTGACCAGTAAGCAAAATTGCAGTTTCAGTGTTCAATCTTTTGATTCGAAGTTTTAATTGTAGATCTGAGCTGTGAAGTTTGTTAATCTGTGTTTCTCGTCCATGAAATCTGAGATTGTTGATCTGAGTTTATTCATGTCGAAGAAGATAACATCCACATCCAAGTTTGGGACCACTTCTACTTTTTAGTTACTTTTGCTTTTGTCCTTTACTTTTTTCTACCTTTTCAGTTGGTACCCTACAGATCTGTCAGCCTAGTCACCTAACTACATTTTTTCCTCTGATATTTTGTTTAACCTTTTATAGTAAACTAGCACTTTCCATATACTTCCTGAAAACCATGTTCCCCACTTTCCACGTACACAGCCACCTGTCCACACCTTTCCCACCTCCTAGTCAGTAGAGTACCACCTAAATTCCAGTCTAGATAAGTCTCAACCCCAAGCGTGGTAGCTAACCAAACCTTTCCAGAATATCACCGCAATCACTCCAACCGTCACCATCTCTGTGGGATTCGACCCCTACCTTCACTATACTACCCAGTAGAAGAGGGTTGAGGCATTATTGATACCAGGTTTTAGGCTTAGCAGGGGATTGTTTCATCCTGATCAGTAGGATACATCCTTGTTTGAACGACACCTACGCAAACCTGCTCTTTCAAATGGCGCCGTTGCCGGGGATGAATGGCATTATTAGCTGTTATTGAGAATGATATTTTGGCGTATATACTGTTCATAATTTTTCTCTTTTCTTTTCGTTTCAGTTTATGAGCAGCAGCTCGGCTCCTGACCAGTGGAGGCCGAAGATACTTCAGCGAGGATCTATACTCGTAACCACTCGATCCGGCTTGTCGACGGCTTTGTCTGACTTAGGTTCGAGTAGTGACGAGGAGCAATACACCATAGAAGGACCAATACCGGAAGAGATACCAAGGATAGAGGGAAACCCGAGAAGGATGGCCGCTCAAGGAGAAGAAGATCCTGAGATCGGGACGCACATACCGAAGAAGAACCACCTCAAGCCATAGTTGTGACCCCAGGGCAAACTGCCTGTGATGTGAAGTCTCATGTGATCGCAATTCTGCCTACATACTGCGGGAAGAGTTACGAAGGGCCTTACAAGTTCCATCATGAGTTTTGTAAGATTTGTAGGGCGCAGAGGAGGCCAGCAGGGGCGACCGAGGATGATTACAGATTGAAGGCTTTTCCGTTCGTTTTGAAAGGGGAGGCAAACACCTGGTTCATGCGCCTGCCCCCTGACTCCATTGAGAGTTGGGCCGATTTCAAGTCAGTATTCCTAGGCGAGTTTTTCCCGTCATCCAAGACAAGTGCGCTGAAGAGGGAAATAACTAGTGTGAAGCAAGGGTACGATGAACCCTTGAGCGATTATTGGGCGAGGTATATGGGCCTTTTAGATGCATGTCCCAATCATCGCATGGCAGACATTGAGATACATCATACCTTCTATGAGGGGATGAACATAACAACCAAGGAACTGGCCAATTCGTCGTCGGGAGGAAGCTTCACGCAGCTACGGGTCAGTGAAGCAAAGAGGGTCCTAAGGAAGCTACTGAGTGCGAAGAAGGAGTATGACCATTTAAGGGATGGATACAACCGAGAAAGGGTTGCAAGTGCCTCGTCTACTGATCAGGAGCAGAAGCTTGAACAGAAGATGGATTTGAATATGGATGAGCTGAAGAAGTCACTCCTGAGTGCAATCGAGAAGAATACACCGCCGACTTCCCTAGTTGGGAACTACAAGGGTGCAGAACAGGGAAACCAAGGACCGAGCTATGATCAGCTAAACGACTTGGTCAGTATGGAGCAAGTCAATGCTGCCGGGTACTACAATTCTAGTGGGCACTGGATCCAAGGGAGACAACGGGACGCACCATGGAGGGATCACCCAAATTTTCGATGGGGAGATGGGAACCAAAATCAAAACCAAGGTCAAGGTCAGAACCAATATAACCCCCACTCGAACCAAAACCCCAACTGTGGGCTAGCAAACCCGGACCACCAGTTCAACTGGTCAGGAAGGAACCAACAATCCCAAAGTCAACACCCACCAAACAAGAACCAAAACCCTGTTTATGTACCACCCCACCAGAGAAACTTCCAAAATTACCAAAATCAACCGAATCAAGCACCCCAACACCATCAGAACCAAAATCAGTTAAAAAACCAAAATCAGAATCAATATCACCAAGACTAGTATAACCCTCCAGGCCAGTATAACCAATACCCACCTAACCAGAACCAGCAAAACTTCCAAAATTTCCAGCCCAACCAAAGTTCCCAGTATAACCAGCACCAAGGCCCAAATCAGTCACAATACCCTAACAAGTCAAGGAGGTCCATGGAGGACATGATGGGAGAATTGCTCGCGTCGCAGCAAGGTATCAAGGGCGAGTTGCAATCCCACAACGAAGAAGTGCAGGGGATGCAAAATGCCCAGAAGGAACATAAAGTGAACATGGATATGATGAATAGGCAGTTGGCCCAACTGGCCAGTTCGATAGGTGAAATAAGAGGAAATGCAGGGAAACTCCCGTCTACAGTCCAAATACCCGAAAAGGCGAATGTGAGTAAGGTTACATTGAGGTCAGGAACTACTTATGATGGACCTCGACCGAAACAACCAAGTGGAGAGCCGAGTGGAACGAAGATAGGGGTGACACCATCTCAGTGGAAGGGCTTAAGAGATCCATGCCTCGGATGCAGGACCCATTTTTCGTGGGGGAGACGCCATGTGGAGGAGGTGAACCCGAGAACGTACTGGTCAGGAAGGAACCCCATCAAGAGGTAGAATCCAGAACGGAGGCTCAGACCCAGAATTTGCCCAAGGAGGATTCCAAGAAGGTTGCTGAGGGACTGGTAGAGGAGAAAAATGGGAAGAAACCATTCCCTTTCCGCTTTGTTACAAAAAGAAAGAAGGAGAACCCGGTGGACTACTTGTCGATTTTTGGGAAATTGGATGTCACCATACCATTCCTCCAAGCCGTGAAGCTACCCCCACTTGGGAAATTCATTAAGGAATTCATAGCCGGGAAAGTCCAGGAGGATGAGAAGATTATGGTAGAAGGGATCGCGTCTGCAATTGTGTAGGAGAAGCTACCGCCCAAGAGGGCCGATCCAGGTATGTTCACTTTGCCTATAACTATAGGAGATGTGAAAGTCGAGCATGCAATGTTGATCTTGGAGCTTCTATTAATGTCATGCCTTTGTCAATCTATAACCGATTGAAGGGAGTTAGATTGTCGAGTACTAGGGTGTTGATCCAACTGGCTGATAGGTCATGCATAAGTCCTGAGGGTGTTTTAGAAAATGTGTTAGTCAGAGTGCATGATTTTACCTACCCTGCTGACTTTTATGTGATCAAAATGAGTGAGTCCGAGGCTAGGGAATCTAGTGGCATATTGTTAGGAAGGCCATTTTTTAGGACGGACAAGACAATAGTAGACATGGCTGAGGGAATAATTTGCATTGATTTTCATGGGGAGAAGTTTACTTTTGATATCAATGAGGCCATGAAGAAGCCTATTGATTCTGAAAATGTATGATATGTTGATGTGATTGACCCCTTAGTCCAAGATTTTCTTGAGACCGAACTATTGCAGGAGAAACTCCAAGCTTTGGATGTGTATGAGCAAGCTGACGTAGAAGCCGCTGTATGGTGTGATCTGATCAGTAGCCAAGGGTTGACCGATGAAGTGATAGAGGGAGCAATTAAAGACTTCTGCCAGAAATCGGAATTTATTGGAGCCGCATGGGCCAAGCTATCAGTCAGTATAGATGAACCCCCAGGGGGAGAATTAGGAAAAGAAGGAGAAGATGAAAAAAACCCTCTACCCGAAGACACACTTCCACCCCAAGTTAAGCTGAATAAATTGCCATCGAATTTGAAGTATGCCTTCCTCGGAGAGGAGAACTAATATCCAGTGATCATCAGCAGCAGCCTTACAAAGGAACAAGAGGCGAGGCTACTGACTGTGCTGAGCAAGAACAAGAAGGCAATTGGATGGAGCCTTACAGATTTAGTGGGAATAAGCCCCGACGTCTGCATGCACCACATTAGGCTGGAAGAGGGAGCAAAGGCACATCGAGATGACCAAAGAAAGGTAAACCCCAACATGCGAGAAGAAATATTGAAGGAGATCTTGAAATTGTTGTCGCTAGGGATTATCTATTCAGTGCCGGACAGCGAATGGGTCAGCCCGATCCACATGGTCCCAAAGAAGTCGGGAATCCAAGTCATTCAAAATGAGAGGAATGAGCTGATCCCAACGAGGCTAGTCACGGGTTGGCGAATGTGCATCGATTACCAAAAGCTGAACAATGCAACGAGGAAGGACCATTTCCCTTTGCCTTTCATCGACCAAATGTTGGAGAGATTGGCTGGGAAGAAATACTTTTGCTTTCTAGATGGGTACAGCGGATACTTCCAAATTTACGTGGATCTTGAAGACCAGGATAAGACCACTTTCACTTGCCCATTCGGAACCTATGCATACAGGCGCATGCCTTTTGGCCTATGTAACGCTCCAGGTACGTTTCAATGATGTATGATGAGCATATTCTCCGATTTGATTGAGGACTGCATAGAGATATTCATGGATGACTTCACGGTCTACGGAGACTCTTTCGACTCTTGCCTTCATCATTTGGACATAGTTCTAGAAAGGTGTCAAACAAAAAGTCTGGTTTTGAATTTTGAGAAGTGTCATTTTATGGTCACTGAGGGGATTGTTCTAGGACACGTGG